>NC_086104.1:87875754-88475754 GCF_963921235.1 Mobula hypostoma | reverse complement strand
ATGAGAAAGAAATGTAACGGGCTGAAGAAAAATGTTAAGTTTGCAGGGTGAGTTGGGAATGTATTTACTGAAGGGATAGTGAAATTATATTAAATACTACATTTCAAAAGAAAGGTTGGATACATACTTGAAAGGGGAAAAAGAACTGAAGAAAGAGAAACGAAGCAAATAGCCTCCAACTACGGTATAAAATGTTACATTCCTAAAACTCTACATTTGAAGGTGGGGATGCCACGATTTATTTTAATGCCTGTACCATAATCTCAGCTTGCCTCAACTGCTGCAGTATTGTTTAGAATGTGTACTGAGAAGAGATCACCTGCTTTTTATGTTTATAATGTGCATTGTGGAGAGCTCTCTGGCGTCACACACAAAGTGCCGGGGGAACTCAGCAGGCCAGGCAGCATCAATGGGGAAAAGAACAGTACAGTCGACATTTCGGGCCAAGATCCTTCAGCAGGACTCTCTTCCATTGAAGCTGCCTGGCCTGTTGAGTTCCTCCAGCATTTTGTGTGTGTTGCTTAGACTTCCAGCATCTGCAGATTCACTTTCGTTTGAGATCACTGGCTTTTCGTTTGTCATGTGTTTTGAGGAGAGATCACTGGCTTTTTTTGCTGAATTAAAAGGAGAAAAACATACCAGTTTCTGTCCAGATAGAACCTCCAACAAAGCGAGTAACATCACTCCATCCTTGATATCTTCAAAGAGATCATTAACTATAATCGGAGGGTTACGCTGAAACAGAAGAGAGATAAAAACACTTAATCCATTGAAGATTTGTACTGTAATGATTCTACAGCTGGAACATATAATCATACCCTTGCAGCAACAAAGATCACAGCGTACAAATGTAATTGTCATTGAGAAATTGCAATCTGATGTCTGAATTTTGAGATTCATTTGGTGGATACTCTGGAGGAGAAATTCATTCAAGATGAATGTACAAGTAGCATAGAGTACACTCACACACATTTAATAGGAACATCTAAGACAAATCGTTCTTCCTTTCTCCTGAGCAAAGGCAAATCATCTTCAAAGTACCTATAAATTGAACAAGCTCTGAGTCTTACAGCAGAGATACAAGCCTTTAAGGCCACTAGGTCTGTGCCAATGCTCAAGCACAGACCAATTTAACACTAATTCCATCTCATTCGTGTGCAATTAGATCCTCAATTTCTTCACTTGTAGGCCCCAGTCAGTTCAGATTGGCAAAAACCTGCACAATCTCCATCAGCACAAGAGCACTGCAGGGATGTGTGCTTAACGGGAGGAGAGAGAAGCAGACCTCCAGTGAAAAATGATATTGTATCCATTAAATAGGAGCCGTGGACAATCCTGATTTGACGGAGAGGGACATGAAAGCACAGAGGAACATCTGGAAAAATTTCTGAAACGCTCATTTGCTGCTGTCGTTACTGCGTGGTCGGGAATCTTCCGGAGGGAAGGCCTCAAAATCCCCGGCTTTGCCTGCTTTTGGCGACCAAGAAGGAGGTCGAATCGTTTGGATAGAGAGATGGCGCTCAGTATTCAAGTCGGAGAGCTGATCAGAGCTCGAAGTTTTCGGATGACTCAGAGTCGGACCGTGGTCGGCTATGGCAGGGAGAGTTTTTCTTCTTTCTCCCGTCTGCGTGAGATGTGGGACATTTGAGAGACTTTGAACTTTTACTGTGCTCATGGACTTCTTCATCAAGTTATGGTATTGTTGCATTGTTGTAACTATATGTTATAATTATATGGTTTTTGTTAGTTTTTCAGTCTTGGTCTGTCCTGTGTTTCTGTGATACCACACCGGAGGAATATTGTATCATTTCTTAATGCATGCATTACTAAATGACAATAAAAGAGGGCTGCGCGTCTTCATAATCTAACCCTCGCTCTGCTCGCTTTACTCCTATGACTGTGCGGCTAGGCTCAGATCCAACACCACATACAAGTTTGCTGATGACTCCACTGTTGTGGGCTGTATCAAGAGTGTTGATGAATCAGCATACAGGAGGGAGATTGAAAATTTGGCTGTGTGGTGTAATAACAACAACCTCACTCAATGTCAATAAGACCAAGGAACTGATTGTGGACTTCAGGAGAGGGAAACCAGAGGTCCATAAGCCAGTAATCATCGGAGGATTAGAGGTAGAGAGGGTCAGAAACTTTAAATTCCTGGGTGTGACTATCTCAGAGGACCTGTCCCCCATCATATAATTACAATTGCAAAGAAAGCATGACAGCACTTCTACTTCCTCAGGGGTCTGCGGAGATTTGGCATGTCATCAAAACTCTTGGCAAACATATATGGTGGAAAGTGTGCTTACTAGCTGCATTACAGCCTGGTATGGGAACACCAACGCCTTTGAAATCCTATAAAAGGTAGTGGATTCAGCCCAGTACATCACAGGTAAAGCCCTCCCAACCACTGAGCACATCTACATGAAACATTGCCATGGAAAAGCAGCAACCATCACAGAGCCTCACCACCCAGGCCATGCTCTTTTCTCACTGCTGCCATCAGATACAAGGTACAGAAGGCTCAAGACTCACACCACCAGGTTCAAAAACTGTTACTACCCCTCAACCATCAGGCTCTTGAACAAAAGGGGATAGCAACACTCAATTTAGGACTCTGTTACTTTGTTATTTCATACTCGTTATTTATTGCTATTTATTTATATCTGCATTTGCACAGTTTGCTTACAGCTCCTGATGGTTACAGTTTACAGATTCCGCTTACAGTTACTATTCTATAGATTTGCTAAGTATGTCCACAGAAAAAGAATCTCAGGGTTGTATGTGGTGACATGTATGTCATCATCATCATCAGGTGCCATGCCCAGTTTGAGCTTTCACTGCCATGGCCCACACACTCCTGTTTCGGGTCAAGTGGATCAATTCATTGGTATTCATTTCCAATTCTCTGGCTGCTGTCTCCATCATCATTTGTCTTTGTCTTCCTCGTGCTTTCTCCCCTTCAATCTTTCCCATAATTACTGTGCATTCTAACTCCTCTTTCCTAATCACATGTCCAATGAAGTTACGTTGCCTTTTCATGATCTCATACATTATTTCTCTTTTTGTGTTTGCTCTGTTCATGACATCCTCGTTAGATATTCGTTTTGTCCATGATATTCTTTGCATCCTCCTCAAAAACCACACCTCTGTTGCTACAATTTGTTTCCTCATGTTACTAGATATTGTCCAACATTCTGAGCCATATAACATAACTGGATAAATGTAACATATCAGTACTCTGAGGCGGGTTGTCATGCCTAGTTTAGTATTGGTCAGTATACTCTTCATTCTCGTAAAGGTGTCTTTTGCCATCCCTATTCTTCTTTTAATGTCCAAGTCACACCTGCCATCTGATGTCACCCAGCTTCCCAAGTAGCTAAAGTTCTTTACTTGTTTTATGTCTTCCCCATTTATTCTCAGCCTGCAGATAGAATTCTCCTTCTTTCTGGATATCACCATACATTCTGTCTTTTTGCAATTGATAGATAGACCCATTTTTGCACTTTCTTCAACAATTATATCAATTAAGTTTTGTAGTTCTTCCTCCGACTTGCAATTAACACAGTGTTATCTGCATATCTGAAATTATTGATGTTTTCATTGCCAACTTTGATTACCAAATGACTCTAATTTTTTGTAATATTGTTTCACTGTACACATTAAATAAATCAGGGGAGAAAACACACCCTTGTCTAATGCCTCTCTTGATTTTCGTAAACTGACTCACTTCTCCATCTATTCTTACAGCGGCAGTTTGTTCCCAGTACAGATTTCTGATTAGGCGGAGGTCTTTCAAATCTAGATCTAGAGTTTCCTGTAATATTTCAAATAACTTATTGTGCTTCACTTTATCAAATACTTTTGTGTCATTGATAAAACAAATAAATCTTTTTGCACTTGAATAGCTTGTTCTGATAGTATCCTTAACATCAATATTGCATTTCCTGTACCTTTGCCTTTCACAAAACCATATTGTTCTTTGCCTATTTCAGCTTGTATCTTACTTTTAGCTCTTGTTATCAAAATTCTTAGAAGTATCTTGGTGATATGACTCATTAAACCTATGGTCCTATGTAATTCACATTCTATTGCTCCAGCTTTCTTAGGAAGAGTGATAAATACTGATTTTTTTCATCTCTTCTGATATTATTCCAGTCTCGTAAATGTCAATGATTAAATCAGTAAGTTTTTCAATTCCATGATCTTCAAGGGCAATAATTTGTTCTATTACTAATTCATCAGGACCTGCTGCCTTTCCTTTCTTCATCTTATTTATTGTATTACAAACTTCAGATTTTAAAATACTTGGACCTTCAATGTTTTTCTTAATTTCTGGTTTTTTTGCCTCGATCATCTTCAAACAATTCCTGAATATATTCAGTCCATCTGTTCATAATCTCATCTTTTTCCATGATGATGGTACTGTCCTTTGCTTTCAAACATCTACCTGAAGAACAGAGGAGCTTTTTACCAGTGATATTCTTGAATTGTTGATGTAACCTTTTTGGATCAGTAAAAGGGATTCTTTCTATTTGCTCACGTTCCTGGTTTAACCATTCTTCTTTGGTTTTTTGACATAAGCTTTTAACTTTTTATCTAAGGACGTATATTCTATGGGATTTGCTTTCTTCCATCTCCTTTCTTCCATTAGATTTTTGATTTCATCTGTCATCCATTTATTCTTAGTGTTTTTTTTCCTTTTTTAGGAATCACTGACTGCTGATTCTACCAAGGCATCCTTTAGAGAGTTAAACTTCATTTCTACATGATTGCTATCATCTTCAACAGATTCTATTTCTAGACTTTGAAATCTATTCCTTACTTCAACTGTAAATTTTTGTCTTAAGTTTTCTTCTTTAGTTAATTGCAAGAGGTCAAGGGATTGTTCAGGTTTTGCTTCTTTAGTTTTTTAGGTTTTTATTTTACATGACATACCACTCAGTTATGGTCACTATTACAGTCTGCACTTGGATATGTTTTGCTTTGAGTCACTGAGTTTCTAAATCTTTAGTTTATAGTAATAAAGTCAATTTGATTTCTAGTGTTATCACCTGGACTTTTCCAGGTCCGCAAGTGTCTTGGATGGTTTTTAAAGTTGGTATTCATAATGACCTGATTATTCATCTTGCACCATTCTACCCATTTCTCACCCCTTTCATTTCTTTCCCCTAGTCCAAATTTTCCTATGGTATTTCCATCAGCACCTTGTCCTACTTTAGCATTTAGATCTCCCATGACAATAACAATATCTTGAGATTTGCATCCATTCTTTGCTTGTTCAAGTTCTTCATAGAATTTATCTGTATCCTCATTTGTTCCATCTGTTGTTGGTGCATATACCTGTATGATTGCTAAATCAAATGGTTGTCTTCTGAATCTAACAAGGAGCATTCATTCTGATATTGCCCAATGTCCTAAAACACTTTTTGCCATGTTTTCATCCATAAGAATTCCTACTCCCTTAGTATGGGATGTTCCACAAGAATAAACTAGTGTTTTATTTCTAATCTGACATGTTCCAGCACCTATCTAACGAACTTCACTAATTCCCATCATGTTACTCTTTAGACTTTCCATTTCATTTATCACATTGTCCAATCTTCCTGCTTGATATAGGGTTCTTACATTCCAAGTGGCAATAATTTTCTTTTGTGTTACTTTAATTTTATGAGCAGTAGCTTGATGATGGTCAGGGATCCCCTGCTGGCCAGAATCAACCCTACCAATCAAAACACCTTCAGAGTTGTCTTGAAGATCCCCTTGACACTGTTGTTGTGTGATACATTTTGTGAGTTTGACCATGGTTTTCTCAGCAAATTGCAATGGTGGTTTGCTATTGCCTACTATTGGGCAAACTAAAGAAATCGCCATTTCTCTTCCCAAATGTTCATCCACCTGTACCATAGCCGTTGACATTTGAGGTCCTAGCTCATCCGCCTTCTCAGTCATGAGTTCAGTTGCTGAACCTGCTGGATCTGCCGTTGGCCTTTGCTCGTATCCTGAGCAGGAACCCTTGCAGGTGCTACCATTCTGGGTCAGAGCGGTCCTAGGAGCAATGAATGACTAAGGGGTAACTCCACTTTCCCTAAAGCTCTCAAAGTCCCCAGTCAGAGCCTCATCACCGGTTGCAGTTTAGAGTCGTACCCGGGACTGAAATTCGGAACCTACCCTTGCCTCTGCCTGTTTACGCCGAAGCCTGTTGAGCCAAAGCCGTCCCACTCTGACTCAGTCCACTCCCGACGATGACCACTTCGCTAGACGAAACTTCTTTTATAGTGCACTAGCTGACCGACTATAAGGTATGTACTCTGTGACGAAAGTACACATAGACTAAGATATTGACTGTCCTGTGCTATCACCAGCGGGATCAACAGTTGATCTGCCACCTGTCTTCAGGAGAGAGAGATAAGTAAAGACAATGGAGCAGCATTTGGAAATGTTAATGAAGAGACGGGAGAGCTTAACGGAAGGAGACAGCGGTCTGGGAATTGTCAAGACCGGCTCCTCTTTGAACCCTGAACTGTTTGAAGTGATGGACAGGCGATACCCCAGCAGGGGGATAAAAAGGGACAGGTTCGCTAAGGCGACACACATGACACCCCGAAGTAATGAGACCCTGGAAGCGGTGCGTCTCCCACAAGTCGGTGGGAGTTTTTGGAGGGCTGGTCACGGGACCAAGCCATAGACGCACAGGGTGAACACTCAAAGCTGCTGTACAGGTTGACAGTGTTGTTAAACAGGTGTATGGTGTGTTGGCCTTATTACCTGTGGGATTGAGTTCAAGAGTCGTGAGGTAATGTTACAGTTATATAAGACCTTGGTCAGACCCCACTTGGAGTACTGTGCTCACTTCTGGTCACCTCATTACAGGAAGGATATGGATACTATAGAGAGAGTGCAGAGGAGATTTACAAGGATGTTGCCTGGATTGGAGGGCGTACCTTATGAGAAAAGTTGAGTGAACCTTGCCTTTTCTCCTTGGAGCAACGGAAGATGAGAGGTAACTTGATAGAGGTGTATAAGATGATGAGGGGCATTGATCATGTGGATAGTCAGAGGCTTTTTCCCAGGGCTGAAATGGCTAACACGAGAGGGCACAGTTTTAAGGTGATTGGAATTGGTATTGAGGGGATGTCAGGGGTAAGTTTTCCCACACAGAGAGTGGTGGGTGTGTGGAATGCACTGCTGGCAGCCGTGGTGGAAGCGGATACAATAAGATCTTTTAAGAGCCTCTTAGATAGGTACATAGAGCTTAGAAAAATAGAGAGCTATGCACTAGGGAAATTCTAGCAGTTTCTAGAGTAGGTTACATGGTCGGCACAACATTGTGGGCCGAAGGGCCTGTAATGTGCTGTAGATTTCTATGTTCTATGTTCTACCAACAACCCACACATCTTTAGGATGTGGGAGGAAACTGAAGCACCTCAGGGAGAGGTGGGAAAGTATCTAAAAGACATTGGACAGAAGATAACATGGGCATCGGGTGATCAAAGAGAGAATCACAAGGAAGGTCACCAGAGTGGAAATTTTAGAGAGGATTCAGAGGATTGCTAGGATGAATAGTGAGGACAAAGAGTTGCCAAAGGAAATAGTCCGTGGAAAACCGAGCACCAGCCAGCCGGGATTGATTCATAACAACTTCACTGACATGACCACTTTGGTAGCTACTGAAAATGCGGTCCTGCTTTAAAATTGCAATTTCAGCTATAGCAGATGGCAAGAGTTAATGAGGGCATATGCAGATGTTGTATACACTGCTACACCTGGGTTCAGGCAGGAGAATTACTCCATGGTATCCTGCTGTAGGCCCTTTCCTTTCCCTCTTCCTCCTCCTCCCTCTGCCTGCCGATATGTTAATAAGTACTAAAGTACTCTTGCCTGGATGCAACTGGTTTGTGCAAAACTCCTGAAGTCCCTGGTGAACCAGGATGCCCAGACTAAGTCGTGCTGGACCAATGCAGCCGATACCCACGAGGGCATTCAATTGCGGACTTCCATCTTGAGCTCCTGCCTCCGTAACGGATGTGAAGCGAGTGGGAAGAGGAAGGTGGAGGAAAATGCCTCGAGAGTGGAACATATGGAGGCTGGAGATATTGGATAGATGATTTGAAGATTGAACTGCAGGGGTGGTGGGGTGGGGGTAAAAAGATTGAGTTTCAGAGATGATACCATCAGCGTGGACTGGGAAGGGTAGATGAGATAAGGTCAAATGGATAGCTAAGGAAATCAGTAGCATGAGGTTTTGAGAAATGCCATGGACCTCCACACTTTGGAACAACAGAGAATCAGAGCAATGGCCAGAGGAAATCACTCAACAACTCACCAGCAAGTGCTGAATGACTCCATATGGGTAAGGGGGGGGGGGCGGGTACGGGGCCTTTCCTGTGGTCGAAGGCCTATTCAAGCTGGGCACGAGTAAGGACATTAGCTTGAACACTGACCCACCCCCACCCCGCCAAATTTGCGGCCCCACTGTCAAATCAACACTGTACACTGAACTAATGTCATGGTACAACTGCCCTGCTCATTTCCAGCAAGTGCACCCCTCTGCACGTGCTAATGCCTTCACCATAATGCTGCCTGGTTCAATCCACCTCATGGATTGGTGAGAGGAGATTTACTTATGAAGATAGGATGAGCAAGCTAGGGTTTTTCTCTTTGCAGCCAAGGATGAGAGGTAATTTGACAGAGGTGTACAAGATGATAAGAGGCATAAACCAAGTGGATAGTCAGAGACTTTTCCCAGGGCAGAAATGGCTAACACAAAGGGCATAATTTTAAGTTGTTGAAGGAAAGTATAGAGAGGATGTCAGAGGTAATCTGTTTACACAGAGAGTGGTTGGTGCACAGAACACCCTTTCAGTACATTAGGGGCATTTGAGGATCTCTTAGTTAGGCTCATGGATGATGAAGAATGGAGAGTTAAGTAGGACAGAAGGGTTAGATTAGCCTTAAGAGTCAATTAAAAGGTTGGCACAATATCATGGGCCAAAGGGCCTGTACTGTGCTGCAAAGTTCTACGTTCTGTGTTCAAATACATTTCTACTGGTTCAATTCTGGAGACTTAACAGGATTCAAAGTGCCTGAGAAATGACTGTTCTGATCCCAATTTCTCCATCTCCCGGTTTAAAAGTTAAGTTTATTACTGGTGTAGCTGAACAGCAGGGCAGTTGTAGTCTAAGGAGCAGTGAAAGAGAATTACACAAGAGGATTGAGGAGCATTGACTTGTAGTAAGCCAAAGCTAATGGGTTGTTTCGCTTTCACTCACAACTCCCCTTTCAAGAGCACTGGATAATGCAAAACAAGTTCTTACTGCATTTAAAAAGCCTCCCGATGTCCTGGGATTTTAGTTCTGAATTGCTCTAGAAGCAGCAAAGAGCCTTCTAAATAGCAGGCAGTGTCCAAGGAGGCAACAACAGTTGATGGACTAGTTGAAATCCCTTGCAGCATTTCAAAGTGGTTGAGGTGAAGTACTTATTATTAGTTTTTATTTCAAGGTACAGCAGAGTAACAGGCTCTTCTGGCCCACCCAGTTACACCTATGTGACCAATTAACCTAATTAGTAGGTCTTCTGACTGTGGGAGGGAAAGAAAGAGCACCTGGAGGAAACCCACGCAGTGACAGGGAGAACGTACAAACTCCTCACAGGAAACCCATGCGGTCACGGGGAGAACGTACAAACTCCTCGCAGGAAACCCATGCGGTCACAGGGAGAACGTACAAACTCCTCGCAGGAAATCCACACGGTCACAGGGAGAACGTACAAACTCCTCACAGGAAACCCATGCAGTCACGGGGAGAACGTACAAACTCCTCGCAGGAAACCCATGCGGTCACGGGGAGAACGTACAAACTCCTCGCAGGAAATCCACACGGTCACGGGGAGAACGTACAAACTCCTCGCAGGAGACCCACGCGGTCACGGGGAGAACGTACAAACTCCTCGCAGGAAATCCACGCGGTCACGGGGAGAACGTAAAAACTCCTCGCAGGAGACCCACGCGGTCACGGGGAGAACGTACAAACTCCTCGCAGGAAACCCACGCGGTCACGGGGAGAACGTACAAACTCCTCACAGGAAATCCACGCGGTCACAGGGAGAACGTAAAAACTCCTCGCAGGACACCCACGCGGTCACGGGGAGAACGTACAAACTCCTCGCAGGAGACCCACGCGGTCACGGTGAGAACGTACAAACTCCTCGCAGGAGACCCACGCGGTCACGGGGAGAACGTACAAACTCCTCGCAGGAAATCCACGCGGTCACGGGGAGAACGTAAAAACTCCTCGCAGGAGACCCACGCGGTCACGGGGAGAACGTACAAACTCCTCGCAGGAAACCCACGCGGTCACGGGGAGAACGTACAAACTCCTCACAGGAAATCCACGCGGTCACAGGGAGAACGTAAAAACTCCTCGCAGGACACCCACGCGGTCACGGGGAGAACATACAAACTCCTCGCAGGAGACCCACGCGGTCACGGTGAGAACGTACAAACTCCTCGCAGGAAACCCACGCGGTCACGGGGAGAACGTACAAACTCCTCGCAGGAAATCCACGCGGTCACAGGGAGAACGTAAAAACTCCTCGCAGGACACCCACGCGGTCACGGGGAGAACATACAAACTCCTCGCAGGAGACCCACGCGGTCACGGTGAGAACGTACAAACTCCTCGCAGGAGACCCACGCGGTCACGGGGAGAACGTACAAACTCCTCGCAGGAAATCCACGCGGTCACGGGGAGAACGTAAAAACTCCTCGCAGGAGACCCACGCGGTCACGGGGAGAACGTACAAACTCCTCGCAGGAAACCCACGCAGTCACGGGGAGAACGTACAAACTCCTCACAGGAAATCCACGCGGTCACAGGGAGAACGTAAAAACTCCTCGCAGGACACGCACGCGGTCACAGGGAGAACGTACAAACTCCTCGCAGGAGACCCACATGGTCACGGTGAGAACGTACAAACTCCTCGCAGGAGACCCACGCGGTCACGGGGAGAACGTACAAACTCCTCGCAGGAGACCCACGCGGTCACGGTGAAAACGTACAAACTCCTCGCAGGAAACCCACGCGGTCACGGTGAGAACGTACAAACTCCTCGCAGGAAACCCACGCGGTCACGGGGAGAACGTACAAACTCCTCACAAGCAGTGGTGGGAACTGAAGCCAGGTATCCGAAGCAGTAATAACATTACACTAACTATTGCGGTACCACGCCGCTCCAGAACTCTCGATGCAAATGCATAAATTTGGGGATTGCCTCCATTTATTCAGCAGGTAGAGAAGCTTCTCCCTCAAGTGGGAGTTTGGAAGGGCTCACCTCTTTTTGAATACAGAAGACCTTGGGGCCCAAGTAAGAAAGCTCAAACTTACAGTGATTACCATACATAAACTGGGGACGTGGGCAAAACCTTAAATCAGACAAGTGCATTTTGGAAAATTAAATCTGGCAAGATTTGCATTGTGAATGGCAGAGCCCAGAAGAGTGTTGTAGAACAGAGACCAAGGGATGCAAGGGCTGTGTAGAACTGGAATTGATTTATTATTGTTAAATGTACCACGATAGAGTGAAAAGCTCTTCTCGCATACAGTTCATACTGATCAAATCAATATTGAGGTAGAACAAGATAAAATAATAGCAATACGGAGTAAAGTGTAACAGCTACAGAGAAAGGGAAGTGCAGGTGACCAATAAGGGGCAATATAACAACAACAAAGTAGATGATGAGGTCAAGAGTCCGTCTTGTCATACCTGCAAACCATTCAAGTCTTTTACCTGCGGGGTAGAAGCTGTCTTTGAGCTTGGCGGTACATGCTTTCGGAAACCCTACCTGTGTTGGGCTGGACTCTACACTCAAATTTCTGGAGTGACATTTGAAGCCAGGAACTCAGAGACATGCATGCTAATACCAGGCTAAGGTTAACAATCACCTAAGTCTGCAGAATCATCAAGGAGACCAAAAACACCAGAAAAATATAAACAGGATTCAGAGTGAATCATAAGCTCAATCTATTCTCCCCGTTATTCAATAAGAACATGGTATAATTAGTGTGCTTTCCTGCTGAAATCTAGTTTCCCTATCTAGCTACAATATTTAGTTACAAAGTTAGTTATAGATAGAGACAAATATAGATTTACCCATCTCAGTTTTGAAGAGCAAGGAACAAATATCTAAAGATTTAGAGCACTCTGCTGATAGAAATTTCTCCTCCTCACACTTCTAACTGGCCACGATCCTATCCCAAGCCTATGCCCCTTGTTCTGGTTTTACTGCAAGAGTTAACAGCCCTTCAGCCTCGAGGTAGTCAATCTCCCTCAGTGTCTCCTGTGCCCCAGTGAGAACACTCCTCATTTTATTGAAGCCCATTACTTTCCACTGCTGAGCGTAACTGCACGTACCCAAGGGACGGCTATCTTTGGCAGTAAATGCAAACTCAATGTTACTTATTGGCAGCATATTTACTTATTTATATTTAATCTCTTTCACTGCGACAGATTTAAAATGTTTTGCTTGATGTTACATGAACAACCTGTGTGAAAAATATAATCCCTGGGTTTCCTGTACGGTACAATTACTGTTTGTTCATATCACATCAGATGATTGATACAACTTAAAAGATAAAACCATTTATCCCATCCTACAGTTCTAGCTCTAAACTCCACCCCTCTGTTTTGACAATACCGAGGCAGGTTGTTGCTATGCCACCAGTTACTCTGTACCAAGGAGCAGCTCAAACCAATGCACGTGAAATAACTAATGTTTATTCATAGAAACCAATCCATAGTTTGGACTGTCAAATCAGTCAGCTCTTTGAGAACATTCTCTGTGAAGTAAAGTCAAAAATGTGGAGGAAAAAAAAATTAATTACTGCAGGAACTCAGCAGGTCAGGCTGTATCTGTGGGGGGAGAGGAATCATCTAGATTTCATCCCGAGATGTCAATAGCTCCACAGCCTCCACAACTACGGCTCAACCAGCTGAGCTCAACTCTTCCGGCAGGTTCTTTTGTTTTGCTCTAAATTCAATAACAAAGAAGAAACCTGGGTGAGTCAGACTGATCCCACAAGGCTTCCCACTTTGCAGTATACATCAAACTAGATACACTCGTGAAATTTATCAAATCTTCAGAAAACAAAAGCAGTCATGTGAAATTCCCGGCAGCCACAGTTGGCTACTGGCTACCTTCTGGTTACTGGGGTTCCTCCAACAAAGCGGGGAGAACATAGGGCAAAACAACACAGGAACAAACTGAATCTCTTCTGCCTCCAATCCATGTCCATTCAATACAGTACCTATCTAGCTGCCTAAGTCACCTGCCACTCTGTGTAAGGAATTACCACACATCTCCTTGGACTTACTTTGTGTCCTCTTCTTCAAAGAGTAACACTATGTAAGCCTCATTGAGAATCTTATGAAGGCTTGGTCATGGTCTCTTGAATAGAGCAACAATTTTCCAAATGACAGCACCAAACCTTTTCTTGAAGTTAGTTTGCCAATTAATCTTCTTTACAATATCATTATACATTTTATCTCAACACCCCCATCCTCACATTGATGAGATAAGGAGCCATTTTCTCCAGGTTACCATGGGACTTGTGCAATAGATCAATGTCTTTCAAAAATAAACTCTCAAACAAATTTAAAACTCTGCTGACTTTAGGCTATTTTTTATCCAAGGCCTATTCACCCAGCACCCCATATAGTTTCTTGTGTGCACTGTATCCTGAGTGTGGCAAAGTCTCAAAATAGGCACCCCTGCAATTGAATTCCTCCACACCCCTCCCCCTGTTACCTTTGTAGCCTCCTCAGTCCTACAAAGCTCATGCCTTTCCTCTTTAGGAATATTGTTGTTGCTAAGCATGCAAACTCTGGAATTCTGAAATTTCTTCTTTCTATACACACACACACACACACACACACACACACACTTACTTCACTTAATAATCATCTTAGGACAAATCACTCTGTTCTCCCCCCCAAAAAAAAACCATATAAACAAGGGAAGCTATTCAAAGTAATATTTTTGTTGTATGATTTCTATTTAAATTTAAAGGGTGCAAACAAACTGAAGATGTGCAAGGGAACTAAATGTGAAAGAACTAGGCCAAAATATGGCAAGATATTATTTAGCAATTCCATTAGGATTCATAATTCCTAAAGAAATTTCACTAGCTTCCTGATAGTCCAGGGAGCAACAGGAATATTTGCTGCATTTAAAGCCAACAATCTAGTAATTCCAGGATTCCCAACAACAGTGGCTCATTTGAATGGAATATTCAGCCTGGCAAACATCACAGTAAGTGAGATGGTGTTACACTGTCCGAGGGGCTGTCTTTCACCTGAGATGTTAAACTGAGACACCATCTATATGAAACTATACCATTAAAAGTAGGTCTTGCATTTAGAGTTGTAGAGTCATAGAGCATTACAGAACAGAAACAAGCCCTCTGGCCCATCCAGTACATACCAGCTTGGTCTTCAGCCTCGTCCCATCTACCTGCACCTGGATTGCACCCTCCATACCTCTCTCAGCAGTGTACCCTTCCAAGCTTCTCTTATACCTTATAGTTGAACACACATCCACCACTTCTGCTAGCAGCTTGTTGCACGCTCCCACCACTCTCTGAGTGAAGAAGTACCCCCTCAGATTCTCCTTAAATACTTCAGCTTTCACCTCCAATCTATGAGCTCAGGTTCTAGTCTCACACAATCTGAGGGGAAAAAGCCTGCAAGCATTCACCCTATCTATAACCGTCTCGTAATTTTGTGTACCTCTATAAAATCTCCCCTCACTCTCCCAGCTCCTATGAATAAAGTCCTAACCTATTCAACCTTTCCCTAGAACTCAGGTCCTCAACTCCTAGTAATATCCTTGTAAACTTCCTCTGCATTCTTTCAATCTTATTGCTATCTAGGTCAGGTGGCCAGGGCTGCACACAATACCCCAAATTTGGCCTCACAACTTCAACATGACATCTCGTCTCCTGTACTCAATGCCCTGATTTATGATGGCTGATGACCGCTTTCCAGTAATCATGGATCTGTATCACACACAAAACGCTGGAGGAACTCAGCAGGCCAGACAGCATCTACGGAAAAAAGTACAGTCAACGTTTCAGGCCGAGACCCTTCGGCAGGACTCCATCAACCGTACTTTTTTGCTTAGTCTGTTGAGCTCCTCCAGCATTTTGTGTGCGTCACTTGGACTTCCAGCATCTGCAGATTTTCCCTTGTTTGTGAATGGATCCGTATTCCCAGGTCCATTTGTACTACCTCACACCTCAAGTGCCCGACCATTCACTCGTAAATCTCATCCTGGTTTTGTCCCCCCAAGTGCAACATCTCACAATTGTCTGCATTATAATCCATCTGCCATTGTTCTGTACATTTTCCCAGTTTGTGTAGCTCCCACCACAAGCCTCGAAAGCCTTCCTCACTGTCTACTACACTCCCATCCGTAAATTTGCTGATCTAGTTTATCACATAATCATCTAAATCATTTATAAAAATGAGAAACAAGAACGGACCCAGTACTGATACCAAGGGCACGCCACTAGTTAGAGGCCTCCAGTCAAAGACTCAACCATCTCAAA
Source organism: Mobula hypostoma (assembly GCF_963921235.1). Lineage (NCBI taxonomy): Eukaryota > Metazoa > Chordata > Chondrichthyes > Myliobatiformes > Myliobatidae > Mobula > Mobula hypostoma. Next base: position 88,460,149 of record NC_086104.1, on the reverse strand, counting down.
TCAGAATCAGGTTTAATATTACTGACATATGTCATGAACTTTGTTGTTTTGCAGCAGCACTACAATGCAACACATAAAAATAAATAGTTGATAAATTACAATAAATAGTATTTATAAGAAAATAAACTGAATAAGTAGTGCAAAAAGAGCGGGGCGGGGGAGCACTGAGGAAGTATTCATGGGTTCATTGTCCATTCAGAAATCTGACAGTGGATTGAAAGAAGCTGTTCCTGAAACACTGAGTGTATGTCTTCAGGCTTCAGGCTCCTGCACCTCCTACTTAATGGTAGCAATGAGAAGGCAGCGTGCCCCATGTGCTGGGGGTCCTTAATGACGGATGTCACCTTTTTGAGGAAGTGCCCATGATGGAGCTGGCTGAGTTTACAACTTCCTGCAGTTTTCTCTGATCCCGTGCAACGTCCCCTCCATCCAGACACTGATGCAATGTTCAAATGCTCTCCACTGTACATCTGTAGAAATTTATGAGTGCCTTTGGTGACATACCAGGTCTCCTAAAACTCCTAATGAAATAAAGTCACTGTCATGCCTTCTTTGTAATTGCATCAATATGTTGCGCACAGGATAAATGCTGAGAGATGTTGACACCCAGTGACTTGAAATTGCTCAACCTTCTACTGTTGATCCCTCAGTAGGAGTTGGTATGTGTTCCCTTAACTTCCCCTTCCTGAAGTCCACAACCAATTCCTTGGTCTTACTGATATTGAGTGCAAGGGTGCTTGCTGCGACACCACTCAACCAGCTGATCTATCTCACTCCTGTACGCCTCCTCATCACCAGCTGAAATTCTGCCAACAATAGTTGGTATATAGCTGGTAATAGTTGGTATAATCGAAGAAATATCTCACTCCTGTACGTCTCCTTGACACCAACTGAAATTCTGCTAACAATAGCTGCACTGCTGGCAAATTTATAGATAGCGTTTGAGAAGTGCCTAGCCACACAGTCATGGTTGTAGAGATAGTAGAGGAGTGGGCTAAAGCACACATTCTTGAGGTTGCCAGTGTTCACCAACATCGAGGAGGAGAAGTTATTTCTGATCAGCCTGGACAATGGACTCCTGGTGAGGAAGTTAAGGATTCAGAGGGAGGTACAGAAGCCCAGGTTTGGAGCTCTTTGATTAAAATTGTGGAAACTGTAGCTTTTCTTTAAATAATACTTCTTTTTATAAGATTTACTTTTTAACAAACTCGTGTATTTTTCACACTCACTGGCAGAAAGCGGTATAGCAGCTAAACTAACGGTTTATCACCCTTCTCATTTTTCACTGGCTAAATATTAGCACATTACCCATGCGATATAATTGTTCTAATTATGTAGCTTATTAATTAATTCATTCCTCTCTAAGGATTTTTCTTTATCTTATCTATAAAAGAGATAAATTTTTTAGAAGTGCTATCTTTATTCTGATGTCTTACATCCCTTAGCATTAATTTCCCTCTTAGCATAATTGTTCAGATCTTTATTTAGTTTGCTTAGCATTTGTATGTTTGTTTGTACTCTGAAATAAACCACAAACTTGAAATTAAGACTGTTTGCCATGCTTGACTCCTGGAAGAACCCTAAGGCTCTGAAATTAAACAAGATCCAACAGAACTGAGGGTATGATTGTGTTGAACGCTGAGCTGTAGTCAACAAGTATTAGTATTGTCCAGGTAGTCCAAGGCCAAGGTAGAGAGCCAATGAGATTGCATCTGCTGTAGACCTATTATAGTGATAGGCAAATTGCAGTAAGTCCAGGCAGTTTCTTAGACAGAAGTTGATTCTAGCCATGACCAACCTATCAAAGCACTTCATCACCGCAGATGCGAGTGCCACTGGGTGATAGTCATTGAGGCAGTTCACCCTGATCTTCTTGGGCGCTGGTATAATTGTTGCCCTTTTGAAGCAGCTGGGAACTTCCAACTGTAGCAGTGAAAGACTGAAAATGCCCTTGAACACTGATGCCAGCTGGTTGGCACAGGTTTTCAGAGCCCTATGAGGTTCACCATCGGGGCCTGATGCCTTGTGAGGGTTCACCCTTTTGAAAGACGTTCTGATGTTGGTCTCTGAAGCAGGTCATAGGGTCACCACGCTCATCTACGCAGATTTGATGAAGTCAGTCACAACTGTGGCATACTCAATCAGTCTCAAAGATGAATCCCTGAATATTATCCAGTCCACCAACTCAAAGATGACCCGTAAGTGCTCCTCCGCCTCCCTTGACCGTACTTTCTTGGTCCTCAGCACAGGTGCCGCAGTCTTACTCTCTGTGGAGAGTAGAAGTACAGTCAGGGAATCAGACTCTCCAATCTTGATGGTGGTCAATTGTATTGACTCCTCTGGTTCCACAAGTGATATGTTGGTAGTAGTTGTTCAGAATTTCTTCAGCTCGGCCAGTTGAAATCCCCCACAATGAAAGGGAAGGCATCAGGGTGTGCTGTTTTGTGCCTACTGGTCATGCAGCTCAGCTCCTCCATTGGCCTGAAGTGAAATCTACACTGCTACCAGGATGATGGCAGAAAACTCTCTCAGCAGATAAAAAGGACGACATTTGATCACTGGATGTTCCGGGTTGGGTGAGCAGGACTAAGACAGGACTGCCACATCTGTGCAGCATGAGTTAATAATAAAGCATACTCCACCCCCTCTGCCTTGAAAAGACTGAGCTGTCCTGTCTGTACGGTGAATGGTGAAGCCATTGAGCTGCAGCACAGCATCCAAAATGGCGTGGGCCATGTTTCCATAAAGCAAAATACACAGCAGTCCCTGATGTCCCTCTAGTACAGCAATCGTGTTGCAAACTTCAATTTTATTTTCCAGAAATTGTACATTCACCAGATGTATAGTTGGGAGTGGGAGTGGGTGTCTAAGGTATCTGCATTTCAGCCCAGTAGGCTTTCCTTGCTTTCTTTCTCTTAAATGGAAACTGCACTCGCAACCTGAGTTTGTAGTCTGGGACCTGTCAATTTTGAGTACCGATAGAATTTCTAAACATCTTAAGACAATGTTGCATACTGAAATTCTCATTGCTGTGGCTGTGGATTTCAGCTCTTGAAATCCTGAACAGGAATAATTAATGGCCATCAGAGCTGCACACAACAAGTTGCCCCTTATCAGCACCATCTTTGATCTACCGCCACTCTCTGACTTCTGTTAAGCTGACGTCAAATCCAATTGATTACTTAATCCTGAATGTGAAACAAATTAATCTTCTAGACTAACCTCCCAAGAGGGATTTTGTCAAAGGCCTCACTAAAGTCCATATAGACAACATCCACCACCTTTCCTTTATCAACCTTCTTGGTTACCTCCTCGGAAAAACTCCATAAGATTGGTTAGACATGACCTGCCACGCACAAAGCCATGATAACTATTCCAAATTAGGCCCTTTCAATCTAAATATTTATACATCCTGTCACTTAGAATACCTTCCAAAACTTACCAACCAGTGATGTCAGGCTCACCGGCCTGTAATTCCCCAGCTTATTCTTAGAGCCTTCCTAAACAATGGAAAAGCATTAGCTATTCTCCAGTCCTCTGACATCTCACCCTTGGCTAAGGATATTTAAGTATTGCCAAGGCCCCTGCAATTTCCGCACTAGCCTCCTACAAAGTCAAAGGGAACACCTCATCAGGCCCTTGGGGATTTATCCACCCTAACTCACTCAAGAAACCAAGCACCTGGATATGGTCCATGACCTCACTACTCTTTTGCCTCAATTCTATGGTCTCTGCGTCTGTCTCCTGAGTAAATACAGATGCGAACAATTCATTTATATGATCTCCCCCATCTCCTTTGACTCCATGCACAGAAGATCACACTGATTTTCAAGAGGACCATTTTGTCCCTTACTCTTATACAGCAACTTTCAATAGTTCAGGAACTATCTGAAGTGCAGTCACTGCTGCACAAAGTGAGCAATGTTAAGCTTTTTGGGAGATAAATATTCATCGTTGGGATGAGTGTGCTGTTGACAACCTGGCCATTCACTACTCAAGTCATAACCACCCATGAACCGAGGGGCTTGCTCGATTTATTCAGTAAATCACACAGTATGGGACTGGAGCCACGTGTAATCCCGGATGGAAAGGACGACAGGTTTCCTCTGCTAAAGGACTACTTCTCTGGACGAGTGCAGCTTCAGTGACACTCAGGAAGCTCGACACCAGACAGGACATAGCAGCCTGTCTACAACCATTCACTCACTCCACCACTGAGACACAGGAACAGAGGTATGGATCATCCAACAACTAACCAAGGCTCCTTAGAGAGCATCTTACAAAACCCACAACCCCTACCTGGAAGTTGCCTTTCCAAGCCACACAAATGGAAACACACTCTGTGGCCACGTCATTAGGTACATCAGCTCATTAGTGCGATTATTTAAATCAGCCAACCATGTGTCAGCAATTCAAGGGATAAAAGCATGCAGGTATGGTCGAGAGGTTCAGTTGTTGTTCAGACCAAACATCAGAATGGGGGAGAAATGTGGTCTAAGTGACTTTGACCGTGGAATGATTGTTGGTGCCAGACAGGGTGATTCGAGTATCGCAGAAACTGCTGATCTCCTGGGATTTTCACACACAACAGTCTCCAGAGTTTACAGAGAATGGTGTGAGAAACATAAAAACATCCAGTGAACAGCTGTTCTGTGGGGGAAAACGCTTTGTTAACGAGAGAGGCCAGACTGGTTCAAGCTGACAGGAGGGCGACAGGAACTCAAATAAACATGTGTTCTAAAAGTGGTGTGGGAGGAGTATCTCAGAGTGCACAACACGATGAATCTTGAGGTTGGTGGACTACAGCAGCAGCAGATCACGAACATACACTCGGTGACTACCTCATTAGGTTCAGGATGTACCTAATAAAGTGGCCACTGTGTATATCCCTGTCGCTTCACAGTCACAGGGTCAAACTCTCCCCCAAGGTGAGGTCTGGGGTGGGGAAAGCCAGTCTGAAATGCTCCATCTTCACTGCCTGCAGATGGAAGCAGTAGAAGGTGAGGTGGCCAGCAGTGGCCTATTACACTGATGCATATGGAGTATCAATCCACAGTACCTGGGTATCAAACCATTCATAGTGAGGGAAGAGCAGAGGCTGAGGGTTAACTCTCCCCTCAAAAAAAATTCTTGGGGACAGTCTCCAGGGCTAGGACTAAAATGGTCACTGAAGATGACAATGTCAGATATGAATCAACTAGCCTACTCCTAGCTTGTTGTTTCTGAGAATTAAAATTGCGCTGTGCTGCATTGTCTTGTGGGAGTGATCTCCATGGTAACAGCAAACTGGGTAAAGGTAACTGTTTCCATAGTAACCCGTACCACATACAAGGGAATATGAATCCCATATCAGCATCGGCCTTAAAATTCATTTATGCCTCTTCGTACTTAAATGAAATAATTCATTTCTTACACGAGCCTCATTCACACTCAGCTGCTGCTTCCTCTAATTAATTTCCAGGTTCCAAGGGTTTAGGAAGTTACTGCCAATTCTGGTCATTACACTTTGGTAAAATATCTAGACCTTGGAAGCAATTTACTAATACCCAAATTGCAACAGTTATTTTCAAGGTGTGATTACCCAAATTAAGTTCGTAATACCTGGAAGGTTAAGAAATTTTTTAAATGGGTATACAAAACATAAAAGATGTTAGTCAAAGATTATTATTTCCAGTTGCTAGCCCTTTCAGAAACTAAGTTAAAAAGCACTTGTACATGTGTTTGGTACAATTCCCTTTCATAACTGGGAATTAATGTCAAATAGACTGCTAATTAAAATTCACAAGAGGCACTGTAGATGCTGGAAATCTAAGAGGAATACACACAATGTGCTGGAGGAGCTCAGCAGGTCAGACTTCTTCCCTCTCCAGTCCTGGCGAAGGACCTCAGCCAGAAATGTCGACTGTTCATTCCCATACACAGACGTTGCCTGACCTGCTGAGCTCCTTCAGCACAACGTATGCACTGCTAATTAAAATTAACTGGCCAACTAATCATGTCTCCTGACTGAGCTTCATTGGGAAATCATACATAACTACTTGTGGTTTGTGAGCGAGAGTCCGAAGCTCATGAAATGTAGAAACTGCACTGGTGAAAGGGGCCACTTCTTAAGGCTGATTTATACTTCTGCGTTAAATCGACGCTGTAGCTGTGAATCCTACGCAGTGCCTACGCGGATCTCCACGCCGTAGCCTGACACGCACCTCTTCCAAAATGTAACTACACGTCGCGGCAACGCAAACCACGACAACTGTGATTGGTCTGCTTGGTAGCATCGCATTTCCTCCTACGCTGCAATAGCTTCCCATTGGGCGACTGAAGGGCAGGGAAGGAACTCTGGCTGCAATGCTTTCCATAAAGCTTTACAGACCTCCGAAATTATGGAGGACACATTTTGCTTTTACTAAAAAAGACGCTCGCTTTACACTTGTTTACCCCTAGAAAGACTACCATGAACATGAAGCCTTGCATGGGCAGGTGTGTGCGCATGCGCGACATCCCCAAATTGCAGAGCGACACAGACACACCAACGCACAAGTATAAATGCTCACAACATGCGTCGGCCACTTGTGTAGGCTACAGCGTCCATTTGACGCAGAAGTATAAATCAGCTTTTACTTCTCACCACCACGCCACTCCAATTTCCTCACCCTACCCTGTCCCTGTGCTTCTACTCTGTTAGATAACCAGCAACCCAGGATGAAGACACATCGGCACCTGGTGTAACACTCTCAGTCAGTCAGACACTTACTGTGTTCAACTTAGAGGTTAGCTTGGGGACTGGATCGAGATGGATGACTCACTGTGAGTGAATAACTTGAGTCAGGAAAAGGGTAAAGGATTTGCTCTGGCTCCTCCCACATCACAAGGCCACGAATAAGTTCTGATGAGGAGTTCAATGCAGAAAGCAGCTAATAAGAATGTACAGTGAAATGTGCATTGCAAGAGTCTGCTTGCAACCCCAAGGAGCGTGAAGGAATCCAGCATCAACCTTGCACAAGCTGTTATCCCCCAGAGCTTGAAGCCCAGCCTCCCTGACACAGGAGTGGGCAGAAAATGTGGGATGGTGAGATGTGGAACTGTTAATACAACGTCACTAAACTAACACACAATACAAGTTCCACTGAAAAGCATCAATGCAATGCTAGAGTAACAAACACTGAACTCTAAAAAAATAAAGAGGTCAAAGGCTTTTTGAAGGGAGGCTCTGTTTTAGATCCATGAAGCCGGACATTACTTGGTTTCATAGCGGCCTCTTTTAGTGGAAGCTTTACCATCCCTCAGGTAGGAATGATCAGGCATTTGGCCTTTATGGGCTGCACATGCCCCGTGGATCCTTGGGGAGAACGGACATTTTGAATCTCCTTCACATCAACATCAATTGAAGCTGCAAAACATCAGCAAGTGGTTGCGTTCTCATTTTGATTTTTTTCACCAAGGACAGAACGGCAAGAGGTAGCTCTCTCTAAAACTCTGGGTCCGGGAAATTCGACGGGACAAATCAATCAACAGTAAACACAAGGGCAAATTGGAGCAAATTATCTGAACACTGAGGGATCTCTCATTTACAACTGCCCATGTTGCATATGACATACATTCTGGTCCTTCGCCAGTAAGGGAAACAGAACAATGTCTGGAGATGGGCTTGGAATATAATTAGGATGACGGAATATTTCTTACCTTGGCCAAGTGACTATTGATCCATTTGGTGAACGTTCTCTTTTGGACAGCCTCCTGCTCGTCTGCAAAACATTGAGGGAACAAACATGAGAAACACAGGAGGGAACTGCTAAGACTTGCAAAGCAGAGGAACACCTTTTCCGCCGATGCTTGTTTGCAAGGTTTTAACACAGCGGAGGTTCACAGGCACAACGTCAGCGTGAGAGCAGGAAGAGTTGCAAGGGGAAGGAGATGCTCATAAATGGTGGGAAAAGCTGTGCATTCTTGATATCAAACGGGGCCTACTACAACCAAAGTATTTGGGGGCTTCATCAATATTAATCACCAAATCCCTCTGGTAACGAGATCACAAATAAGAGAAATTCTGCAGATGCTGTAAATCAAAGTAACACACACACAGAATGCTGGGGCAACTCAGAAGGCCTGGCAGCATCTATGGAAAGGTGTAAACAGTCGATGTTTCAGGCCGAGACTGGAAAAAAAAGATGTCAGAGTAAGAAAGTGGGGGGAGGGGAGGAAGAAGTACAAGGTGGTAGGAGATAGGTGAAGCCGGGAGAGGGGAAGTCAATTGGTGAAAGGGATAAAAGGTTGGAGAAGGGGGAATCTGATAAGAGAGGACAGAAGACCATGGAAGAAAGGGAAGAGAGAAGAACACAAGAGGGTGATGGGGAAGTATGGAGACATGGTGAGAGAGAGAAATGGGAATGGGGAATGGTGAAGAGGGGACAACTGCCAGAAGGTCGAGAAATCAATGCTCATGCCTTCAGGTCAGAGGTTACGCAGATGGAATACAAGGTGTTGCTCCTCCAACCCTAGTGCGGCCTTATCACGGCAGTAGAGAAGGCCATGGACCAACATGTTCGAATTACGTATCTGGTAACGAGATGCCAAGGCGCCAAGATGAAAATACATATGCCTTGATTTATCAGTGAACCTTACCGATCAACATCCCCGGTAGAATCCTGAGGGAGTGCTATTTTGTCAGGCTAAGCATTACATCAAGCCTCAACCTTTCAGCTCGACAATGAAAGATCCCATCATGTTGCATAGACAGGAACTTATTATATTATTCACTGAATCAACTCCAGCGGACTAATATTTCATTCATTTAATTTTCTCTTTGTGGGATCTTGCTATACTATCATATTTGCCCACAAACTAAGTGTGACAATAATTAAATTGTAACTAAGAGCGTAATGAGAAGCATTTTCTGACATCTTGGGGTGGTGCTTAAGCACCGTGTAAATCTCAACTCCTTTCTTTTACACTTTCACTAAACAAAATCCTATTCTTCATCCTACTTAATGGGACAAAGCCAGAAAAAAAAACAAAGCACATAAAACCGCACAGGACTCAGCTTTACAACTTTTTGTTTGTGAACTTAAACATCCGATTTGTGAGCATAAACTTGTACTTCAGGGATTTCACGCTGAGAATTCATGTGAAGAACATTAAAACCAGGAAACCAATCTCCACCAGCAATAATTGAAAATTGAAATCACACAGTTTGCATAAAGAGATTAGCCGAGCTAAGTGTCAGTGTTTCAGGTGGAGGACCCTGTTAAATGAGTCTTTAACCATTTTATGCCCGTTTTGTGCACAAGAAGTGATCATGCTTTCCTCACATATTTTGTGTTTCTACTTGTCCTCCGTCTACAGATTTACTAGCTAGTGGGCACTTGAACAGTTAATGGAGTGGAATGTACACTGCCCAGTCAGATGCAGATGGAAAGCAATTTGTCTGTTAATGCAATCAATAAAACTACAGAAAATCTGACTCCATTACTAAAGACTGGAAATTCCAGAAACTTGTAGCATGGCAAGCTAGGTCAAAGGAACACCAGAACTGTAAAAGAGTTCAAGTGCAAAACAACACGGCGTGTTCTCTGCAGCAGGATTAGTTCTTCAGTACTGGTTAAACGTCCAAACAAAGAATGCAAGGAACTGTCAGCCAAGGAAAATACAAAATCCAAGTAGTTAAAGTTCACCTGATAACATCCCTGTGGTTACCCAAGACTAATTGTTGACTAATTAACGAGTCTATGAAAGACAATGAGAGAAAAAAAACACAAGTGCTGAAGCTTTTTGGGAGCAAAATCCCAACATTCAAATTTCAAAGTACATGTTATTATCAAAGTACATATATGTCACCATATACAACCCTGAGATTCACTTTCCTGTGGGCATGCTCAACAAATCTTTAGAATAGTAACTGGAATAGAATCAAAGAAAAACCGCCCAACTAGGGCATTCGCCCAGAGCGTGGAAGACATCAAACTGTGCAAATGGAAAAAGAAGAAACAATAATAATAAATAAGCAATAAATATCCAGAACGTGAGATGAAGAGTCCTTGTGACTGAGTGCATTTGTTGTGGGAACATTTCAATGATGGGGCAAGTGCTGTTGAGTGAAGTTATCACCTTTCGTTCAAGAGCCTAATAGTTGAGGGATAGTAACTCTTCCTAAGTTGGTAGTGCAAGTTCTGAGGTTCTTGCTCCTTTTTCCAATGAAGAGAGAGCATGTCCTGGTGGTGGGGGTCCCTGATGATAGATAGATCATGATTTCCTGAGATAGTGTTTCACGGTTGGGAGGGCTTTACCCATAATGGACTGGGCTATATCCACAACTTTTTGTAGCATTTTCTCTTCAAGGGCATTGATGATTCCTTTCCAAGCTGTGATGTAGCTAGTCAATATATTCTCCATTAAACATCTGTAGAGGTTTGTCAAAGTTTTAGATGTCATGATAAATCTCTGCAAACTCCTAAGGAAGTAGAGGCACTGCCGTGCTTTCTTCATAATTGCACTTACGTGCTGGGCCCAAGACAGGTCCCCTGAAATAGTAACACCTAGGAATTTAAAGTTGCTAACCCTCTCTATCTCTGATCCTCCAATGAGGACCGATTCATCAATTTCCCTCAGGTAAGTGACCAAAACAACCATTATTTCTTCTGATTGCTAAATGCCCCTGGTACTCTTGCTCCCACCTCTAATTCAGAAAGCAACAGGCTTAGGTCTCCACCTACATAACATAGAACAGTGTCCCAGCGCCAGTGCTGTCCCCAGTGCGGTCCCCAGCTGGGGGAGTGCTAAACTGTCAGGAGGTCTCAGCTTTTAGCTGAGGCATCAACCCGAGACCCTGTCTACCCTCCTCACTGCATTTAAAATAATGATCCATAATGATTCCTTGACCAACATTTAAAACAGCTGAGTTGGTCATTTTGTTTCCCATTATCTCTGGATCTTTGGGATTACAAAATGGCCAACATGTTGCTCCACCTTGCAATGGTGACTTCAAAGAATCAGAATCAGGTTTATTATCACCGGCATGTGATGTGAAATTTGTTAACTTTGCAGCAGCAGTTCAATGCAATACATAATATAGCAGAGAGAAAACAAATGAACAAATAAATCAATTACTGTATACATATATTGAAAAGAAAAATGTGCAAAAACAGAAATACTGTACATTAAAGAAAAGTGAGGTAGTGTCCTAAGATTCAATGTCCATTTAGGAATTGGATAGCAGAGGGGAAAAAGCTGTTCCTGAATCACTGACTGTGTGTCTTCAGGCTTCTGTATCTCCTACCTGATGGTAACAGTGAGAAAAGGGCATTCCCTGGGTGCTGGAGGTCCTTAATAATGGACACTGCCTTTCTGAGACACCGCTCCCTGAAGATGTCCTGGGTACTTTGCAGGCTAGTGCCCAAGATGGAGCTGACTAGATTTACAACCTTCTGCAGCTTCTTTCGGTCCTGTGCAGTAGCCCCTCCATACCAGACAGTGATGCAGCCCGTCAGAATGCTCTCCACTGTACAACTATAGAAGTTTTTGAATGTATTTGCTGGCATGCCAAATCTCTTGAAACTCCTAATAAAGTATAGTCGCTGTCTTGCCTTCTTCATAACTACATCGATATGTTGGGACCAGGTTAGATCCTCAGAGATCTTGACACCCAGGAACTTGAAACCTACATCACAGAAATGGACTCTTCAGTCCATGGAGCTCATGCTGATCATCAACCGTGGGGCAGCACGGTAGCGAGGTGGTTAGCATAGCGCATTACAGTACCACTAACCTGGGTTCAATTCCCACCACTGTCTATAAGGAGTTTGTACATTCTGCCCGTGACCGCGAGGGTCTCCTCCGGGCGCTCCAGTTTCCTCACACAGTCCAAAGGCATACTGGTTGATAGGTTAATTGATCAATGGTGATTAGACATGGCTTGAAGGGCTGGAATCTCAATAAACAAATAAATGTAAACTAATTCTGTGCTAATCCCATTTTATTCTCTAACTGTCCCCACATTCTACTACTAACTACCACTACTGAGAAGGAGGAGGAGAAGATGGCGGCGCGACGCAGTGCGCTGCAGCCACTCTGGTGAATGATATCTGTTATTTGTCTAGTAGGGTGCCATGCACAATCCTGATTTGATGGAGACAGACGTGAGAGCACAGAGGAACATCTGGAGAAACTTCTGAAATGCCTTTTTCACTGCCGCTGCTACTGTGTGGTCCAGAATCTCCAGAGGAGAGGGCCCCGAGTCCTCGGCTTTGCTTGTTGCTCGACGGCCGGGGCAGGATCGAAGCGCTCGGTAGAGGATGGTGCTCGGGAGGCTGTATCGGAGGGGCTGGTCGGAGGCTCGAAGTTTTGGACGGACTCAGAGTCGGCTGGGGTCGGGTGCTTCCAATGCATCGGCAGTTATCGGCGCCTGGAGGTTTATGGCAGAGAGAGTTTCTCCCTTTTGCCACCTGCTATCGGGAGTCGATCGGAACTTTGAGACTTTTTTTTACCGTGCCCATGGTCTGCTCTTTATCAAATTATGGTATTGCTTTGCACTGCTGTAACTGTATGTTATAATTATGTGGTCTTGTCAGTGTTAGTCTTTGGTTTGTCCTGTTTTTTTTGTGATTTCACTCTGGAGGAACATTGTATCATTTTTTAATACATGCATTTCTAAATGACAATAAATGAGGACTGAGGGTCCTCATAACCTAATCTAATCTAACTGCTGCCTAGGAGCACTTTAGACCAGGGAATTAACCAACCAACCCACACATTTTTGGAATGTGGGAGGAAACCAGAGCACCAATGGGAAAGCTATGCAGATACAGGAAGAATGTCCAAGCTCCACAGCAGACATTACTCAAGGTCAGATTAAAGTCACACTTTATAGGTCACATCTCATACAGCTTTATATTATTCCAAAATATTATTTTCATGGAAAGCCTAATTGACGAGAATTTGAATGCATCATTGCTAACAGCCCCTCACTCTCCTAAAACATCTAGCTGGATTTTTATTTGGAGGCAAGCTGTACCCAGAGGCTAGGCTGCAAACAGGGGAGTCGTTTTAATGCACCAGTGTCTCGTAAATTGCTAGTTGCTATTGTGTTTGTTGCCTGTTATGATATTGTCCTGGTGTTTTATGCTTGGCACTGAACCACAATCAATTCTGTTGTGTTTCACATACTGGTAATAAAGTGATTCTGGTTCTGATCCAGAACTGCTTTCTTGAACATCCTGTAGAATTTAATTGAGAGTCTCCTTTAAGTGGGGATGTCATCTGGGGCAGACTGACAGACAGAGCACTGTGGATCAATTAGAATGGGTTGAGGTGAATGGAGATGATGATGGAGAGTCCAAGTCACCTTGTGGAATGTGGGATAGAAGCTGGATGCCGGATGGAAGCAAGGGAGGTAGGTCCAGGCTGCACGCATCCAACCTCAAGTCAGAGTGGAGTGCCGAGCATGGGACTGAATTTCATGCTTCCCTACAACACAGAAAGAGGCCATTTGGCCCATCCAGTATCTACTGCTCTCAAGGCAACCCCATCAATCTCATTCTCCATCTCCACTCTCTGCAACCTCTTCCCTCTCGCTGACTTCCACAGCCCCTTCGAAAGATGTGTGGGTTGTCTTTTTCCATTGGAATATGGGAAGAAACCAGAGCACCTGGGGGGAAACCCACACGGTCAAAAGAGAGAACGTGCAAACTCCACGCAGACAGCTCTGGGGATCGGAACATGGCTCTCTAAACTTCTGAGACAGTTACACTGTGTCATAGTGTCACGTGGCGATACCCAGTGGTGTTGGGTCGGGACTAAATGTCCAACCAAAGTCATCAACGTTGTATTTCACAAGTAAGGAGCAGTTTGTAAGCAGAACTAGAGCAACACACAAAATGCTGAAGAGACATCCTGTAGAAATTAACTGTGACACTCCTTTATTCAGGGATTTCACTCTCAGGCAGCATATCACTTTGGATACTATCGGGCAGACCACCTACCAGGAGAAAGCAACAGCAACCAGATCTCTAGCACAGAGTCTGGCTCTGGAATCAGAGGAGGGAGGGGAGGTCCTTAATGAATGCTTTGCTTCAGTATTCACCAGTGAGAGGGACCTTGATGAATGCGAGACAGATTAGTACGCTGGATATGTTGATGTTAAGAAAGAGAAGATACTGGAACGTTTGTGAAACTTTGGGAGAGACAAGTCCCCTGGGCCAGACAGGAAATACCCCGGGTTACTACAGAAAGCGAGGGAAGAGATCGCTGCATCTTTGGTGATGATCTTGCACCCTGACTGGCCACAGGCGTACCAGAAGATTGGAGGGTGGCAAATGTTATTCTTTTGTAATAGGGGTAACCCTGGGAATTACCTCAGTGGTGAGCAAACAATCGGAGAAGATTTATTGAAACAGAATTTGCAAGCATTTGGAGATTCATTGAGACAGGATTTACGAGCATTTGGAGAAGCATTGTCAGCAGAGATTTGTGAGGGGCAGATCGTGCCTTATGAGCTTGATTGGATTGCTTGAGGTAGTGACAAAACAAATTGGTGAAGATAGATCAGTGGATATGGCGTATATGGATTTTAGTAAGGTGTTCAACAAGGTTCCATGTGCTAGGCTCATTCAGATAGTCAGGAAACTTGGGTCTGTGGATTTAGAATTGGCTTGCCCATAGAAGACTGAGGGTGCTCGCAGAAGGAGAGAATCCTGTCTGGAGGTGGTGACCTGTGGTGTTCTCCAGGGATCAGTTCTGGGACACCCGCTCTTTGTGATTTTTATAAATGGTTGGGAGAAGGAAGTGGAAGGGTGGGTTGCAAGTCTGCAGATGACACGAAGGTCGGTGGTGTTCTGGGTCGTGTAGAAGGTTGTCGTAGGTTACAACAGGTCAGTGATAAGATGCAGAGGAGTGGCAGATGGAGCTCACTCTGGGCAAGTGCGAAGGTTGAAATGGAAGGCAGAGTACAGGGTTAATGGCTGGACTCTGAGCAGTGTGGACGAACCGCGGGATCTTGGGGTTATTTCCACAGTTCCCTCAAAGTTGCAACACGAGTCGACAGAGTGGTTAAGGAGGTGAAAGCTTTCAATAGGTACATTTAATGTCAGAGAAATGAATGCAATATACACCCTGAAATTCTTTTTCTTCACGGACAACCACAAAAACAGAGGAGTGACCCAAAGAATGAATGGCAGTTAAAACGATAGAACCCCAAAGCCCCTCCCCCAACTACCCCCCTTCCACGCACAAGCAATAGCAAGGTAATAACCACCCCCACCATCAAAAAAGCATCGGCACCCCCCACCGAGCTCCCACGCGTGCAGCAAAGCATCAATAAAAACACAGATTGCAGTACCCCCAAAACTACTCGTTCACCTGATCATTCAACATACTACAGGCTCTCTCTCCTCCTAATAAGGGAAAAAGAAGTGTCCCTGTTTCACACCGAGAGGGGAGACATAACAAACAATTCGCTGATTTATTATGTTAAAAGTTTGTTGCTTTGCTTTTTCTGAGCTCTGCGCCCGGAAAGTCAGCAACAAAAAGGCGCAGATCAATGGACACACAACCCCCAGCAGCTAACCCGCTGCTCCTGATATTCCATGTTCTCCCACGATGCTTCAGTGAGGGGCACCAGCCTACAATCAGCACGTCCCCAGGGCCATGAAATCCTGGAACCCTGAAGGCATGCTCATCTTCCTGGCCACATCCTTGGGATATCAAAAAACGGCCGGTCGTGAGGCCCTGAGAGTGGGTGTGTTGACCTTCATCAGATGGGGCATCGAGTTCAGGAGCTGCAAAGTTATGTTACAACTCTATAAACCTCTGGTTAGACCACACTTGGAGTATTATGTTCAGTTCTGGGCACCCCAACATAGGAAGGATGTGAGAGTTTTAGAGAGGGTGCAAAAGAGATTCACCAGGATGCTGCATGGATTAGAGAACATGTCTTATGAGGAAAGGTTGAGTGAGCTAGGGCTTTTCTCTTTGTATCAAAGAGGAACAAGAATTGACCTGATAGAGGTGTATAAGACGGTAAGAGGCATTGATAGAGTGGACAGCCAGTGCCCATTTTCCTGGGCGGAAATGGCTATATGAGAGGGCATAATTCTAAAGTGACTGGTGGAAAGTATGAGGTGGGAATGTCAGAGTTAAATTTTTCACATTGAAAGTGGCAAGAGTATGGAACGCACTGTCGTAGGCAACAGCACAGGCTGATACTCAAGGGAGATTTAAAGGACTCTTAGATAGGCACGTGGATGAAAAAAAACGGAGAGTTATGTAGGAGGGAAGGGTTAGATTGATCTTCGAGTTGGTTAATAGGCCAGAAGAACATCATGGGCAGAAGGGCCTGAACTGTGCTGCACTTTTCTATGTTCAGTGCTCTAACTCAGTGAGTCAGGCAGCCTCCATGGAGGAAAATGGACTTGAATTGAAATCTTTAATCTGGACTGGAACTTGTCCACTTTCCCTCCATAGACACCGCCTGACCTGCTGAGTTCCTCCAGCATTTTGTGTGTTGCCCTTTCTTCCCTTCATTTCCCAGAAACTGCTGCTGGGCTGTATCTTTCTTGGGGGGGGGGTGGTCACTGATGAGAACCACACCACTTCACTGTCTACAAAATCCTGGCGAGTATCATTGTTCTTGAATTACTCAGAACAGAAACTTGGCGTACTTTAGTCAGATTCTCCCTTCAGGAAAATTATTTGGGAACAGTAAAATCATGCTAATGGATCAGCCAGTTTTGTACCTAAGCAGAAGATACCTCACCCGAGATAGAGGCATTGACAAACCTATATGTGGAAATGCAGACTGCCACTAGGAGAGCCAGGGCAGCATACCATCACAGGACAGTGTGGCCCTGAAAGAAGTCCTAGACCTCCTAGCCCAAGAGCAGTTCTGTGTGAGTAATTAGCTCAGGAATTGGGTCCTTTCTGTCTCCTTTCAGCTGACTGGTTTCCCCAAGGCCCGAGAAACCCAATGGTTAAAAATAGAACAGCTATTAAAATAAAAGCAGGCAGTCTCATTATAATATTCAAATGACCAACCAAATTCCCACCAGTGATTGGCTCTTTCGTTCTGCCTCCACTGAAATTAAGCAAGAGCACGATTGATTCTCAAAATGGAATTTACAAGCTGACATGGCCATATTCCTGGGAGGGAAACTTCAACCCATTCTCTCCAGGGATCAGCTTCCCGTATACACCCCATTTACAGCAAATGCCACAAAGACAAAAGGGAATTAAAAATAATGTGATTCAGCTTGAGCAGCTATTAAAGGCTAATCTCTGTAGTAAAAACATATACAAATTATTACAAGGGAGGAGTGGGAACAGTGGGAAAAATGTTATTGGATGAATCACAGCAAGCAAAAACAAATATCAAGTGCAAGTGAGCCCCATAGTAATAGAACAGCAGTACAGCCAGAAGGGAGAAAAATAACAGATCCAGAATATATTACAGTTACAGGGCAGGAATGTATCCTGCCACCAGCATGGGGACTTCTATAAGCATGTGGAGAATAAAGATAAGGCAGCAGTCATGATTTTCACATCCAAAACACATCACAGTGACACTCAGAGTCTCCATCAGCATCTCACTCGTGTTCTGTGGCGGAGTGGTTGCTTAGCAACAGATAGCAAAAGGATTGGACTCTCAGACGGTTATGTGACAAGTTGCGGAAGTCAAAAAAAAAATTTAACTGCAGGGGCTGAGAGGTTACAATAAAACCACAAAATGCTGGAAGCACCCAGTGGGTCAGACAGCGTGCGTGGAGAGAGAAACAGGGTTAACATTTCAGGTCGGAGGCTGAGAGGTGTCAGCCCATCGCCCAAGCTCTAGCAAAGGAGCGGCTGGGAAGGGGCCGAATCACAGCGAACTGGTGAAACTGGAAATAAACGGGTGGGAGCAGAAATTACATCCAATATTAACAAATAACAATTGCAGCTCTTGTAATTGGGCGTGACAAGGGCTGTTTCCTATGACTCATATCAAATGCTAAGGAAACAGAAGGCTTTAAAAAGAACATTAGATGTAAACTGCCATGAAAATCTAATCTCTGATATACAAAAAAAAGAGAATTTATTACAAAACACAGCGGGACAGTACACAGACTTCCTATTGGATGCACGCTGCAATCCAACCATAACTAGAACCAGAGTGAGGCCAACAAAGCGTAATAGGCAGCTCTGTTGAAGGGCTGATCAGTGAATGTACTCTTGCAATGGGTTTCTTAATCCTATTTCTAACAGTGGCTCTTTGTTAGGGGCTGGGATTAGTGAATCTACTTCAAATATTTAAAATCCACGTGGATGAAAGATGAAGTGAAAGCCCCTGGTTTGGCAGTACCTCACAGACCAGAAGCAGCATTTTGCAAACTAGAAGATATTTTAATGTTACCTGTGTCAATCTGATTTGGATGCTATATGATCAATCACACAACTTCACACAGATCATACAACATTAGTAACATATTATAAGGATTAAGAATCTTAAATGTCCTCACTATTTCATCCTACCAGAAATATTCTCTTTGTCATACCCAATGACTTCCCCTACTTTCTCTGCTATCCATGCTATCCAGACTGACACATTTCTCTCCTTCTCAGCTTCGATGAGGAGTCTCAGGCCTGAAGTGTGAACCGTTTCCCTTTCCACAAGCGCTGCCTGACCTGCTGAGTGCTTCAAACATTCCATTTTCAGAGCAATAGGAACTCAGTGGGTCAGGCAGCCAATGTGGAAACAGAAGGATGGTTGACCCTTTGGGGTTGAGGTGCTCATCGGGACTCAGGATCTCAGCTGGAAGGCTGCCTTCCGATTCAGCAAGGGGACGGGCAACCATCTGCCACCACTCCAGCTTGCATCAGATGTGCTTTGCCTGCTGTGCACAGCTGAAGAGTAGGCCCATTCTGGTTTGATGTGACCGACGAATCTCTCCAGCTGGGACTCGGGTTGGGGGAGTAAGCACAGGGTGTGGCTTTCCAGTTCACTTCACCTCAAGGCCCAGTTACTGACAGCTGTGGCTCACTGGCTGAGCAGCCAGAATGGGGGCTGCAACACACCAAGTTGGGATGGAAAGGAGGAGATCACTGCTCCTGAACTGGGAACCATTCTGAATGGAGGCTGAGCAGAGGCTGCAGGTGAACATACAGGTTCCTGGAAGCAGAATGGAGACGGTCCTCCAAATGCCTCATTACCTGACTTTGGATATTTAAGAAGGCATGATTAGTCTCTGTGTATTCCTCTCACCAACTCTGCAATCAGCAACTAATTATATTTATGAAGCACCTCTAATGCAAAAACACATTAACTATCCCTCAGAAGTATTGGTTCTTCCTGTTGTACATAGAAGGCAAGGAGATCAGAAGCCTGTTCAGACAGGTTTTTGATTAAATTCAGATTCAAAGAAGCAACAATTAGAGAGGCGCATCATAACGCCAGCAGATTTAGTCCTGAGCTCAGGTGTTGTCTCCGTGATCGTGTCGGTTTTCTCCCGTATCTCTGAGGTTTGATGGCAGCCGACCAGCTATAAATTACCCCGAAGGGTAGGTGGTTTTGCTGAATGTGGGAGAGTAGTTAGAGAGAATGGGTGACTGATGGGAATGCTCCAAGGCTCCTTGGGGCAAATTGCCTTTCTCTGTGGTAAGGAAAAGTACCAGAGATTTAGAGTGTGGTGTCCAGAGCTGAGTGCCATGGCACTGAAGGCTCGGTCACCAGTACTGGGATGAGTGAAACTGCGGCAAGTATAAATGAAGAAATAGAGCAAAGTAGGTACCTGGGAGCAGTGAAGCCTTCAGGTTTTCACAGAGGCAGGTCACAAAGGGGTCTTAACAGAAGGATAAATCTTGACGGGGATTCAATCTAGGTTGGTGAACTTGAGGATGGTACGTGGTTAAGCCAGAGCAAAACAAACCACAGAATTTAGGATGAGCTTAGCATTTACATAGAAACCTTGTTTTAGACCAACCAAGTACCTGAACCCCAAGAAACACTTTGATGGCACAGTGAGGCAAAGCCTTCATCTGTGTCTGTATCATTACTGAGTACAGGGGTGGCAAAAAAAAAACCACTCAGGAGAACTTTCTGTACAAGATGCTGGAGGAACTCAGCAGGCCAGGCAGCATCTGTGGAAAAAAAGTACAGTCGACATTTCCGGCCAAGACCCTTCGGCAGGACTGGAGAAAAAAAGATGCGGGGTAGATTTAAATCCCAAAATGTCGACTGTTTACTCTTTTCCATAGATGCTGCCTGGCCTGCTGAGCTCCCCTAGCATTCTGTGTGCACGTTGCTTTCATTTCCAGATTTTCTCGTTCCTGACAGAACTTCCTGGCCTGCTGTATGACCTGATACACCATGGCCTCATCTCCCCGCGCGCCCCCTCCCCCCCCCAAGACGGCGTTGGCATTACGATGGGTAACTGAAAGCATCTTCTGGCCTTCTTGCAGGTTATTAGTGTGGCTTCTGTTACCATCAGGTGTGAGGCCCCTACCTCTTTTACTGGGAAAAAGCATCTCCAGGGTCTTCACGCGTATTGCTTGTGTGCTGGCATTGCTGTTAGCAGCAGGTGTGAAGGCTGACAGGAGAAGTGAAAGATTGCCATTCAGACACGTCTTGTGCACTGAGCCACTGATGCCTAATACATTTTGCACTCTTCCATCTATCAGACAGAGGTGGGGTGATGACAAGGACTGCGCTTAACATAAATCAAAGCCTTCTGCAGCAGTTTAGTGGCCTATCATCACTGCACTCACTCCCAGATCAGAAATCACAATTAACCACCCACTCTCAGTGTGTGCATTTTAAAAGGAGATGGATTAGGATTAAACAGAATAGAAAACATGCAGATCTGCTAAAGCACTCAGAGCACGGACCGCAGCTGTGCATTATCGGGCATAGTAAGGCAGACTGTGCTCCTACCAGGACCCTTCAATCAAACAAGTGGCACCACTTTGCAATTGTCAACAGCCGGCCACGCTGACAACTCACCGTGCAGATACTGAAAGAAGCCAGTCACCAAGTTCAGTGATGTCACCCTCTTCCCGGAGACTGTCTTGCAGCTAGCCATTACTCGTGACGCATCTTGGAATGGAACGGTTTTCCCCTCAGTGTCCTTCCGATTCCAGATTTTGCTGCACAAGTGTGCTGCTGGGCTTGACGAATAGGCAGAGTGTGCCAGGCTGAGAGGCAGATTGCGAGTCCTCCTTCCTCCCACCTCCTGTGGAAGGTGTGTGTCCCGTGATGCCGACCACTCATGGATTACATGGCCGTGCCTGGACTGCAGGGCTGCTGCTGGTCTTGCTACATCCTCTCAAACAGTACACCGTTGACAGGGAGACGAGGTTAGCAGGGGACAGGGGCTCATTGCTGCCTTCCCTTGTACTCATGGCAGTCGGAACGAAAAGCCACAACAGCAATCAAGTATTCTGGCAGGCAGACTCTCAGCATACGTTGAACACACATGCACACACACACTGCAGAGGACTGACAATGATCGGGCTTCCTGCTGCAATGACAGGCAACGCTCGAGCATACAGAGCATCTCAGACAAGGTTCACACCAGAATTCACCCTTCATGTAATTCTGCCGAGCTTCCACTGTGAGCTTCCTGGTTCAGGAATCAGCACAGAGCTTTTCCACACAAGAAAAGAGTGTCGCATCGATTTCATGAATATTCAAAGCAGAAGGAAGTCAAATCCATCATTTACATCCATTGCACAAAGGCAAAGTTTTAAGGTGAAACTCATGAAGCCAGGAGTGTAAAGCAAGACCCCTGCCACTGCCGCATCAATTAGTCCTGGTAACCCACAGGTACTGATTGGAATGCAAATCAGCCACTCTGCCACCTTAATACTGCACACAAGAAACTAACTTGACACAAAGAATGATTGAAAGAGTCGCCTGTGGTCTGCTTGCTCTTTGCCTCTGTGAGTATATTCAGTGGCTGTACTATGGGTTTAAAATGGGAACAGGAGGAGACCATTCACCTGACCCCTCACTAATTACATAGGTGGTTTATAGATCAGCTCCATTTACCTGTCATGGGGCTTCAAGCAAGGAAAGCTGCAATCAATTATTTAAAAAACGACAAAATCTGCTGATGCTCGAAATCCAAAGCAACACACACAAAACGCTGGAGGAACTCAGCAGGTCAGGCAGCATCTATGGACAACAGTAAACCGCCGATATTTTGGGCTAAGACCCTGCATCACAACGGGACCTTTCATCAGCCTCCAACCAGACGGCATGAACATTGATTTCTTGAACTTCTGGTAATTGCACTCCTCCCCCCACTGCCTTTCCTTCACCATTCCCCATCCCTGTTTCCCTCTCACATCTGGTGCTCCCCCCCTCTCCTTTCTTCCATGATCTTCTGTCCTCTCCCATCAGATTCTCCCTTCTCCAGCCCTTTATCTCCTTCACCTATCAACGTCCCAGCTCTTTACTTCACCCTCTCCCCCTCTCCCGGTTTCACCTGTCACCTTGTACTCCTTCCTCCCCTCCCCCCACCTTCTCACTCTGACTCCTTCCCCCTTCCTGATGAAGGGTCTCGGCCAAAATCGTCGACTATTTACTCTCCTCCGCTGATGCTGCTTGGCCTGCTGAATCAAATATTTAACATAGGATTTATTTAGCATAGGATTTATCCCCAGTGTTTCACAAACTAAATGTACAGATTTACAAATTAACAGAAAATTATTGCATGAAGGACGGGAAGATAGTTCAAAGTGAATTTTATTATCAAAGTACATATATGTCACCATATACAACCTTTACATTTATTTTCTTGTGGGCATACTCAATAGAACAATAACCATAACAGAATCAATGAAAGACTGGACCAACTCGCACGTTCAACCAGAGTGTGGAAGATAACAAGCTGTGCAAATACCAAAATAAATAACAAATAAATAAGCAATAAGTATCGAGAACATGAGATGACGAGTCCGTGAAAGCAAGTCCACAGGTTGTGGGAACATTTAATGAAGGGGCAAGTGAAGTTGGGTAGATTTATGTCCCCTTTGGTTCATCAGCCTGATGGTTGGGGGGTAATAACTGTTCCTGAAGCTGGTGGTGTGGGTCCTGAGACCCCTGCACCTTCCTCCTGATGGCAGCAGCGAGAGGAGAGCATGGCCTGGGTGGTGGAGGTCCCTGATGATGGGGGAGGGCTAAGAAAGATTTTATTCCAAAATGGCCACAGTTTACTACAGAGAGAGATGGTTGCATCTCGTCTTCATGTGTAACCCTGACAGTCAACCAGAAACTAACTACAGTTAGGGAAAAGGCACAGTGGGAAAATGAGGGAAAGGTGGGGACGAGGAATGGTGGAGGTAGAGGAAAGGATTGGGAACGGGCTCAGAGGAGAAAGGAGACTGATTGAGAAGAAAGTAAGATGGTGGGAAAACAAAGCAAAGGGGATCGTGGAGATGGGGGATTTAGGGTGGAGCAAGTTAAGTGAAAAGCCTGGGTCTCCAGTCAGATTGTGAAGGAATTACTTTCCTACACTAAAAACAAGCATCTACTTTCACTCTCAGTTGAGGACCCAGCTCCCTTTTCACTGTGCAGCAGAGGACAGAACGTCAGGACTAATCACAACCCCACTATGCTCATTATTACATCCACGGCTTAGGGGAAGAAAGTCCAAGAGGTGCACGCACTAAGGCAAGCCTTTGCTAAGGAGCTCTTCGAGGTTTCCAACAGGTCTGCTTTTTCAGGAATGCCAGGATTTCTCATTATGAGCCAAAAAACCCTTCAGCAAAACCACTGATGCGAAGCGCAGGGAATTAGGGGCAAGAAACAGCGAGGCGCAACTGCTTCCAGACTGTGAATCATACAATTTCAAAGATTTAGATTCAAGGGCAGTACATGATATTTACAGTGACAAAAGGCAATTTGAACCATTGGCAGGTGTGCACCAATCCTTTGTGCTCTTTCCACATCCACTTATGATGCAAGATGCTGCGGAATGCAGACCAGAGGATGGCCCTGTGCAAGATCTTAGATTCTCACAATAGCAGGCGGAAGAAGGGGATCAGAGGAGAGAGAGCAGTGGAAATGGTAAGGACTTGGGGGGGAGTGGGGTCCCTGACAATGGTAGAGGGCAAACAGGGATTTTATTCTAAAATAACCACGGTGTACTAAGGAGAGAAACGGTTGCTGGCTCATCTTCAAGAGTAACGTTGACAGTCAACCAGCAAAGGGGTTCCTAGGGGAGCTGGCCGGCAGAGACTGACAAAGGGTGGAGGGCGGGAAGGACAGGGGAACAGGGCAGAAGATAGAGGAAAACTTTCATCAACAGCAACACTCCCTTGAGATCTCCCTGTGCTCACACAAAAAGCTGCACTCATGTAACAACTCTTACAGAGCCATGGAGAGGACAGGCAGAACAACAGCATAGCCGTCAGAGCTACTGCCTCACAGTTACAGGTTCAGTCCTGACTTTGTCCTCTGTCAATGTGGAGTTTGCACGCGTTCCCTCCAAGCGCTCCCATTTCCCCTCACATCCCAAAGACATGCGGGTTGAGAGTTGAGTTTGTCACTGTAAGTTTCCCCCGGCGTGCAGGTGAGCTTCAGAATCTGGAAGGGGTTGATGAGAATGTGAGGAGAGCAAATCTGAAAACAGATTTATGTGGCTTTAGTTTCAATGGGTAATTGATGGCCAGCACAGACTCAATGGGCCAAAGGGTCTATTTCTGCATTGTATCTCTCCATTTATTATATGATTCTAATGAAATCCCAAAGTCAACCACAACTAATGATCTACTTCTGAAGAGTAACCCTGTTCCAAACGTGGTGCAAACAGTTAACTCTGCAGTCCTCCTCATAATGAGCCTCGGTGCCATTTTTGAGCTGGTTGTGGGATAAATGTTGATCAGGACACCAAGAAGAATGTCCTTCCTCATGGGATCTTTTACATTCACTTAAATAGCAATGTTTCATCCAAAATTCAGTGTAGCAGGGATGACTCCCGGGTACTCCTCATCAAGTTAGCCGTCACCGGGTAATTGGTATCCAGGGGCTATTTTCACCAATGCGTTGAAAATTTATGTATCCTGTCATCACTTCCTCTACTCTGCTTCCATCTAAAACTACTGTGAAAGTGAGAGAAGTTAACAAAACGAATCGGGAGTCTGGAAGAGTTGGCCTCGTTTCTGCTCCATTAACTGTGTCAGTGGACGGCTTTGTGTTATAATTTGTCCCAAAGTAAAGCTATCTGTGACAACTCCCTCAGTGCAACCATGATTTAAATGGGTAAAGGGATAAGAAACTAAGAATAAATGGCAGGAGATTATGTGTCACTTTTTCCATAGTGTTGCAGAATAACAAACCCTTTCTACTGTAATATATTAAGACACTTTCAATAGCCTTTTGTTCATATTACACTGATATCATTCAGCAAAGTTCTGCTGAGAACTTTAACAAATAGCAAGTAATCATGTAGAATGTTAAACTGGTGGCTGCTGTTTCACTTTCTAAGCAAGAGGATCTATTGAAGAGGGAGCTTTGCTATCAGTGCTACTTTTAAAAGCTAGCAACAATCTAGAACTCAAAGATCTCTGGCCTTTTCCTAAAGCTGACCTGTAAAGTCAACATCGTGGGGAGTGTTGCTAACTCAACCAAGCTAATCATGTGGGAATGGGAAGCCTTTTTGGCTTGCCACCATACTGCAGGAGTACCGAACATTTTCAGGATCAATTCTCCCACTGGAGAACAAAGGATGAAAGTTACCTGGTCAACTTGCGTCCTTTGTTCAACCACACTTGCTTACCTCCCATTACCCCACTGGCGTTTAAGGCAGCGATGAAGGTCCTCTATCTCTGGTGGTGTTCAGGGCTTTTATTCTGAAACAATGCCCACAAGTTCTGGATAATCTCAGTAGGGGAGAACACTATCCCAGCATGCACCCCGTCAATCACACTTAGAATCTTTCACATTATCTTTGGCATTTCTCCCATTCTTCTAATAAAGATTAACTTTCGTTTGTTCCATGAACCTCGAAACATCAAAACAAACAGTGAAATGCAAACAACAGGAATTCTGCAGATGCTGGAAATTCAAGCAACACACATCAAAGTTGCTGGTGAACGCAGCAGGCCAAGCAGCATCTGTAGGAAGAGGTGCAGATGACGTTTCAGGCCGAGACCCTTCGTCAGGACTAACTGAAGGAAGAGTTAGTAAGTGAAATGCGTTGTGTCGCTTCAAATCAAATCAGTGAGGACTGTGCTTGTGCAGCCTGCAAAGTGTCACAATGCACCCACGTAGCATGCCTGCAACTCACTAACCACAGCCATGCGTCTTTGGAATATGGGAGGAAACTGGAGCACCCACGCAGCCCTGGGGAGAAAGTACAAACTCCTTACAGATGGCGGTGGGAATCAAACCCCAGTAAGTTATCACTGGCACTGTAAAGCAACTGCACTAACCACTATGCTACCGTGCCATCCAGATTGCTCAGTCTCTCTTCAAACATCATTTCCTCCATTGATAACAGGGCTCCTTCTCCATACTGACTCCAGTACAAGCCCATCCCTCCTTAAGTCTGAGAACCAATGAAACCCGTACAGTAGATGCAGTCTCGCCAGAACCAGATCCTTTCCTCATTTTTTATCCCTTACAATAACAGCCATTTAGCCTTCTCAAGGGACTCCCAAACTGCCTTGTACTGCAACATTTTGTAGTCTCAATACAATTTGCTTTTTTATTCCTCATTCCCATGTGGATAACCTCACATCTTCTGACATTGTACTTCGTCTGCCAACTTCTTGCTCATTCACCCGTCCTGCTTACATCCCCTTTCCAGTTTATTCCAGTGATTCCCCGTGATCAAGGTCACCTTCCCGAAGTACAATGCCCAAAAGCAACTGCATCCCTCTGGATGGGGTCTGACCATCTCAAAGTAAACACAGGATGCTGGTGATCCCGAGGAACAAACACAAAATTCCAGAAGAACTCAGCAGGTCAGGCAGCATCTACAGAGAGGAACAAACAGTCAACGTTCGAGATTTTTCATCAGTCCTGATGAAGGGTCTAGGTCCGAAACGTAGACTGTTAATTCCAATCCATAGATGCTGCTGAGTCTTTCCGGTATTGTGTGTTTCATGTGACCTTTGCATTATCTGTTCCCCATTGAATTGCAGTCTCTTTGAGGTAAAGTGCAAAATTGTGATGCATGAGCAATGTGGAGCAAACAGCTTTGCTCTGGAAATGTTAATTCTATAAATACAGACTTAGCAAACTGAAGTCCCTCAGCGAGGAACTGCATTCACAAGAAGCAGAACTTCTGACTCAGCTAGTCACTGCTGCTGTTGGTACTCCACAAGACCATGCTCCTAACCTTTGTTTAACCCTATCAGAAATGCTTTCTCGTTCTTCCTCCCTCACACACTTATCTGTCTTCACATTGGGTCCATTTACCTCAACTATTGCAACTAGTAGCAAGGTCTGACTTCATGACCATTAAAACAGCCACCACATGCAGGAAGCCTGAGGATGCTCCAGTCCAGGCTTTCTACTTGCACTGCAAGAGCACAGCAATGCCTGAGGGGGAGTGGCCCCTTTGCCACGAAACCCATTCGAAGTAAAGAACTCAACAATAGAGCTCAGCCACTGACTGAAAACCTTCTTGCACCCATCTGAGGTGCCTCTGTATCCATTGTAACATGGCGACCGGATTCGTTTAAAATGCTCTCTGTGTGAGGTCCAACATGATGCAAAACTAACACTTTGTTCAGTATTGCGTTGCTTTGAAACCCAGCATCTGCAGAATTTCCTGTGCTTATTGTTCACCTCTGCCGGTTGGAAAGCACAGGAGAGCAGGCTGCTCAAATATTAAAAAGGATACAAAATGTGACCAAGCAATGAAAGCTGTTTCACTTCCTCCAAGAAATGTGGACATTTTCACCCAGCCCATTTGCTCCTGAAGTGCCCAGGCAGACAAGAGGCTTGGAATTGGAATTAGTTTATTGTAGTCTCATGTATCAAGATACAGTTAAAAAAAAACTTTTGTTTGTGTGCCATCCCAATCTACCTTATGTCATACATAAATACATCAAAATGATAAAAAAAAGAAGAAAACAGAATGCAGAATATAGTATATAGCTACAGAGAAGGTTCAGTGCAGATAAAACAGAGAACAAAGGACCTTACAGAAAATCCTAGCAATTCTGGACAATATTTCTCACCCTCTGCACACCACCTTGGCTGAACAGAGGAGCACTTTTAGTAATAGACTAAGACAACTGCACTGCTCCAAAGAGCGCTATATGAGGTCATTCTTACCCCTCGGCCATTAGGCTCTTTAATGAGTCAACCGGGGAAGTAATGACTGCACTTCTTCCTACAGATGCTGCTTGGCCTGCTGCGTTCACCAGCAACTTTGATGTGTGTTACTTCCTCCTGTTAGGCTGTTTGAGGCAACTTCTATTTTATTCCTTCTTACTTTTCTTCTAATATTTGTATATCTGTGCACTTGTAATGTTATTGTGACACTGTAATTTCCTCTGGGATCAATAAAGTATCTACCTATCTAAATAATGTGCAAGGGCCACGACAAGGCAGATTGGGAAATCAAGAATTCGTGTCTAGCAAGAGACACAAGACGACAGACACAAAACTCAGCAGATGCTGGAAATCTTGAGCAACAGATACAAATTGCTGGAGGAACTCAACAGGCCAAACAGCATCTATAAGGGAAAAGAAAACTGTCAACATTATGGACCAAAACCCTTCAATAGGATTGGAAAAGAAGGGGGTAGAAGCTAGAATAAGGGGGTGGAGGAGGTGTAGGAGATCCATTCAAAAAAATCAGTTAACAGCGTGGTAGAAGCAGTCCTCGAGTGTGGTGCCTTCATGCTTCTGCATCTCCTGCCACATGGAGTGGAGGGAATGACCAGGCTGGGAGAGGTCCTTGACGATGCTGGCCACTTCTATGAGGCAGCAGGAAGAGTAGAAGTCAACGGAGGAAAGCTGGTTTTTATGGTGTACTGCCTATGTTCACAACTCTCTATAGTTTCTTGTGGCCTCATGCAGAGCAGTTACCATACCAAGCTGTGATGCGTTTGGGCAGGATGCTCTCTAAGGTGCATCTGTAAAAAATTGGGACAAGTCAACCAGGACATGCTAAAATTTTCTAGCCTTCAACCACACTGATGAGTCTGCTGTCACAAGCAGGAAAGAATGGGAGATTCCCTTCCCTGACAGCGATTAGTGAATCAGGTGTGTTTGCCTGTCACCAGGACTGTCCTTAGGTTTTTATTCTCAATTTATTTAATTACTTGAATGGAGTTTCATTAGCAGCCTTGATTGCATTCAATCACATCTCTCTGGACCAATGGTTCCGCACTTCCAGTCTGCTGGCAGGCAACCGAGGTGGTGGTCTCACATGGAGGCAACCGAGGTGGTGGTCTCACATGGAGGCAACCGAGGTGGTGGTCTCATGTGGAGGCAACCAGCTCTTACAGGAATTCTGCTATTAAGAGTTACCGCAGAATAATTTACATTTTTAAAGACTAATATCTTCATTAAATGTTTTGGAAAGCAAGATGCACAATATGCTTTAAAGAGGCTTTGCATCACCAGAGTTGTGTGCCTAAAGGGTGGGGTGTGGGTGGTGAGGGGAAGTTGTCTGATCTTTTACGTCATTTCCTTTAACAAGCAAAACTTTAACCACAGGCATGCATAGGAGACAGTGCACTAACAACCTGCTCACTCCGAGCCAGGAGGCTCAGTGAAACAAAGGTTATCCTCCTGCTGGTTAATAGTCACTTTTGGGAGATCTGCAACATCACTACGGGCATGAAGTTGAGTCCCAAGTCTTGTCAAAATGATCAGGTTATTTTGATTGACGCAGCGCTCAGAGCCTGTAATTTTCCAGCATTTTAAGATAAATCAGACACGTGGCTCTGCACAAGTTTTTGTGTTTTCTGTAATCTTACCGAAGCCAATTAATTATCACTTTGATTTTGACACCTCAGCTGTCTTCACATAGTAACCATAGTTTCCTGCAAGCTATTTGCCCTCAACAAATAACTGTGATTCGTCAAGGAAACTCCCACCTAAGCTCTATTATGCTTTTAACCTTAAATACATTGCCACAGCAACGGGACTCCAGAAGGCTCAGCTCCTCCTGTCCTCGTTCCTAACAGTTGCCACCATCTTAATACCAGCACGCTACTCAAAGCAACAATGTTCTACTGGCGCATTGTCAAAATAACAGATTGATATCACCCATGCTAAGTGGGTGAGCAGAAGCAAGGCAAACAATGGTTCTGAAAAACAGCAATAAACCTCCAAGAAAAACATGGAGATGCAATCTGAGCATTAGAAAGGAATTCTCCCAACCCCAAAGTGAAGCTTTCTAGACTTTGGTTACAACCCATCAGATTGGCCCAAGTCTCTCACAAGTGGAGTGATGCCCAAGAATGGACAAGCCTACAAGAAGTACTGGATACTCGATCGCAAACTTGAGAAAACCTGCAGATGCTGGAAATCCTAAGCAACACACACCAGATGCTGGAGGAACTCAGCAGGCCAGGGCTGCATCTATGGAAAAGAGTAAACTGTCAATGTTTCATTTTGTTTTGGATGAAGGGTCTCCGCCCAAAACCTCAACTGTTTATTTTTTTCTATAATGCCATCTGGCTTGCTGAGTTCCTCCAGCATCTTGTGGATACGTGATCGGCTTAGTTTGCCAACCAGAATTCAAAAGGGACAGTAAAGACGGTGGTTTCCAATCACCATGAATGCAAGGGACAATAGTATAGGACCATACAGTCTGTAGAATCTTGCAGAGAAAGCCAAAATAGGAATTCTGAACAGGAGCTACAATAGAACTGAAATAGATCTTCTTCAGCATTCCTGATTTTGCCACTTGTCAACACATTAAAGGTCATTAAAGGTCAAACAACTGTAAGTATGAGCACTGATACTACAACAACGTCAGAGCAGGACATGCAACATCTCTAACAGCTTCTGTTGAGCTACAGAGTTGGACATCGATGCTGGAGGGATCTGCAGCTGTTAGGTGGGCTACGTCTGAACAAGTGGGTCACCAGCAAGGAGAGATGGGTCCAGCAGGTTATCATAGTTATAGGCCGTGACAATTTGTCACATATGCATCGAAACCTGAAAACATGCAGTGGAATGCATTGTCTGCGTCAACGACCAACACCCTCGGAATATGCTGGGGGCAGCCCACAAGGGTCGCCATGCTTCCGATGCCAGCCGAGCATGGCCACAACTTACTAACTCTAAATCGTACATCTTTGGAATGTGGGAGGAAACCAGAGCACCCGGAGGAAACCCACACAGTCACGGAGAGAATGTATAAACTCCTTAGAGACAGTGGCAGGAATTGAACCTCGACCTTACTACTGGTGCTGTAAGTACTGTGCTAACCACTGCACTACAGTGCTGCCGAGGCCATACACGGGTGACCATGGGCATAAAGTGGGTGCAGCAACTCTGAATGATGGACTGCGCTTGAAAATGTTACAGCGGCGAGAGAAAGTACAACCCAAGATCAAAGCGACTGCTCTCTCCATGAGGGCAGGCTAGTGATCAACGGACAAGAGGTGTTGTACTGATGCAGGTGGTTTGCAACTGGGCTCCATCTGACAGGGAACGTGAAGGCTGGGCTGAAAGGAGAACCAGGCAGTTCAATGTGAGACCTTCTTGGAAGGAGATGAGACTGCAGAAGATTACAGATGTTGCTCGGAAAACCACAAGATGGTTGTGTGATCCGGAGCATGGGACTGAGGTAAAGGTGCCCAGTGGTGAATGATAATGTCATGACTCTAGAACTGATATTGCAATGATGTTGGATAATATTGACAAAGGATATACCTAGGATATACCTTCAATGATCTAAAGAGAATGACGTAGATTCCCTTTGAGAGTCATGCTGACAACATAGGCCAGTAGGAGCTTGTTTCATGTCTAACTCATCATGATTCCACAGTGTGCCAGGTGCTTCAGCATGGCAAAGGGGCGCCGGGTATTACAGCATGGTGGCAGTGAGGTATTAGCCCTGAGGTCGTGGAGTACAGAAGCACCAGCAGAGGCCAAAATAGATAGAGAAACTAACCGACAGAATAACAGGCTGGACTGAGAATCAGACGCGACTGTAGGGAGCGGCAGTCTGGGTCCAAAGCAGTAAAGGACCAAAGGTAGAGGTCCAGAAGAAAACCCAACACCTAAAGAAGAGTGGAACGAAAACAGGACATTTATAAAATCTAAAAGAAGGTAGGCATCAATAATTAAATTCACCTTTACCTCCAAAGTGGCAGCATAGCTTTGGTCACCTGAGCAAAAAACATTTGAAAGTCGACCCCTCAGATGAGCACTATGCTGATTGTCTACTGGGCAATAGTGACCACTCTCCGAGATGCTTCAGAGACTTGGAAGCCACCTTAAAGTATCTTCATCAGAGCCTACCGACTCTTCCCAGCACTTTCTGCATTCATTTTAGCTTTCTAACACCTGGAGTATTTTTTTAATCCCCCAACATATCACTTGTCTTCCTAATCACCAGTTGCATCCGCAATGCTGGCCTTCAACAAGTTTGACCTTCAGCATCACCCAAACCGTCCCTGTTTAACAATTTTCCAGTTTTCTATTTTATGTACCCATGTGGATAACTTCCCAATTTTCTATAATATCTTGTATCTGTCTTGTTCTTGTCCCTCACTCAGCCTCCTCCCTCATCACGGCCCCAATTCTAACACCATCAAACTTTGGACCCGTCAGCCAAGTTATTGACAGACTCTGAATAGTTGGGATCAAAACAGTAGTCCCTCTGTTACCTTACCAATCCCTGCCTGCCAACCTGAGCAGAATTAACTTATTGACTTTCTATCCAATCAGTATCAGTGCATTGCCCCCAGCTTCATGTTTAATAATCTTCTGACAAGTCTCTTTTGAAAAACCACCTAAAAGCAAAATCCACCACATCAGCTGGTTTCCCCTTTGTATTCCGCTTGCCACATCCTCAAAGAACTCCAGTCGATTTGTCAAACATGGTTTGCCAATTACAAATCCACGTTGACCTTATTATTCTTTGTAGTATGTTATTTTCATTTCATACTTCCAGAGACTTGCCCACCACTCATGTTGGACAAGTTGAGCCAGGGCTGAAGATGTCGTGTTGATGAACGCAGATGAAGATGCGAAAAAGGATTCTTAGCTCTTGGTTAGGTTCAAGGAGGCATAGACCACATAATAACAGCTTTCAGCACACAGAGTTCAAACCAATCATTAAGTGCCCATTTACACTAATCTTAAACCAATACCAATTTCTATTCTTCCCACGTTCTCATCATCTCTCCCAGGGTCTACCACTCACTTGTACACTTCGGACAATTTACAGTCACTAATCAACCTGCAGCCGAGATGTGGGAAGAAACTGCTAGTTCCTGAGGGAACCAACACAATCATAGGGAGAAACTCCTCTCAGACAGCACCCGGGGTCAGGATCGAACCCGGATCTCCAGCACAGCAACTCCGTTAGGTAATAATGTTTAGATTGACTGAACCTGGTGATGAGTAAACCACAGCAGCAGAGTAGTTAGCGTAACATTTTACAGTGCAAGCTGTAAGATCGGGGTTCAATTCCCACTGCTGTCTAAGAAGTTTCTACATTCTTCCCGTGACTGGGTGCTCTGGTTCCCTCCCACGGGTTAGGGTTAGCAAGTTCTACATTGGCACCCAAAGCATAGTAACACTTGCGGGCTGCCCCAGCACATCCTTGCACAGTGTTGGTCATTGATGTCAACAATGCATTTCACTGTACATTTCCATGTACGTGTGACAAATAAAGTCGCTGCTTTGTGATGGTGCAGGTCATTTCACTTCCCTGTCCTCCCAATTTTCTCCCTTCCACTGCTTCCAATGGGCCTCCAATACCTCACACCAGAGCTCTCTCTTCAATTGTGACCACAAGGTGTGTCTTCCCTGCCATCTTGAAGAAACTCAGACTTCTAGCAAGAGCCTGAGGTAAAAATGCGAAAGTCTACCTATCACCTCCTGCTGACCACGGCCACCAGGCTTCTCTCTCATTCAGAAGAGTGAAAGGGAAGGAAGACATTTCTCAACCATATCTCAAGTTTACTGCTTTTGACCATCTTAATTTGGAGCTACTCTCTCCCAAATGAGTCAAAAGTTTTTGGCATAAGTCACATTTCAGAGACAAAAGCATCTAGAACTCAGCTAACAGGGTTGGCTACTGCTCAGAGATTTATTACACCACAGAAGGCCATTCAGCCAATGGACTCTATGCTAGCCCCCAACAGAACAACCCATCAATCTTATTGCCCCTCACATGACCAGACAGATGTAGGTCAGAATTGATAGCGGAGGCCAGCTGAAGAAATCTGAGAGTGTGTCAGTTATAGTACTGGACTAACATCTCTGGAAGCTGCAACTCAAATCTAACCAGGGCACTTTGAGTCAGGAAAAGTCATCAGGAAAGCAGTCAGATTGTCATAAAAAGCCACCTGGTTCCTTTAAGAAAGTAAATCAGATTCTCTTGGCCTCCTGATCTGACTATGACTCCAGTCCCATGTCGACATTAACTAACCCAACTTCTAGAGTAGCCCATCTGAACATTCAGTTATGAACAATTGTTAACAACAGGAATTCTGCAGATGCTGGAAATTCAAGCAACATACATCAAAGTTGCTGGTGAACGCAGCACAGGCCAAGCAGCATCTATAGGAAGAGGCGCAGTCGACGTTTCAGGCCGAGACCCTTCGGACTGACGAAGGGTCTCGGCCTGAAACGTCGACTGCGCCTCTTCCTATAGATGCTGCTTGGCCTGCTGCGTTCACCAGCAACTTTGATGAACAATTGTTGCCAGGTTTCAATAACAGTCATATCGACAGAGATTTAAAGGTCCCAGCTACCTCACGTCAGAGATGACACGAGGCCTTGCCAATGTCACTCACACCAGCTTAATTCCTCTCCGGACACTGTCTCAGACACATTTTTAAAATTGTACCTCGAGTTCAAAGTGTCAGCCACAGCTGAGTTCTCCCAAATGAGACCAGAGGCTGTGGGAAACCTGACATTCAGCGGACAGCACGAAGACTCCACTGGGGCAGTGCAGCATCGTCAAAGGTGCCGTGTGAGTCACCAAACACTGGAAGAGGAACAGGAGAGTTCTCCTTGAATCTAGGCCAACAACTATCCCTCCAGTAGCGTCTCTAAAGCAAATTATTTATTTATCTCATTTGTAGGGTCGTTGTGTGTGCCACACATGAAGGAGGCTGTCTGAGCATTTATTTTGAAAATATGAGATATTTTGAGCAGGGATATGGGGGGGGGAGGTGGAAACTGGGGGAGTGGAGTCGGCTGAAAGTAAACAGGGAGCATTAAGTTAGAGTGAGTCTTCTCTCACCGCTCCCCTGGTCAGTGAGCACGTTATTGCCTCGTGCCATGTGAGGGATGCTTTCTGGACAGGTACTTAGCCATCCATCTTCCGTTGAATGGATGGCAATAAGATCATCAACTCAGTTGGCATTGCTACAAGAAGCAAGTGAAATGCTTATCAGAAGGACAGTGGAGAAGGAAGCCCTTGCTCTCCGTCATACCCGAGCTGCTGCTGGTTGCATACTCCAGTCCTGCCCCTGCCCCCAGCTTTTCACAGACTCTAAATAGAAACTGCAAAAGATAGGCTAAAGCACCAAACTCCTTTTGTGCAGGGTAATGGCCAGTCAATACAGAGGCAGAACTAACAGTGCCCACGGCTCAGGGCAAAAGTTGTTTAAAACTAACAGCGCTGCACCAGTAACAGAGATTAATGCCAGCAAATAGTTAAACCACAGAGAGAGAGAGAGAGAGAGAGAGAGAGAGAGAGAGAGATAGAGATTTAATCAGTCACTTGGAGAAGTTTAGAGTCAGGCAGATTTTGATCGAATAAGGTAGTATGAACTATCCAATACGTCCACCCTAAACAAATTGTGGATGTTGTTTTCCATCCGAAATACTCCCCCCCACCATGTGAAGCCAGGTCTACCTTTGAAATAAGGCTCCCAGCACGTCTCCACATAGAGTCAGCGACAGATGGAATAGGGCTGCCGATCCACCGTTGCTA
Source organism: Mobula hypostoma (assembly GCF_963921235.1). Classification (NCBI taxonomy): domain Eukaryota; kingdom Metazoa; phylum Chordata; class Chondrichthyes; order Myliobatiformes; family Myliobatidae; genus Mobula; species Mobula hypostoma. Next base: position 88,424,093 of record NC_086104.1, on the reverse strand, counting down.
TGGTTACACTACCACTGATCCATTTTAAACCGGACATAACCCCAGGAGCAAAAGCGAGGGTAGTGAACTTAAAAAGACAAGAGACTTGTTCGGTTTGGAAAATTGACGAGAGGAGGTGGTGGGGTGAGGGGTGGAAAATCATATAAAGCATCAAATACAGAAATAAAACAAAAAGTCTTGTTCTATGAAATGTTTTAAAAAACACTCTGAAACTGTGGGGATACTCATCAAGTCAGGAAGCCTCCGCGAAAGGAGATTCGGAATGAGTTTCAGCATCAGCCTGACGTAAACTGTCCAGGATGCTGCCTGATACACCCCCAGCATTCTTCCTTTCTATGTCAGATTTCCAACACCTTTTGTTTTTCATACGCTGATATCTGGATGCGTTCAAGTCTCATCCAAGTTCCTGAGAGCAGTCAGAAACCTGGCAGAACAAAGAACCCATCTGTGTTTCAAATCAATTTTTAAGAAACTACAGAATCTGGAAATCGGAAATAGAAATACACAAGCAAAAACGTTGGGTACACACGGCAGGAGAATTGGAGGTCCTTGAGAGAACCTTTGACCTGAAACAGGAACATATTTCTCTCTCTGCAGATTCTGCCTGGCCTGCTGAGTATTCCTGGCACTTTTTACTTTTATTTCAGAAATCCAGCACCCTGAAGCTTCTTTGATCTCCATTGACAATTCCAGTGCGCCGGTCTGCACCACACATCTTGGAATCACACTCCCTCAGGCCAAAGTCCAGTGAGAACAGAACAGGAATGGTTGGCACTCACCCGGCTAAACTTCAGTGGAAGCCCATAAATAAGCCATCACTCTGAAGAAGCGTGCAGAGAAACTCCAACTGGTAGAGGCATGTGTTACATCCCCATTACCATCCTGCCTTTCCAGTGAATGGCCAACTAGCTGGCTCATTAGCTCACAAGCAGAGATCTCTGCCATGGACAATCTAAGGTACTTTCTTTCTGGTTTGACATCAAGGGAGCTCTAGGGAAAATCCACTCAGTTAATCCGGGATTACACTGAGTAGCTGGTAGAGCTGCTGTCTCTCAGCTCCAGTGAACCAAGTTCGATCCTGCTCTCTGCTACTGCCCATGTGGGGTTTGCACGTTCTCCCTGTGGCTGCGTGGGTTTCTCTAGTTTCCTCCCAGCTCCCAGGGTGCGAGGCTGGTAAGTTAAATACTTGGTCTAGATTGCCCCTAGTCTGTAGCTGAGTGACAAACTCTGGGAGGAGCCGCTGCAGGGAGAATAAAATGGGACTGGTGTAGGATTGATGAAAACAGTTGATGCAGACATGGTAGGCTGCTCCTGAATTGCATGAGAATTAGACTCTCAGAGTAAATAAATTCACTGAGATTTAGCACAGTGCCTTATACACATCCTCTCATTAATCAAGGGCTTCACGGTCAGTAGTCGGTTCTCTCATCACGCAGAGAAAGGCTGCTGAAAATAACTGTGTGATCTGACTCAGAACATGCTACAATTATCTCGCCTGAAAAGTAGTGATCGCTCCCGCCTACGCTCCACAGAGGCCCAAAATTGTGCTTACGAACGTCAGGACACATTCACTCACATCTGCTTAGTTGGGAAGGTGGGGGTGAAATGAACAGCCCCACCCACTCCAGCACCCAGCCTGCCTCAGTCAGCTTCTCGACTGTAGTGATGAGTCCTGTACCTGTGTGGTGGGAGCATGTAATTAGGGGCCATATAAACCAGCCTCCCCTTCAGTGATCCTGTCTACACTTCCCACTACCGTGGAAAAGCAGTCAGTGTGAACAAGAACCCCTCCCAGAGCAGGCAACCTCTCTTCTCTCCCCTTACAAGCACTTGAGAACTGATACCACCAGGCTGAAGGACAGCTCTATCTCGACGTTTTAAGATGCTTGAAAGGACTTGAGATATGATAAAGGTGAACTCTTGGTCCCTCAGTCTATCTCATTGTGACTCTTGTGGTTTATTTGTCTACCTACAATGTACTTTGCAACTCGAACACTGTATTCTGCATTGTTTCCCCCTGTTGTACTACCTCAGAGTATTTATACTGTACATGGAATGATCTGTCTAGATGACATACAAACAAAACCTTTTCACTGTATCCCAGTACATGTGACAATAATAAATCAATTACCCATTACCAGATTCAAGGCCTCGAGCCCAAAACACTTTGGCTGAATGCATTTGCCCACATTGATTTCAGATTGTTGAACAGCCTCACAAGAATGACAACTTCAACTTATAACATAATTTCCCAACCACAAAACGATCCACGCTAATCATAGAAATGGAAATTGGCCCATCCTGTTTGTGCTGGTCAGAAAGAGCTGCCCAGCCTAATCCCACGTTCCAGCACTAGGTCCTGGCACTGCAGATCAAGTACACATTGAAGTACTTTTTAAATATGCTGAGCTTTTCTCCCTCCAACAGCCTTTCAGATAATATTTCTATGCCAATGGTCTTTTGGGTGAATAGAGTATTTTTTTCTTAAGTCCATCCTAGGTACCTGGAGTACTGTGTCCAGTTCTGGTTGCCTCACTATAGGAAGGATGTGGAAGCATTGGAAAGGGTACAGAGGAGATTTAGCAGGGTGCTGCCTGGTTTAGAGAGTATGGACTATGATCAGAGATGAAGGGAGCTAGGGCTTTACTCTTTGGAGAGAAGGAGGATGAGAGGAGACATGATAGAGGTGTACAAGATATTAAGAGGAATAGATAGAGTGGATAGCCAGTGCCTCTTCCCCAGGGCACCACTGCTCAATACAAGGGGACATGGCTTTAAGATAAGGGGTGGGAAGTTCAAGGGGGATATTAGAGGAAGGTTTTTTACTCAGAGAGTGGTTGGTGCGTGGAATGCACTGCCTGAGTCAGTGGTGGAGGCAGATACACTAGTGAAGTTTAAGAGACTACTAGACAGGTATATGAAGGAATTTAAAGTGGGGGGTTATATGGGAGGCAGAGTTTGAGGGTTGGTACAACATTGTGAGCCAAAGGGCCTGTAATGTGCTGTTTTATTCCATGTTCTATGTTCTATGTTCCTCTACTAACTTTAAAACTATGCCCTCTGGTTTTAAACACTGCTAAGGGAAATAGATCCTTCCTACTTATTCTATCTTTCCCTCTTATAATGACTTCAGGTGAAAGGCCTTGATAGAGTGGATGTGGTGAAGATGTTTCCAATGGTGAGTGAGTCTAAGACCAGAGGACACAGCTTCAGAATAGAGGGGCGTCCCTTTAGAGTGGAGATGAGGAGGAATTTCTTTAGCCAGAAAGTGGTGAATCTGTGGAATTCGTTGCCACAGGCAGCTGTGGAGGCCAAGTCTTTATATATATTTAAGGAAAAGGTTGATAGATTCTTGATTGGTCAGGGCATGAAGGGATACGGGGAGGAGGCAGGAGATTAGCACTGAGAGGAAACTTGGATCAGCCATGATGAAATGGCAGAGCAGACTCGATGGGCAAAATGACCTAATTCTGCTCCTATATCTTATTGTCCTAATCTGTTCATCCATAATTCTCTCATATCTTCTTTATGGACTACACATTTCTGTCATTCGTAGAGCTATTGCCTCACAGGATCAGTGACCCAGGCTCAATCCTGACCTCTGGTGCTGTCGGTATGGAGTTTGCACGCTCCCCTGATGAACACGTGGATTTTCTTTGGGTGATCCAGTTCCTCCCACTTCCCAAAGATGTGCAGGTTGATCACCACGCTGCCGAAGGCAGACGTAGAGGTATGAGCAGGTGGAGGCCTTCATGAGTCAGGGTCAACCATGGATATTGCGTTCTAGCTGACTAGATACACAGGCCTGGGCAGTACAATATGGAGAACAAGCTGTTACCCATGTAGCAAGCTCCTACTCTCCATCTGATAAACCCAAAGGAACAGCAGAGACCGATACAGTTTGGCACCAGCAGCGTCGCAGGAGTTGCAGTCAGCATTGAACTCAATGTAGGACTGCCTTAGGGACTCCAGCTCTGGATTTTTCCCTCGGGGTTTACTCCCGAGTCCTTCCCCATGAGTGAGTACGGCCCCAAAGTTTTTCTCCTAGATGAGCCGCCAACCACGGCTGATGAGCCCCATCTGTTCAAAGCGACTGGTTTTAGGGCACCAGCAACTCACCTTTGCCCCTGCTCCTGTCAGTAGAAACAGCTCTGGCGGGCTTAGTAGCTAAACCACGCGTGAAGGCCAGGAGCTGGACTTGTTTGTCAGAGGCTATTTGAGCCGCACACCATTGGGAGCATTTACACTTATTGGGAGCTTATCTCCATTACCACCCCCAGCTATAATAACCGTAAGGTACGAGGGACGATTGATAAGTTCGTAGCCTAGGGTAGAAGGAGTTAATTTTAGAAAACCTAGCTCATTTATTTTTCCTACATTTACACAGTTAATCCAGCGGTCATGGAGCATACAGATCCCTTTCTTGTAGAAGTCGGTGTCTTGGACCTCCAGTGGTCCACAGCAGGGGTGATTGATAAGTTTGTGGCCTAAGGTAGAAGGAGATGAGTTATTAACTTCAGACTTTCTGCATTTTCACTCAAAGAACTGAACTGCACATGCATATAACGAGAGCGGTATAACTCATCTCCATCTACCGCAGGCCACAAACTTATCAATCACCCTTGCTGTGGACCACCTGGAGGTCCAAGACGCTCTCGTTGCATGCACGTTCAGTTCAACTCTTTGAGTGATAATGCAGAAAGTTTGAAGTTAACAACTCATCCCCTTGTACATTAGGCCACGAACTTATCAATCACCCCTGCTGTAGACCACTTCGTCAAAGCCGGGATCTGTATGCTTCACAACCGCTGGACTAAGTGTGTACATGTAGGAGGGGACTATGTTGAAAAATAAATGTGCTAGGATTTCTAAAATTGACCCCTTCTACCTTAGACCACAAATTTAGCAATCACCTCTCGTATATGTATAGAAAAGGGATCCCCAAGATCCCATTGACGTACAGATCCATCTTTGGGTTTACATGGCCACGCTAGTTGATAGAGTGGTAAAGAAGGTGTGTGGCATGCTTGCCTTTATTGAATAGGGCGCCAAGTATAATGCAGTATATAACTTCTGTTCGGCCGCATTTGGAGTATTGTGTTCAGTTCTGGTTGCCCTGTTACAGCAAGGATGTACAGACTTTGCAAAAGGCGCACGAGAGGTTTACCAGGATGCTGCCTGGGTTAGAGGGTATGAGAAAATAAGGAGAGGTTGGGCAAACTTAGATCAGTTTCTCTGGAATATCAGAGGCTGTGGGGAGATTTGATAGAAGCTTATAGAGTTAAGAGAGATATAGATAGAATAGAGAGTCAGACTATTTCCCTCGGGTATGCTAAGGTAGAAACGTCAAGAACTGGAGACATGCATTTAAGGTGAGAGGATGAAAGGCCTTCGGAGGTATGTGGGGCAGCAAGTTTTTTGTTATATAAAGAGACGGGTAGGTGCCTGGAATGACAGCTGCCAGGAGTAAGATCATGAGACCATAAGACATAGAGGCAGAATTAGGCCACTTGGCCCATAAAATCTTCTCTGCCATTCCATCACAGCTGATTTATTAAACCCTCTCAACCCCATTCTCCTGCCTTTACCCCATAATCTTTGAAGCCCTGCCTAACCAAAACCTATCAACCTCCACTTTAAATATACCCAATAACTTGGCCTCCAGAGCCACCTGTGGCAATGGATTCCACAGATTCACTATCCTCTGGCTAAAGAAATTCTTCCTCATCTCTATTCTAAATGAACATTTCTCTATTCTGAGACTGCGCCCTCTGGTCATAGCTCCCTCACTAATGGAAACATCCTCTCCACGTCCACTTTATCTAGGCCTTCCAATATTCAATAAGTTTCAATGAGATCTGCTCTCATTCTTCCAAACTGCAGCAAGTACAGACCCAGAACTATCAAATACTCCTCATATGCTAACCTATTCAATCCTGGGATCATTCTATTTTCATGAACCTCTTCGGGACTCTCTCCAATGCCAGCAGATCTTTTGTTAATTTGCAGGTTGAGTTGGTGGTGAGGAAGACCAATGCAATGTGAGCATTCATTTTGAGAGGACTAGAATATAATAGCAAGGACGCAATGTTGAGGCTTTGTAAGTCATTGGTGAGGCCTTACTTCGATTGGGGAAACTAAATACAGTATTCGGGGGAAAGGCAATAGTAGGTGTTGGAAGAACTCAGTGGATCAGACAGTAGCAATAGAGATAAAGGGTTGGTCAATGTTTTGGGTCAGCTGAGGTGGGGATAGCTAAAAGTTTCACCTCTCTAGATGTAAGTATTACCAACAATTTGTCCTGCTCCAGACACATGGTGGCTCAGTTCAAGAAAGCACACTAGCACTTCTATTTTCTTAGAAAGCCAAAGCACTTCAACATCGTCTGCTTGAACCCCCCCCCCACCCACCCCGCCAATTGGGCAGCACAGTAGTGAAGTGGTTAGCGCAACACCTTACAGTACAGGCAACCCAGGTTCAATTCCCACTGCTGCCTGTAAGGAGTTTGTATGTTATCCCCGTGACCACATGGGTTTTTTCCGGGTGCTCCGGTTAGTTGGTCGTTGTCAATTGTCCTGTGATTAGGCTAGGATCAAATTGGGGAATTGCTGGCCGGCGTGGTTCAAAGGGCCTATTCTGCACTGTATCCCAATAAATAAACAAATAGGTTTCTATAGATGTGCCACGTAATGCATCCTATCTGCTCTGCCTAAGACTGCAAGGAATTGCGGAGAGTTGTGAACAGAGCCAATCTAGCATGAAAACCAGCCTTCCCTCCATTGATTCTGTCACTTCTATGCTTCAAGCTACCTCAGGAAAACAGGCAACATAGTCAACGGTCCCTCCCAACCCAGTCATTCCTTCTTCCCCTCCGGCCCCTCCCCACCATTGGGCAAAAATATACAAAACCTTGAGAACATCTTCCACCAGGCTCAAGAACAGCTTCAATCCTGCTGTTACAAGACTCTTAAATGGACCTCCTGGACAATAAGGAAAGATATCTCCTCTCTTAATCTACCTCACCATAGCCCTTACAGTTTATTTTTCTATCTCTCACCATCATTTCTCATTATATTCTGCATTCTATCATTGGTTTACATTTTGTACGAAACAGTTGTACTTATGTATGGAATGATTTGTCTGGCAAACAAAAGCTTTTCAAAGTATCTTGGTACAAATGAGAATAATAAACCAATTATCAAATGCCTACAATCCCCCTGCCCCCACGGATGCTGCTCAACCTGCTGAATTCCTCCAGCCGTTTGATATTCGCTCCAGATTCCAGCGGGCGCCGTCGCTCACGCCTCGAAGGCAACAGTAGGTGTTGATAGGGGAGGACGAGGCAAAGTGGGAGCAGGAACTCTGTCGTAGGCTTTCGAACCAAATGATCACTTCTGTGCTTCAGGATTCCAGGTAATTCTCATATCATTCTGTTTAACCAAGCCCCTCAGTCACAATGCAATTCTTTTATCACCCATCCTATATGTGTGTGCAATGGACTACAGCTTAGACCATGAGGTCATAAAATATAGGAGCAGAATTAGGCCATTCAGACCATCAAGTCTGCTCCATCATTCCATCATGGGTGATTTATTATCCCTTTCAACCCCAAACTCCTGCATTCCCCCTATAACCTTTGACCCCACCCTTAGTAATCAAGAACCAGTCAAGCTCCGCTTTAAACATACCCAATGACTTGGCCTCCACAGCTATCTGTAGCAATGAATACCACAGATTCACCACCTTATGGCTAAAGATATTCCTCCTCATCTCTGCTCTAAATGGACATCCTTTCATCTGAGGCTGGTCCAACACTTCAAGTCAAGTCAAGTCAAGTCACTTTTTATTGTCATTTTGACCATAACTGCTGGTACAGTACACAGTAAAAACGAGACAACGTTTTTCAGGACCATGGTGCTACATGAAACAATACAAAAACTACACTGAACTACGTAAAACAACACAAAAACTACACTAGACTACAGACCTACCCAGGACTGCATAAAGCGCACAAAACAGTGCAGGCATTACAATAAATAATAAACAAGACAATAGGCACAGTAGAGGGCAGTAGGTTGGTGTCAGTTCAGGCTCTGGGTATTGAGGAGTCTGATGGCTTGAGGGAAGAAACCGTTACATTGTCTGGTCATGAGAGCCCGAATGCTTCGGTGCCTTTTGCCAGATGGCAGGAGGGAGAAGAGTTTGTATGAGGGGTGCGTGGGGTCCTTCATAATGCTGTTTGCTTTGCGGATGCAGCGTGTGGTGTAACGGTCTGTAATGGTGGGAAGAGAGACCCCGATGATCTTCTCAGCTGACCTCACTATCCACTGCAGGGTCTTGCGATCTGAGATGGTGCAATTCCCGAACCAGTCAGTGATGCAGCTGCTCAGGATGCTCTCAATACAACCTCTGTAGAATGTGGTGAGGATGGGGGGTGGGAGATGGACTTTTCTCAGCCTTCGCAGAAAGTAGAGACACTGCTGGGCCTTTTTTTGCTATGGAGCTGGTGTTGAGGGACCAGGTGAGATTCTCCGCCAGGTGAACACCAAGATGTTTCAATGAGGTTCCCCCCCCCCCCACTTCATTCTTCTAAACACCAGTGAGTAAAGCTTGTGGATTTACACCTTATCTGGGCCTGTCCATCACAAACCTACTGTCCACACCATCGCTGCCCTCGTGTTTGCTTATTGGCTCCTGGACAGGAAGTACGCACAGTGAACTGAAGATCTCATTTACCAGAGAGGAGGGGCCACTTAGCACCAGTGTCCCACATCCTGACTTAGAAACCCCATCGCGTGTCTCTTAACCACAGGCAGAAAATGGCACAACTGCCATATCATTACCAAGAATGAAAGACCTATCTCAATGGGAGGGAAGCAGGAAGCTGACATGACAGAGCTTTGTTAACCGCTTAGTCAATCATGCCCAATTTTAGCTCCACACAAGGAAACAGCCTCGGTGACAGACACTGCCTCTGCAGGCAACTTGCTGAACAGAACCTTAGCATCTGGTGCTCGTTCCTGAACTGTGAAACAATCAAGAAATACAGCAAACCAAATGATTCTGTCACCAAACACACTTTTATCATACGTACAGGTTACCAGCATCTCCAACCCTTCATTTTCTTGGCGGGTGGGAGTTAAAGTGGGGCAGAACATTTCTGAGAACAGACTTTGCAGGACAATAGCCTCTTTCTCCCCCTGTTGCTGCATTAATGGTTCTTTCTGACTTACACTGAAATTATTCATAGGCACAATTAATAATGCAGTGATCACAGAGTCAGCAGAAGGCTCAATCCTGCAGGCTTATTATAGCACAGCACCATCACAGGTGATTTGCTGATGATGAATCTATTCTGGTCTCTTTTACGTTTGGTGTAATCGTGTGAACAACTGATAAACACCACTCGGCCTCCGTTGGATACCCGGCTACGGCAGCTGCCGGATGGAGATCTGCCCACCTCCCCTCATTAACTGTCCAGGCTGAATGCTGGGTCACCACCTCCACCACTGGATTGGAAGCTGGAGGTGCAAAACCATACACCACACACTTGAGCAATTACCTAAGCTTAAAGAGGCAAAGCTAGATGCAGCGGGAGCATTGGTCGCAATACTTCAAACAGCTTTGAGAAGTTGACCGTTTGGCCCCACAGGTCTGCTTGCTAGCCCTTCTGGAGCAAGAATAACTTGCAGGCACAAAGCAGTAGTCTGGGGCAACACACGAGATACCAGGGGAACTCAGTGGGTCAGGCAACATCTATGGAAGGAAAATTGACATTTTTGGTCAAGACCTTTCATGTGGGACTGGCTTCCCCTGGAACAACCAGATAGAGTCTAATAGTGATACAGCACGGATTCAGGTTCTTCAGACCACAGAGTCCTACTAATCCTACATTAGTTTCATTTTTTATTCTTCCCACATTCTCATCAGAGCATCCCATGAGATCACAGGGAAAGCAGGCAAACTCCACACAGACGGCATTGAACAAGGGTCTCTGGGGCTGTGAGGCAGTGACTCTACTGGCCCTACCACACTGCTGTCAAACTTCCTGAACTTTCTAAAGATCTGTGCCAAATGTACCCTCTTTCCGAAGTTCGATCATTCATTAAGTGCCGTGTTCATATAACGTGGGTGATCATGGTCTTCCCATGACCATGACTATTCTTGGCAAATTTTTCTACAGAAGTGGCTTATCATTGCCTTCTCCTGGGCAACGTCTTTATAAGACGGGTGACCCCAGCCATTATCAATACAATTCAGAGTTTGTCTGCCTGGTGTCAGTAGTCGCATAACCAGGAGATCACACGACCATCCACCGTCCGTTCCCATGGCTTGACGTGACCCTGATTGTGGGGGGCTGGGGTGCTACACCTTGCCCAAGGGTGACCTTCAGGCTAGCGCAGGGAAGGAGCACCTGACATCTCCTTTGGTACAGGCGTATCACCACCTCTTTCAAAAGAGCTGCGCCAAACATACCCACTTTCTAAAGAGCTGCAGCATCCAAGTGTATTGTGCTCTCTCTCAGCTGGTCCCTGGCACTGCTTCAGACTGGAATAGGAAAGAACTCTCACAGCACACTGACCAACATTTACCCCCTCACTCGACTCTACAAGAACAGGTTCCTCTGCTGTTTTTCACACTGAAACCATGGGCAGGAACTGGCAGCAGTGACTGCTGGTGAGGACCATGAAAGCTCACGGGGGTGCTTTACAGTCGGTGCCGCTCTACGTGAAAACCTGAAGTGGTGAGTAAAATCTATACTGTGCAAATAAACCCAAATCCTTTCCTGAGAGAGAATTCTGAATGCAAGTCACGTCACTCCTGACAACAGGAAGCTCAGTACCAAAACTAAGTCAGAAAAGAGTTGCCTCTTTATAAAATTTGACGCAAAAAAGGAGAAAAGCTTTCACCCCAAGACTCGAGAATTTCAGTGTACAGATTCTAAACTGCCCAAGTGTTCCTCAGACATGTGCATCATTCCTTCCCATTTATCAATGTCAGTCACGTAACATTAAATTACTTTCTTCCCGTGACGCAGATTTTATTGAAAGCTTCCAGGGTTCAAATTAGAATCAACTGTGAACCCAGCTGCCATAGAGTCACACAGCACAGAATGAGGGTATTCAGCCCACTGTGCCAGCACCACCTCCAAGCTGTCCAATTAGCCCCACTCCCCTGTATTTCTCTCAGAGCTCTGACACAAATATCCACTTCCTTTTTGAAACTGGCAGTCAAACCTGCTCCCACCATCCTTTCAAGCAGTACACACTGGATAGTAACAACTCTCCCAGCAAAGGCATGTCTCTTCATCTCCCCGCTGTCATTCGACCTACACTCACCCTAGCGTTTGCACAGCCTGCATTTCTCTCAGAGTTTCATGTTAAGCAGGAAAAAAAGCTGCCAAAAATACAAAACAAGGTGTCCATGCTAGGGCAGGCTGTCTGTTTCTAACCATCCATAACTGAAAATGGAAGCGGAAAGGTTGTGTTTCCACAGAAATGTATGATAATTCCTTCTTCAGGGACTGCAGGTGACTTCTCACTATTTGCATCAGGAGCAGCGAGCTTGATCATACAAATCAGGCCAGAGGGGATGCACAGTCAGAGCTGCCAGCAGGGTAGCCTTTGAAGCCGCTAACCAGTGTAGTGTTTAAAGAATAGCTGAACCCTCACAGATGAAATGGGTGATATTTTCAGCGAGGATTTTCCCAGCACGTCTGTTCTTGTCCCTGGTTTCATCTCCCCCTCATTCTTAACTGATATTTTTATGGTTTTGCACACACAGCTACTCCCTATGTTCTCTGCTAATTCAATGATGTGGAAGAGAGGAGTGAAAGATATGAATCGTTCAACTTAAACCCAACTGGTCTTCTTTCTCTGTCAGTTCTGATGCAGGGCTTTTTGGCCTGAGATATTAACTGTTTCCCTTTCTGCAGACGCTGCCTGACCCGTTTCTGATTATTTGTATTTATTTATTTGGAGATACACACACACACACACACACACAAACAGGAAAAACATACAAATTTTCTTCCAGAGGACGCCGGAATTGAACTCTGAACACCCCAAGCTGTAATCGCATTGCGATAACCACACCATCTGCAGCCTTTTGCTCTTCATTTTCTTTCAGGGCCTGCTTGTTTTTCTCACCCTTTCTCGCAGAGTCAATGCGAGGAAGACATACCCAAGTTGCAGCACAGGGAAAGTAGCCTTTGCTAAAGCGTTGACAGCCATTGACTTCCAGCCAAACCCCAGCACGGGACAGGCTACCATTGCTTGTTCATGGTTACAACTGGCCCACCCATGCAGTTAAAATCCTTTGACTCATTCCAAGCTTTTACTGCAAGTTCAGCCAATCTGTGGGTCAGGCAGCCAATCCATGGGACAAACAACCTCACCTAGACCTCCAGCTATTCTTAGCTTGGAGCCAAATAAGAAGACTCCCCCGGGAAACTGTCCCTGATGTCACTAATGCCACGGGGCAGGCCTGGTGCCCCCGTCTCACCAACATGTGGTCCACCTTCCTGAAGCACTGAAGTAAAAGGCTGGAACAACTCAGCAGGTCGGGCAGTATCTGTGCAAAGGAAATGAACTATTCTTTAACTTCATCAGCCCAGATCCCCATCTAAATGAAGTCCAAGGCCAACGTGACACAAGTTTGACCAGGAATCACCATCCCAGACTGCCGACCCTTTCTCCCATCTGCAGAATTCCCAGTTCACCTGGACTCCTCCCTTTTACCCTCCCTTGATCTGTAATGAGCACAGAAAAGACTGGGAACAATCATCAGGCCTGCTGATAAAAGAAACAGCATTAACCTATCAGGTCTGAGGCCCTTTATCAGAACTGCATTCCTCCCACTGAGAAGGGGATTCTGCTTACTTCCTCCTTGGAGTCAAGCTTAAAAAAATCAATTCTGCCCCTTCTTTCTTCTGTTGCCAAGCTCTGCACAAAACAGAAATATCCCCACCCAGTGCCTTCACGTGTTCCTGTCAAGAATGAAAAATGCAAGGGCCAAATAAAAGAATGTGTTTCTATTTGTTTTACCGTTCAGTTGTAAGAAGTTATTTGGGTCTCCAACTGATTTTAATTAAAGTGAGTGCAAAAAAAAAAGCCTTGATAAGTAAACTTGTCTCAACGTGCCCATACAAATAGGACCTTACTCACCATAGTCTGGGCTACTTCTACTTCTGAGAGCTACTCTGCGATTGACTGGTGCCCCAAGGGGAAGGAATGTCACCTTCACACAACAGATGAGACATGACAGCGAGAGAGGAAATGCCTGGGGTGACTAACAATGTACTCCGACAATACGGGACAGTTTGTGGGGGGGGGTGAGTGGGGGCCACAGCAAAGCCCTCTCCGTTACTTGAGGTCCAGGGCACAGCACAGGCTCAAAGGGCCAAACCACCTCCTGTATCGGAGGATTGTGCTGGAGTCCTGGTTCTCAGGCAAGGATTGATGAACACGTTTTTGTGGATTGGACTCTGCAGTTCCTATTATGATGTGTTTCTGATTTCTGGTCGCTCCATGTTTTTGTTGCTATTTTGGGCGATTTTGATCAGGGAGGCCTGCAGATAACGAACAACACCGTGTTAGATTGAACTGAACTGAATACGCCTGGACTCTCTCCATTTTATGTTCAAAATTTGGTTATTCGCTCGTTCCACAAGTTGTTATTTTGTGCACATTGGGGCAGGATTGATGTTTTCCTTTGAACTTCCACTGTTTCCTTTGTTTCCTGGCTGTCTGTGGGATGATGTACCTCTGGGTTGTATACTGTGTATAACTTGATAATAAATGTACCTTGTATCTTTTAATCTGTGGATGGTATGAAGTGATAAGTTAAAATTGAAAAAAAGAAACATAATACAGAAAGCTGACAGTTACCCATTCCTGAACTTGGCCTTGAATGCAAACCAGTCCTCAAGGTCTGTAAACATCCAGACCACGAAAGCAATAGTCCAGAGCAATCAGAAAAATTATAAAAGGAGAGCAAGAAAATCTATCTGATCATACTTTGATCTCAGAGAATAAACACTTCTCACTCAGCTAACTCTACATCAGGAAGCTGGACACATTTCCCACGTCCATCCACAAAACCTCTGCCCTTTACAGCATCAGCGTCAGGCAAGAATTGTTCAAGTCTACAAATAAATGCCATGGTCATGTGCCCACTAGTACTGTCCACATCGTACAGTGACGGCCCTGTGCCCTCCAGTCCTGTACACATCGTACAGTAATGGTCTTTTGCCCACAGGGTCCTTACATTAATGTTCATAGGCAACAGGTTTGTATCAACCAACCCTGTACCCCAGCGTTATACAGTGACAGATCTGCGCCCAACAACTGCGTACGTGTTATAGTTTTCGACCTGCAGCTTACACCAGCATTTCTCAGTGGTAGAGCTGTGCTCACGAATACTATACACCAGTGTTGTACAATCGCAGACCTCTCCGCACAGGGATTGTACCTATGTCGTGGTAAGGAGCTGCGTCATCCGATAAGGTTCGCCAGGACCCAGAGCAGAAAAGGGACCTGGAACTTCACACGCCTGGAAGGGAGGCCAACTGGAGCAGAATGGTCTTAGGTGCCAGAGCTAGTAATTGGTCAGCCTCAAGCCTGACAATGGATGGTCCAGAGGACCAACGCCCACTATCAAGAAGGGCTCAAGGACCCTGGCCCCAACATCAGGAGGGTCCTAGGACTGGGTAGACAGAGAAGGTAACAAGTAGATGCTGCCTGTCCTGTTGAGTTCCTCCAGCATTCGGTGCGTGTTACATTGACAATGAGAATGGAGGTCACAATAGCTGTGGAGCAATTAAGCGCCGCTTGCTTTCCAAGTAGCGTGGGAAGAAAGGACACACTGATGGGATCTTGAGAGGGTCATGTGATGAAGCCCCCAGAGCTGATGACCTAGTGGCCAAATGGGTGCATGCAATGGGTCTGTGTAATGAGGCAGGCAGCCCCGTGTGGTTCGTGGTCCCCAGCAGGCGGTGAGTATAACATTGCAGAATTCCAGATACAGTTTGAGGGCTAACATCCAGGGTCTATAACAATGTAAAAAGGGCAATTACAATAATATGAAAATTGAGTGAACTCAGTAAATAGGCAGAGGAATGGATTAATGAATGAACACTGGCAGATATTTAGACAGCTAGTGCACAATGCTCAATATAAGTTTATCCTAAATACAAAGTGGCATGCCAGGAAAAAGAATGAAACGTCCATGGTTAACAAAGAAGGTGAAGAAAGATATTATTAAATGAAAAAGTAGAACATAATCAAGTGGCAAGGGCTTGTGGTAGACTGGAGGATCAGGGAATTTGGCAGGAACCAGTGGCAAGAGGAGGGGAGGAGAAGATGGCGGCGCGACGCAGCGCGCACGGCTGCTCCAAAATGATATCGTATTTGTAAGTAGGAGAGGGGTGTGCACAATCCGGATTTGATGGAGACTGACGTGAGAAGCACGGAGGAACATCTGAAGAAACTTCTGAAATGCCCGCTTCGCTGCCGCTGCTACTGTGCGATCGAGAATCTCCGGAGACGAAGGCCCCAAATCCTCGGCTTTGCCTATTGCCTGTTGCCGGGGCCGGGGTCGAAGCTCTCGGCAGAGATGGTGCTCGGTGTTGGAGGGCTGGTCGGAGGCTCGAAGTTTCCGGACGGACTTAAGAGTCGGCTGTGGTCGGGTGCTTCCAGGGTGCTGCATCGGCAAGTTTGCGGCGTTGGAAGCTCATGGCAGGGAAAGTTTTTTTTCTTCCTTCTACCGTCTGCGTGAGATGATGGAACTTTTGAGAGACTTTGAGACTTTTTTTTTACCGTGCCCATGGTCTGTTCTTTATCAAATTGCGGTATTGCTTTGCATTGGTGTAACTATATGTTATAATTATGTGGTTTTTGTCAGTTTTTTTTAGTCTTGGTTTGTCATGTGCTTCTGTGATATTCTGGAGGAACATTGTATCATTTCTTAATACATGCATTACTAAATGACATAAAAGAGGACTGCGTGTCCTCATAATCCAAAAAAAAGACCATATGAGAGGGAAAAAAACAGATTGTGGGAAAAGTCAGGCAAGTTACATCACATCAAACAGCAAGGGCTGTTATGGAAAAGTAAAAAGGAGAAGAATAGCTGGAGTAAGAATCAAGTTCAATTTTACTTGTCACTCAACCATACATGAACACCCTTGAATACAGTCAAACCAAACAGCATTACTCCAGGGCCAAGGTACAAAACACAGTACCAACAGTCATACACAGCATAAGGCACATATAGCACATATGTAGCACACAGTAAACATACAGACATACAAAATATAGCCCAGGTCCCCGAGTGTCATGTCCTGCAGACTGATGGTGCATGGGATATTGCCCTGGAGCCAGGTTTCTGCAAGAACAAGCACGCAGCAGTCCGATCATCTTGCGCTAGTGCAGCCGCAGACAAACGCAATCCATCGGGCAAACACAGGAGGGCAGCACTGACGGGAGGGGCCAGCCCTCAACCTGGCGTGGAAGCCAGCCACTCCACACCTGCTTCGCGGACTCCTCCACTGGGCAGCTGCAACAGGCGACCCTGCAGGATGAGGGCCTGGTCCGCACAACAACAGAGTTCGCACAGCTCCTCTACCGTCAGTCTATAGAGTGAGACTTGTAAATTAACAATGGGAAACTAGCAAATGGCAGATAAGGTACAGTCAGTACAGTGAGGAATCCTGCAAAAATCCCAAATATTTCTAATAGGCTAGCTTCAAATGCAATGGAAGAACTTTCAACCATCACGACGACAAGGTTGAAACATTAGAAAGAATAATTGGACTAAAGATAGAAAAGTTGCCAGGTTCATGGACTGCACTTTTCTAAATAATAAAGTGTCCGCGAAGGTACTGAAGCAATTGGTTAAGATTTCTTTGAGAACTCAGAATTTCAGCAGAAAGGAAGACACCCAGAGGAAGGGAGGAAGTCAAAAGCAGGTAACTATAAGCCCGTTGCCCAATATCTACTGTTGGCAAGACACTGGACTCCAAGGAAGAAATAGCTAGTAATTCAGTGAATCTTAATTTAATCAAAACAAATCAACGTGATTTTATGAAAGTTAAATCCTGTTTGACAAATCTGCTGGAGCTCTGAAAGCAGCAGGGAACCTGTAGATGAATTGCATTTGGATTTTCAGAAGGAATTTGATGAGATGCCACGTACGAGGTGGTTTTTAGCCGAAGGAGTGAAAAATTAATTATCGCAAAGAAGACAAGAGTCGGAATAAATACAGGCTGGAAGGTGTAACTAAGTTCAAAATGTATTATCAAAGTTCATATATGTCACCATATACAACCCTGAGATTCATTTACTTACAGGCACACTCAATAAAAACAATAACAGAATAATAACCATAATAAAATTAATGAAAGACAGCGGCGACTTGTGCACTCAATTAGTGTGCAAAAGACAACAAACTGTGCAAATACAAAAAAAAATTAATAATCAATAAATATCAAGAGCATGAGATGAAGAGTCCTTGAAAGTGAGTCCATAGGTTGTGGGAACATCTCAATGGTGGGGCACGTGAAGTTAAGAACATAAGAACATAAGAAATAGAAGCAGGAGTAGGTCATCCGGCCCATCGAGCCTGCCCCGCCATTCAATAAGATTATGGCTGATCTGTCCAAAACTCAGCTCCATCTACCTGCCTTTTCCCCATGACCCTTAATTCCCTTACTATGCAAAACTCTATCTAACTGTATCTTAAATATATTTAGTGAAGAAGCCTCAATTGCTTCCCTGGGCAGAGAATTCCACAGATTCACCACTCTCTTAGGTGAAGCTATCCCTTCTAGTTCAAGAGTCTGATGGTTGAAGGGTAATAATTGTTCCTGAAACTGGTGGTGTGAGTCCTGAGGCTCCTGTACCTTCTTCCTAGTGGTGTTAGTCAGAGAGTCATGAAGTCATACAGCACAGAAACAAGGTCAAACAGCCACCCTACTTTTCACAACTGTTAAGGAACCAGCAGTACTAATCCCGTTTACCAGCACTTAATTGATGCCTTAGTGATTCAAATGCTCATTTAGCACAGCACCTCTTTGCCCCAAATTTTTACGATTGATATGAATAACGTAGAGGTGTAGATGTTGTGCCAGGCATCCAAGTTTACTGATCACCCCAAAGCAGGTAGGAGGGCATGTTGCAGAGGGTATTAGGTCTTCACAATGGGTTCCGGCTAAGTTGAGTGAGTGGGCAAAAACTTCACTAAATGTGGGAACATGTGAGCTTGTGCACTTTGATAAGGAACATCAGGCAGGCCACGGCCGGAATGGAGAAGGATGCGGATGAGTGAAATGCACAAAAATTTAGCAAGCAGGAGTAGTAAGAAGGGAACCTTTATGGCTAGAGGGTTGGCATTTAGAAATAGGGAAGTATTGTTACAATTGTACAGAGTGTTAATGAGGCCACATCTGAAATACCACGCATAATTGTGGTCTGCTTATTTAAGGAAGGACACATTGGCTTTGAGGCAGTCCAGTAAAGACTTAACATACTATTTGCTGGGGTGACATGTCTGTCTTATTTAGATTATGAAGACACGCAGTCCCCTTTGATTGTCATTTAGTAATTATTGTCATTCAGTAACGACAGCAGCAAATGAGTATTTCAGAAATTTCTCCAGATGTTCCTCTGTGCTTTCACGTCCGTCTCCATCAAATCAGAATTGTCCACAGCCCCTATTTATCATGAGTAGCTGAGGAAATGTTATCCATATTCTTTTGAGTTTAGAAGAATGAGGTATGTTCTTATTAAATGTACAAGATCCTTTGGAGAGCTTGGTAGAGTACAGGTCAAGATGGTTCCACTTGTGGGAGAATCTCAAATAAGGGAACATGGTAACAATAATGGGAGGCCAGCATTTCAAACTCAAGTGATGGGAAGTTCTTCTTGGAGGGGGAAATGAACCTCTGGAATTCTTGATCCTGGAGAGCTGTGGAGGCTAAATGATAGGGAATGCTTAAAGGGGATGCAAATGAACTGTGAAAGATCAGAGAATTGACACAATGTGCAACTGGTTCAGAAGGGCCCTGGGACAGGTCAGCTATTGAATTATAGGACCAACTTGAGGGCCGGTGTTCAAATGTCCTGCCTATGACTAGACCAAACAGAGCGAGACTAAAGAGGGTTGTGGAACTAAGCTCAACAGGGAGGGCCTTGCGGTCCAGAAATAAAATATGTTCTGTGTGGTTACTCTTGTGGCCTGCCACTCAAAGCAAAACTACTTAAAAGAATATTGTGAAAGAAACTCCTGTCTCACTGCATCTTTAACCTTCTCCTCCGCATACGTGTCTATCACACATCCTGCTGCAGCTCATCATCTATCTTACCATATTTGCAGCCCAAGCCCACATGCTAGAAAGTTTAGAGAATCATGACCTTTGCTCCCTTGCAGTGTGACTTCCCTATCCATTTAGGGCCTATGGTTCAAATACATAAAATTTCATCCAACTCAACTGTTTTGTGTTACCAGGGGTTTTTTTGGTAACTCCATTCAATGCATTTCCTGCTGCCTGACATTATTAAAACTCCTGTGCATTATTTGTTGCTACAATTTCTGGTCACAGTCACTAGAAATTGATGTGTCATTGTACTTGAAATGAATGGGTGGTCCAAAGAAAGACGACTTGCCACTTGGCATAGGGAATGCTGGAGAGATTGAAGCAGATCAGCACAAGGAGTGTGAGAAACTTTGCCCAATTTCTCAGCGGCTGTGGGGGTGGTCCAACGAATACAGGCCAGTGCTACAATTGAGTTTTAATGTGCCATAATAGCACTGTGTTTAGGTTATCAGTTAATGTGGTAAACCCCATTTAGCTTTAATTATGAAATACATTCTCATACACTGCAACTCAAGGCACTCAGTTGTAATAGTGTCAACATAAGTTTGGTATTATAAGTTTGCCATTGTATGATGTCAGGATATAGAAGGTTGATATCAAGGTGGTCCCAAGAGTGGTTCCTGACCTAGCCAGACTCAGCCCAGCTCCAACGCCCGACAGCTAAGAACATCACCATCTCCAGAAACTAACGACATATCATAGAAATCATGTTCAACCACTGTGCAGCAGGAATCAACATAACAAACAGAATTATTGAAATACATTATAAAAATCACAGAATATATGCTCAATGCAAAACCAGTTCATTTCTCAGGTCAGACCACAGGGTGTGCATTTCACAGAAGGATTATAAACTGTCTACCACAGATAGTTGATCCACTGTACATCGCTAGAATTTTGAAAGCACTGTATAATTAGTTATAAGCCACACCTGCTCCCCATTCCTAACCCTTTAAGCCGAGCCCTGTAAATTAACTCCTCCTATTCTCTCCAGCCTGATCACAGAGGCCAGTCCAGAAACCCTTGAAGTTTGACAAGAGAAGAACAGGGGACTGAAGAGGCTTGGGTGTTCCAGCCTGGAAAAGACATTAATCTAGTGAAGCCCTTGGGAGCAAGGTAAGATTAAACCATAAGGGAAATTAGAAGTCTAATTCTGCAGAGCTGAGAATAAAAACGTAGGCTGACCTTCCGGTGAGAACCACAGGATTGTCAAAGCCTCTAAAGGTATAAAGAAAAGCCAATGGAGCCATCAGGAAAAGAGTAATGGAGCTCTCTGTGGTGTCCGGGCTAATATTGATCCTCTAACATCACTGAATTACTCAGTGGAATCTTGCTGAACATAAACAGACATCTCTGAATGTGCTATCACAATTTCTATATCGAGGTGTCTACACTCCAGAGGATATATCAGTCACTGTAGAGTGCTTTAGAAAGACCTGACACTCTTAAGGTTACTTGGGAAGCACAATTTTCTTTGCCTTGAGGAATTTACTAAGGACTGGGAATCTTCCTCCTCAGCCCCAAACAATGTAACAAATTACATGTCTAACGGTCAGTCTGGTCCCCAAACCCTTTAGCAGTAGGTTGGCATGTTCTTGAGGGCAGAGTGCGTGAGCCCAGGTTGAACTGTTCCAAAGCCCCACCCCAGCTCTTCGTTCTGATGTTCTGCATCTGTTCTGTTCTGAAACAGCCAATGAGACGTGGCAACAGAACCGGTAATACTCTGCTCAAAGTCAGAAGCTGCAAACCCTCACTTCCGTTTGCAGTTTCTATTTCCTGAAAGTGGCTACACTGTGGGTGCCGTATCAAAAAGAGAAGCAGCTCGGTGGCAGAACCTATTATGTGGGTAGAGATGTATGCAGCTTTAGTGAGTAACAGCACAACAACAGGTCCCATGGACAACCAAGTCTGCACCAGGTCATCGAGCAGCCATTTTGAAACTAATCCTACACTAACCATTTTATCCCTCTTCTGACACTCATCCACACACTTAGGGGCATTCCCCACCCCACCCCCCGGATTCTACATCTGCATTCTATGGTCAATTTCCCTACCAACCTGCACATCTTTGGGGTTGTAGGAGTAAACCAGAGCACCCAGAGGAAACCCACAAAGTCACAGGGTGAGCACACTATACAAACACTACACAGTCAACATTGGAGGTCAGAACTGAAACCACATTGCAGGAGCTCGACTAACTACACCACCCCTCAATATATGTTACCGAGCCACCATTACCTCCCAAATTATGATGCAAGGAAAATATGAAAGTATTTCATTTTATGTAAGAAATGGTGCCTATAGCCAGGAGTCAATGATGTGTCCAACCTTCTCAAACTAGCCTAAACTGATACTACCCCAACATGCACCAGAGATTTCCCTGTAGGCCTCACACAACTCTGTGATGGCAAGGCAAGCATAGGCCATGTGAATGTCACACCTGCCTGCCCCTTCCATCTCCGCACCCCCTACACCTGCCGAGTCATTCCTTGCCTCAGGCCTCAGACACAAAAGGCAGCAAGGAACTGGAGCCTGCCACCTGCCACACAGTCGAATGGCTGCCAATCATGATTCTGTCAATCACCTTCTGGCATTGAACCAGAAGGCTGTGGATTCAAGTCGCACGCTACCCTAACTTGGAAACCTACTGTCAGCCCTTCAACATCACTCAATCCAACTCCTCGAACACCCTACCCAGTAGCACTGTGGGGAACCTTCATCAGAAAGGCGGCAGCGCCTGAAGAAGGCAGATCACCAGCACTTTCTCAAGGGTCATTAAGGCTGGGAAATTAATGTTGTCCATGCTAACACACCCAGATTCCCAAAAGTATAGTACGGATAATGATCCAGGCAGAATCAGGTTCATTATCCCTGATGTATGTCGTGAAGTTTGTTGTTTTGGGGCAGCACTACAGTGCAATGCATAAAATATACTATAAATGATAAATATAGAATATAAATTAAATAAAGAGTGCAAAAAGAGATCATAAGTAGTGACGTAGTGCTCATGGGTTCATTATCTGTTCAAGTACCTGATGGCAGAGCGGAAGAAGCTGTTCCTTTTTTTGGCGTGTGTGTCTGCGTGCGTGCGACCGTGTGTGTGCGATGTTGGCGAGACGATGTCTTTTTCATGCCTTTACAAGGTGGGAAGTGAGAGAGAGAGAGAGAGAGAGAGAGAGACTGTGTGGCACGCCACTCCTCTCACAGACATTTTGGCAGTATTTTTCCCTTTATTTTTACGAGGTCGAGTTGCGATCTCGACACTCAACCCAGTACGGATGGAAAGCGTACTCAGGAGCGGACCCGGCTGAGTTCAAATCTGGGAGCCTCCGTTCCAGAGTCTGGCACTGACGTC
The DNA here is from genome assembly GCF_963921235.1 of Mobula hypostoma. Lineage (NCBI taxonomy): Eukaryota > Metazoa > Chordata > Chondrichthyes > Myliobatiformes > Myliobatidae > Mobula > Mobula hypostoma. The sequence continues at coordinate 88,401,363 of NC_086104.1, read as the reverse complement.
ATTGCGCCACCCAGCCGGCCAAGAAGAAGCTGTTCCTAAAATGCTGACAGTGTGTCTTCAGTCTCCTTCCCTCCTCTCTGGTGGTAGTAATGAGGAGAGAGCATGTCCTGGATGGCGAGGGTCCTGAATGGTGGATGCTACCCTCCCTCCTGCACGGTGCTGATGGTGCAGTGCTTTGTTGGAGGAGCAGGCATTCAGTTGAGAGGTTAACTTGGAGCCCTCCGAGGTGAAAGATAAACATGCAATTGCACTATTTTGTAGAACAGTGTTGTCCTGATATCCTGTCTAAAAGATACCCTTCCATTAATATCTGTAGCAGAGGAGAAAGTAATGAGGGCTATAATGAGTAAACAGGGACGTGGATTGTGCTCATGTGGTAACAGGGAACCACAGTCAAAGTCTAACAGTAGAGACATTGAGTACAGCAGTGATGACACCCAAGTCTCAGGAACCTCATTAGTTATGTTGTAGCATGCACTCATTATTGTAATAGAAAATTGGATTTACGTTAACCACACTAGACTCGTGGATAATTATTTCACTCTGCAGTCAAAACTGAGTCTGTTAATTAACTCTTTCAGTAACCACCACTCTGTTACCAAAACCTAGTTTTATTGTGTAATCTTGTCAACTGAGAATGAAAAAGCTGTACCAAATTTGCACTCAGGTAGATCAGCTTTGAATGGTCTCCTGGAGCACACCGGTTTGAGTAAACTGCCTGTTACTTCAGCTCAGTGTGGCTTTTTCATTTGCTACTGCAATATCAATAACGTATATGGTCACAGGGCCTTGGAATCCACAAGTCTTCTATCTTGCTTTCCTTTGAGAATATTTCAAAGCTGTCTGTTTGAAAGGGGCTGTCCAAGTGCCAGTTACTTCTATTGATCTTCTTTTGAGGCAGACTAACTGCAAACACCTGATCCTGCAAGAAGCCTTGCTTGAAGTCAAAAGGGCTTACAGAGGTAGGTGGGTAATTCTTTAACTTGCTTGTGCTTTGACCATATCTTCCTGCAAGAAGCACCAAGTTTAACTTTGTTGACAGGCAGCAGTGTCTAAGGTTTAAGTGTGAATATGTGCTCACATTAGCTGACAGCAATGCACAGTGGACTGGGCAGTTCACAAACACAGGGCAAAGGAGACTTCCAGAAAAACAGAGGAAAACAGCTGGAAGTGGGAACAATCCTTAACTGCCAGAAAATGTTGATCGAAACTTTGTTAGGGTCTGCACAATGCAAGTCTACAACTTTCTGGTTACTTGTCTGCCCAGACTAATTTCCTCCCTTAAACAATACCAGCTGGAAACCAGTTTAAGACCCTGCTCACCTCTGGGTGTTCGTGGAGCACAGGGTAATATTCCTTCTAATTCCTCTCTTCAGCTACGAGAGAATAAGTTATAATTGAAGTGAGGAATTGTATTGCTGCTAATACTTAACTGGCATTGATTAATTAAGTATTTAAATATTAATTGATGTAGTATCCATTATTTTCTGTCCATGGATTGATTTATTAAGTTCTGCCACATTGGGATATAGAAGTGATTCGATTATGGCTTTAGGCGCTGCAGCCTCTGATAAAGTTTGGTAATAAAACCAAAGAACATCTCATCAAGATCTGCATGCCTTGTCAACAATTCAGCAAGCTTCCTTTGAGGTGTGTAACTGTGGATTAGAGACAGTAAATGCTAGGAATGCTCGCTGCATGTTTAGGTAAGATTCTCCACAACAAATTCCAAGTGAAAGGTATATGTGATCCCTAGAATGCTCAATATTTGTCTTCTTGAGCCAGTACAATCTGAGTTTATGAATCCAATCTAGTTACTGCTCTGGGCACAGAGAGAGAACAAAAAACTACACTCGCTTGGCAGATCTGGCTCAACTTTCATTTTGTTTTAATGAATGGATTCTAACACTGATGGCCGGCTTTACTGCCTAATCATAAATCTTTCTACAGTGTAAATGCCTCCTTTGCTTTGAACTTTACACTGACTGCCTGAGACACACCGAAAATTTGAAAGCCGCAATTTCAATCTGCCTGTCATTCTTGACAAAGATTGTGTCACACTGTCAACTGTGGCTCAGTTGGTGGCCCGGTGGTACAGATGGTAAAGCTGCTGACTCATAGTTCCAACAATCCCGGTGCGATCCTGACGTTAGGTGCTGTCTGTTGTACATCTACATGTTCTCCCGTGGCCTTGTGCATTGCTTTCAGGTGCTGCAGGTTCCTATGCCGTTGCAAAGATGAGTAGGTTAATTGGCCACTGAAAATTGGCTCTGGTGTGTAGGTATGAGGCACAATCTGGGCAGATGATGGGAGTCTGAGAAGAATAAAAAGGGATGAGCACAAATTTGGATATACGAGTGTTTGCTGGCCCATGCAAACAGGCTAAAGACCCTGTTTCCATGTTCTACGACTAACATCCTTTAATGGACTTCTGTTAACAATTCAGCAGCCAGTGCAAATAACCGGTGGCTGTTTATCTTTCCAAAGCCTTTCAAAATGTTGAAAGCCTCATTAATAATTCTCTTAAACCTATGTTGTTTTACTAAACATAATGAGTAGGTTTCAGGACACATCGCCGTTGCAGGATTTGCAAATGTCTCATTGTGGACTCATATGGACACTGTGCTTTTTGCAGTTCCCTTGTGTCTTTTCCATAATAGGCCACAAACTTCACCATCAATAATCTGAAGGAAACTGTATTTGACCTTACAGAGAACAGACGTTCTTTGGGACGCCCATCAATCGCACTGTGCAATTACACCATTCACACTTATAATACTCTCTGGTCACTTTGCTGAAGTTCTTCACCAACCAACACTACGACCCAACATAGATTGGAAGACTGCTTCACCAAGCTACTTCGCTTCATCTGCTAGAAAAAGTGGGATTTCCTGGTGGCCACCCATTTCAATTCCACTTCCTATTCCCATTCTGACATGTCAGTCCATGGCCTCCTCTACTGCCAGACTGAGGCCACACTCAGGTTGGAGGAGCAACACATATTCCATCCGGGTAGCCTCCAACCTGATGGCATGAACATCGATTCTTCGAACTTCCAGTTGTTGTACCATTTCCCCTTCACCATTTCCCATTCCTGTTGCTCTCTTACCTTATCTCCTCACCTGCCCATCACACCCTTCCCCTGCCCTTTCTTCCGTCTTCTGTCCTCTCCTGTCAGATTTCCCAGCACTTTATCTCATTCACAAAATCAACTTCCCAACTCCTTCCCCCTTCCTTCTCCAATCCTAATGAAATGTCTCCATTCAAAACGTCAACTGTTTATCTTTTTCCTCCCATAAATGCTGCCTGACTTGCCAAGTTTCCAGTAGCTGCAGATTTTCACACACACACACACACACACACACACACACACACACACACACACACCTTTGCATGTGTCCTGTGTAGCTTCATAAATGCTCACTGGACATTAAAAATAATTCAATTATCCATATGCCACAAATTAACATCGTCAGTATTTCTCCTTTAATTATTCAAATGGGTCAGCATGACCAAATGCATACTTCTCCCTGTTGACTCACTGATCGGCCTTTACCTAAATGATGGATCATATCACCCTTATTATTGTTTCGATGATTTTTTACAACACTTGGCGATCGTTATCCTTTTTCATTTTATTGGGTCAGGCATGTCATTTGTGCCACTCTTCTGTCTGGACCTAGCCAAATTGAGAGATTGGACTCAGCAATTGGTCACCTGTGAGCTGCAAATAACCAGGGGAAAAAAACTTGCCAGTGTTGTAAACTGTGACTGACAGATTGGACCTCATGAAAGGGAATATATCTGGTCTGGACTGCACATGACTCAAAGTAATACAGCATGGAAACAGGTCCTTTGGCCCAACCTATCCATGCCAACTGAGATCCCCATCTACGACTCCAGTTAAATGCTACGTGATGTTAATGCTACGTGAATAAACTTTTGAACCTGGCTAGGCACAGCACAGACACCATCTATAAATTTGCCAATGACACAACTATTGTTGGCCGAATTTCAGATGGTAAGAAGGTGATGCACAGGAGTGACAGAGATTGGCTGGCTGAGTGGTGTCACAAGAACAAACTCTGCACTCAACATCAGTAAGACCAAGGAACTGATTGTGGCCTTCAGGAAGGAGAATTTGAGGGAACACACACCAGAGCTCCTCGAGAGGGCCACAGTTGAGGGGGTGAGTAGTTTCAAGTTCTTGGGAGTCAACATCTCTGAAGATCTACTCTGGGCACAACATTATTAATGCAATTAGGAAGAAGGCAGGCCAGCAGCTATATTTCATTAACATTTTGAGGAAATTTGGTATATCTTTGAAGATTCTTTGAAGATGTACCATGGAGAGCATTCTAACTGGTTGCATCACTGCACAGGATTGGAAAAAGCTGCAGAGAGTCGTAAACTCAGCCAGCTCCATCATGGGCACTAGCCTCCCCAGCATCGACAGCAACATCTAAAGGCGATGCTGAAAAAGGTTGGTATCCATCATGAAGGACCGTCCACCACCAAGGACATGCCCCGTTCTCATTACTACCATCAGGAAGCCTGGAGACACGCACTCAATGTTTGAAGAACAGTTTCTTTCCCAATTGCATCGGATTTCTGTACGGACAATGATCCCATGAACAGTACATCACTAATTTTGCTCTCTTTTTGCACTACTTATTTAAAATATATATCCTATTGTAATTTAGAATACATTTTATGTGCAGAATGCCTTTGCAAAACAACAAATTTCATGACATATGTCAGCGAGAATAAACCTGATTTTGATTCATTATAACTGGGGATGGGCTAATAAATGCTTACTAAAGTCACAAGTACCAGCAGCACATTGAACAAAAATCATTTGGTAAATTTCCAAATTTTGAAAGAATCTGAAAAATTTCAAAACAAAAAGATTCTGTTATCTCACCTCTCTCCCAGATGAATAGTTATCTAGATTGGGACACTGATTACAACAATTTCTCTTCAGTCCCTCTCAATGCTGCTGTTTTGATATTTATAGTACCAATATTAGATGTTTTCCTGACTTCCTCTGTAGATTGTAATGATGATTTTTTGTTATCTTGATATTTCAGTTGTAGCTCACCATATATTACACTGTACACACCTTTGAGGTTGTGGGCACAACTATCACAGGAGCAGATTGAGGAATTAACCCTGGCCTATACTGGTGGAGGCTGTTCAACCTCGTATTTCTCCCATTCAGTTTGAAAGAAAGGTTAATCTTTTACCCACTTGCCTGCACTAATTCTATGTCCCTTGATTCCCTTCATATCGAGAAATCTCTGCACTCTCTAACTCCTCCCATTCACTGATTGACCAGAAAACCTTGTTTACAGCTTATCCCTGAGGTCACCCCAGCAGAGACGTCGCCATGGCTCACATTCCCTAAGCTTTACAAGCTTCTTTTCTCTCCTTTCCCACTCTGACAATGGGCCTTCAACCTGAAAGATCTATATCTGACTTTCCTCCAGCAGATGCAGGCTGACCTGCTGAGTATTCCTAACATTTTCTGATTTTTATACATTAGATTTCCAGCAAAGGGATTTTTGTTCTGTGATGTCATTTCTCTCTCTTGCTCTTGCTCTCAATGCCCAAGAGGGGAGCTGGGAAAGGGTGGGAGTTACTTGAGAGAAGGTGGCAGACTCAGGGGGGCACGGTAGCATAGCAGTTAGTGCGACAGTTTGTGGTGCCAGCGATCACCTATTAGGGTTCAATTCCTATCGCTGACTGTAAGGATTTTGTACGTTCTCCCTGTGACCATATGCTCCTGTATAGGTGAGGATTAATTCCTTGATCTGTTTCTTCCCACATTCTAAGGCACACTGGTTGGGGTTATTAAGGTTTCGGAGGCATGGAGATACTTGCAGGCTGTCTCCAACACATCCTGCGTTGGTTGTCCAGGCAAATGTCACATTTCACTGTTTTACCTTCAATATACCTGTGACAAATAAAGATAATCTTCCAATTTTGAAAAGAAAAGGAGATGAGGTTAATGCTGGAAAATGCCTCTGAAGTGAAAAGATCAGTCATGATGTTATTAAATGATGTAGGGCCAGGTGGACAACTTGTGTTATATTCTTATGAAACCACAGGACACAGAGTAGGAGCAGAAAGGGAAATGTCACATTGTTGGTTCACATTGTTGGAAGTACCATCTTCTAAAAAATAAATATTGTCAAAGCCCCATCTGCTCTGTCAGATGAAAGATCCCAGCATCCTGAAGAATATCAGGGACCAGATATGCTGTCAAGTATTTACCCCGATGGTCAACGTCGTTAAACAGAAGAGATAGCTGGTCCATATTGCTGTCTGTGGGAACCAGCTGAGCACAAAATGGTTGCATCGTTGCCTGAAAACAACAGTGGCTGCATTCCAAAATTACTCTGCTGCTGCCAAGGTCCTTGAGAGATCTTGAGGTCATAAAATCTGTTGAAGTAATTACCTTTCTCTTACTTTTACTTAATTCTCCACTGTAATATCTTTGTTTCATAGCTGCCCTACCGTTTAGTAAACTGTCTGCAATGGACTTGTACTCTGATCACATGCATTCTTCCCGAGTGCAGGCTGACCCCATCCATTAGATTATATTAATAGGCAGCAAAATGGCCTTGTGTATAATGTGAGCTGGAAAAGTCGTGGCATTATGAGACAAGTTCCTGCAGAAATGATTTTGCTTTCAGTGGTTAGAGAATGGGTTGATGATATTGAGGGTGAGGAAGTCCTCAAACCAGAGGACAGAAAGGAGGAGGAAAGCAACTGACAAAATGGGCATTGAGCAATGGAGTCACTTCTGCAAATCACCAAAATGCAGCGATGCTACTGTACACAGTGCAGAGACAGGATCTGTGTCCAAGTAAACAAAACAGTAAGTACTGGGGAGTAGGTATAACCCAATAACCTCTGAGACCTCTTTCAGGCACAACATCAGAGATGGCGTGAAGTTGTTTAGACACAGCACTGAATCGTTCTCAGGCCAGGGAGCTTTAGGGAACTCCCGTTACCACTGGCCCTTCCTTCTAGTGCAAATGTGCACCTCATTAAGAGGAAGTTTAGGGTATTAACATTTCCAACCGTCCTGACACAATGAGAAATAATAAAGTGATTAATGCTGGTTTAACTTCAGCTGTCAGCTGCTGGCTTCGCCAAACGGTTTCTGCAATTAAATAACAATGTACTCCAGCGTTAAGGAAGATAGGGTAAAACAAAAAGATACAATCATGTTTCCCCTCCCCTCTCCAGAGGAGGTCATAGGCAAACACAACAGCGTGTGTGGATATGAGCCAGCATTTATTCGGAAAGCTTGAATTCCTGGCTGGCTTTCCTGGTTCGTGGTTGATGAGAAACCAGTACAGAGAAGCTGCATGAGTGAACTCAAGATGCAAAATGAAACAGGACATTGACTGGTGCTCGGTGATGTAGTCGAATAGCCTACCCCATAGAAGAGTAGGGTTAACTAAATGGACAGGGGAAGACGAACAGTGGGTACCGTGGTATTGTGAGAGTACAAAGCTCATTTTAAACCCCAAGATTACACAATGCATTTCCTAGTCTGGACATTAAGAACATTGGGTGTGAGTGTATGTTGTTTGTGTAAATATGAGTCTTTGCTGAGAGTCTGTGTCGAGTGTCTACATGGCTTGTCTTGCTTGCATGTGTGTGCACTGTGTGTATGTATGGGCCTCAGCTGTGTCAGGGGTGAGTCTGTACTGGACGTACCTTGCAGGCTATGTGCACAGAAGCTGGGTAGGTCTACGTCCAGCGAAAGTCTGTATTGATTAAGTGAGTGTGTGTTAGGACTTGCACGTAGGCAGTGTGTGTACAGCACGTTAGGTGTGAGTGTGTGCATATACTGGGCCAAAGCAAAACTGGTGCAGGTGAAAGGAGCTCACTCCGGGCAGCGGAGTGCCAGTGCAGGTCGTACGGCCGTCATAGCTCCAGAGACGGGGCTTAAATACCAACCACCTGTGCAAGAGTTCCACCTTCTCTCTGTGACTCTCCCACATGCTCCAGTGTCCTCCCACCTCCCAAACACGTGCAGGTTGTTCGGTCAGCCAGCAACTGTAAGGTGACCCTACTGTATACGTGGTTGGTGAAAGAATCAGGGAGGTGTGAGATCCAACGGCCAGGGGTGGCGGGGGGTTCTGCAACACTTCCTTGAGAGCAAAGAGCACGACATGGCACAGAAGCAGTCATGATCATCCACTCCAAGACCCCAGTTGTGACAACTACTGGTACCATTGGGATCAGACTTCTGAGGTCGGGAGAGAGTGGAACTGCCCCAGTGCAACAGCTTTTCCACTTTACAAACTTCCCCAAAGGTTTCAAATCTGTCATGTGATGGATAACCAGTCAATCGCTGGAAAGTAAGTGGGAGGGATGGGGATGATGGCTTATCAGAGTACAGACACGGGCTCGATGGGCTGAATGGCCACCAACAAGACAACGAAGTGCAAAGCACGTGACTGTTTCAATTTGGCTGATAGAGGCACTTATGATGAAATATCCTCAGAATAACCCCTCGCTCTGAGGGGGTGAGGAAAAATAAAGACGGGCAAAATCATAGGGCAAGCGAAGCATAGCAGAAACACCCCCACTGGAATACTTCAAAACATTAATATAACCGCGTTTCCGCCTCCTCCCCGGTTATATTAATGTTCCACAACCCACCCAGGCCCGCCTCTCTCTCCCCCATACTCAATGTACCCCATGACCCAGGATCTGAGGGGTTCGATCTGGCTTCTGACCACCTAAAACTAATCGCAACACTCGCTCCTGCATCAAACCAGTTCTGATGCCATCGTCCAACTCTTGCCTAGTTCGCCCCGAAGTCAACACATTTCCCACAAAACTTGGTCAGAGAATCCAATGTCCGTCCGGAAGCGGGAGTTGCGATGATTTTTTTTTAAACTCCTCTCCGGAAAACCGGTAACTCTTAAACAGTGAGTGTCAAAAAGTTGCTCTTTTCCCGGAGAGTTGCCCTTTCGTTGCAGCAGGAACCGCCAAATGCACCAGCAACGCTGGTTTAAGGAGCAGAGTTTCATTTGCGCCAGTGTGCGCTGTCTGACTGACTGAAAGTGACTACTAACTCCTTGGAAACAACTGTAAACAAGTAAAAGAAATCTTTTCAAACTCGCTCGTGATTCCAGAGAGCAGCCGTTTTTGTGTGTGTGTGGTGTTCGCGTTGGCATCCCTAGCGACCAACAGTTCAGGGAGAGCGTGGATCGTGCAGATTTGCAGCCCGCCAAGGGTTCGTCCTTGATGCGTGGATTAATACCGGCACAACCTGCTGACTCTCTCCATCCATAGCCTGGCTCTGACCTTAACTGAGGCTGCGTCCTGCGTGTGCAGGCTGCTGTTTACAATCAGGACGACCGACCTGTGGCTTTCTGCATTAAAACATCTGCACCCCTTGTAAACCTACACTCGGCCCCCAATCAGCGCATAGTTTGTCAGAGGTTTCACCTGCTACCGCCAATGTCAGCAGAGTGCCAGGTGTCTCAAAAGGTGCAGCTGTTCCGTTTTTGACTCAGCAGCCCGCCACAGTATTTGCCTAAATTAAAGCATAACTCGGCATAAAAATACAACTTGCTAACTGGAACAATGTGAATAAATCCTTTTAAAAACAGTCAGAAACACTCACGCCACCGGATAGCATTACACCGCGAGGGCGCGGGAATAAGTACTGTATAACTGCACAAAAAAAACTAAACCCCACCTTGTAATTTCTGCATCACATTGGCAATGTCCTTCGGAGATCTCCCATAGTGGCGAGAGGTCGCCATCCTCTCGGCTGGGTGGGATAACGTGGCAGTGAATGGTCGAGAGGGAATGTGGCCGTGCCTCTCTCGGCATCACTGTCCTCAGCAGCCCGCAGCCTTGCACAGGGCTGAGTCACTGCGCTCCCACGCCCAATGAGCGCCCTACTCTCGCCAGCGTCGGCGCTTCCAACTTCCTTTCGGAAGAACGGTAGCTCTCTAGTGACCTCGGGCTCCCTGGGAGGAAACGATGGGATTTAACGCAAATCTTGGCCGCCTTAAAACGATTAAAAGCATGGCCGGCCGATTATCCGCTGTGATAGATCGGCAAAGACATGGTGAGGCGGCGGCGGCCAGCGTTAAAGTGCACTGCCAGGTAGCCCGGGCTAGGCGCCTGCGAGGCGAACGGTCCATGACTTCTCTGATGGAGCTGGTCACGGTCATAGTTGGCGGAAAACTCCCCTCGCGTTAACTGGTGCGCATAAAGCAGGAGTCGCTACAAATGTCAACCACCATCATTTTAAACTGTAATGGAAAAAACATCGAACTAAAATGTGAACTGTTGTTACTCTGTCCATAGATGTTGCCTGTCTGAGCTGCCGGGCCAGCATGTTTAGGCCAACCGTTATGCCTACCTACACTAAAGGTATTTAACTTTCAACCTGCTGGCATTCAAAGTAATTGTGTAGATGAGCCTTAAGTAACCAGGAGGAGGTGGGCAGCACAGCAGTGGAGTGGTTAGCACAGTGCGTTACAGTTCCTGCGGCCCGGGGTTCAATTCCCACCCCTGCCTGTAAGGAGTTTGTGTGTTTGCCCCGTGATTGTACTGGTTTCCTCCGGGTGCTCCAGTAAGGTTGGTAGGTCAACTGGACATTGTAAACTGTCCCGTGATTCGGCTTGGATTAAATTGGCCAGTTTGAATAAATAAACAAATCTCAATAAATAAACAAATAACAGTTTCACAGTAAATATGGAAAAAAGAGTCAGCAGGATGAGATTCTGAATTGGAGAACGGTCAATTTTGATGGTATTGGAAAGGATCTGACAACTGTTTCCTGGCAAAAGTGTACTTGGCAACCGGGAGACCTTCAAAAGTGAAATCTTGAGAGTACAAAGCTTGCATGTTCCTGGCAGAATAAAGGGTAAAGATAACAGGTTTATGGAACATTGATTTTCAGGAGTTATTGAGGCACTGGTTAAGAAAATATTGTATAGGCAGGTCGGAACAAATGAGGTATTTATCGAGCATAAGAAATGCAAGAGAACACTTAAGAAGAAATCTGTCACAGTGGGGGGGGGCATTGGGAGCAAGAGTGGACCCAAATGCAAGACACATCTTGTGAGGGTAATTAAATTTAGTTTATTGTTCGATACCAGGAGAGCAAAGCAGGAGCAGGAATAGCGAACTGGACAAGGACTCTGGACTACGACCAGGCTGGGACTAAGGGTCTGGGCTACGACTCGGAATTGGATCCCAGAACTAGAGGAGACATGAAGAGGACACGATATGGACTCTGAGCCAGAGGCTGGGCAAGGACCCAGTACCTGGGTCTTGCCTCGGGCTCGGACCCCAGAACCAGGCAAGGACGTGACATGGGCTAGGGAGAGGAAGAACATGGGAACACAGAGCCTCGGTCTCGGGAGAGCAGGTACACGGAACCATGGACACATACACAGAACAGAGAGCCGGGACCCCTCCTTAGGTACAGGACATAGGGCCGGGACTCACACACAGAACAGAGAGCCGGGACCCCTCCTTGGGTACAGGACATGGGGCCGGGACTCATGACTCTCCGCGGGGCAACGGCAAGATGGCCAGACTTACCCCACGGAGGCGAGGACAAGACATGACCCCCTGCAGGGTAACGGCAAACGGCCTGACTTCCCCCATGGAGGCGAGGACAAGACATGATCCCCCGCGGGGCAACAGCAAGACGGCCTGACTTACCCCACGGAGGCGAGGACAAGACACAACGAGACATGACCCCCCTGCGGGGCAACGGCAAGATGGCCTGACTTCCCCCAGGGAGGCAAGAACAAGACATGACAAGACATGACCCCCCCCCGTGGGGCAACGGCAAGACGGCCTGACTTCCCCCATGGAGGCGAGAACAAGACAAGACCAACACGAAAGAACACCAGACAGTACCTATCTAGCTCCGGCGATAGAACTAGACCGAGGTGCAGGTGAGAGCTGCAGACGAGGGCTAGAGGCGAGAGGGGCAGAGAACGGATACAGACGGGGGGTAGGACAGGAATCATAGACCGCCAGGGCCAGGACTTGACTCGGAACTTGGATGCCGCCAGGGCCAGGACTTGACTCGGAACTTGGATGCCGCCAGGACCGGGACTTGACTCGGAACTTGGATGCCGCCAGGACCGGGACTTGACTCAGAACTTGGATGCCACCAGGGACAGGACTTGACTCAGTACTTGGATGCCGCCAGGGATAGGACTTGACTTGGAACTTGGATGCCCCCAGAGCCAGGACTTGACTTGGAGCCTCTGGGTAGTGGCGAGCTCTTGACTCGGCCTGGGAACAGTAGACAGCGGTTCTTGATTCCCTCCGGCGGGTTAACTGACAGACCCACCTCGGTGAGGAAACTTTGCAGGCTCGCTTTGGCGAGGTAACTTGACAGGGTTGCTCCGGTGAGGAAAGGCGAATTACTGGCACTCACTTCGGGCGGAGACCAGGCTTGCTCCAGCCAGATGACATTGGCATGACGTACCTTGGTGACTTTGCAGACGCTCTTGCGCTGAACGGCTGAAAGCCGGAGACTATATACTACCGGTTCAGCCCAGAGTAAATTGTCTCTAATCACCAATGCCGAGGGACACGGGAAAACAGGGAACCAAAGGGAAACAGGGAGTCAACGGTCCGGATCATAACATAAACAAAGTAAATTTAAAGGGACCCCGATCCGGAACATGACAAAATCAGGTGGGCTAACGGAAGACATGGGGTTGCCCTAGCAGACAAAGTGAAGGAGAACCCTGAGGAATTCATTAGATATTTTAAGAGCAAATTGATTGCAAGGTACAAAATTCTTCCCCTGGAAGATCAGAATGGTAATCTATGCATGGAGCCAAAAGAGATGCAGAAGATCTCAAATGGAATTTTTGCATTTATATTTAGTCAGGAGCTGGACACAGAGTCTATAGAATTGAGGCAAAGCACCTATACAGATTACAGAGGAGGAGATATTTACTGTCTTGAGGCAAATTATGGTGGTAAATCCTCAGGACCTGATAAGGTATTCCCTTGGACCCTGTGGAAGGCAAGTACAGAAATTGCAAGTACAGAAGAGATACCTATGTCATTCTTAGCGGCGGGTGAAGTACTGAAGGATTGGAGGATAGCCAGTGTTGCTCCACTGTTTAAGAAAGCCTCTAAAAATAAATCAGGAAATTATAGGCCAATGAGCCTGACATCAGTAGTGGGAAAGTTATTGATAGGTATTGTAAGGGGCTGGATATATGAGTATTTGGATAGACATGGACTGATTAGGGATAGTCAGCTTGGCTTTCTGTGTGGTATGTCATGTCTAACCAATCTAATTGAGTTTTTTTTCAGGAAGTTGATGAAGGCAAAGCAGTAGCTGTTGTCTACATGGACTTTAGCAAGGCATTTGACAAGGTCCCATATGGGAGGCCGGTCAAGAAGGTTCAGTCGCTTGGTATTCAAGGCCAGGTACTAAATTGGATTAGACTTTGGCTTTGTGGTAGAAGCAAGAGAGTGGTAGCTGATGGTTGCCTCTCTGACTAAAGCCTGTGACTAGAGGTGTGCCGCAGGGATTAGTGCTGGGTCTGTTTTTGTTTGTCATCTACGTCAATGATCTGGATGATGATATGGTTAACTGGATCACCAAATTTGCAGATGACACCAAGATTGGGGATGTAGTGGACAGGAAAGAAGACTATCAGAGCTGGCAGTGGTGAACCAGATGGAAAAATGGCAGATGAAATTTAGTGCAGACACGTATAAGGTGTTGTACTTCAGTAAAACCAACCAGGGTAAGTTTTACATAGTGAATAGTAGGCCACTTAGGAGTGTGGTAGCACAAAGGGATCTGGAAATACAGGTCCATAATTTATTGAAAGTGGTGCCACGGGTAAAGTCATACAGAAAGCCTTTGGAACATTGACCTTCATAAATCAATGTATTGAGTACAGGAGATGGCATGTTATGTTGAAATTGTATAAGACACTGTTGAGGTCTAATTTGGAGTATTGTGTGCAGTTTTGGTTGCCTACCTACAGGAAAGATGTAAATAAGATTGAAAGAATTCAGAGAAAATTTACAAGCATGTTGCCGGGACTGGAGGATCTGAGTTATAAAGAAAGATTGAATAGGTTAGGACTTTATTCTTTGGAACATAGAAGATTGAGGGTGGATTTGATAGAGGCATACAAAATTATGAGGGGAATAGATAGGGTAGATGCAAGCTGGCTCTTTCCACTGATGTTGGGTGGGACTACAACTAGAAATCATGGGTGTAGTGTGAAAAGTTTAAGGGGAACATGAGAGGAAACTTCTTCACTCAGAGGGTCATCAGAGTGTGGAAAGAGAGTTCAAGTGGTGCTTGCGAGCTGAATTTCGATGTTTAAGAGATGTTTGGATAGGCACATGGATGGGAAGGGTATGGAGGGCTATAGTCCGGATGCAGGTCAGTGGGAATAGGCAGTTTGAATGGTTCAACACACTTTAGTTGGGCCAAAGGGCCTGTTACTGTACTGTACTTTTCAATAGGCCAATAGGTTTCAACAGGTACATTTAATGTCAGAGAAATGTGCACAACATATATCCTGAAATTCTTTTTCTTCACAAACATCTACGAAAACAGAGGAGTGCCCCAAAGAATGAATATTAGAACCTCAAAGCCCCCCCCCACCTCCCCCATCCCACGCATAAGCAGCAGCAAAGCAAAGACCCTGTGACTCAGTGAGTTTATAACACAAGAAGATAGGAACAGGAGCAGGAGGCCTGCTCTGCTATTCACTATAATAATAGCTGATCTTAGTTGGAATATTGTGGGCCACTGTGGTTGCCCAGCTATAGGAAGGATACAGGAAGCAGGAAGGGTGCAGAAAAGGGTCACGTGTAAGTTACTCGGACTGGGGGCTTGAATGATAAGGAGAGGCTAGATAAGTTGGGACATGTTTTCCCCTGGAGCGTAAGAGGCTGTGAGTTTGAGGGGTGGCTTTATATTGAGTTGAGTGAACTTGTCCTTTTCTCCTTGGAGCGACGGAGGATGGGAGGTGACCTGATAGAGTTGTATAGGGTGATGAGAGGCATTTTCCCAGGGCTGAAATGGCTAATTCAAGAGGGAACAGTTTGTGGGGGGCAGGGGGGAATCTAAAATCAGAGGGAAATCATTTAAAGTGAGAGCGGAAGATTTAAAGAGACATGATGGGTAGCTTTTTCACATCAAGGCTGATGGATGGAATGAATGACCTGCCAGAGGGAGCTGTAGAGGTGGGTACAACTACAGTGTTTATCATGGATAGGAAAGCTTTATAGATGGATATGGGCCAAACACGGGCAAATGGGACTCGCCTATTCTTGCGCCAAGGGGCCTGTTTCTGTGCTGCATAACTCTGGCTCAGTTACCCCAGGCCTCAACCAGGTCCCCATCATTCTCAATCTTTCAAAAATGTATCCATCACTGTCTTAAGTTCTCTGATTAACCAGCTTCTATCTTTCTCTGGGGCAAAGGATTCAAGATTCACCATCCTCTGAGAAGAATACTCTACATGCCCTGGGTTTAAAAGATCAGCCCCTAACCTTGAAACTGTGCCTCGCTCATTTGACCAGCCAAGCATTCCAACCTGTTTGTTTATATTTTAGGTTTCCGGCATCTGCAGTTCTGTTTACGCTTTTCCCATCTGAATTAACGTAGCATCGGTATCCTACAAAAAAAAAGCTGACTTCATCTTCTGAAGATCAACATACATTGAACCAAATAATCATAACCTTAATGAAGGATCAGGCTTTAGAGAAAAAATTTAAGCTGGGTTGAAGGGGTGAGGAATGTTATGGGAGGGAATGTCAGAGCTTAGGACCAGGATAGTAGAAGAACAAAAATATTCTGGTAGTGGACTGCAGGAACTTGAAGCCCAGTGGGATTGAAACAAGTACAGAGATATAGAGGGGCAAGAAGAGTTAGGATTGGAAAAGGACCGTTAGTTCAAATCCAATTGCCGCTGCATCAGCAGTCAAAGAAAGGGACGAGTGAGTAGATGGAAGTTCGAAGTGGGACACAAGCAGCAGGATTACTCCACTCTGCTTCCCAATGCAGGCTGTGAATCAGCACTGCAAGTTTATCAAGCCGCAGGCAAAGCTCTCGTGGAACTGTGGTTCAAGCAGAGGAATGGCTTTGTGTCCTGACGTTGGACTTGACCTGTCCACAGATGGTGATCAGTGAGACACAGTTAGTTGCTGTGTTCATTGGTTATTGTAAATTTGCCTCTGTCGGCAAATGGCAGAAATATCAGGAGCGATTCCTTGTGGCTTGCGTAGTTCAGTCTTTGATGATTGACGTGGATGCAGAAGGCTGACGGACCTTTTTCTGAAGCAAGAGAAAGTCTGCAGATGCTGAAGATCGAAGCAAAACACCCAAAACGCTGGAGGAACTCAGCAGGCCAGGCAGCATCTATGGAAAAGAGTACAGTCGACATTTTGGGCCGAGACCCTTCGGCAGGACCTTTCTCTCTATGGTTCAATCACTAATTGGCTCCCTGCACAGAAGTCAGTGTGACATAGTTGGTTCTGCAGATAGTTGTTATTGTGGTGCAGTTGGTTGGTAAATCTGCCACCAGTGAAGAAGGGTGGCAGGAAAATTGGGGAGGGGAGTTGTTTGGAATTTGGGTAAATGTATGTTTAATGGCTGGAGCAGAAATGATAGGCTGAAAGATTTGTTTAAACACTGTCTGACTCTGACTCTTCTTGGCTCCGTGCAAGTTATACAGTTCTATGGACAGTGCTTCATTGCCACCTCGATTTGCAAACTGAGGAAGTTGAAAAATGAAATGTGTTTTCACTGCATTAGCTGTGAAAAGAAAAGCTCTTCACCTTCTACATCCTACCCCACCTCCCCACTTTTTCATCCACCCTCCATAACCCTTGGCTCAGGGCTAGGTTCAGAACTCAGTTGAAAACAACTTTTCCAGCTTTTGAAGGAAGAAAGAGGAGTACATTATGAACTCGCCACCCCTTTCTGGCAGCCCCGTCAGATCCTGGCGAGGATAAGCAACCAGCCCAGCCCCGATGTGACAAGAAGCATCTGAAACGACAACCCGATGGCCCAGCCGCAAGCCCGCGAAGCTCTGAGGGTTCACTGGGGAAGGCAAAGGCCCAGTGCCTGCGAATCCACAAGACCACTAGGGGCCAAAGAAGACGGCCTGCCCTGGGTTTGGAGGGCTGTGTATGTGCGTGGGTGGGAGGGTATGCTTTGCGGTTGTTGCTTTGTCACTTGGTGTGTTCCTGTTTTGTTGTGCTCAGTGTTGTTCTGCCAAGCATGGTGGTGCCAGAAAGTGGGGCATCTCTTGCAGGCAGCCCCCCAAGACTTTCTTGGCTGTGTTGGTTGTTAATGCAAACAACCCACTTCCCTGTGTGTCTCGATGTACATGTGATAAATAAATCTAAATCTGAAATTCTGTCTGGGACTTAAAAATGGGAGCCAGCAATGCAGCTTCCAAATAGCATGGAGTCCATGAGAATCACCCCATACAGGGCTACTAGTCAGTTTTCAAAGGAGTCTCGAAGGTCACTCCGCAGCACTGCCAACAGCCCATGAGCAAGATAAATGGTGAGGCCACACCTGGAGTATTGTGTGCATTTTTGGTCAGTCCATTACGGGAAGTACGTGGGTGCAACAATAAGGAGAGATTGGACAAACGTGTTCTTTTCTCTGGAACCGCGGGGGCTGAGGGGAGACCCTACAGAAGTATACAGGACTGTGAAAGTAATAGATACAGTACACAGTCAGAATCGTGTTCCCAGCGTAGAAATACAAGGGCGAGAGTCGGAATGTTTAAAGGAGGTGTGAAGGGCAAGGTTTTTTTTAATACAGAGAGAAATACTTGCCTGGGTATGGTATGGTAGTGGGTTTAAGAGGCTCATAGACGTATGAATATGTTACTAGTCAGGAAAAATGTCACGGCACTGCTCAGTCAGGACAGACTGGAGAATTCGTCTAGTGAAGCTTTATGAATGGAACTGAGAAAGAAGAAAGGTATGACCACATTGATGGGGCTATATTACAGTCCACTGGATTTAGCGAGATTGCAGACTGTTGCAAGAAACATAAGGTTGTTATCGCAGGTCTTTTTAATTTTCCACATATTGACTGGGAATCCCATACTGTAAAAGGACTAGATGGGATAGAGTCGATCAAATGTGTTCAGAAAAGTTTCCTTAATCAGTAGGTAGAAGTCCCAATGAGAGAGCGTACAATACTTGATCATGATAAGAGAATGAGACAGGTGACAGAAGTTTGTGTAGGGAAACACTTCCCATCCAGTGATCATGTACAGACAAAAGAGAACTAATTTAATTTGTCATCATGTTTGTCAGAGCAGACACTGTGGGGTGACAGGCTTGTTCATGTGCTATATTGTTTTAGGTTCATTAAAAGCATAGTCTGTGGGAAGAAATCAGGCTAGATATTTATACCATGTATTTCCATAAAACGGACAGTCTCCGAGTCCTTAACGTGGCAAAGACATTTATGGATTGGGAAGATTGTTGGAAAGAGATCCGAATGAATAGGCATGCCAACAATAATGAAATTCCAGTCTAATCAAGAACTTTTTAAAAGTTCTCTCTGGACTTAACAGTAGTTCATGTCATGGAGATAAACAAGTAAAGAGACGGGTCCTTTTGTCTATCGAATCTACACCAATCATCAAGCTCCCATTTATATTAATCCTGCGCTAATTATATTTTAACCTGGTTCGGATGATGATTAGGTTATTGGGGGCTGATCACACTGTTACAAAAGCAAATAGTGGACACTGATGGCAAACGGCTTTAAAATCAAAACAGAGCAAATCAAAACAAGATAAAATCCTCTGTCATCTGCAGAATGTTCCAGACTGATACTTGCGTCACAACTGTCAAAATCAGACCAAAACAATTATAGAACATTATTCATTTCTGTGATTTAAGAAGGTTTCTACAGTCTATACCTCCAAGCCAATACCCACCCCACATCCCCCCTCCCCAATTATCAGACCAAACCATGTTCATTTCAGTCTGACGCTCTGTAGTCCAGGTTGCAACTGAAGACTTCAGTGGGGCTCATGAGGCTTGAAGAAATTGCTTGCCTGAGTAAGAACCAGGAGATTTGTTGCTCCCAGCAGCATAGCTGGAAACAAACAGGGAGTTGGCTAGCTCAACCAAAGGCTGGCAGTTCCCCTGACCCAGTCACCTGCGGCCTGCACATCTTAGAACATGGACCACAGGAGAGTATAGCACAGGAACAGCCCCTTCAGCCTGTGATATCTACACTAATCATGATGCCATTTTAAACTATTCCCATCTCCCTGCATATGGTCCATGTCCCTCTATTTCCACCAACCTCCCCCCGCCATCCCCCTGTTCATGTGTCTGCCCAAATGTTGCTAATGTGTCTGCTTCCACTATTTGTCTGGCTGAATGTTCTGGGCACGTTACCTTGCAACTCCCAGTCTCACCTTAAAGTTTAACCCTCTTGTATTTGTCCCAAGGAAAATAAAAACTCTGTCTACCCTATCTATGCCTCTCATGCACATTTTCCAAATGTTTACATTACTATTGAATTTGGTGGTGAAGCATCCAAACAAACCACTGTGCAAAAATAATTTCCTAAATACCCCCTTTGTTTCTTGCCCAGTAATAACCATATGGATGAGGAAACGGGAGGAAACCCAGCAGCACCTTGGGCTTGTTCCTCCTTTGAATTAGATTGGGGGTGACCTATATCAACTCCACTCTCCAGACTTAACCCCTGAACCCAGCTTCCACCGGACTTAACCCCCGAACCCAGCTTCCACCTGACTTAACCTCCGAACCCTGCCTGTCACCATTTCAGCAACCTTCATTTGCTGGAGATTCCAGGTTGATCCTAGTCTGGAAGTGGCTGAACGAGACCTGGAATCTCCAGCAATTAGTCATAGTCATACTTTATTGATCCCGAGGGAAATTGGTTTTCGTTACAGTTGCACCATAAATAATTAAATAGTAATATGTAAATTATGCCAGGAAATAAGTCCAGGACCGGCCTATTGGCTCAGGGTGTCTGACCCTCCAAAGGAGGAGTTGTAAAGTTTGATGGCCACAGGCGGAATGACAACCTATGATGCTTAGTGTTGCATCTCGATGGAATGAGTCTCTGGCTGAATGTACTCCTGTGCCCAACCAGTACATTATGTAGTGGATGGGAGACATTGTCCAAGGTATTAATGTGGATAGAGAATTGGTTAGCAGACAGGAAGCAAAGAGTGGGAATAAACGGGACCTTTTCAGAATGGCAGGCGGTGACTAGTGGGGTACCGCAAGGCTCAGTGCTGGGACCACAGTTGTTTACAATATATATTAATGACTTGGATGAGGGAATTAAATGCAGCATCTCCAAGTTTGCGGATGACACAAACCTGGGCGGCAGTGTTAGCTGTGAGGAGGATGATAAGAGGATGCAGGGTGACTTGGATAGGTTGGGTGAGTGGGCAAATTCATGGCAGATGCAATTTAATGTGGATAAATGTGAAGTTATCCACTTTGGTGGCAAAAATAGGAAAACAGATTATTATCTGAATGGTGGCCGATTAGGAAAAGGGGAGGTGCAACGAGACCTGGGTGTCATTATACACCAGTCATTGAAAGTGGGCATGCAGGTACAGCAGGCGGTGAAAAAGGCGAATGGTATTCTGGCATTTATAGCGAGAGGATTCGAGTACAGGAGCAGGGAGGTACTACTGCAGTTGTACAAGGCCTTGGTGAGACCACACCTGGAGTATCGTGTGCAGTTTTGGTCCCCTAATCTGAGGAAAGAAATCCTTGCCATAGAAGGAGTACAAAGAAAGTTCACCAGATTGATTCCTGGGATGGCAGGACTTTCATGTGAAGAAAGACTGGATGAACTGGGCTTGTACTCGTTGGAATTTAGAAGACTGAGGGGGGATCTGATTGAAACATATAAAATCCTAAAGGGATTGTACAGGCTAGATGCAGGAAGATTGTTCCCGATGTTGGGGAAGTCCAGAACAAGGGGTCACAGTTTGAGGATAAAGGGGAAGCCTTTTAGGACTGAGATTAGGAAAAACTTCTTCACACAGAGACTGGTGAATCTGTGGAATTCTCTGCCACAGGAAACAGTTGAAGCCGGTTCATTGGCTATATTTAAGAGGGAGTTAGATATGGCCCTTGTGGTTACGGGGATCAGGGGGTATGGAGGGAAGGCTGGGGCAGGGTTCTGAGTTGGATGATCAGCCATGATCATAATAAATGGCGGTGCAGGCTCAAAGGGCCGAATGGCCTACTCCTGCACCTATTTTCTATGTTTCTATGGCATGCAACTTGGACAGCATCCTCTTTTCAGACACCACCATCAGAGAGTCCAGTTCCATCCTCACAACATCACTGGCCTTACGAATGAGTTTGATGATTCTGTTGGTGTCTGCTACCCTCAGCCTGCTGCCCCAGCACACAACAGCAAACATGATAGCACTGGCCACCACAGACTCATAGAACATACTCAGCATCGTCCGACAGATGTTATTGGACCTCAGTCTCCTCAGGAAGTAGAGATGGCTCTGACCCTTCTTGTAGACAGCCTCAGTGTTCTTTGACCAGTCCAGTTTATTGTCAATTTGTATCCCCAGGTATTTGTAATCCTCCACCATGTCCACACTGACCCCCTGGATGGAAACGGGGTTCACCGGTACCTTAGCTCTCCTCAGGTCTACCACCAGTTCCTTAGTCTTTTTCACATTAAGCTGCAGATAATTCTGCTCACACCATGTGACAAAGTTTCCTACTGTAGCCCTGTACTCAGCCTCATCTCCCTTGCTGATGCATCCAACTATGGCAGAGTCATCCGAAAACTTCTGAAGATGACAAGACTCTGTGCAGTAGTTGAAGTCCGAGGTGTAAATGGTGAAGAGAAAGGGAGACAAGACAGTCCCCTGTGGAGCCCCAGTGCTGCTGTTCACTCTGTCGGACACATAGTGCTGCAAGCACACGTACTGTGGTCTGCCAGTCAGGTAATCAAGAATCCATGATACCAGGAAAGCATCCACCTGCATCGCTGTCAGCTTCTCCCCCAGCAGAGCAGGGCGGATGGTGTTGAATGCACTGGAGAAGTCAAAAAACATGACCCTCACAGTGCTCGCTGGCTTGTCCAGGTGGGCGTAGACACGGTTCAGCAGGTAGGAATTGAAGGTTCATCCCCAGAAGATTACTACTACTACGTCGACTCAGTCCTAGGGGGCTGGCGTTGGGCACGATGACGGACTCTCCACTTCTCCCTCTCCCTCATCAGTGTGTTCAGTACACCTACATTAGCCGCACCGCTGTCTTCTAGGAGCGTGTTGACCATAGTCTTAGGAGGGTGCCCAGGGTTCATCCTCCCGTGCTTGGGCTCCCATATGATCATTAGGCTTGCAGGTAGCTTGGGGGGCATAGACAGTGCCCCGCTAGTTGCAGTCTTCTCACCTCGATAAAACCTGGGTGAAAAATAATTGAAGTATTATTGTTTCAATCCTCAGTTAGTATCTTTGTTTATTGATTATAAAAATAATAGCAACAGAAACCAAACTCTTTTGATCATATCAATAATTTCCTTATTGAGTAGCAGAATCTGTCCATTTTCCATTTTACACGTTCCAAAGGTTAGTTGAGTGATTGTCGGCAGGAACTAGGGGAGTGGGGATAGTCGGTGGGAAGAGGAAAAGGATAAAGGCAATAGAAATGTGTCCAACTAGAATTGTTAACTAGAGTTCACCCAGCCGCAACTATCAGCCTCTAAATTATCACCCTACTACTGCCAAGGACGAGCCTGTGAAAATACTGACGGACAGCTGTAAATGGAGCTGGACATTTAAATGGACAGAGTCACTGGGACACAGGGATCAGAGTAACTGGGGGTGACGGGGTCACTGGGACACAGGGAGCAGAGTAACTGGGGGTGACGGGGTCACTGGGACACAGGGAGCAGAGTAAACATGGGGTAACAGAGTCACTGGGACACAGGGAGCAGAGTAACTGGGGGTGACGGGTTCACTGGGACACAGGGAGCAAAGTAAACATGGGGTAACAGAGTCACTGGGACACAGGGAGCAGAGTAACTGGGGGTGACGGGGTCACTGGGACACAGGGAGCAAAGTAAACATGGGGTAACAGAGTCACTGGGACACAGGGAGCAGAGTAACTGGGAGTGACGGGGTCACTGGGACACAGGGAGCACAGTAAACATGGGGTAACAGAGTCACTGGGACACAGGGAGACAGAGTCACTGGGACACAGGGAGCAGAGTAACCGGGGTGACAGAGTCACTGGGACACAGGGAGCAGAGTAACCGGGGTGACGGGGTCACTGGGACACGGGGAGCAGAGTAACCAGGGTGACGGGGTCACTGGGACACAGGGAGACAGAGTCACTGGGGGTGACGGGGTCACTGGGACACAGGGAGCAGAGTAAACATGGGGTAACAGAGTCACTGGGACACAGGGAGACAGAGTCACTGGGACACAGGGAGCAGAGTAACTGGGGGTGACAGGGTCACTGGGACACAGGGAGCAGAGTAAACATGGGGTAACAGAGTCACTGGGACACAGGGAGACAGAGTCACTGGGACACAGGGAGCAGAGTAACTGTGAGTGACAGGGTCACTGGGACACAGGGAGCAGAGTAACTGGGAATGACGGGGTCACTGGGACACAGGGAGCACAGTAAACATGGGGTAACAGAGTCACTGGGACACAGGGAGCAGAGTAACCGGGGTGACAGAGTCACTGGGACACAGGGAGCAGAGTAACCGGGGTGACGGGGTCACTGGGACACGGGGAGCAGAGTAACCAGGGTGACGGGGTCACTGGGACACAGGGAGACAGAGTCACTGGGGGTGACGGGGTCACTGGGACACAGGGAGCAGAGTAAACATGGGGTAACAGAGTCACTGGGACACAGGGAGACAGAGTCACTGGGACACAGGGAGCAGAGTAACTGGGGGTGACAGGGTCACTGGGACACAGGGAGCAGAGTAAACATGGGGTAACAGAGTCACTGGGACACAGGGAGACAGAGTCACTGGGACACAGGGAGCAGAGTAACTGGGGGTGACAGGGTCACTGGGACACAGGGAGCAGAGTAACCGGGGTGACGGGGTCACTGGGACACGGGGAGCAGAGTAACTGGGGGTGACGGGGTCACTGGGACACAGGGAGCAGAGTAACCGGGGTGACGGGGTCACTGGGACACAGGGAGCAGAGTAAACATGGGGTAACAGAGTCACTGGGACACAGGGAGCAGAGTAACTGGGGGTGACAGGGTCACTGGGACACAGGGAGCAGAGTAACCAGGGTGACAGGGTCACTGGGACACGGGGAGCAGAGTAAACATGGGGTAACAGGTCATTCCTCCAAGGGGACCACAACCTTGTCGTGGTTTGGAGGTTTGCGTGCCTCAATGATCCAGAGAGTTGTGCTGGCTGGAGTTTGGGCCTTATGCTTTGGCTGTCTTGGTTGGGTCATCCATGGCAAACAGGTCAAAGGGTAGAGGCCGGACTAAGAGTGGTCCACAGGTAATTCAGGTTCGGGGCTTCAGCTCAAGGTTAACAACTCTGACCGGTAAAACAAGATTGTTAGGGAAACAGCAATGAAGAATTCTTCTACATCCGAATGTAATGATGTAGAAGAATTCTTCATTGCTGTTTCAGTAACAATCTCATTTTACCCGTCTGAGTCTCTACCTGGGAGCGGCATGAGTGAAATCCAAGAGGAAGCTACTGACATGGTGAAGGAAGCCTTGAACAACAGCAGAGATGGAAGACCTTCATTGCAGCCCTAAACATCTGCTATGTAACAAGCAGTAAGTAAGTAACGGGGTCACAGGGACACAGGAGTGACGTAAACAGGGGGTCACAGGGTCTCATGGGCCAGGCCAGGCCGGGGACAAGAGATCCCAGGTCTCCCTCCAGCAGCACCAGCGCCTCTCAGTTGCCAAGGAGAGAATTGTAACAATCTGCTGCCGGCCGACGTGCCTGCACGCCTCGACCCACTGGCGCCGTGCGCAGCACGTACCTGATTCCTCCCCGAGACTGGAGGAGGGGAACTCTGCACATCACATTCTCCAGTGGATTTGGGGGTGGCAAGCGCAGAATGACCCACTTTCCCTCCAGATCCAGCACGTCCAGGATCAGAACCATCTACAGCCCAAGTTATCCAGGGATTCACCATGCTTGTGGAGCCTGGTCCACCAATCTATGGCAAGGAGATCTCTGCTCTCTTTATCTACTCTTGTTCCGTACACCTCCATCCCGATGGTGAAAATCTGGCAGGTTGATTGCTGGGGTGATGGTGGAGATCGTGTTACTGGAGTGGCAATGGCTGCAGGAGCTGAAACTGATTGTCCAGTTTCCTTATTTCCGTTACCCTTGGAATTATTAAGTGCTTTCTAAATTGCCCTCCAGAATAGCCAGCTGCGTGGTCAACTACAGGTCAGCCTCCATCTTTGGTTCACAATGACTTGCTTCATGTAAGCAGTATTCAAGTAATGAAGCTGAGCAAGCTGCTTATTTCTGACAAAGGAGAAACTACTCTACGACTAACTTAGGTAAATCACCCCCTTTACGCATCTGAGTTTGTCTATCCGTGGTTTCGTGATCTTGCCATCGTGGCGGCCGGGTTCATGAACCACTAGTTAAATATAGAGACAGCAATTTAATTTGGAGATACAGCATGAAACAGGTCCTTCCGGCCCAACGAGTCCATCCCGCCCAGTTACACCCATGTGACCAATTCACCTACCAACCCGTTCATCTGGGACTGTGGGAGGAAACCAGAGAGCCCAGAAGAAACCCACATGGTCACAGAGGGAACGTACAAACTCCTCTGTGACTTCTATTGGAAGAGGTTCGGTGTGGGTGAATAAGGGGTTAGGGTAATTCTACAGTGTTTGGGTGAGCTTTTGTGCCCTTTAGGTCTCAGTATCGAATAAAGCTTATACTCCCAACTTAGATCCGCTGGACTGATTTCTGGGAATAAGGTTGAAAACAAGTTTGTGTAGGGTTAGTGTAAAACTAGAGACTGGAAGAACAGAAGACTATTTCATTGAAGCATATAAAGCTCTAAATGGGAGTCGTGGAGACATAGACAAGTACAGCACAGAAGCAGGCCCTTCAGCCCATCTAGTCCATGCCAAACCATTTAAACTGTCTACTCCCATCAACCTGCACTGGGACCGTAACCCTCCATATCCCTACTATCCATGTACCTATCCAAACTTCTCTTCAATGTTGAAATCAAGTTCACATGCACCACTCGTGCTGGCAGCTCATTCCACACTCTCATGATCCTCTGAGTGAAGAAACTTCCCCTCATGTTCCCCTTAAACTTCTCACCTTTCACCCTTAACCTGTGACCTCTGGTTGTAGTCCCACCCAACCTCAGTGGGAAAAGCCTGCTTGCATCTACCCTCTCTATACCCCTCATAAGACTGAGAAGACAGTAGGAGGCTTTCTTTTTCCCTTAAAACTGAGAAGAAAGAACTAGGGGACAAACGAAAGAGGTGTTGGCCAGTTAGAGCTGTGATAAGCAGAATTTATTCATAGTCTGATGGTGCAATTCTTTGGATTTTTCTGCTGCAGTGAGTTATGAATACTTTGCCATGGCATACATTTAAATCTGAGATCATTGAGTTAATACACACAAGGGTAGAGATCAGTCAGAATATGGATTTAACACAGAGGAGCAGCTGTGATTCTATTGAAGGCTGGTGCAGGCCAGAGTGCCTGTCAGGTCTCCTCCTGTTTCTGGTTCTTAAATACATGGGATCTATGAAGATGCTCGATCGGAAAGGCACGGTAGCGTAGCGGTTAACACAGCACCTTGCAGTGCAGGTGACACAGGTGCCTGCTGTAAGGGAATTCCCACCAGATGCTCCAGTTTCCTCCCACAGTCCAAAGACGTCAACGTACCAGTAGGTAGGTTAATTGGTCATTATAAATCGTCCCGTGATTAGGCTAGGATTAAATCGGGGGATTGCTGGGTGACGTGGCTCAAAGAGCTGGAAAGGCCTATTCTACACTGTATCTGAATAAATAAATGAATGTCGACTGTTCACTTCCGTCTCCAGCTGCTGCCTGACCTGCCGTTATTTGTTCCATTTATTTCTGGATCATTTCAAGAACTTTTGAAAGCTTTATTATACCATGCCTAATTGATCCCTCTGTCAATGTTTATGACTGTGCTTTCTCAAGCTAACAATTCATGACAACTGTCCTCCAATTTACTTCTCTCTTTGCACAAGTGTTACTCTACTTCAATATTTATTGCATCGGGCACCTTGTCCAATGATATGCCAATATAGTTATTAAACCATAACTCTCCATTATGCCCAACATTAGGCTCTACTCTGAAGGCGGCGTTCACATCACGTCACGAGCACAGAGACAGGGATTTGATTGGTCTGATCTCATCAGGAGTCCTCTCTGCGGTGGTGTGAAGCTGCGGTACTAGATGGTGATGTAGCAGCATATAGGAGAGAGATTGAAAATCTGGCCGAGTGATGCCATAACAACCACCTCTCGCTCAATGTCAGCAAGACCAAGGGGCTGATTATTGACTTCAGGAGGAGGAAACGGGAGCCAATCCTCATCCAAAGATCAGAGGTGGAGAAGGTCAGCAACTTTGAATTCTTACAAAAAGTAGCAGATACGGTCCAGTCCATCACAGGTAAACCCTCCCCACCATTAAGTACACCTACATGAAGCACTGTCTCAGGAAAGCAACATCCATCATCAGCAACCCACAACAACCCAAGTCATGCTCTCTTCTCACTGTTGCCATCAGGAAGAAGGGCCAGGAGCCAAAGGACTCAGACCACCAGGTTCAGGAACAGTTACTACCCCTTAACCAGGCTCTTGAACCGGGGGGGGGGGGTAACGTCACTCATCTACACTTGCCCCATCACTGAACTCTTCCCACAACCTGTGGACTCACTTTCAATGACTCATGTTCTTGATATTTATTGCTAATTTATTATTATTATTTCTTTCATTCCTTTTTTTCGTATTTGCACAGTTTATTGTCTTTTGCATGCTGCTTGTCCACCCTGATGGTGTGGTCTTTCACTGATTCTATTATGGTTACACTATAGGATTTCTTGAGTAAGCCTGCAAGAAAATGAATCTCAGGATTGTATATGGTGATATATATGTACCTTGATAATCAATTTACTTTGAACTAGACCAGGGGTACCCAACCTTTTTTGCAGCGCAGACCGGTTTAATATTGACAATATTCTTGTGGACTGGCCGATCCGGGGGGGTGGGGGGGGGGTGTTGCCAATGGACAAGAGTAGCAGTCAAATACGTTGTGTTTACCCCGAGAAAGACTACAATGACCATGAAGCCTTGCACGGGCACCACTGCACATGCCTGTACGTGCTGATTTTTTTCCTACAAATCGTTTTTGGTGATTCTGTTCAGGAGGCGGGTGGTAATCACGACCAGAATATAGGTGATAAGTGGCTAATACACTCAATCTCATTTCTAAAAGGGTTTATCTAATGAATTTAATATTAAACACACAGCGCATATTTTCCTCGCATGAATATAGTGATAAGTCAATTATCAGGGAAGGACAGGGGAGCTTGAAGTAAGTGTTGAACGAACTTCCAGTAGGAGTGGTAGAGGCAGGTTCGATATTATCATTTAAAGAAAAATTGGATAGGTATATGTACAGGAAAGGAATGGAGGGTTATGGGCTGAGTGCAGGCTGGTGGGACTAGGTGAGAGTAGCGTTCGGCACGGACTAGAAGGGCAGAGGTGGCCTGTTTCTGTGCTGTAATTGCTATATGGTTATATAAGTCACTTATAAGTCAATAGCATCATAACATTTTAAGTAACGTTTGGATATTAAACACACAGCACATATTTTCCCTGTATGAACATATAAAATCATTGCAACACACCAATATCGCTGAATCAGTGGGAGCCCGGGGCTGAATACTTGTTCCCTGCAACAACACGGTCGTATCGAGGGGTGATGGGAGACAGTGATACTCGAAGGGGGTTCCTTATGTCCAGTCTATTCCGCAATTTAGTTTTCGTTGCATTCATTGCAGAGATATGTTGGAAAGGGAAGCAACGTTTTCAGTGCTTTCGTGACTATCTCAGGATATTTAGCCTTGACTTTGATCTAGAATGCTGGCAGAGATGTTATGTCAAACATGCTTTTCATCCCGCCGTCATTTGCAAGCTCGAGGAGTTGATCTCCTTCCCGCGCTGACATGGATGACGCGCGGGTAATGACCTCACGTGCGTTCAAGCTCAACAGGGCGTGACAGGGAATGAGGAAAGATGCAGCTGACTCATATCGCCAAATCATATTGTTTCCTCGCGGCCCGGTAACACATGCTTTGCGGCCCGGTACCGGTCCACGGCCCGGTGGTTGGGGACTGCTGAACTAGAGGAAGTAAGCAGCAGAAATCTTGCTGATAGGAAGTATCTGGAGTGTAATGTTGATCAAGGATACAATGTGTCGAGTGCTGTCTTGAAGGGAAAATGGTTAGTCTCTTACAAATATTTTGTGTGGGATTTTGCTGAACAATTAATGGTGTAAATGATATGCCAACTATAGATTAAAGGCACTTAAAGCCCAGTCTATGAAAATTGTTCTCCTCTTGTTCTTGTTCTGCCATAATTTTTTAAGAACAAAAGTTTTCTTTCTGCTCGAATGCACAGAAAGTTACAAAATTCCAGTTTTTGCACAGTAGACAAAAACTAAGCTCAGCGCAGAAATATTTCACATGTAACCTTTCAGTGGCATGCGTAATGCTTATTGCTGCTGACCAAACTTTAGAGCACTGATAATGCCTCTATATAACTGAAATATGTCATCCCTTCAATAGCCAACTGATGGAAATTTAAGTAATAAAAATGCCGGGAAAAACATTACTTTTCTGTCTCTTTCTTGTTTTTATCATTCTTTGCCTTTCTTTGTTTCTCTCAGCCCATTCCAGGCTCTTAATTTCCTATTCTAATTTACATACACTGCCCAACTTCACGTATCCTTCCAAATCTTGACGCTGTTAATTTTGTAATTCTTCAAAACTGGCTGGTAGTAAGGTACACAGCTGTTTCCCGGCTTCTCTCACTTAAAGTGGGCCATCTGCTTGTACTTTCAACAATCTTCCTCGCCCAAAAACAAAAACTCTAAATCTAAACCCTCAAGAGAATATTCAACTAACGGCAAACCCTCTAACTTTAACATCAGGGCATTTGAAAAACTTTCTCTCGTTTGGGCTATATGAAAAGTGTCCCTCAGTTGCCACATCAGAGCCCACAGACTGGAATGGAAGCAAGTC
Source organism: Mobula hypostoma (assembly GCF_963921235.1). Lineage (NCBI taxonomy): Eukaryota > Metazoa > Chordata > Chondrichthyes > Myliobatiformes > Myliobatidae > Mobula > Mobula hypostoma. Next base: position 88,371,024 of record NC_086104.1, on the reverse strand, counting down.
ACCCATCTACCTGAGAAGATTATGTGGCAGCTGAACAAGCTAGCATTATCCTCCTCGAAGCAGGGAAGTTTAATAAGAGGTTATAACTTATTTAAGTTTTTGATAGAGAAAACTGTAAGAACACATCTGCTGGAAAGACGGTTAATGACCAGAGGAATTGAATTGAAAATGAAAACAAAAAAAAGCTGTAAATACACGGCAGATCTGTGGAAAGAGAATCAAATTTCCAGCATAATTTTTTTAAGTCACTTTGACAAAAAAATACAAGAGAGAAATAAGATTATTTTATTCAGTTGTCTTGTCTTGATCTGTAATGAGTTTTAAATAGAGTATATAAGATGGAAAGGAAATGTTATAGGGTTGGGGCATGTAGAATGAATTAGATGTCTCTTTCAGAGATCCAATTCTTTTCTCTAGTTCTATGTTCAAATGGCACTCCACATAAAACAGTTAGACTTTAGCCCAGCACAAATGGGACCCAAAATACAGAGCAGAGTACTGGAGTCCTGGCTCCAGTAACTTATTCCAACATTATGGTGGGAAACTCAGCATTCTGGAGCCCCCTGACAGATAGTTTCAAACCTCTACGTTCACATGATCAGCTCTCCGAGTGATGTGGAATCCCAGTATGACCATCCCCAACAAGATGCATGTATCTCATTGATCAAAGTTGTTTAATCGCACCAGTTTGTCTAAGGGAGTGTCCAGTATGACAAAAGCGAACAGTGTTCAGATACTGCCATCTCCAGGTGTGCTAGTGCAACTGCAATTCATGATCACAACCCCCCCAGGTAGTTGTGAGGATTTCCACTTCCCTAAAGATTGTTCTGTAACAACTTACAGTCAAGCTGAGACATAAACCCAAATTCAACAAGCCTTTTAATATTACTTCTTTTCACATATATATACCTCAGGAAACAATGACAGTTTGGAATGTTTTGAAGAACTTCATAGTCATGAATCACTGTGTGTGCTCACTGTTGTAATGTGGGAAATGCAGTTGCTAATTTTTGTACTAAAACATGGCCTCCAAAACAATGAGGTAACAGGTGCAGAATGATCCATCCTCTGGCGTGCTGTAGAACCTTTTCTGTTCATCCTAAATAGTGGACAGAAGCTGCTTGGAAAGAGAAACCTCTACCACACCCTGTGCCATGCTCAATAATTGGGCGATTCCATGAAGGAACTTATATTTTCAACTTTGTCACGCAGGGTTGCCACAACCAAGTCAATTATGGTATTTAAAGCATTTAAGGGTACTTCTTGAAATTAATTCCACATCCTTCCACGCATTAAATAAATTGTTGATCTACCTGTTTTGACGAAGGAAGGCTCCATGCCCAGACTGCACTTCAGGCTATCTGATCACTTGGCAATCCTTCTCCTACAGGCAGGGGCTAAAGAGCAAAGCTCAAGAAATTAGGACAACAAAGAGGTAGCCATGAAAGGCAGAGGAGTGGCTATGAGTCAGTGGACTGGGCCATGTTCAAGGAGTCATCTGTGATCTGAATGAATACACTTCAGTTGTCATGGACTTTATTAACAGTTGTGTTGGCGCGTGGCTAAGTGGTTAAGGCGTTTGTCTAGTGATTTGAAGGTCGCTAGTTCAAGCCTTGGCTGAGGCAGCGTGTGTGTCCTTGAGAAAGGCACCTAATCACACATTGCTCTGCGACAACACCGGTGCCAAGCTGTATGGGTCCTAATGCCCTTCCCTTGGACAACATTGGTTTTGTGGAGAGGGGAGACTTGCAGCACGGGCAACTGCTGGTCTTCCATAAAACCTTGCCCAGGCCTGCGCCCTGGAAACCTTCCAAGGCACAAATCCATGGTCTCACGAGACTGACAGATGCCTATATTAACAGTTGTGGACGAGTGTGTCCCCACAAAATCACTCAGTCTTCCCCAACCAAAACCTCTGGATGAAAGATACGATCCGCAATCTGCTGAGAGCCAAATCAGAGGCCTTTAAGTCTGGTGCCCAAGAAAGTTACAATAGGTTCAGGTACGATCTCCAGAAAGTTATCTCACGGGAAAAGTGTGTTCTAAACTTGAATCAACGAAGGATACTTGCTAGTTATGGCAGGGCTTGAATACTATCAACTCTGATAAAGTTAAATCAAGCAGCATAGGTGACAACAGGGTTTCACTTCAAGATGAGCTCAATGCCTTCCATGCTCACTTTGACCATCAAAACATGGAGGAACCATCACAAACTCCCACAGTCCCTGACGATCCTGTGATTTTAGTCTCTGAGGCTAACGTGCAAGCAGCCTTCCGGAAGATGAAACCACAAAAAGTATCTGGCCCAGACAGGGTACATGGCCAAGTACTAAAGACCTGTGCTAATCATCTGGCTGGAGTGTTCACTGAGATCTTTAGCCTCTCGCTTTGGCAATCTGAGGTACCCACCTGCTTCAAGCAGACTTAGCAGACTTCACATGTTGGTGTTTCAGAAGAATGTGGCATCCTGTCTCAATGACCATCATCCAGTAGCACTTGCATCTACAGTGATGAAGTGTTTTGAGATGTTGATGATGAAACAGCAACTCCTATCTGAGAAGCGACTTGGATCTGCTGCAACTTACTTACCAGAGCAACTGGTCCACAGTAGATGCCATTTCATTGGCTCTTCACTCAACCCTGGAACATCTGGACAGTGAAGATGCATACATCAGGATGCTCTTTGTTGACTACAGCTCAGCATCCACTGCCATCATCCCCTCAAAACTAATTAAAGCTTCAAGACCCTGGCCTCAATACCTCCCTGTGCAACTGGATCCTCGATTTCATCACTTGCAGACCCCAGTCAATTTGGATTGGCAACAACATCTCCTCCACAGTCTCCATCAGGGCTGTGTGCATGGCCCCCTGCTCTACTCGCTTTACACTTCTGACTGTGAGGCTAAGCACAGCTCCAATGCCACATTTAAGTTTGCTGATGACACCACTGTCATAGGCCGAATCAAAGTTAGTGATGAATCAGCAAATAGGAGGGAAATGGAAAATCTGGCTGAGTGGTGCCACAGCAACAACCTTACTCAATGTCAGTAAGAATTAAAACTGATTAACCCAGGTCACGCTCTCTTCTTGCTGCTGCCATCAGGAAGAAGGTACAGGAGCCTCAGGACTCACACCACCAGGTTCAGGAACAGTTATTATCCCTCAACCATCCGGCTCCTGAACCAAAGAGGATAACGTCACTCATCTTCACTTGCCCCATCATTGAAATGTTCCCACAACCTGTGGACTCATTTTCAAGGACTCTTCATCTCACGTTCTCGATATTTACTTATTAATATTATTCCATTCTTTTTGGATCTGCACAGATTGCCGTCTTTTGCCCGTTGGTTGAACACGAAAGTTGGGTGGTCTTTCACTGATTCTAATATGGTCATTATTCTATTTGTGATTTCTTGCAGGCATACTCAATAAGATGAATCTCGGGGTTGTAGATGGTGACATATATATATTTTAATAATAAATTTACTTTGAACTTTCTGAATCTATACAGACGCACGTGTGCAGCACTGAGGAGTGTGTACAAGACCCTGGATAACACGTTCAACCAAGGCCCCAACTGCCTGCTCAGATGAGTGAAACAAGTTCAGATTAAAGGGCACTTTATTTATTTATCTGTTGAGATACAGCACAGAATAGGCCCCTCTGGCCCTGCAAGCTGCACCACACAACAATCCCCAACTTAACTCTAGCCTAATCATGGGACAATATCCAATAACCCATTAACCTACCAACTGGGAAGTCTTTGGATTGTGGGAGGAAACCAGAGCACCCGGAGGAAACCCACGTGGCCACGGTGAAAATGTACAAACTCCTGCAGACAGCAGCTACTGTCCTGACTAATTTTTTATTCCTCAGTCAACGCCACCATAACAAGTCATTTCTCCTTAGGAGCTTGCAAAGGCATGCTGGCTGTGTATGTCCCACACTGTGCAAGGGAGCCCTGGAGAATACAGACATGCAAAATGCAACATGGTGGCCTCAGTTACAATCACAACTTTTAAGGGATGGGCTTGAATTGGCAGCACATAGGAAGATTGAGGACGTAATGTTGACAAAATGGTATAGTGCATATTGACAACAAGATTGGCAGGGATGTGGTTTGCTGAAGGACCAGTTTCTATACTGTATGACGCTATGACTGTACCCTTTTCCCTGAAAAGACTATGCGCGAAGAGTGCTAATTGGTAGCAGCTGTACGACTGAAGGTTGGGTCCAAATTAACATTTCAGACCTAATATTCATACATTGTTCAATAAGAATATTAATGATTATGGACCACAATGAGGAGATGGGGAACATAGATAGAATTACGGTGCAGATCTGCTGTGTTCCAAGTGAATGTCAAATAGGACTCAGAGCTGACTGGTTCACTGTTGTTCCTTTATCTTTTAGCCAACAGTGACAAGAAATATGATTTCTTGGGTATCTGGACATCAGAGTTCTAAATGATGGAAGTTGAATCAGAAAGATGAAAGATTATAGAATATTTACAAATACCTGAAAGGTCTGTCTAAGGACAACAAACCTGGACCCAGAACACCCCAAGACCTCAGTAGTGTGAAGATAAGTACACTACTTCTGGTTTGTGTAATTGTGGATTTAGGTACTTCTTTGTTCAAATTATGCTGTTTCTTGTAAAAAAGGATGTATAGTTTATGCTTTTCTTGGGAACGTTGTATATATGATGCTTTGTACCCGTGAAGCTGCTCCGAGTAAGTGTTTTAATGCACCAATGCATACATCTACATACGTCAATAAATTCAACTGTGAATTTGATAAACAAAATAAAACATAGGAATATGAATAGGCTCCTTAAGCCTGCTCTGTCATTCATGCTGGATCTGTCCTTGCCCTCAGCTCCACTCTCCTGAATCTTCTTGTTCCTACGAACCAAAGAACTATCACAGTAATGAACATACTGCCTTCAATAACTCAATGGCTTCTTCTGAAACTATGGTTCTAGATTTTGTCCACTATGTGGGAAAAACACTCTTTGCACTTACTTATCAAACTCCTTCAGAAATGGTGTTTTTTAATAAGATCACCTCTCATTCTCATTGACACCATTAAGTCTAGAGCCAAACATTTCAATGCCTCCCTTTTATCCCAGGGATTAACCTTCTGAACTTTCTCTGAGCTGCATTCTTGCAAGTATATCCCTCTTAAATAAGAACACCAAATCTGTACAAACATAGCCTCACCAATGCTTTGCAGTTATTACAAGACCTTTTTATACTCCATCCTCTTCACCATGAAAGTTAATAAACTATTTGCATCCTAATTCCTGTAGCTGCATGGTAACAATGAACATCAATAACTGGGCCATTATTATCTATGTTTAAACATTCTACTTTTCTGTTCTCAGAATCAGAATCAGGTTTATTATCACCGGCATGTGACGTGAAATTTGTTAACTTAGCTGCAATACATAATCTAGAAGAGAAAAAAATAATAATAATTTGGGTGGAAGGTAGGAACAGGAAGGGGTCAATAACTCTACTGGGTGCTTTTTTATAGACAACCCAATAGTAACAGGGAGATCAAGGAACAGATGGTGAGACAGATTCTGGAAAGGTGTATTAATGACAGGGTCGTCGTGGTGGGAGATTTTAATTTCCCAAATATTGATTGGCAGTTCCCTAGAGCAAAGGCTTTAGATGGGGAGGAGTTTGTTAGGTGTGTTCAGGAAGGTTTCCTGACACGATATGTAGATAAGCCTACAAGAGGAGAGGCTGTACTTGATCTGGTATTGGGAAATGAACCTGGTCAGGTGTCAGGTCTCTCAGTGGGAGAGCACTTTGGAGATAGTGATCATAATACTATTTCCCTTACCATAGCATTGGAGAGGTATAGGAACAGACGTTAGGAAAACATTTAATTGGAGTAAGGGGAAATATGGGGCTATCAGGTAAGAACTTGGAAGCATAAATTGGGAACAGATGTTCTCAGGGAAATGTACGGAAGAAATGTGGCAAATGTCCAGGGGATATTTGTGTGGCGTTCTGCATAGGTACGTTCCAATGAAACAGGGAAAGGATAGTAGGGTACAAGAACCATGGTGTACAAAAGCTGTTGAAAATTTAGTCAAGAAAAGAAAAGCTTACAAAAGGTTCAAAAAACAAGGTAATGATAGAGATCTAGAAAATTATAAGGCTAGCAGGAAGGAGCTTAAGAATAAAATTAGGAGAGCCAGAAGGGGCCATGAGAAGACCTCAGCAAGCAGAATTAAAGAAAACCCCAAGGCATTCTACAAGTATATGAAGAGCAAGAGGATAAGACATGAGAGAATAGGATCAATCAAGTGTGACAGTGGAAAAGTGTGTATGGAACCAGAGGAGACAGTAGAGGTACTTAATGAGTACTTTGCTTCAGTATTCACTACGGAAAAGGATCTTGGCGATTGTAGGAATGACTTGCGGCAGACTGTAAAGCTTGAGCATATAGACATTAAGAAAGAGGATGTGCTGGATCTTTTAGAAAGCATCAGTTTGGATAGGTCACTGGGACCAGACAAGATATACCCCAGGCTACTGTGGGAGGCAAGAGAGGAGATTGCTGAGCCTCTGGTGATGATCTTTGCATCATCAATGGGGACGGGAGAGGTTCCAGGGGATTGGAGGGTTGCAGATGTTGTTTCCTTATTCAAGAAAGGGAGTAGAGATACCCAGGAAATTATAGACCAGTGAGTCTTACTTTAGTGGTTGGTAAGTTGATGGAAAAGATCATGAGAGGCAGGATTTATGAGCATTTGGAGAGGCATAATATGATTAGGAATAGTCAGCATAGCTTTGTCAAAGGCAGGTCATGCCTTATGAGCCCGATTGAATTTTTTGAGGATGTGACTAAACTCATTGATGAAAGTGGAGCAGTAGATGTAGTGTATATGGATTTCAGCAAGGCATTTGATAAAGTACCCCATGCAAGGCTTACTGAGAAAGTAAGGAGGCATGGGATCCAAGCAGACCTTGCTTTGTGGATCCAGAACTGGCTTGCCCACAGAAGGCAAAGAGTGATTGTAGACGGATCAGATTCTGCATGGAGGCCAGTCACCAGTGGTGTGCCTCAGGGATCTGTAATGGGGCCTCTTCTCTTCGTGATTTGTATAAATGACCTGGATGAGGAAGTGGAGGGATGGGTTAGTAAATTTGCTGATGACACAAAGGTTGGGGGTGTTGTGGATAGTGTGGAGGACTGTCAGAGGTTACAACAGGACATTGATAGGATGCAAAACTGGGCTGAGAAGTGGCAGATGGAGTTCAACCCAGATAAGTGTGAGGTGGTTCATTTTGGTAGGTCAAATATAGCAGAATATAGCATTAATGGTAAGACTCTTGGCTGTGTGGAGGACCAGAGGGATATTGGGGTCCGAGTCCATAGGACACTCAAAGCTGTTGCGCAGGTTCATTCTGTCATTAAGAAGGCATATGGTGCATAGGCCTTCATCAACTGTGGGATCGAATTTAAGAGCCAAGAGGTAATGTTACAGCTATATAGGACCCTAGTCAGACCCCACTTGGAGTACTGTGCTCAGTTCTGGTCACCTTACTACAGGAAAGATGTGGAAGCCATAGAAAGGGTGCAGAGAAGATTTACAAGGACGTTGCCTGGATTGGGGAGCATGCGCTTTGAGAATAGGTTGAGTGAACTCGGCCTTTTCTCCTTGGAGTGACTGAGGATGAGAGGTGACCTGATAGAGGTGTATAAGATGATGAGAGGCATTGAGCGTGTGGATAGTCAGAGGTTTTTTCGCAGGGCTGAAATGGTTAACACGAGAGGGTACAGTTTTAAGGTGCTTGGAAATAGGTACAGAGATGTCAGGGGCAAATTTTTTTTAAAGGCAGAGGGTGGTGAGTGTGTGGAATGGGCTGCCAGCGACTGTGGTGGAGGGAGATATGATAGGGTCTTTTAAGAAGACTCCTGGATAGGCACATGGAGCTTAGAAAAATAGAAGGCTATGAGTAACTCTACGTAATTTCTAAAATAAGTACATGTTCAGCACAACATTATGGGCCAATGTGCCTGTATTGTGCTGTAGGTTTTCTATGTTTCTATAATAATAAAAAATAAAATAAAAATACTACTGATAATAAACAAGTAAATCAGTTACAGTATATGTATATTGAATACATTTTAAAAACATGCAAAAAGAGAAATACTGTATATTAAAAAGAAGTGAGGTAGTGTCCAAGGATTCAATGTTCATTTAGGAATCAGTTGGCAGAGGGGAAGAAGCTGTTCCTGAATTGCTGAGTGTGTGCCTTCAGGCTTCTGTACATCCTACCTGATGGTAACAGTGAGAAAAGGGCATGCCCTGGGTGCTGGAGGTCCTTAATAATGGACGCTGTCTTTCTAGACACCGCTCCCTGAAGATGTCTTGGGTATTTTGTAGGCTAATACCCAAGATGGAACTGACTAGATTTACAACCCTCTGCAGCTTTTTTCAGTCCTGTACAGTAGCTCCCTCCCCCCATACCAGACAGTGATGCAGCCTGTCAGAATGCTCTCCAATTACAGCTATAGAAGTTTTGAGCGTATTTGTTGATGTGCCAAATCTCTTCAAACTCCTCGTATAGCCACTGTCTTGCCTTCTTTATAACTCATCGATATGTTGGGACCAGGTTAGGTCCTCAGAGATCTTAATATTCAGAACTTGAAGCTGCTCACTTTTTCCACTTCTGCTCCTTCTGAGGATTGGTGTGTGTTCTTTTGTCTTACCCTTTCTGAAATCCACAATCAGTTCTTTCGTCTTACTGATGTTGAGTGCCAGGTTGTTGCTGCTCCACTAGTTGGCATATCTCACTCCTGTATGCTCTCTCATAACTACCTGAGATTCTACCAACAATGGTTGTATCATCAGCAAGTTTATAGATGGTATTTGAGCTATGCCTAGCCACACAGTCAAATGTATATAGAGTGCGGAGTGAGGTGCACCAGTGTTGATCATCAGTGAGGATATGGTATCACCGATTGTGGTCTTCTGGTTAGGAAATCAAGGATCCAATTACAGAGGGAGGTACAGAGGCCCAGGTTCTGCAACTTCTCAAACAGGATTGTGGGAATGATGGTATTAAATGCTGAGCTATAGTCGATGAACAGCATCCTGACCCAGGTGTTTCTTTCTACTAAGGCGGATAAACTCATTAACAAGCATTTTCTTGCTCACTAACATAATGTACCTACAGCACTGAACAAAAATCTTAGACATATACACATAGCTATGGTGCCTAAGACTTTTGCACAGTATATTATGTCTTTCCAGTTACCAAGTGACACCTCATACCACTGAGCTAATACAAAGCCAAGTATTCTCATTTCTGTTTCCCAACCACCTTCCTATTGTGACCGATATACAGTACTGTGGAAAAGTCTCAGGCCCCCTAGCTATATATATGTGCCTAAGACTTTTGCACAGTACTGCATATTGGTTACAATAGGAAGGTGGTTGGGAAACAGAAATAAGAGTACTTGGCTTTGTATTAGCTCACTGTATGTCTCCTTCCAGATATTGTCGGCCTCACAACCTGCTTTCCATTTATTTTTGTATCTTCAGCAAAATTGACTACATGCATTTATTTTATCCAAATAATTAATACAAATTATTGAGACCTAACCACCGATCTTTGTTGGAGCCCACTCATATCAATGTTGCTGGTGAACGCAGCAGGCCAGGCAGCATCTCTGGGAAGAGGTACAGTCGATGTTTCAGGCCGAGACCCTTCCTAGAGATGCTGCCTGGCCTGCTGCGTTCACCAGCAACATTGATGTGTGTAGCTTCAATTTCCAGCATCTGCAGAATTCCTCATGGAACCCACTCATTACAGTTTTCCATTTATCCCAAAACTGTTTGTTTATTAACTAATCCTCTATCCATGCCAATAAATTACACAATTGCTCGGAGATATTGCATGGTGCAGTACGTTTGATGTAGCATCTCATTAAACCTCAAGAAACCCAAATACACGTCTGCTGGTTCACCCTACTCCTATGTCAAGAATTAAGATGTCAAAAATGATTTCCTTTTCATTAAAGCCATGCTGACATTACCTCATTATATTGATTTTCTAAATATCCTATTACTTTCTTGATAATGGATTTCAGCACTTCCTTGATAACTGAAATTTGTTTCTTGTTCTGACTCATTCCTTTGACTGGAGGCTCTAAGTTAGCGATATCCTAATTTTCTGGAATCTTTCAGAAAAATTACAAGATTTTGGAAGGTCAACACCAATCCCCCTCCAATATCCCACCACAAACATCCATATCTTCAGCAGTTCAGATCCAAAGCCCTGCACTGCTGTTCCTAAATGCCCAAGCCTTCCTCCCTTCAAAATGTTCATTAGAATTTCCCACCTCTTTGACCAAATATTCAGTCACCCATGTCAATTTCTTCCTTGGTTGTATCCATTCTCTGTTTGGCTGCACTTCTGTGTTGTGCTACAGCATTTTGACTTCAAATTCTCACACTGGTTTGTATTATCACACATTTAAGAAATGTTATGAGCACAGTGGGTCACAGTTTATCTTACAGGCTTGACGTGAATAAAGTCATTGTTCAGCAATATAAAGCATCCTCAAACTTGTTCCAAAGGAAGGAAAATCCAGGACAGCAGGATGAATTAGCTACCTCTATCAAAGGGCCAAATGGTTTACTATGCTATGAAGTGAAATGCATTGATGGCTTAGTTATTCTAGATTGTCTTGTGACATTAATCTACATTTCCAATGACTGCTGATAATTGCTTCAATTAAAAAGTTGGGTTACAGGTTCAAAACTCCTGAGTACACAACCCAGCGTAATAATCCCTTGTGGTTTTCAATGCTGGATTGGCAGAGTGCTGCTTTATTTTTTTATGATGACAAAAGTCAGTGAGCAACACTGCCCTCAGATACAAACATTACTCAGGGATCTACCTGATACCTGTTCCCCTGGTGCCTGGGCCATCATAAATACCATCAATCTAGACACCAGCTCCTTACCTCTGCTGAGTTAATCACTGTATACATTACAACTATAAATGACAAGATGCTGACCAAACAGAAAGGGAATCAGCAAATGTTGCATTGTCATATTAAATAGAATTATTTTCTACTTCGCTTGATGCTTAATCAGCTTCAGTCAATACTTAAAGGGTAATGTGCCTCTGTTATAACTATCAAACAGCTAGTCGAGTCGCCTCTTCATGCCGCATTCAGTCCTACTCTCCTGGTTTTCCTGTCTCCTGAGAGAAAAAAATTGCTCGATGTACTTCACACTGCTCTCCCCTAAACATGTGTGTGTGTGTGTGTGTGTGTATATATAAAAAGAAGCCCCATTAGTAGAAAAAACTACCAATTAACAAAAAAAAACATCAAACCAGATATTAGGTTAAAGGAACAAGTCCCTTTATCTTCTTTTTCTCAGTCGAATGTCCAAATAACCATTTAAAGTCATACTTGAACCATAGGTGATCTTTCCAAAAAGAAACCAATAATATGCAATAATGAACAGATCTCAACTTCTTTTATAGTCTCTCAATGAAATATCCAAGTAACCTTCATAAATCTTCTTTCCTAAATGCCAATAATATACAGATAACCAAACAGCCTTCCAGACAGTTCATTTGGCATTACTATTCTTTTGCAATTGGTCTTTAATTGACCCATTCTGATCTTTAATTGAATTCATTGTCCGAATCATATCTTCAGCCCATGGTGGCATTTCATCAGATCTTTCCTTTCCCATTACCTTTATCACTAGGTTCAGACAAGTTCTTCCCACTCCTCGTTGACATAGACATATTGTTCCCCCTCGAGAATCAGCAAATAAAAATTTTAAATTCGAAGCTTAAACTAGGGGGAAAGGAACAAAACCAAGAGCAGCACAAAAACTGCTGCTACTCCATTTACAGACAGGTGCAGTCTCTCATACTTCACACTGCTAACTTCTGGTGATATTTGTGCGGCTTGCATTGTCCATGACTGCTTTCATTTCCTCCTGGTGCTCCAGTTTCCTCTAATAACCCCAATGTGTACGGGTAAGTCAACCGGTCAGTAGCAAATTGCTGTAGGTGCGCAAGTCAGTGGCAGTCTCAGGGAACTGATGAGAATGTGGGGTTGTGGGAACTGGATTAATGTAGCATTAGTGTAAATAGGTTTCTGATAGTCAATGCAGGCAAGGTAGGCCAAAGAGCCTGCTTCCATTTTGTGTGACTCAATAACCGGAGGATGAGACCATATTTACATTCTCCGCGCCCCCCCCCCCCACCTCCCCAAAGCCGTTGCTGGATTTGAAGTCAAAATCAGGAGTTAGCAACAGCAATGAGAGCACAAAGCTATCAGATTGTCTTCAAATCTTGCCTGGTTCACTAATCTCTCAAATCTTTCACCTGGTTAAGGGCAACCAGGGCTAGGCCACAAATGCCAGTAGAACACACTGTGCAAGTGATTAACAGCAACAGTTTCTGACTACCATGAAACCAGACAGACATACAACCATTAATACACAAGCATTAAGATCAAAAACACAAACTGAACTCACACTATGGTAACTTAGGCACTTTAACAGAGATTTAGAAATTCAAATGAAATTGTGACAAACAAGTGTGTAATTAATCACTTTATTTGTTATATAAGCTATGTCAAATAAGTTACTGTTCCCATAAACCATGAACAGCCATTCACAAGATCAGATCCCTGAAGAATTACAGTATACATAGTTAGACAGGGTTGTGGAATAAAACATGTTTGCAAACGAACGTTACTTCTTCTTAGGCAGGGCAATGTTGAACAGTTGGTAGAGAACATAAAGCGTACCTGACATAAGGGAATACAAAAAAAAGTCACATTTCAGCATTTACCATTAGACATACAATAACCATTCCTGCTCAATTTAGCAAATGCAGTCTTCTGCCAAGATTTTAAGAATACACCCCCACTCACCACTTTCCCACCAGATCATTACTCTAATGTCCCAACTTGTCTTCCACTTGGGAATGGGTACTAGATTCTGGATGAGTAGGCCAGAGAACAGTATCTCACCATCCTGCTTATGAAACATCAATCCCACTCAGTGACAATCCAGCAGAGGGCAAAGGGTCCAGAGACAAAATAAACTCAACCCAACATATATGGTGCTCCATATTCCATGTCTTGGGACACTAATTTCATAAGTAACTATTCCTACTACCTTTCCTCATTAGAATCTGAAAACTAAACATCCCAGGTTAAAAAAAATCATAGCTTACTTAGTTCCAGGTATATATCGGAACCTGGGTCAAATTAATAATTTGCTTGTTTTCTTTTGAGACAAATTTTACAATTGGCTTTTACCCAACAACAGTTAATAGCCAGTAAAAAAAAAAAAAAAAAATTTCTTCATCTTCATCTCCCACTCCACCACAAGTAATCTCATCCCCGAGTTATGGGTCATCACTGTGTCACAGGATCCACAATCTCTCTGAACTGTAGCAAGTTGGTTGTTCATCCTTGAACCAAACCACGCATTTGCAACGCTGTTTGGTATTCCGTGGCTGTACAGAAAAACAAAACTACCCAGCCACTGAATGCCAGGCAGGGGTGCAAATGTGTGGCTCCAAAAGCAAATAGCTCATTCCTGTTCTCGTGACTTTACCTGTTGAGGTAAACAGGGACCCATGATGTTACCTGTTGAGAATCCAGAGAAAAAGGACATAAGCCTCACCTCCAGCCGTGAGTGCCATGGTTAGCCTGTAGAGCACAGCATCTCCAGTACCTCCTTTCAAGTGAACTGGGACCCCATTGTCTGCCTGTAACAAAAAAAAATAGGAATCAAAGCTCCCCAGTGCAACTTGCACAGAAAGACCCAACAACCCAAACCCAGTGCTGCCATTTTCTGGTTTTATAGAAGTGAGATACTGACTCAAATTCCCTACCTTCTGGCTGTGAAAGCACATTGCGGGCAAGGACATCCAGGGTTTGTTTGGGGAAAGCTCCTGGATCAGTCAACAGGTGGAACATAGAATCACTAAGTGTCCCCTAAGGAAAAACAGAATGCTGCACAAGGAACAAACAAAATGCTGGAGGAACTCAGGAGAGGCAGCATCTATGAAGAGGAATGAACAGTTGAAGTTTCGGGCTGAGATCCTTCATCGGGACCTACACATCAGGCCTTTGCTCAAATGGTCAGCAAGGCAGAAATGAAGGGAGAGTTTAAACTAGAATTGCTGGGGGATGGGAACTGAACTGAAGAGATGGAGGAAGGGGCGGTTGGCTCACAAATCAAGAAAGCTTGGAGACAGTGCGAGAGAGAGGATAGGCAGGTGATAGAGAAGGGATATGCTCAGACCAATGATTTGAGATGTGTCTATTTTAACGCAAGAAGCATGAACAAAGCCAATGAGCTTAGAGCATGGATCAATACTTGAGCTATGATGTTGTGACCATTACAGAGACTAGGATGGCTGAGGGGCAGGAATGGTTACTTCAAGTACTAGGCTTTAGATGTTTCAGAAAGGGCAGGGCGGGAGGCAAATGAGGTGGGGGCATGGCACTGCTGATCAGACATAGTGTCACAGCTGCAGAAAAGAAGGAAGTCATGGAGGGATTGTCTACTGAGTCTCTGTGGGTAGAAGTTAGGAACAGGAGGGGGTCAATAACTCTACTGGGTTTTTTTTATAGACCACTTAATAGTAACATGGACATCGAGGAGCAGATAGGGAGACAGATTCTGGAAAGGTGTAATAATAACAGGGTTGCTGTGGTGGGAGATTTTAATTTCCCAAGTACTGATTGGCATCTCCCCAGAGCAAGGGGTTTAGATGGGGTGGAGTTTGTTAGGTGTGTTCAGGAAAGCTTCTTGACACAATATGTAGATAAGCCTACAAGAGGAGACGCCGTACTTGATCTGGTATTGGGAAATGAACCTCGTCAGGTGTCAGGTCTCTCAGTGGGAGAGCATTTTGGAGATAGTACTGTGATCACTATCTCCTTTACCAAAGCACTGGCGAGGTGGTTCACTTTGGTGGGTCAAACGTGATGGCAGAATACAGTATTAATGGTAGACTCTTAGCAGTGTGGAGGACCTGAGGATTCTTGGGGTCCAAGTCCATAAGACACTCAAAGCTGCTGCACAGGTTGACTCTGTGGTTAAGAAGGCATACGGCCTTCTTCAACTGTGGGATTGAGTTTAAGAGCCGAGAGGTAATGTTACAGGTATTTGGACCCTGGTCAGACCCCACTTGGAGTACTGTGCTCAGTTCTGGTCGCCTCACTACAGGCAGGATGTGGAAGCCATAGAAAGGGTGCAGAGGAGATTTACAAGGATGTTGCCTGGATTGGGGAGCATGCCTTCTGAGAAAAGGTTGAGTGAACTTGGCCTTTTCACCTTGGAGTGGTGGAGGATGAGAGGTGACTTGACAGAGGTGTGTAAGATGATGAGAGGCACTGATCGTGTGGATAGTCAGAGGCTTTTTCCCAGGGCTGAAATGGCTAACACGAGACGGGACAATTTTGAGGTGCTTGGAAGTAGGTACAGAGGAGATGTCAGGGGTAAGTTTTTTTACGCAGAGAGTGGTGAGTGCATGGAATGGGCTGCCGGTGACAGTGGTGGAGGCAGATACGATAGGGTCTTTTAAGATACTCCTGGATAGGTACATGGAGCTTAGAAAAATAGAGGGCTATGGGTAACCCTAGGTAATTTCTAAAATAAGTACATGTTCGGCACAGCATTGTGGGCCGAAGGGCCTGTATTCTGCTGTAGGTTTTCTATGTTTCCATGAAGGCATGCACTGTTACAACGAGGACAGTGTGGGAGAGAGAGGTTGGCACAGAAGCTATGGAAACAAAGGATGTCAGTACAGAAAAGCCAAAGCTATTAGATTAAAGCACAAAGATTAATGGAATCACCAAAACCAAAGATCTGCAGATGCAGCACACACAAAATGCAGGAGGAACTCAGCAGGCCAGGCCAGGCAGCATCTATGGAAAAGATTTCGGGCTGAGAATATTGGCTTTCATCCCCAGGGAACCTGGAGCAGAGAGGGATGAGGAATTTTGCAAGATGTTCCCAATGGAAAATTCAGAGGCCACTGATGCTGGCAGATGGTTGGAGAATAAGGCAAGTCAGATTTTAGAGTGGTAAGATTAATAAAGATATGAAAATATAAGAGTAATCACTGACCAGCTCTATTCTAAGCAAGGGGCTTCCACTCCAAAGGGGTATATATACCCCCTTTGTTTTGCATTTGCTCAGGACACTATTGAACAGGAACTGCTTCAAACCATCTGCTCAGCTTTGCCTGCAGTGTGTAACTAAGGTAGCAGAATGTTAGATTAGTAACCACTGTAAGACAAGCATATTCATTGCTCTGTATCCAAAAGCCCTGAAGTCTGCCATTATAACAATTCAATCAGAAAAACAAAGTTATTCTTAAAGCAACAAAGCGTAAGGCAGCCGAGGTTTAGAAACAAGACACTGCACAGTTTCTGCTACATCCAAATTAAATATGAATCCTTTTTAAATAAGACCAAATAATCCACCAGGCAGTCTTTGGAAGGCATCCTGTTCTTCTCCAAGAGCTGACCTCAATGATCTCTTCCTGAAAGTCAACCCAAATATGATTAGCTGAAAAAACCGCCACTCATTTTCCTCAATAATCCAGATTAAATCAACTGTAATTTGGGTTAATCTGGATGGATTGAGGATGATGAGTGGCCTGTGACACAGACATCACAGGCAAGGTCACTTGTTATTGCCTTTGTGGTGGTGGCAAGCCAGCTCCATGCTCCCCATACCAAATCGCTAATTCCGATTTCCTTAAAACACTTCTGGACTCTCCCTTAATAATTTGAGGACCAAATTTAACCATGCAGTGTACACCTCCCCAGACTATCGCCCCCATTTCAAATTGTCATGTTATAGTTCCCTTGGAGAATATCCCTGCATATATAGTGTAGGATTACATGAAGCTCCACAGCATAAAATGTTAGCCTGACAACTCGGTCATTTTCTGTTTTTAATTCAGAGTAGTCTTGTGCACTACAGTAGAGAAACTAGAAAAGCATGGAGCATTCAGTATTGAGTGAATCTTCATCCCTGGAGGAACTGCTTCTTCTCACTAGCAGGGATCACAAAGCACATGATGGAGTTGGTTCCTGATCTTTACTGTTATTTTTCATATTGCATCGTGAGAAGAAGAACATAGAGTTCACACAACCCAAGAATTGCCAGCAATGCAATTTGCTTAAAACATACAATTGCACAACACAGTCATGGCTCTTTGGTACACCAAAGTTATATACACCCCAACATGCTTCCTGACATTTTACACCCAATGCCTCAACCAATGAAGGTAACCCTGCCACAAACCTTTTTTACCACCTTATCCACTTGTGTTGTCACTTTCAAGGGGCTATGGACTTCCACCCCTAGATCTCTTTGTTCAAAGGTCATTAGGATCCAGGCATGATCTATATATAGAGCTGCATGGTTACCCAATTAACAGAAATCCAACTTTACATAAATCCTCACATAAACATTTAAAACAATTTTCAAGATAGGAATTATAAAATAGTGTTCATTAACAAATGGATATAATGTATATTCTACTAGTTTAAGGGTAGTGTTAGGGCAAATATTTGAAAAAATTAGTGTATACAAAGCAATACGATATGGATAGCCACAGAAAATGGATATTTCTGACTTAAGAAAAAATGGTTTACGACAGTTTTCGGAAACAGAAGCCTTATGAAACCCTCTTGCATTGTATTTTCCTCTTGCCTTTGATGTTTCAAAATATTTGTCACGCCTTTACAATACAAAATCTGACGCACCCTTTTTTTTATTTCTCATTGCAACAGTCTCTTCCTGGAGAAAATATTACTCCTTGTTTTAACGTGCTTGCTAACTAGGAATGCAGAAAGAGGCCAGAGCAAACCCTGTGAGTTAGTTAATTCCAACTGGCAATGGAATAAATGTTGAACACATCTGCAATCTGACATCTAGTGGAACAAATATTTAACATTTTTAGATTAGGATAGAAAGCATTTTATATGCTTTATGGTCTTCTCAACAGTATTGCATAAACCTCTCTCCTGCAAATCCATTCCAAGACACAAGACCTTAACCATATGATAAGTGAGAAATAAGTTGAGAAACATCCAACCCCCACCAAAACCAGAATAACTTGCACAATTTCCTCCAAGCACTATTCAAACTTCTCTTAACTGTCACTGTATTTCTAAGTAAACTCCCTTACTCAAACTAGATTGTGTGGTGCACTTGCAGGAAACACTATCAATATCCTCTGTACAGAAGGATCAAATGGAGAGTTATATTCCAGAATGAGGCTCAACTACAGCTCCAACAGGACACAGAAATATTGCAATATCAACTCTGTGCCTGGCAACTTGATGAGATCTGACTTTTCTGATTGGAATGAAACAAAAATGCAATTCTACACATCCCTGGGATCTGCTGCCATCAGGAAAAAGGTACAGGGACCCCAAAACCCACACCACCAGGTTCAGGAACAGTTATTATTCTTCAATCATCAAGCTCATGAACCAGTGGGGATAACTTCACTCAACTTCACGCCCCATCACTGAACTGTTCCCACAAGAACTCTTCATCTCATGTTATTGATATTTATTGCTTATTTATTATTATTTCTTTTTGTATTTGCACAGTGTTGTCTTTTGCACATTGGTTGGGGGTGATCATTCTTTGATTCTATTGTGTTTCTTGTACTTACTGTGAATGCCCACAAGAAAATGAATCTCAGGGTTGTATATGTTGACATACATGTACTTTGATAATAAATTTACTCTGAGCTTTGAGCTTAAAGAATTGCTCTTCCTGGGTTAGGATTAGTGATCTTTGTCACAAAATGCCCAATAGAGACAAGCATTTGAAAGCAAAGGTTAATTGGCAGGATCACTGCACAAAAGGGGTTAGAAGCAGACTATGCCGCTGCGTGAGGCATTAAAGGGTTTAGATGCAAAAAAATCAAATTGTTTTACTAATTCTCTGAAGTGACTGACACTATTAATTTAGAGATAGTTGAACATAGTTCAGTAAGGGAGAATACTCTTCACTGCGGGGAATTAGAGAATTTAGCCAGCACATGGAAACATTGAAGAGCACCGCAGTGCCTTTGGTTAGTCAACTACCTATACTACTTATGGACATGCAGCCAGAAGTCAAGCTCAATCACACAACAAATCCACACCTTAACTACTGACCGTAGTTCCAGCCAACAATGTCTGTTGGAAGCTCAAAACCAATTCAATTCTTCACAAAAAGTAAGGGAAGATAAAGAATCAAGAATTCACTTTGGAAGAACGGATAGGCTGTAAATAAGTTTAAGGCCAAGTATAAGAGTTAAACATACTGAAGCTTAAAGCTGCAATACCCAAGAGTACAATAATAATTGCATTTAATTTTTGTTTACTTCAACAATTCCTAGTTTGCAATTATCCTTATAGAAATTGAGTACAAACCAGTTCTCCAACTAATCTGCATCTAGTTCCTGTGGTAAGCTACAAGAACATAAGGAATAGGAGCAGGAATACCCACGTCTGACCCTTTACAATTCAAAAAGATCACGGTTGACCTGGCCATGGACTCAGTTCTACCCACCTGCCTTCCTCCACCCGCCCCCCCCAAATAACCCTTAATTACCTTGCTGTACAAAAAATCCCCCTCACTGGATCCTAAATATATTCACTGACGTAGCTTCTGCTGCTTCCCCAGGTAAAGAATTCTACAGATTTACTACTCTCTGGGAAAACCAATTTCTCTCCATCTCCATTCTAAATCTATTTCTGCAAATCTTGAGGCTATATCCCCTAGTTCTACTCTCACTTGCCAGCTGAAACCAATCTCCTGCCTCTATTTTATCCATCTTGCTTAATTTTATGTTTCTGTAAGGTCCATGCTCATTCCTCTGAATTTGAGCTAATTTACTTTCATAATCTCTTCCTTTTCTTTTTCGCTTCGTTGTAGGATTGCTTTCTCCTATAAATGTGTTTTAACTACCTCAAAATGATTTTCAAGCTGCACCCACAGGTTGGGAACCATTTATCAAGTATGTTTCATGATTAAAATATTTACAAAATTTAAGATTACTTTTATTGATGAAACCATTAAATCTCAATTTTTGGATGCAATTCCATTCACAGATTTGCCTATAAAGTGACAACTTTAAATTAAAAAAAAAGATTTCATCTTGGTAAAATGTGCAATTATGGGCCACAGTAACTTGAGACTAACTAATCTGTAGGGATTTTCCATTGTCCTCATTCTGAAATCCAAGTCTGAGCGTGGAACAGCAAAGGAGGTCAAGTCACAGGAATGCCTGGACCTTCGCTATGGTTGCTGGCAAAAATGGACAACTCAGCATTTTAAAGTACAACTAACTGAAGACATGACATTTAAAAAAGTGCAGCATTCATGCAAGAGAGATAGATTTAGACCTATGGTTCCCAACACTTTGCTGGGATTTACCTTACCTCTCATCTAGAATTATCAGTTTTAACTAGTTACCAAATAACTTATTCACCATTGTATCATGTGATTACCAGAATGTCTTTTCACGTTTAGTAATTCATACACAACGGTTTCAGCAGCAGGTTCTATTCCAACATACAGTTTTCAAATAATAGTCAAGATATTGCACATTTGCTGGCTCAATCACACGATGGTGCATTAATGCTCAAGATCCACTCCCAACCACATTCGACAATATGTGCACAGCCTGGAAAAACTAACAATTATTGACAAAATAACCAAAGCCGCTAAGCCCAAAGAGCTCAGAGCCCATCCTTATCACACACACACTGCTCACCTGGAAAAGTTTCTGCTTTTCAGGAACCTTATTCTCCAACCCTCTGCAAGCTGTGCTGCTGAAGGTCCGGCGCGACAGCTGCTGGAAGGCCTGAGGAAAAACAACAAACCTTCAAGTACAAAGAGCCAGTCCCCCAATTATTTACTACCTGCTTTAATGACCCAGGAGTGAGCGGAGTACGAACTATGAAGGTTCATCAGCAAAACAAAAATGGGCAGGAGGGCATACAGCAACGATGCTATTTGGATCTGACGACTGGATATAGATAGGTCGGCTGAGTTTGCAAAACCCTGCCAAATTGAGGTTAATGTGGGCAAGTGCGATGTCACGCACTTCAGTAAGAGAAATCCAAGGGTGAACAATTTTATAATGGCGAGATATTGCAAACAGGTACAGAAGGATTTAGACGTTACTATGCATAAATCACAAAAAGTTGGCCAACGGCTGCAGTATGGTTGCGAAGGTAAATGGTATTTTGGGAAGCATTAAAAATGTTTTGCGAGTCCAGCGGAGGGCTGGTCACAGGTACTGAACATACCTGGAAACCCTGACCAACATCAGGGACCTCAGGTGCTTCAGGAGGATTTATGAGGAAATACAATAAAACATGGGAAATGACAGTCCGATTGGCTATTGAGGACGGTTGGCCAAAGGAAGCCCAAGTACTGATAGCTAATCGCGTTATCTGAAAATACCACTGAAATGAATTTCTAGAGACAGACAGTGCCGACTAGATTGGGGTAGTTCCCATTTGTCATTTTAATAGCAACTAGAGAAGTGGGAGTCTCTTCTAATACCACCTCTGAGTGTCATGGATTGTGTGAAACAGTACTAACACATACAGATGTCACAGACACCATAAGAACTGTTAAAACAAGATGGATCAGGCATGTAACCTCAGTATGACAGTCCTTTCTGGCCAGTGAAGAAATCAGACAACAGCTGGAGGATGACAGTTGAATATCCTCAGTTAAATAAGTCTGTCCTTCCATTAACTGCTGCATAGTGACCTTAGTGTCACAGGGAGACAGGAACTGGTACGCTGTAATAGAGCTGGTTAACCTTCCCCCGTCAGATTCACAGGACCAATTTGTCTTTACTTGGGAAGGCAGGCAGTACACTTTTACCAGACTGCTTCACAGGTATGTGCACAGCCCTGCGTCATGGACTGATACCGCAAGCCCTCGATGCATGTACTCTCTCGTCTGATACACAGGTAGTATACATATTGATGACATCATGCTAAGAGGATCCACCGAGGAAGAGGTAACAGAAGCCCTGGACATGCTGGTAAGCCACATGGGTGATGAATTCATATTAAATAAAGTGGCCAGGCCAGACAGTCCCGTTTCCGGGTATCCAGTGGGTCTCGGGACATCAAGGAATCCCAGACCAAGTATGGAACAAGACAACTGAAATGACCACCCCCACCAATAAGCAAGGGACCCAAAGGTTCATGGGGCTCCTGGAGACAGCACATACCACACCTAATTATTCTGTTACTACCCTCACATAAAGTAACGAGGAAGAAAGCAACTTTTGAGTGGTGTCCAGAGCAACAACAGGCATTCGAGGCTGCTAAGGATAATAAAATATATAAAAGGTTAACACAGTCATTAAACATGAAGAAGAGAAGAAAGCCCTTAACTCCGAGTGTAGTCATCGGGACACCGTCATGACGGTGTTTTCTTAGGTTTTCTTATTTTTACGAGGCTGAGTTGCTAGCTCAACGCTCAACCCAGCACGGATTGAAAGTGTGCAAGGGAGCCGGCTGGATTCGAACACGGGAACCTTCACTCCAAAGTCCGGCACTGATGCCACTACGCCACCAGCCGGCCTTCATTAAACATAGCAGCCTGCTTTTTTTCCCTCTTTTTTTTCCTGTGAGAAACCTTGATGACCAACAGATGTGCGAATTTTGTTAGAGCACTATTTCCTCTTGAAGGTAGTCAGCTAGAGTCTTTAAGATGCTTATCTCCTCGTGTAGTCATATGTAGAGATAGGACAGCTTCAGTCTGTTGTGTGTGTGTAAGCCATTATGACTATTTTGTAATTTGTCTTTCGGGGTTGTCATGTAGTAAATAACTTTGGCTCCAGCCTGTCTTGTGTGGGGGGTATCTAGACAAATATATCTGTGTTATGAGGGGAATTGTTAAGTTAGTTCGTGGATTGGGCAGGAACAGTCATAGACTGTTCCTGTTTGAGCAACTAACTGAGTAAGCCCCAGGTGCTTGGAATAAAGAGTTTGTACTTATACGGTCTCTGAGTGACTTTATCTGGATTCGACTTCCACAAGGAAACAGAGGCTCAGGCCCTGCCCATGTCCTCGTTTACCTGGATTGTTCTTTGAGCTACAGGTATCCATCCGAACATCAGAACACTGCTGTATGGGGTTTATCGCAGAATGGGGGTGAATACACCCCCAGGGTTTTGGTCCCCCATCCTGCCTGACGCAGCTGAATGACACACACCCTTTGAAAGACACCTACAAGCTTACTATTGGGAGTTGGTGGAGATGGAAACATCCAGCAAGGGAAGCAAAATCATTACGAGACCTGACATCCCTAGTACGATGTGGGTGTTCCATGCCTCTGTTGAGAAGTGGAAGCAGTGTATTGCAGAACAGGCAAATAAGGGATCAGAGGGAGGTCAGCAAGTTACACAAAAGTGCAGCCCATGTGCCTGAGGATAGAAACTGTACCAAAAATACCAAACAGCCCCCCACCCCACAAACTTTCAAACATGGGGTCATAGTTACAAGAAAAAAAGAGCAATTTAAAATTGCTGCACTCAAAGAGTCTTTCACAAAAAGTGGTGAATCTCTGGAATTCTCTTCCTCAAGGACTTGAGGCGGTAAATAAAGTTCTGCAAGATCAGAACTGAGGTTATGGGCAACTGGCACAGGACTGTTAATGCTGAGGCAGACTTGAGGGACTGGATGGCTTGCTTCTGCTGCATTGTGTTCTCATATTTAAACTCAGCAATTGTGATAAACTTGCAAGTCAGGATGGTGCCATTCCATATACCTGCTGCTCTTTCCTTTTGCGATGGCAAAGGTTGCAAAGGTCAGATATTGTTCTTAAGTAATTAGTGTACTTTGTACATAGGATATTAGAAAGGGCAAATGAGACTGTAGCAAGCGTATTTAGGGTGGAATTATGGAGCGATTCTCAGCCAAGAGAGTTTGTCCTTTATCTTGTATTTTTCTCATGTGACATTGGAGGCCATTCATCCCAACAAGTCTACACTGAGAAAGGTCATCCACGCATTTTTTATCACATGCCCAATAATACCACCATCTATTCAAAACTAAACATCCAGCCATTTTTTTTTATAAAGTCATATGCTTCTATTATAAGGTTTTTGCTCCACCTCATGTAGGTATTGTATTGTGCAAATCAGTATTTCAATACAATGAATGCAGTAAAAGGCAAGGAGAAAACGAAAGACTTACAGACTCAGCAGACAAACCAGGGAAGATTCAAAGCTCAGCAAGTTTTAGTTTTTTTTTAAATATAGAAACTAAATAGTGAACATAAAATGAGGTGCAAGAACGAAGGCACCACTACAGCATATAGCATTACAAGTTAAAATGTCAAACAAGCATAAAGTAATGAGGAAGTAATGGATTTTGATAAGCCACTGTCTCCGCCCCCACAGGGGAACTGGCCTGGACTCCAACTGTAAAAATGGTAAAACTCAATGCTCACAATGAGCCTGAAAGCTGAAGACAAAACTCTGGAGCCTGCACATCACAATGGAAACAAAATTTCACCAACTAGTTTCAGTGATACCTTGCTCTTCTAGTGAATAATTCCAGCCATTAAAAAAAAACACTACACTTTGTCCAGCAAGACTCAAAGGGTCATATCATCAAAGTTGCTGGTGAACGCAGCAGGCCAGGCAGACTTTCTTACTAACTCTTCCTTCAGTTAGTCCTGACGAAGGGTCTCGGCCTGAAACATCGACTGTATCTCTTCCTAGAGATGCTGCCTGGCCTGCTGCGTTCACCAGCAACTTTGATGCGTGTTGCTTGAATTTCCAGCATCTGCAGAATTCCTGTTGTAAGGGTCATATCATGCTGCTCCAATGCTCTAAAATGAGTTTTAAATCTATGGGGTCTCATTTGACCAGTAAATGTACTTCAAACTTGCTATGCATATTAAATACACGTTTAATTACGTTTTAGTTTTTATCTTAAAAGCTACATGGCCACGCCCTAATCTATTGCAAACAAGATACATTTAAACATTATTCTTTCTATTTACTGTGCCAGAACATTTCAACTTAACTGCTCCTGGCTGAAACAGTTTGGGAACATGACTGTTATAGGTGGTATCGAAAAGGGCCAACCCATAGACAGGATTGACCATTTGTGGTAAGCTTCTGTCGAGGGAAATCATAAACGCCATCAATTTACTATTTACCAGAAAATTCCTGCGTGTCAACAAATCTGAGGATCTATCCTGGGCCCAACACGTTGATGCAATTACAAAGGCGGCAGGCCAGCAGCTCTATTTCCTCAGAAGTTTGAGGAGACTTAGTATGGCACCACAGACTGACGCAAATTTCGACAGATATTCTGGGGAGAGCTTTCCAATTGGTTGCAGCACCCTCTGCTATGAGGGAATGGGTGTGCGTGATTGGAAAAAGCTGCAGAAAGTTGTGAAGTCAGCCAGCTCCAACTCCATCATGGGTAGAGGATATCTTCAAAAGGCAATGTCAAAAAAGACAGCATCCATAATTAAGGACCTCCATCACCAAGGACATGCCCTCTTCTCTTTGCTATCAGAGGTACAGGAGTCTGAAGACTCACACCCAATGCTTTAGGAACAGCTTCTTCCCCTCTGCCATCAGATGTTTGAATGGACTAATTTGATTTTTTGCTCTCTTTTTGCACTACTTATTTAAAAAATATTTTTATTGCGATTTTATTATATTACAATGTACTGCTGCCACAAAACAACAAATTTCTCAAAATATGCCAGTGATATTAAACCTGATTCTGAGCTATTAGCATCACATCATAGGCCCTGGACCAGATGTAGTGAGATTTATCAAACACACCAGGGCTGCACCTCAAGAAGGCTAGATAAGTGAGAATTGTTCTCAAGTGAAAGAAACTTGATAAGACTATTCAAGTGCTGTGACAAAATGAAGAAACCATTTCTTGTGGCAAATGGGTCTGCCTCTAGAATTCAGATTAAGTCACGAGCGAAATAAGAGGCAACATTAAAAGTAAAATACAAGTAAATCCACAACTCGACGCCATAAAAGCTAATTCGCCTTCCGGGAAGGTTATTGGCTAAAGGCAAACAGGGAGAAAATTAGCAAGCCGAAGTTTACAGAAAAAAGTTGAGGAGTGAGATAACTTAGGATAGCCGTACCAGAGGGCAAGGCCATCGATAATTTCTGGCTGGACATGGTGGTCTGGGGTCCCAGCCTGTCTCCGGATATTGATATTAGGAAACACATACTGCGGCTATAGCTGGTAATCTACCCCCCAAACACCCATACCAGCAGCCTTGGCCCACCTTCCACACCAATGTCTTCGCCCCAGCTCCCCACCCATTACTCCTCGTCAAGGTCTTCCGACTGACCTTTCCACCCCCCCCCCCACGATTCCTTGCTGGACCCCGGTCTTCCTCCCTGTTGCTCCTCCTCCGAAGTTCCCCGCACCCCTTCCCGTCTGCGGCCGAGCCGCGGGCTCCCCTCCCTCCTTACCCGCAGGCCGCGTACTGCCAGGCCACTCATGTCGCCACAAGGACACACCGAATAACCAGAATGCACCGAGCGGAGGAAGGATGTGTCACGTGGGATCGGCTGGGTGATCATGTGACCTCTGCCGCGCCGGAGAGGCGGTAGCGTGACGTAATCCTACCCGCGATGCCCATTGGTGGACAGGTCGAGTTCCGCGGGGGGCTTGGAGAGCGCGGTAGCGATTTTGTTCGCTTCCCGGAAGATGTCCCAGTGGCTCTTCCCCTCCGTCCAGGGACCCAAACAGTCATTCCAGCTGAAACATTTGGTATTGCTTCTGGTTCATTATTGTCACAGGTATTGAGATACAGAGAAAAAGAACTTATGTTTTGCGATCCATATTTAGTCATAGTCATACTTTATTGATCCCGAGGGAAATTGGGTTTCGTTGCAGTTGCATCAACCAAGATTAGAGTATAAATATAGAAATATAAAACCATAAATAATTGAATAATAATATGTAAATTATGCCAGGAAAGTCCAGGACCAGCCTATTGGCTCAGGGAGTCTGACCCTCCAAGGGAGGAGTTGTAAAGTTTGATGGCCACAGGCAGGAATGACTTCCTATGACGCTCTGTGTTGCATCTCGGTGGAATGAGCCTCTGGCTGAATGTACTCCTGTGCCCAACCAGTACATTATGTAGTGGATGGGAGACATTGTCCAAGATGGCATGCAACTTGGATAGCATCCTCTTTTCAGACACCACCATCAGAGAGTCCAGTTCCGTCCCCACAACATCACATGGCCTTACGGATGAGGCAGTAAAAAGAAAACAGAATGCAGAATCGACTGCAACCACACAAGATGCTGGAGGAATTCAGCGGGTCAGGCAGCATTTATGGAGGGAAATGGACAAACTCATGTTTATTGTCATTGGCACAAGTATGCGTGCGAAAGTTCCATGAAAAACTTACTTGCTGCAGCATCAAAAGGCACATAAATTAACATATATGACATTCACAAGATAAACATAAAATAACAACGTAACATACAAGGAAATATAAAAGAAAGACAATGTATGAGTTTGGACCGGAATAGAATGTTGCGGTTACAGAGCAAGTGGAGTGCTAGGGTTACAAATGAGGTAGGATGGGAGATCGAGAGTTTATCTATTGGCATACAAGAAGTCCATTTAAGAGTCTGCAGACTGTACTCAATGTTCACCATGTGGCCTCCATCTACACTGGAGAAAGCAAACATAGTCAAGGCACTTGGTTTACAGAACATCTGTCTCCAAGGCAACCTTTTGTGGCCTCTTCTACACTGAAGAACCCAAACACATTATAAACTTGTTTCACTGATTACTTGCCATTGATAAATATTGCTTAGCAACGCTTTCTGAAAAGCTTTAGAATGTCTCGCTACTTTAAAGTCACTGTGTAAACACAACTTATCATTATGATTAAAAAATAAATCACAACATGGTGAAGATATCCAGCAGTTCAGTCAGCAAATACAGAGAAAGAAATAATGTTTCTGAACAATTACCTTTTAGCAGGACTGTTGAAAAAGGCAGTTCTGCTAAAAACAGAAACTCTTTGTTAAACAACGAACGCAAAATGCTGGAGGTACTCAGCCAGTCAGTCAGCTTTATTGGAGGGAAAAACAGAACCTCTTTGTCAAACAACACACTCAAAATGCTGGAGAAACACAGCAGGTCAGTCAGCATCCATGGAGAGGAACTTCATTAGGACTGATGAAGGGTCTAGCCCTAAACATTGACTATTCCTCTCCATAGATGCTGCCTGACTTGCTGAGTGCCTCCAGTATTTTGTGTGTTGCTCAAGATTTCCAGCATCGGCAGAATCCCTAGTGTTCAGAACATCGTTGTATTGGGCAGTACTAGAAGAGAGGCAACAAAAAATTAAATAATAATCTAAAAAAGAATACGGATGCTAAACATATGAAATAAAACAGAAAATGCTGCAAATCTTCAGCAGGTCAGGCAGCATCTGTGGTGAGAGGGAGACTGAGTTAATGTTTCAGAATGATTGTCTTTCGTCAGAACTGAAATATTAAGAGCACAATAAAATAGCAGAAGTAGGCTACGTGGTCCCTCAAACTTCCACCACCATTTAATATGATCATGGCTCAACAGCCCAAGCCTCATGTCCTCTTCTGTGCTAGTTCCTTATAGCCTTCAATTTCCGTATCTTTCAAAAACGCATCTAGTTCCACTTTTAAGAAAAACAATGACCCTGCCTCCACAACACTGCTGTAGAGAATTCCAGAGCTTCACCTCTCTGCAAGAATTTTCTATGCACCTCAATTTTAAAGAAACACTTTTAATTTTGTGACTGTATTCCCTTAACTCGACTAATGGAAACATTATAACATCTACCATGCTCTGCCCGTTAAGGACCTTGAACATTTCCAATAAGATCTCCCCTCATTTTACTGAACTCCAAAAACTATTGACCTCATTTCTTTAGTCGCTCGTGATAGGACAACCCTGTCGTCCCAACATATTCTTTCTTACCCAAGGCAAACCAGAACTATACTTCAATTGTGGCTTCATCAGCACTCTGTTGTAATGGAAATATTTTAAAATTCAATCCTTGTTCTTTCTGATTCAGCAACAAGGGTATTTGCAAAGGAGGTACTATGCACATGCTAGAAGCTTACAAAAATTATATAAAATATACATATTAATCACTTCAAAAAACACTCAAGGATAAAACACAAGGATCACATATCAACCATTGCATGGGCTGATCTACACGGTGCTGGAAAACCCCAGGGGTGTGTGTGTCTGTGTGTGTGTGTGTGTGTGTGTGTGTGTCTGTCTGTCTGTCTCTCTCTCTCTCTATCTCTCTCTCTCTCTCTCTATCTATCTATCTTCCTCTCCCTCTCCCTCTCTCACACTTCCTCTTTCCCCTCTCTCTCCGTCCCTCCCTTGGTTATGTCTTCAGCCTATAGCAGATTACCCCTGCACCATTTATACACTTGCAACCCCTTGGTACCAAGTGGTACCTTCTCATCTATTTAGTCTGGACACAATTTAAAAACTGAGACACCATGTTTTGCAGTAAAATCTATTTCCCACTGTTATAAGGCAGTCCCTTTATCCCTACAGCTTGTCAGTTTCTTAAACCCAAGGTGAGGGTGGAAAATCCTACAATGTCTACAACACAACACAGTACTAGACTGACCAATTCGTTTACATTTAGCTGGAACAAACAGAAGTAGCAATCCATTTCGGAAACTGCTTTTCTATCCACACTATGGAGGAATCAAATATCACTTATAGAAAATTTAATTCCATCCTTACATCTGTTTAGTTATAACAACACTTAACTTTTTCTAAACCCCAACCCCATGTGACAATAAAGGGAAATATATTTCCTTGTCCAACCACTTACTGCAGCTGCTTGCTAACTTTTGGCAACTTGTGCACAAGGGCGCTGACATCCCCTTGTACTTCTACAATTTTCAGCCATGTAAGTAAGTGCGTCTTTAGATTCCTCTTTTCAAAAAGCATGGCCTCAGATATTCTCACATTCAATGCCATTTGTCAGGTTTACTACCCACGCACTCAGTTAATCAGTTGCACATTCCAATTGCCCTCACAGCAACTTGGCCTTTCACCTATCTCCATGTCATTGGTAAAGTCAGATACCTAATGCTCTGCCCCTTTCTCCTGATCATTGATACAAATCATAAATAGCTGAGGGCTGAGAACTGTTCCTTGGGCAACTCCATTAGTTATATCCTTCCAGCCTAAAAGGACTTGTTCATTCTGTGTTTTTGTTTTGTGATAGCCAGTCTTCAATCCTCTCCCTCAACGTCAGCAAACCAAAAGAGTTGACCCTTGAAGAAGTGGGGTGAAATACACAGATCTGCATATATCAACGGTGCTGAGCTGCAGAGAGCTGACAGCTTCAAATTCCTTAGTGTGAGTATCACCAACAATTTGTACTGGTCCTGCCACGTGGCCAAGAAAGCACAGCAGTGTCTCTACCTCCCCAGAAGGCTAGAGAACTTCAATGTGTCCCTGATGAGCCTCACCAGATTTTACAGATGCACCAGCAAAGGCATCCTATCCAGATGCATCACAGCTTAGTATGAAAACTGCTCTGTCCAAGACCACAATAAATCGCAGACAGTGACTAACTCAGCCCGGTCCATCCTGCAAACCAGCCTCCCTTCCAGTGATTCCATCTACACTTCCCGTGGCCTTGGGAAAGCAACCAACAGAAAGTCCCCTTCCACCTCAATCATTCGCAATTGCACACACTCCCTTCCATCAGGAAGGAGATAGAGATACCAAAGCCCGAGAACACATACCATCAAGATCGAGGAGAACCTTTAGATTAGATTAGATTCAACTTTATTGTCATTGTGCTGAGTATAGATACAAAGCCAATGAAATGCATTTAGCATCTGACCAGAAATGCAAAGAATAATGTTATGTACAAAATAACTGCGAATCAAAAAAGTGCTACAGCATGCAAATATTAAAGCAATGAGACAGTACAATATGGATGCAATACTGCTTAGCACTGTGATGAGAGGTTCAGCAGTGTCACAGCCTCAGGGAAGAAGCTCTTCCTGTGCCTGCTGGTGCGGGAGTGGAGGCTCCTGTAGCGCCTACCGGATGGGAGGAGAGTAAAAAGTCCATGATTAGGGTGAGATGCATCCCTGATAATGCTTTTCATCCCGCCCAGGCAGCTTTTATGGTAGATGTTCTCAATGGTGTGGAATTGGGTGCCAATAATCTGCTGGGCAGTTTTCACCACACGCTGGAGTGCTTTGCGGTCCGATACAGGACAATTGCCATACCACACTGAGATGCAGTTGGTGAGTATGCTCTCAATGGTACAGCGGTAAAAGTCCGTCAATGCACAAGCTATACAATGCACAAAGTGTCTTGGCCCGGATCATCGATTTTTTACTCCCTTCCATAGATGCCGCCTGACTTGCTGAGTTCCTCCAGCATTTTGTATGTTGCTCAAGATCTCCAGCATCTGCAGAATCCCGTGTTTAAATCCTGTTATAAAACTTCTGATTAGACATCTTATATAATAAAGATGAATTCTTGATTTCTCAATTTACCTCATCGTGACCCTGCACGGATTTATCTAGCTGCACTGCACTTTCTCTGTAACTGTAACAGTATATTCTCCATTCCATTCCTCCTCCTCAGTACTACCTCGATGTATGGAATAATCTGTCTGGATGACATAGAAAGCTTTACCATTCTATCTCAATGTATGACCCTGATCAAATAATTATCAATCCATCAATTCTCCCAATACCACGTGCCCTGATCTTATGCACCTTCTCTCTCCACGGAAGCTGCCCAGCCGAGCCTGCAAGGCATTCTCACCTGCAAGAGATTCCGAAGATGCTGAGAGTCCAGAGCAACAAAATGCTGGAGGAATTTGGTACGTCAGGCAGCATCTACAGAGGGGAACTGAGTCCTGAGGAAGGGTCCTGGCCGTAAACGTTGATTGCTTATTTACTTCCATAGATGCTGCCTGACTTGCTGAGTTCCTTCAGCACTTTGTGGGTGTCACGGAGCAGTCAGAATCAGAATCAGGTTTATTATCACCGGCATGTGTCGCGGTGTCCTACCATTGTCTGCCTGATTTCCAGCCCCTGCCTTTGGACTACTATTAGGTTAGACGAAGAGAGTACAGCACTGGAAGAGGCAGGGCGGAGTGAGCATTGCACCGCCCGGGAAGCTGTTGTTTCAGTGAGATGTAAAACTCTGCTCACTGAGCACCATGGACAAAAAGAAAACAAGGTAAATTATCACTGATGCACAGGTAAACATTTATCCCTCAGCCAATAGCACAGATTATCACGTCATGACTGTTTTGCCTCTTCTGGGGTCTTGCTTGGTTGTTTTCTCCTGCCTAGAACAGAACTAATTAATCGACAATGCCTCTTCACTAAACAAATCTCTGCTACGACAGGGGGTGTTATTTACATCAAATATTCACCCAACACGGGATTCTCTTTGCACAGGACTGGACCCACATATACTTGTGCAATAAAGCCACCGCTTTTTTGAGAGGAATGGCTGCAAGTATACTGATGAGGGGCAGAGAGGCAACTACCTCAGAACTGGAGATTTTGCAAGGACATTATTTCATTGAGAACAGCTCCAGGCAGAATAGCAGCAAATTTCCATTTTGAATCAGAATCAGGATCAGATTTAATGTCAGTGGGCTATGTTGTGAAATTTGTTGTTTTGTGGCAGCAGTACATTGCAATCCATAATTATAAGATACAAGTAAATTGCTATATAGTAATCCATGTGCATTTTATAATTCTGTGTTATATATGCAGTGCAAAAAGGAAGCAAGTAAATAGTGAGGTAGCGATCATGAGATCATTGTCCATTCCGAAATCTGATGGTGGAGGGGAAGAGGTTGGTTGTGCAGAACTGACCAGAGATCACAGATCAATGAACCGGCCCTGATCCAAAACCGATCGCTTGGTGATCCGGAGTCAGTGAACCAGACCTACTCGAAACCTGATCGCTGGTCCGTGCGGAGCAGTGATCACAAGACAGTGATCCTCTTTGTTCTCCTCCCACACATCAGATCCCACCCCCCCCCACCCACAGGAAATGATTGTTACTCCGGATCCGATGCAGCATTAAAAACAGTTAATGTTAATCTAAGAGCAATGCACAATTTACTGTTGAGTGTGACCGGATAATGGCAAGTTAACTATCTCAATACAAACGTTCCTTTGCATTGCAAAGAAGGTTAATTCACTTTTTCTGCTAATTGGGGGAGAGCTTTATTCGCTGTTCCCACTGACAGTATCTGTTCCTTTCGCTCTCCAGTCGTTCGGGTTCTTGCATTGAATTGGAGACTCTCAGTCACCATGAGGTGCCGGGGTGATAGCTTCACCAGGTCGCAGTCATAACCCTCCCGCATTAACTGAAATCTAATATTTCCGTCCCTCCCACATTGACTGAAATTTCATACTGTACTGTATTTCCGTCCCTTCCACCGAGCTCGCTGAATTCGCGACGTTTGACCCGTCAGCTCCTCCCACGGCGACTCGGGCACCTCTCGCTCGAGGAGGAGCCCCGCCATGAGGTACGGATCCGCTGGCGACAACTTTCCCCCGTGACGGGACCGACCAGGGAGAGAGCGGCTGGCTGAGTGAGTGAGTGAGTGAACTCGGCGCTTGCGTGCGGTGTGATCCGGGAGAGTGGTGGGGAACCCGGGAGTGCTGTCGGATCCCGAAGTAGGAACGGAGCGGAGCGAGGGAAAGTTGGACGAGGAATGCCGAATCCTGGACCGGAGCAAAGGGATCCGGGAGTGGAGCTAGAGCGGAGTACAGTGACTCGCTCCCGGGTTTACGCTGAGTAGTGTGGGAGCACATACTGAACCGATCGCGGCTCGGAGCCTCGGGGTCTGTATATGGAATCCAGGCGGGAGGACAGGCTCACAGCGAGAAACTTGGGGAAAACCAGCTACCTGGGGGGGGGGGGGAGCAACAGCGGCCGTGCCTCTGGCACCGAGTCTGCCCTGTGGCTCAGAAGGGTCGGGAACTGGACAGGATGGCAGCAGTGACAGGGAACTCTATAGTAAGGGAGACAGATAGGCGAGTCCGTGGACGCGAAAAAGAAACACAGCTGGCAGTTTGCCTCCCAGGTGCCAGAGTCCGCGATATCCTGAAAAGGGAAGGTGAGCAGCCAGAGGTCGTGGTACATATTGGTACCAACGACATAGTTGTTAAAGAGAGAAGGTCTTGAAAACACAATACAGGTAGTTAGGAAGGAAGTTGAGAAGCAGGACCTTAAGTGTAGTAATCTCGGGATTACTGCCTGTGCCACGCGACGGTGAGGATAGGAATAGATTGAGGTGGAGGATAAATGCGTGGCCGAGGAATTGGAGCAGGTGGCAGGGATTCCGTTTTCTGGATCATTGGGACCTCTTCTGGGGCAGGTGTGACCTGTACAAAAAGGACGGTTTGCGCTTGACCAATATCCTGGCGGGCAGGTTTGCTAGAGCTGTTGGGAGTGGTTTACACTTATATGGCAGGGCGATGGGTACCAGTATGATAGAGCTGAAGATGAGTCAGCAGGCTGAGAAGTAGACGATGGGTGTAATATGAAGGACAAGCCAATGATTGGGTACAAATGCAGAAAGTGCAAAGAGTAATCTTTGTACCACAGAGGCAACATTCAAAAGGGCGAAGAATGCAGTACTGAAGGTGCTGTATTTAAATACGCGTAGCATTCAGAATAAGGTGGACAAACTCATGTCGCAATTAAAGATTGGTCGGTATGACGTTG
The DNA here is from genome assembly GCF_963921235.1 of Mobula hypostoma. Taxonomy (NCBI): domain Eukaryota; kingdom Metazoa; phylum Chordata; class Chondrichthyes; order Myliobatiformes; family Myliobatidae; genus Mobula; species Mobula hypostoma. The sequence goes on along the minus strand of NC_086104.1, from coordinate 88,336,178 downwards.
TAGGCATCACTGCGTCATGGCTGAAAGAAGGTCAAAGTTGGGAGCCTAACGTCGAAGGATATACTTTGTATTGAAAGGACAGGCAGGAAGGATAGGTGGTGGTGTGGCTCCGTTGGTAAGAGATGGAATCACATCTTTAGAAGGAGGTGACATAGGGTCAGAGATGTGGACTCTGTGGATGGAGTTAAGAAACTACAAGGGTAAAAAAAAACATGGGAATCATATATAGGCCTCCAAATAGTAGCCAAGATGTGGGGTTGAGATTGCAAAGGGAGCTGGAATAGACATGTAATAAGGGTAATGACACAATTGTAATGGGGGACTTCAATATGCAAGGGGATTGGGAAAATCAGGTTGGTGTTGGATCACAAGAGAGGGAATTTGTTGAATGCCTACAAGATGGCTTTTGAGAGCAGCTTGTGCTTGAGCCTACTTGGAGAAAGGCCATCTTAGATTGGGTATTGTGTAAATATCCATATTTTTTTAAGGAGCTTAACGTAAAGGAACCCTTAGGATGCAGTGATCATGATATGATTGAATTCATACTGCAATTTGAGAGAGGGAAGCATAAGTCAGATGTATCAGTATCACAGTGGTTTATTCCGAATTACAGAGGCATGAGAGAGGAGCTTGCCCAGGTGGATTGGAGGAGGATATTGGCAGGGATGACAGCAGAGCAGAGATAGCTGAAGTTTCTGGGAATAGTTCACAAGGCATAGGATAGATATGTTCCACAGAAGAAGTTGTTCTCAAATGGCAGGGGTCAGCAACCATGGCTGACAAGGGAAGTTAAGGACTGCATAAAAGCCAAGGAAAGGACATATAAGGTGGCAAAGGTGAGTGGGAAGTTGGATGATTGGGAAGCTTTTAAAATCCAACAAAAGGCAGCTAAAAAGCCATAAGAAAAGATTAAATATGAGGGCAGACGAGACAATAATATAAAGCAGGATACTAAAAGATTTTTCAGTTATATAAAGAGTAAAAGGGAGGTGAGAGTTGATATCGGACCACTGGAAAATGATGCTGGTGAGGTAGTAATGGGGGACAAAGAAATGGTAGATGAACTTAATGTAATTTTGCGTCTGTCTTCACCGTGGAATATACTAGCAGTGTGCCAGAGGTCCATGAGTGTCAGGGAGCAGGAGTGAGTGTCATTGCTATTACAAAGAAAGTACAAAGCAAACACAAAGATGTTAAGTCACCTGGACCAGATTAACTAAATCCAAGAGCTCTGAAGGAGGTTGCTGAAGAGATAGCAGATGCATTGGTCGTGATCTTGCAATATGAGGAGAAGATGGAGGTGCAACGCAGCGTGCAGCGGCCACTCCAGTGAATGATATCTGTAATCTGTCAAGTAGGGTGCCGTGCACAATCCTGATTTGATGGAGACAGATGTGAGAACACAGAGGAACATTTGGAGAAACCTTTGAAATGCCTTCTTTGCTGCCGCTGCTACTGTGTGGTCCGAAATCTCCGGAGGGGAAGGCCCCGAGTCCTTGGCTTTGCTTGTTGCTCGGCAGTGGGCGGGGTCAAAGCGCTCAGCAGAGGATGATGCTCAGGAGGCTGTATTGGAGGGGCTGGTCGGAGGCTCGAAGTTTTTGGATAGACTCAGAGTCGGCAGTTGTCGGTGCCTGGAGGTTTATGGCAGGGAGTTTCTCCCTTTGCTGCCTGCTATCGGGGGCTCGGGACTTTGAGACTTTTTTTTTTACCATGCCCAAGGTCTGTTCTTTATGAAATTATGGTATTGCTTTGCACTGCTGTAACTATATGTTATAATTATGTGGTCTTGTCAGTGTTAGTCTTTGGTTTGTCCTTTTTTTTGTGATATCACTCTGGAGGAACATTGTTTCATTTCTTAATGCATGCATGCATTTCTAAATGACAATAAATGAGGACTGAGTGTCCTCATAATCTAATCTAATCACTTGATTTCTGCCATGATTCCAGAGGACTGCAAAATAGAAAATGTCACTCCACAAGGAAAGAAGGTAGAAGAAAGGAGCCAACTTTATGCTCTCCATCAGGATTTCTGTTGTCCTCAGTGGTTCCCTTGACTTCAACAAGGAACTGACGAAATTTCACTTCCACAGCCATGATTTTCCTTAATAACTGCTTCCAGCTCCAACTATCCCCACAGCAACCCTGGCTTCACCCCACCACAATTCTTTCCTTTGTCCCATCCACCTCTCACCTTCTAAAACTAACTCATTTCTCTTTTATTTTTCAATTCTTATGAAGAAGCTTGAACCTAAAATGTTAACTTTTCTCCCCTTCCATATGTGTTTCCTGCCTAGCTGAGCATTTCTCATACTTTTCTGGTTTTGTTTGGTGAGTTTATTGTGGGGATTTCTGGTTTCTTTGATCAGTATTAAAGATGTGTGTATTTCTATCAGCTTGCTTTGATGAGATGTGTTTTCTTGGGGGGAGTGCTGGCTTCCTCTTTGGTCAGATCGTGTCATCTTTGAACTGTCTCAAGTGGATGTGTAACTGTTTGTTGCAATACTTGGCATCACATGAGTTTGGGCTAGTCAGCTTAATTTACAAAATTACCCTGAGATGACATGTCATTTGCTGTAAGTGTGAATTAGATTTTTACCTCTCATTTTCAGGATGAAAGTGCTGCTGTGGTAAGTGGTGGCAATTCGCTGACTTGATCCTCTGCATTCTTTCTGCTAAAGGTTGGGCAGGGCGTTCCAAGACTTAGATCCAAAGGGTAGCAGGTTGTGTAGGTTATTGATCCAAATAGTATGGAAAACAAAAAATGAATTAAATTATTTTGGGGCAGAGAATAGTACTGTAGGTTACCACAAATAAAATGGCATGAGGGGTTTTGTGTTTAAGAAAAAGCATAACGGCTCATCCATTGTAATCCAAACACCGAACACCAATCACAGTAAAAGTACTTCATGGATTTATGTCATCATGTCAGACTAGCATCTTAAAATGAACCCCAACTCAACATTGGTGGTTGTGAACTAGGTACATTTTCACCAATTATATTACCCTTCGGTATCAATGGACAGTGGTTTCAAGAGCATGTTTTGTGTATTTTGTCCAGAGTTCTTACCACAGCAGAACAGATTTGTTGATGTGAAGGATTAGCTCAATTGTTTGAGGGATATTACAACATAATGCAGATTCTTGCTTTTGTAACCACAGTGATTATTTCAAAATATTTCATGAGTGTAACAAACAAAATGCTGGAGGGAGTTGGTGGTTCAGGAAGCATATGTAATGGAAAATAGACATTTCAGGACCTGCTGAATTTTTTTTTCTTTGTCGCTTCAGCTCCAGCACCTGCAGTCTCTTGTGACTTTACAGGTGTGATGTGCCTTCGGACAAAAAAATGCAAGTTGCACTTGTGATACTCGTTTGAGAAAGGTCAATGTTAATTCAAACAGAAAAGCTCAGTGCAGTAAAATATAGTTTTGTATTTGATGCTGTGAGAAACACATCTCTCAATAATTAACTTGTACTTCCATTTCTTCTTGTATGTCTGCCAGGCAGTGAGGTAAAAATAACAAATATTCCTGTTTCTTTAATTGAAAAGAGAATGGAACACAAGAGAAAGGAAGTCATGTCACTGTTGCACAGGGCATTGGTAAGACTATACTTGGACTTTTGCATATACTTCCTGTCTCCTAATTTAAGGAGGGACAGACTTACACTGGAGGCAGGTCAGAGAAGCTCACTAGGTTGTTACCAAGGATGAAGGGTCATCTTGTGAGGAAAAGTGAAGCAGATTGGGTCTAAACACTTTGGAGTTCAGAAGAATGAGAGATGGTCTTCTTGAAATATTGAAGGTTTCAGAGGGACCTCAACAGAGTGAGGTAGTGTATGCATATTTTCTATAGTTGGGAGATCAAGAACTGGCTTTGGGGTGAAGGATCACTTTTCTTCTCAGGAATTTTTACCCAACGAAGTTGTGGAGGTTGTCACTGAGAATGTTAAAGGTCGGAATGGATATAATTTTAGTCCACAGAGGTATTGAGTCTATGGTAACAGAGAGGAAATTGGAGCTGAGATCAGCCACAATCTTACTGAATGCTGGAATTGGCTTGGGAACAGGTTGGTATGTGGTGGGGGTTGTGCACATTTGGCCTGCTCTGTGCTATTCTATGTTCTTGCCTCTTTCTTGCAGAATTGACACTGCTACTCCAGGGCAGTGCTAATAGAGAGCTGCACTGCAGGGGGTTGGTGCCATCTTACAGATGAGACATCAAACACAATCTCCCCTTCTGGCCAGGGGAGAAAGATCCCAGGATGTAATTGAGAAAAGTGGGAAAGTTGTCTGGAGATGGATTCTACCCACTGAAACCCTGTTGGGAAACGTAGGTCAATAACGAAGGACTGATGTAAGGATCAAAGTTAATTGGCAGGTCTTACTGTCCAGGCTCTGGTTGACTGTACTTTACTTCTTTCCATCAATGCTGCTCGGCCTGCTGAGTTCCTCCAGCATTTTCTGCCTGTTGCTTGGATTCCAGCAGCTGCAGATTTTCTCTTGTTTGTGTTGATTCATGTCATCAGTTCCCAGTTATACAGATGATATATGGTCATGTGTTTATCTATACTCCTTTTCTGTCCTCTTTGGATGTGTCAAAGCACTTAGTAACTGAAGAGATACTTTCTGAAATGTTTCTGATATATAATCATTTTCCTTTCACACAAACAGTACAACAATAATGAAGATAGTTAGGGACAACAAGTATTGATCAGAGTTTCAAGATAACTTTTCTGTTCTTCACTGGAAAAAAGTGGCACGGGATTTCTTTTCTCAGCCACTTGAATAACACCGCAGTTTAATACATTGTGTAAAAGATCATCTCTGACAGTATTGCAAAGGAGTTTCAGCCTGGACTTCTGTCAAGAGACTCATCCATCTGAGTGGGCCTTTGACTTCGATGCAGGAGTGAGCCACAGTCACTGAATTCAAGATTTAAGGTTGTTCATTGTTATTCTTCAGTATATGAGTGCAAAGCAGAGCAAAGTGATTGTTGTGTAATAATGCAGCATCAAAACACAACAAATAGCAATATAAAAGCAATCCTAGAAAACACAATATACAAGTAACTGTTATATATACAATGGCAACAGCAGGTGCCATCCCATTAGCTCTTCTCTCAGCCTTGGAACATCTGAATAGTGAAGATGCATATCAGGACGCTCTTCATTGACTACAGCTCTGCATTCAACACTATCATCACCTCAGTACTAATCAATAGGCTTCAAGACCTTGGCCTCAACACCTCTGTGTGCAACTGAATCCTTGATTTCCTCACTTGCAGACCCCAGGCAGTTTGGATTGGCAACAACATCTCCTGCACAATCACCATCAGCACAGGTACACCACAAGGCCGTGTGCTTAGCCCCCTGCTCTTATCACTCTGTACTGATGACTGCAAGGCCAAGTACAGCTCCAATGCATTTTTAAGTTCGATGACAACACCACAGTCGTTGGCCAAATCAAAGGAGGCGATGAATCAGCATATAGGAGGGTGGTGTCACAACAATCTCTCACTCTATGTCAGTGAGACCAAAGAGCTAATTATTGGCTTCAGGAGGAGGAACCCAGAGGTCCATGAGCCAATCTTCATCAGGGCATCAGAGGTGGAGAGGGTCAATAACTTTAAATTCCTTGGTGTTATTGTTTCAAAGAATCTGTCATATGTCCAGCATGTAATTACTATTACAAAAAAGGCACAACAGCACCTCTACTTATTTAGAAGTTTGCGAAGATTTGGCGTGTCATTTAGAACTTTGACAAACCTCTTTAGAAGCACAATTGAGTGTTGCTTCGTGGCCTGGTATGGAAACATCAATGCCCTGAAATAGAACGGCGTACAAAAGGTAATGGACACAGCCCAGTCCATCATGGGTGAAGCCATCACCACCACTGAGCACGTCTACAAGGAGCGCTGTTGCAGGAAAGTGGCATCCATCATTAAGGATCACCCGCACACCGCCCCCCCCCCCGCAACATCCGGGCTGTGATCTCTTCTTGCTGTTAATGTTACCATCAGGAGGTACAGGAGTCTAAGGTCTCACACCACCAGGTTCAGTAGCAGCTCCAACCATCAGGCACCTGAACCAGAGAGGGATAACTTCACTCACCCAACACTGAGGCCCCAACTGATTTCACAACCGACAGGCTCGCTTTCAAGTTCTCTACAACTCCTATTCTTATTTATTTGTCATTATTATTTTGGGCTTATTTTTATATTTGCACAATTTGTTGTCTTTTGCACATCAGTTCTTTTGCCCATCTTTGTGTGTGGTTTTAATTGATTCGACTGTGTTTTACTGAATTAATTGTGAATGCCCACAAGAAAATTAATCCCAGGGTAGTATATGATGACATATATGTACTTTGATAGCAAATTTACTTTTAACTTTAAATTTATACATAGACTGATTGTACATAGGCTGTTGCGAGGTGATGTGCATGTAGTGGGGGTGGGGAGGGTGGGTTAACAGGTGGAGGTGTTGATCAGCCTGACAGTTTTGGGGGGGGGAAGTAACTGTTTTTGAGGCTGGTGGTCTTGGCATGGATGGTACGTAGCCTCTTCCCTGAAGGGACTAGGACAAATAGTCCATAAGCAGGGATGCTTCATGATATTGCTGGCCTTTTTCCAGCAGCTTTGGTGTATATATCCTTGATGGATGGTAGACTGGTCCCATTGATGCTTTGGGCAGTTTTAACTACCCATCGAAGAGCCTTCCTACAACGAGTACTAGGAAAAGCATAGAGAGACTAATGTTCCTGGTGAACGCAGCAGGCCAGGCAGCATCTGTAGGAAGAGGTGCAGTCGACGTTTCAGGCCGAGACCCTTCGTCAGGACTAACTGAAGGAAGAGTGAGTAAGGGATTTGAAAGCTGGAGGGGGAGGGGGAGATCCAAAATGATAGGAGAAGACAGGAGGGGGAGGGATGGAGCCGAGAGCTGGACAGGTGATAGGCAGAAGGGGATACGAGAGGATCATGGGACAGGAGGTCCGGGAAGAAAGATGGGGAGGGGGGACCCAGAGGATGGGCAAGAGGTATATTTAGAGGGACAGAGAGAGAAAAAGGAGAGTGAGAGAAAGAATGTGTGCATAAAAATAAGTAACAGATGGGGTACGAGGGGGAGGTGGGGCCTTAGCGGAAGTTAGAGAAGTCGATGTTCATGCCATCAGGTTAGAGGCTACCCAGACGGAATATAAGGTGTTGTTCCTCCAACCTGAGTGTGGCTTCATCTTTACAGTAGAGGAGGCCGTGGATAGACATGTCAGAATGGGAATGGGATGTGGAATTAAAATGTGTGGCCACTGGGAGATCCTGCTTTCTCTGGCGGACAGAGCGTAGATGTTCAGCAAAGCGGTCTCCCAGTCTGCGTCGGGTCTCGCCAATATATAAAAGGCCACATCGGGAGCACCGGACGCAGTATATCACCCCAGTCGACTCACAGGTGAAGTGTTGCCTCACCTGGAAGGACTGTTTGGGGCCCTGAATGGTGGTAAGGGAGGAAGTGTAAGGGCATGTGTAGCACTTGTTCCGCTTACACGGATAAGTGCCAGGAGGGAGATCAGTGGGGAGGGATGGGGGGGACGAATGGACAAGGGAGTTGCGTAGGGAGCGATCCCTGCAGAATGCGGGGGGGGGGGGAAGGGAAAGATGTGCTTAGTGGTGGGATCCCGTTGGAGGTGGCGGAAGTTACGGAGAATAATATGTTGGACCCGGAGGCTGATGGGGTGGTAGGTGAGGACCGGGGAACCCTATTCCTTGTGGGGTGGCGGAAGGATGGAGTGACAGCAGATGTACGTGAAATGGGGGAGATGCGTTTAAGAGCAGAGTTGATAGTGGAGGAAGGGAAGCTCCTTTCTTTAAAAAAGGAAGACATCTCCCTCGTCCTAGATTGAAAAGCCTCATCCTGAGAGCAGATGCGGCGGAGACGGAGGAATTGCGAGAACGAGATGGTGTTTTTGCAAGAGACAGGGTGAGAAGAGGAATAGTCCAGATAGCTGTGAGAGTCAGTAGGCTTATAGTAGACATCAGTGGATAAGCTGTCTCCAGAGACAGAGACAGAAAGATCTAGAAAGGGGAGGAAGGTGTCGGAAATGGACCAGGTAAACTTGAGGGCAGGGTGAAAGTTGGAGGCAAAGTTAATAAAGTCAATTAGTTCTGCATGCATGCAGGAAGCAGCGCCAATGCAGTCGTCGATGTAGCGAAGGAAAAGTGGGGGACAGATACCAGAATAGGCACGGAACATAGATTGTTCCACAAACCCAACAAAAAGGCAGGCATAGTTAGGACCCATACGGGTGCCCATAGCTACACCTTTAGTTTGGAGGAAGTGGGAGGAGCCAAAGGAGAAATTATTAAGAGTAATTCCTCCGTCTCCGCCGCATCTGCTCTCAGGATGAGGCTTTTCATTCTAGGACAAGGGAGATGTCTTCCTTTTTTAAAGAAAGGGGCTTCCCTTCCTCCACTATCAACTCTGCTCTTAAACGCATCTCCCCCATTTCACGTACATCTGCTCTCACTCCATCCTCCCGCCACCCCACTAGGAATAGGGTTCCCCTGGTCCTCACCTACCACCCCACCAGCCTCCGGGTCCAACATATTATTCTCCGTAACTTCCGCCACCTCCAACAGGATCCCACCACTAAGCACATCTTTCCACCCCCCCCCCGCATTCCGCAGGGATCGCTCCCTACGCAACTCCCTTGTCCATTCGTCCCCCCCATCCCTCCCCACTGATCTCCCTCCTGGCACTTATCCGTGTAAGCGGAACAAGTGCTACAGATGCCCTTACACTTCCTCCCTTACCACCATTCAGGGCCCCAAACAGTCCTTCCAGGTGAGGCAACACTTCACCTGTGAGTCGACTGGGGTGATATACTGCGTCCGGTGCTCCCGATGTGGCCTTTTATATATTGGCGAGACCCGACGCAGACTGGGAGACCGCTTTGCTGAACATCTACGCTCTGTCCGCCAGAGAAAGCAGGATCTCCCAGTGGCCACACATTTTAATTCCACATCCCATTCCCATTCTGACATGTCTATCCACGGCCTCCTCTACTGTAAAGATGAAGCCACACTCAGGTTGGAGGAACAACACCTTATATTCCGTCTGGGTAGCCTCTAACCTGATGGCATGAACATCGACTTCTCTAACTTCCGCTAAGGCCCCACCTCCCCCTCGTACCCCATCTGTTACTTATTTTTATGCACACATTCTTTCTCTCACTCTCCTTTTTCTCCCTCTGTCCCTCTGAATATACCTCTTGCCCATCCTCTGGGTCCCCCCCCCTTGTCTTTCTTCCCGGACCTCCTGTCCCGTGATCCTCTCGTATCCCCTTTTGCCTATCACCTGTCCAGCTCTTGGCTCCATCCCTCCCCCTCCTGTCTTCTCCTATCATTTTGGATCTCCCCCTCCCCCTCCAACTTTCAAATCCCTTACTCACTCTTCCTTCAGTTAGTCCTGACGAAGGGTCTCGGCCTGAAACGTCGACTGCACCTCTTCCTAGAGATGCTGCCTGGCCTGCTGCGTTCACCAGCAACTTTGATGTGTGTTGCTTGAATTTCCAGCATCTGCAGAATTCCTGTTGAGAGACTAATGTTATTGGGAATCAAATATTTGGTTGTGCGCAATTGGAATTGTACACTGAAAAAGAACAGAGGGTCCTTATTATCTCAAGTGTACTATTGAATCAACTTGAGCTTGCAAGTCCTGGGTGACAATATTTAATAAATTGAAGTTTGTGAGCTTTGAGCTGGGTTCCTCATCAAGGATCGGAAAGCAAGGCTACCATGGTGCCCTCACTGAAAATGACAATGACTCCATATTTCATGAAAGAGCAGGGCACGTTGGAAAGGGAGTTAAGATACTTTTGTGGCCGAAGCTTGGCTGTTTGAGTGGCAGCACCTGAAACCTCATTAACCTCCTCATTATATCTTCTTCTTGCAGATCTAGTTGACGCGAAATGGCTTTTCGTGAGGGATTGAGGAATCTGAGGGACCTGACGGTTGCCCGGATGTTTCTAGCTGTGCTTGTTGCTCTGATTGTTTCTGAAACTTCTGACTGGTACGTGACATGGGAAGTGTGGTCAAAAATACTGCGTCAACCTGCCTTGAAGTTGCAGCAAATAACCACCGACTCTCATTCAATTTCTTTCTGGGTGCTTCAAAAATTTGTGTTAGCTAAATGGAGAGGTTTAAAGAAATGTGCAGGCCATTGGCCGGGCAAATAGATTTTGGTGACTATAACTCAAGGTACAGCATACAATACTGTGCAAAAGTCTTGGGCACATATATTTACCTAGGGTGCTGAAGATTTGCACAGTACTGTAGTAATTTTATGTATTGCACTGTTCTGCTGCAAAAAAAAAGTTTCAGAATATATGTGAATGATGATAAATCTGATTCTGATACAGATCTCTCTTGTGGACTGAGGGTGGGAAGGAGGCAGGGAAAGGAGAATTGTGCTTGGGAAAAGGGGAAGGGAGAGGGCAGGGATCAGGAAGCACAAGAGACATTCTGTAATGATCAATAAACCAATAGTTTGGAATCAAATGACCTTGCCTGGTGTCTCAGGGCTGGGTGGGTCTGCGCCCACACCATCCCACTCCTCCCTCCCCGGCACTCCTCCTCTGCCACTTGTCCCACACCCTTCTCACGGCACTCCACCCTCACCATCCCCAACATCCTTTGCTCTCGCCAGATTTACAAACTTGCTGTCCTCTGCACATTGACAAATAGAGTACTGTGTAAAAGTCTGAGGCACGCCTAGATATAAAAGTTCTGGTTCCAGTGTTTTCCACAAAGCCTCATTGTCCTTTACTGATTTCTGGTTTTATACAGTGTCTTGCTGTCATCATGATTACTCTGAGAATATTTTTAACTCTATATTAGGCCATTCTTTTTTGACACAGTCTGCTGGAATGTGCCAGCTGCCAGCAGAGTCAACAATAACTCCTTAAGAATTATCTGCAGATTTGAACATTAAAACCTTGTAGGACCACAAGGAAAGAGCTGAGTGGATAACTTCCCCAAAGAGCTAGCAACAATTTGATGGGCAGAGAAGCCTCTTTTTCTATAGTAAAATTTGAGTTACTTGAAAGCTACGTTCAATTTGTTTTGGTGGTTTTGCAACCCATGTTTTGAAAGTACGTTCGCAGAACCACAGTTTATACCTTCTCTCTGTGACTGTGTGCGTTTCCTCTGAATACTCCCATTTCCTTCCACTCTCCAAAGATGTGGGTTGAGGATTAGTAAGCTGCATTGGGGCCAGAAGCCTGACAACACTTGCAGGCTACCCCCAGCACATCCTTGAACTGCATCGGTCATTGGCACAAATGACACATTTTGCTGTGTGTTTCGAAATATGTGTTTCAAATAAAGCTCATCTCTATCACTAATGCAGAGATGTGGAAACAAGATGGGCATATCAAACTCGAAATATCCTCCTGTGTGTTGAGCAAACCAAGGATATTTGCATTGTCATTATCACATACAGTAATTTCAGCTTCCTTCTCTTTGAAAAGTTGGTATTTCAAGTAGAAAGTTAGTATTTCTAATCTTTTCTCTTCACTTCTCCTTTCTTAAAGGCGGATTTTCTGTAGATTGACTAAGACCGGCAACTCACTGAAAGCAGGCTGTACTTGAACAGTAGGTCCAATTGTTGTCAGCTGGCAAATTGGCTATTGGAGGAGGAACATTTGACCTTACCCCGTCCGTTCACTCTTGAGGACATGTTGAGTCAGGAACAGAAACAAATATTGAGTGAAAAGTTCTGCATAGGGAGTTCAGGGAGTTAGGGTTGTGATCTCAGGACTGCTACCCATGCCACGTGCCAGTGAGGCTAGAACTAGGAAGATTATACAGTTTAACGCACGGCTAAGGGGTTAGTGTAGGAGGGAGAACATAAGATCTTTGGATCATTGGGACTTGTACAGAAGGGACGGTTTGCACCTGAACTGGAGAGGGACTAGTATCCTATTGGGAAGGTTTGTTAATGATGCACGGTGGGGTTTAAAGGAGAGTTACAGGGGGATGGGAACCAGAGTGCCAGAACAGTTAGTTGAGGGATTATGGAGACAGAGGTTGGTAAGACCTCAGACAAAGTTAGGAATCAAAAGGTGCAACTAGTGTCCTGAGCTGCTTATATTTCAGTGCACAAAGTATCGTAGGAAAGACAGAAGATGAGCTAGCTGGTTTACAAACAGAGGCAATGTGTAGTGAGGAGAGGCTGTTGATTGGGCCAAATTCCAGTTAACACTATGTGTTGCAAAGTAAAGGGCGGACAAAATGGAAAAATGGTGAGTACAGGACTGAAGGTGTTATATTTTAATGCACGCAGTATATGGAATAATGTAGATGAACTTGTAGCACAGTTACAGGTTGGCATGTATGATGTTGTAGGCATCACTGAATCATGGCTGAAAGAAGATTATGGCTGGGAGCTTAATGTTCAAGGATAGACTGTACCAAAAGGATAGGCAGGAAGGCAGAGGGGGGTGGTATTCCTCTGTTTGTAAGAAATGAAATCAAATCATTACAAAGAGCTGACATAAGATTGGAAGGTGTTGAATCATTGTGGACAAGCTAAGGAACTGCAAGAGTAAAAAGACCCTGATGGAAGTTGAATACAGACCCACAAACAGTAGTAAGGATGTAGTCTACAAATTACAATGGGAGATAGATGATGCATGCCAAAAGGGCAATGTTACAATAGTCATAGGGGATTTCAATATGCAGATAGATTAGGAAAATGCTGGATTCCAGAGGGGGAATTTCTTAGAGTGCCTATGACATGGCTTTTTAAAGCAGCTTATTATGGAGCCCACTAGGGGATCAACTATTCTCAATTGGGTGTTGTACAATAAACTAGAATTGATTAGAGAGTTTAAGGTAAAACAACCCTTTGGGGCAAGGGATCATAATATGATCAAATTCACCCTAAAATTTGAGAAGGAGAAGCTAAAGTCAGATGTATCAGTGGAGCAAAGGAAATTACAGAGGCATGAGAGAGAAGTTGACCAGAGTTGATTGGAAAAGAACACTGGCAGGGATGATAGCAGAGCAGCAATGACTGCAATTTCTGAAAGCAATTCAGAAGGCATAGGATACATACATCCCATAGAGGATGAAGTACTGTAAAGGATGGATGACACAACTGTGGCTAATAAGAGAAGTCAAAGCCAACATAAAAGCCAAAGAGAGGGCACTTAATAGAGCAAAATTAGTGGGAAGTTAGAGGATTGGGAAGTTTTTGAAAACAAACAGAAGGCAACTAGAAAGTCATTAAGAAGATAAAGATGGAATATGAAAGTAAGCTAGCCAATAATAATGAAGAGGATACCAAAAGTTTCTTCAGATAAATAAAGTGTAAAAGAGAGGTGAGAGTGGATTCAGTCCACTGGAAAATGGTGCTGGAGAGGTAGTAATGGGGGACAACAAAATAGCAGATGAACTGAACAAGTAATTTGCATCACTCTTCACTGTGAAAGACACTAGCAGTATGGTGGAAGTTCCAGGTGTCAGCGATCAGAAGTGTGTGAAGTTACCATAACTAGAGAGAAGGTTCTTGGGAAACTAAAACGTTTGAAAGTAGATAAGTCACCTGGACCAGATGGTGTACACCCCAGGGTTCAGAAAGGAGTTGTTGAAGAGATCACGGAGGCATTAGTAATGATCTTTCAAGAATCACCATATTCTGGAATGGTTCCAGAAGACTAGAAAACTGCAAATGTCATCCCATTTCTCAACAAGGGAGAGAGGCAGAAGAAAGGAAACTATAACCAGTTCGTCTGACCTCAGTAGCTGGGAAGATGTTGGAGTTGATTGTTAGGTTGAGGTCTCAGTGTACTCAGAGGCTGTGGTCAGCATGGTTTCCTCAAGGGAAAATCTTGCCTGACAAGTCTGTTGGAATTCTTTGAAGAAATAACAAACAGGATAGATAAAGGAGAATCGGTTGATATTGTGTACTTGGATTTTCAGGTGTTTGACAAGATACCACACATGAGGCTGCTTAACAAGCTATGAGCCCATTGTATTACAGGGAAGATTCTGGCATGGATTGGCAGGAGGCAAAGAGTGGGAATAAAGAAATTGGCTGCCATGACTAGTGGTGTTCCACAGGGGTCTGTGTTAGGTCAAAGGTTCACTTATTATCAAAGTATAAAACTCTGAAATTCTTCAATTTTCCGGGTAGCCATGAAACCAGGAAAGAAAAGAAAGACGACATGATTATCACGCCCCAAATCCCACTTCCTGCACAAAAAAAATGAATAAAATAGATCAGGCACATCGACCCTTCCCCCCATACCCCTTCCTGCACAAAATAATAACGAACAAAATGAATCAGGCACATGAACCTCTAAAACCCCCACACCACACAAAAAAAGACAAGAAGATCGAGTGAAACAACGCAGTATATAAAAACTATAAAACTAAAAAAATTTAATCCATAGTCCAAAGTCTAAATCCAAAACGCAGCAAAACCATGACGAAACGGCAGGCAGACTCATCTTGCAGCCTGCAGCCTGCCCTCTAAGAGGTTCGCTCACACTGTCTCTGCCTCCCAGAATCCTCTCTGAGACTACAGAGCGCTGAAGCATCCAAACGATCTCCAAACATCAAAACATATTCAAGATGAGAAACAAACGTAAAATACATAAAAGATGTGAAAAAGATGAAAAAGATAGTTTCATGATCTATTCGGAAGATGTCAACCGAAGGAGCATTGTACGCAGGTGCCATTTTGACCGGAAGTCAAGGGACTGATTCCTTCAACCTTATATGCCAGTGGTTTGGATGATGGAATTGATGGCTTTGTTGCAAAGTTTGCAGACGATACAAAGATAGGTGAAGGGGTAAATAGTTCTGAGGAAGTATTGGGGCTACAGAAGGACTTAGACAAAGTAGGAGAATGGGCAAAGGAGTGGCAGATGGAATAGTGTTGGGAAGTATATGGTCATGCACTTTGGTAGAAGAAATGAAGGGGCTGACTATTTCCTAAGTGAAGAGAAAATGCAAAAAATTGAGGCACAAAGGGTCTTGGGAGTCCTTGTGCAGGATTCCCCAAGGTTTAATTTGCAGGTTGAGTCTGTGGTGAGGAAGGCAAATGTGATGTTAGCATTCACTTCAAGAGGACTAGAATATAACAGCAAGGATGTAATGCTGAGATTTTCTCAAGCACTGGTGAGGCCTCACTTGGAGTATTCTGAGCAGTTTTGGGCCCCTTATCTTAAGAGGAACGTGCTGAAACTGGAGAGGGTTCAAAGGGGATTCACAAAAATGTATGCAGAGCGCTTGGTGGCTCTGGACGTGTGTTCACTAGAACTCAGAAGAATGAGAGATGACCTCATTGAAACCTATTGAATGGTGAAAGGCCTTGACAGAGTGGATGTGGAGAGGATGTTTCCTATTGTAGGGGGAGTCTAAGACACAGGACACAGGACACAGGACACAGCCTCAGAGTCCTTTTAGGACGGAGATGAGGAAGAATTTCTTCAGCCAGAGAGCAGTGAATCTGTGGAATTCGTTGCCACGCAGCTGTGGAGGCCAAGTCTTTATGTATATTTAAGGTAGAAGTTGCTAGATTATTGAGTGGTCAATGCAAGAAGGGATATGGGGAGAAGGCAGGAGATTGGGGCTCAGAGGAAATTGGATCAGCCATGTTGAAATGGTGGAGCAAAATCAATGGGCCAAGTGACCTAATTCTGCTCCTATATCTTATGGGTTTATTTCTTCCTTAGTCCCTCATCCCCCTCATCCAGGAAGGTCAGTAGAGCACTGCTGACTGAGGTTAAAGTTAACCAACTCCATCCTGACCAAGTATCAAACCAGGGATCACCGAAATCCTTACTTGTCACCAGAGCAACGCACACATGATTAAGGTTCTTGACCTGAAACATTGACTGTTTGTTCATTTCCATAGGTGCTGCCTGACCTGCTGTTTCTCCAGCAGTCTGTGTGTGTTGCTCTGGATTTCCAGCATCTGCAGAATCTCATGCTTATGTTTTCTTGTAACCAACTTTGTGCAATTCAGGTTATTTATGAAGTTCGGATCTCTGAAAGAAGTTGAATTGTGGAACATGAAGTGATGAAATGAAGCAATAATTCTGATGCTTTGTTTTGACCCAAAGCATTGACAACACCTCCCCCTCCCCATAGACCTGCTACATTCCTCCAGCATACTGTTTAGTGCACTGATTGTAGTGTCTGATTTTTTGCAGTGCAAAGCACCCATGGCACAGTCTGGTATTGTCTCAGGAGTGGCCTCAGACTGTGTGTTTGGTAAGTCTGCAAGCGAGAGGTAGATTGTTTTTAACTTTCTTCTGTATGTACCTGCACTGAGGCAGTATCCTCTGAAAAATCAAACTGCGATCAATTGTGTACTTTTTACTTTATATTATCCATGTCGATGATTTATCTTAACTGCTACATATTTCCCTGAAGCAGCTTAAATCGAACTAGCTTATTTGTGAGTCAGCAAAATTTTGAGCTGACATTGTCCATTGTTTAAGCTTCCTCCTGCTGGAGGTTACTGACTCAACTCGAACTCGTGCCAATGTTTACTGTTTAGGTTGAAATATTAAAAATGGAAGTCACTGATGTGCAGCCACTGTAAATTAATGCAACACAGATGCAGGCCCTTCTGCCCATTGGGTCTATATGTGGACGGTTGGGGTGTCCCAGGTCTCTTCATTATTTGACCCATTTTAGAGTTGGACTGTAGTTAGTTGTGTGTTGTGCAATGAACCTGATTTGATTAGGGAGCTTAGGAGACAGTGATCGTAACATGATACAATTCACCCTGCCGTTTGAGAAGGAGAAGCTAAAGTCAAATGTATCAGCATTACAGTGGAGTAAAGGGAATTACAGAGGCATGAGAGAAGAGCTGGCCAGCATTGACTGGAAGGGGACACGAGTGTGGGTGACAGCAGTACAGCAGTGGCTGGAGTTTCTGGGGGCAATCGGAAGGTGCAGGATAGATAAATCGCAAGGATGAAGAAGTATTCGAAAGGGAGGATGAGGCAACCGTGGCTGACCAGGGAAGTAAAAGACGGCATAAAAGCAAAAGAGGGGGCATATAAATAGCAAAAATTATTCGGATGTTAGAAGACTGGGAAGCTTTTTAAAACCAGCAGAAGTCAACTAAAAAGCTATAGGGAGAGGAAAGGTGAAGGTAAGCTAGCCAATAATATAAAAGAGGATACAAAAAGCATTTTTCAAATGTATAAAGAGTAAAGGAGAGTTGAGAGTGGATATTGGACTGCTGGAAAACTGGAGAGTTAGTAATGGGGGACAAAGAAATGGCAGCTGAACTTTGAACATAGAAGAGTACCTCAATGGGAACAGGCCATTTGGCCCACAATTTGCTAAAAAGCAAATCAAAAACACCCAAACACTAATCCCTTCTGCCTTCACCAAGCCTGAATCCTTCCATCTTTCTTACATCCATGTGCCTATCCCAATGTCTCTTAAGAACTTCTAATGTATTTGCCTCTACCAGCATACCAGGCAGTGCACTCCAGGCATCCACGACTCCCTGAGTAAAAAGAAACTTACACTCACGTCTCCCTTGAACCTACCCCCTCTCACCTTCACTGCATGCCCCCTGGTATTAGACATTTCAACCCTGGGAAATGGATACTCTCCATCCACTCTGTCTGTACATCTCATCATCTTGTAAACCTCAATCAGATCTCCCCCAGCCTCCCGCACACCTGGAAAAAGAAACAAGTTTATGCAGCCTCTTGTGATAGCACATGCCCTGTAAACAAGGCAGCATCCTGATAAAGCCCCAACATCTTCCCTATAGTGGGGTGACCAGAACTGTATGCAATACTCCAGATTTGGCCTAACCAGAATTTTATAAAGTTGCAACATAACTCCTGACTTCTGAACTCAATACCTTGACTAATAAAAGCAAACATTCCATAAGCCTTCTTAATCACCTTATCGATCTGTGTCACCACTTTCATGGAGCTATGAACTTGGATCCCATGATCTCTCTGCTCATCAGTACTGTTAAGGACCTTGACCTTAACAGTGTACTGTCTCTTTGCATTTTCCCTACCAAGGTGCAACACCTCACATTTATCTGGGTTAAACTCCTTCTGCCATTTTTCAGCCCAGGTCTGCAACAGTTCTCTATTGTGCAGTATGCCTTGCTGGTCTTCTACATGATCCACAACTCCACCGATCTTGGTATCATTCGCAAATTTACTAACCCACCCATCTACATTTTCATCCAGGTCATTTATATCCATTACAGGTATCAGGGGTCCCAGCACAGATCCCTGCGGAACTACACTAATTATAGACCATCAGCTCGAATACATCCCTTCAATCACTACCCTCTGTCTTCTGTGCGCAATTCAGTTCTCAATCCAAACAGCCAATTTGCCACAGATCCCATGCATCTTAATCTTCTGGATTAGCTTCCTGTGAGGACCTTTGTCAAACACCTTACGAAGATCCATGTAGACAACATCCACTGCTCTACCCTCATCAATCTCTCTTGTCACCTTGTCAAAAAACTGAATCAAGTTCATAAGGCACAACCTGCCACACCCAAAGCCACACTGGCTAATTAGGCATATTTTGCATCAGTCTTTACTTTGGAAGACACCAGCAGTATGCCAGAAATCCAAGAGTGTCAGGGAGCAGAAGTGAGTGTAGTTGCTATTACTAAGGAGAAGGTACTTGGGAAGCTGAAAGGTCTGAAGGTAGATAAGTCACCTGGGCCAGATGGACTACACCCCAGGGTTCTGAAAGAGGTTGCTGTAGAGATTGTGGAGGCATCAGTAATGATATTTCAAGGATCACTAGATTTTGGAATGGTTCCACGAGACAGGAAAATTGCAAATGTCACTCCACTCTTCAAGAAGGGAGGGAGGCAGCAGCAAAGAAATCGCAGTAAGCCTGACTTCAGTGGTTGGGGTTTTGTTGGAGTCCATTATTAAAGATGAGGTTTTGGCATATTTGCAGGCACATGATAAAATGGGCCCAAAGTCGCATGGTTTCCTAAGGGGAAAACCTTGCCTGACAAATCTGTTGGAATTGTTTGAGGAAACAACAGACAAGAGAGACAAAGGAGAGCCAATGTATGTTGTTTACTTGGATTTTCAGAAGACCTTTGACAAGGTGCAGCACATGGGGTTCCTTAACAAGAGCCCACGGTATTACGGGAAAGATACTAGCACGGAAAGAAGATTGACTGACTGTGTGGAGGCAAAGAGTGGGAATAAAGGGAGCCTTTCTGACTGGCTGCTGGTGACTAGTGGTGACCAAGACGGAGTGGCATAGGAGACTTGATGGTCCAAATGGCTAATTCTGCACCTATTTCTTTTATCTTAGTGAGGGTGCCTTTGGTTCATAAAGATAGTGGTGGAGTGGGTGGAATCTGCTTGAGTTTATACTCCAGTCTGTTATCTGATGAGTACTGTCTCAGGTAGCGGGTGGGTCAAAGTATCATGGTACATTACCTGACCTGGCACAGTGGCATAGCTAACAGAGCTGTCGCCCCACGGCTCCTATGACCCAGGCTCAATCCTGATCTCCGGTGTGGACTTTGCACGTTGTCCTCTGACCGCACGGATTTCCATAAGGCCTTTTCCTTTGGTTCCTCCGTTTCCGGCAATATCGGAAAGGTCACTGTGAATGTCCCCAGAATCTTACCTAGGCGAGTGGAGAGAGGGGCAAAGCAAGTTCAATTGTGCTGCTGTCGGTGAGGGGTTTGTATGTTCTCCCCGTGACCGCGTGCGTTTTCTCCGGGTGCTCCGGTTTCCTCCCACATTCCAGAGACGCATGGGTTAGTAGGTTAATTAGCCACATGGCGCGGGCTCATTGGGCTCAAAAGGATGTTACAGTGCATCTTCTCTAAATAAATAAAAGTGGAAGGATTACTGGGATATGTGTGAATAATAACAAATGTAGTATTATTGCATGTGGGGGGATGATGGTCACCACAGGTTTGATGGGCCGGTAGGCCTGTTTCCCTGACATAATGACACAACGACTGTGAATTTACATCGAGGCATCAGGAGTCAATTGGAACTGAAGAGTTAACGTCACCAGGAGGAAAGGGAAGGCAGATTGTGAAGAGAAACCAGGATGAGCACGTTTTAAATTGGAAGTGTTACAGTGAGACAGCTCATAAAGAATAAACCAATTATTCAGGTTTTTGCTGGGCACAGTTTTCCAGAGTGCTGGGGTGGTGTGGAATCCCCTGGTTTCTCTGACACACAGATGAAATGGTTTGCAGAATAAGCTCATGGAGTTGTGTGGCACGGAGACGGGCTCTGTGATCCACCAAGTGCATGCCCCACCTTTTTGGCCATCTACGCTAATCCTACTTGCCTACGTGAGAACCATCAGGGAAGGAAGAAGTGGATACTGTATTTGGAGGTGAAGGAGAGAGAGGTGGATGTCAGGAGGAAGAGGGAACAGCCTGATTGATACAGGACATTCTCAAGAATCTTTGTCATCGACAGAGAGATGTGATGTCATAGTGGGACATTTGGTTGAACACTGGCAGCTGTTCCTCCAGCTTTCAGATGTGATCTGGCAAATTCACTTATGAATGGCTTAAAGACATCCGAAGGCCTGGCCACCTTGGGTAAGGAGGTCACTACAATAACCTCTTCTGCTTTGCATGGTCTTTCTGAGAGCTTTGCCTAAGGACAAGTTAACACATTTTCCGTTTTGATTTGTTACAATTGCAAGGATTGTGTGTACGGTATTTTATGTGAAAGGATGTGTAGGGTGGGATCACAAACATAAATTTTGATCTGCTTTGTAAGCAGTCATTGCCTTTTTCTGCTCTAGAGGAAGGGTGAAGAATGCAAAGTCCCTCCTGGCATTAACTATTGGACTGTTCATGGACTCTGGTGAGTAGATACTTCCATCAGTGATCTTGCAAAACAGTGTGATCTAGTCCAATGTCTATGCGGTGTTTCAGTGCAAATTCCAGCCGGCTATTTTGGGGGGTTCATGGTGGTGGGTTGGAGCTACGTCTCTACCAAAGGAGATGCAAGGTTCCCCTTCTCTCCACTAGCCAACAGGTCACCTTTGGGCAAGGTGTAGCACCTGCTTAGCACTACCTCCCCTCCTCCCCCACCCCCCAATCAAGATCATGTGAAGCCATAGGAGTAGGTGGTGAATGGTTGTATGTGCAGCTGGTGCATATCACAAGTCCTGGTTCTACAACCACTGATGCCAGGCAGACAATCCCTGAAGAGTATTGATAATGGCTGGGGTCACCCATCTGGTAAAGACACTGCTCAGAAGATGACATCGGCAAACCACTTCTGTAGAAAATATTGCCAAGAACCATCATAGTCATGGACAGACCATGATCGCATACGTCATGTGACACAGCACATAATGATGACAATGAATAGTAGTTGACCCCTGGGTCAGTTCATGCACAGTAAGATCCCACGGGTGTCAGGTGAGATAAATGACCAGGAAATATTGGCCAATATTCTGTCAGAGCTTATTTGCCTATTGTTGCATAATGCCGGGAGATACTGTGCCTGCCTGAATATGATAGTGAGACTCAGCCGAAGTATGGCGCCCAGCAGCTCTGCAGACATGCTAAGAATATAAAAGTAGGAACACCAGTGTCTTCTGTTCAACTTAATAAGATCACAGCCAAACCTTTACTTCATTGACAACTTCCTGATTTTTCTACTTCTCCCTAACATCCAAAAGAATCTTTTGTTTTCTTGGTATTTGGTTTTCTTTGATAGTCCAAGCTGTGCTAAAGAGCAATATTAATTTCTGCTTTTCAGTCTTTATCTCTGAGCCCCTCTTCTTCTCCCTCCTGTTCTCTCTCTGCTCCTTTCAAACAAAATTTCATTCCTTTCCACTGACTAGGAGCTCACCACTCCGCCCCCGCCCCCCCAATTCTCCCATCTTGTTCTCTTGGGAAGGAAGAAAATGAACTACTGGGATGAGGAACACAGACCCTTCGCAGAAAGCCCTTTCGCTGAGACTGAAATGTTAATTTATCCCTCAGAGCGTATATGTTGCCTTTAATTGGTGTTTTTTCATCATCTTGATTTTATTTAGAAACATAGCACAATGCAGCACAATACATGCCTTTCAGCCCGCAATGCTGTACTGAACATGTACTTACTTTAAAAATTACCTAGGGTTACCCATAGCCCTCTGTTTTTCTAATCCCCATGTACCTATCCAGGAGTCTCTTAAAAGGCCATCGTATCCACCTCCACCACCGTCACCAGCAGCTCATTCCACGCACTCACCACTCTGCGTATTAAAAAACTTACCCCTGACATCCACTCTGACCCTACTTCCTAGCACCCTAATACTGTGCCCTCTCGTGTTAGCCATTTCAGCCCTGGGGAAAAGCCTCTGACTATCCACATGATCAATGCCTCTCATCATCTTGTACACCTCTATCAGGTCACCTCTCACCCTCTGTCGCTCCAAGGAGAAAAGGCCTAGTTCACTCAACCTGTTCTCATAAGGCATGCTCCCCAATCCAGGCAACATCCTTGTAAATCTCCTCTGCACTCTCTCTATAGCTTCCACATCCTGCGTTAAAACAATTTCCAAGTGGATAACAGAAAACAAATGCGTGTGTTTTTTTTTAATCCAAACAGGCCTAAAAGTAACCAGATGTGCAATAATTCCTGGCATTTCAACATTAAAAATGTACAGGTGGGTATTCACGGTGAGATTAATAGGTAGGCCCATCGGCTGTTCATTTACGTGCGACAGCGTTTACTTCCTTGGTTCGGTATGATGTGGTCATTGAACTATCAGGAAGGGTTTATTGTTTTGGTTAAAGTACTGTAGATTTAAGAGTTATGTTAAATTTATTTTATATGGTATTCACACGAGCTTGATTAGATTACAGCACTTACTGGGTTTGGAATGGAGCAGGGAACTGCAAAGCTAAAACTTTAAACAGAAATTGCCCCAAATTATTATTAGTTTTAATATTGGATCTGTAATCTGTGTAGAGGTGATGAGGGATGATTTTTACTTGAGTTGATGTTGCGTTTATAGTTCAAAGTTTAAAGTAAACTTTATTATCAAAGTACATATATGTCACTATATACAACCCTGAGATTCATTTTCCTGTGGGCATACTCAGCAAATCTATAGAATAGTAATTAAACATGATCAATGCAGAAGACAACAAACTGCAAATGCAAGAATAAATAAATAGCAATAAATAACAAGAGACAGTGAGATAAAGAGTTCTTAAAGTGAGATCATTGGTTGTGGGAACATCTCAATGGATGGGTAAGTGAGTGTAGTTATGTCGTTTGTTCAAGAGCTTGATGGCTGAGGGGTAGTAACTATTCTTGAATCTGGTGGTGCGAGTCCTTAGGTACTTATACTTTCTACCTGATGGGAGCAGCAAGAAGAGAGCATGGCCTGTTGGTGGGGGTCGCTGATGATGGATGCTGCTTTCCTACAACAGCATGTCATGTAGATGCACTCAATGGTTGTGAGGGCTTTTCCTGTGACGTACTGGGCCAAATCCACTACCTTTAGTAGGATTTTCTGTTCAAAGGCATTGGTGTTCCCACACCGGGCTGTGACGCAGCCAGGGTTATGAGTGGCCTGAACTAGACTCCTGGTCTGATGGACAAAGAATCGGTCTTTCTCTGCTACTTTTTGCCCTCATTTCTGTCCCTGGTGCTTGATGTCACCATCCAAGTGAAACACTGGTGATGAACATGTGACGATGGTCAGGACTAAGATTTACACGAGCAAGTTATTTGGAATTCATTGAAGTGAAACAGATGTGTGGTTCTGCTTTTCTCAATTGGTTTACCTTGGAAGTGACTGGCTTTGGATCGCTGTAAACTCGCGGCCTCTGCTGTTTGTGGTGTATATAAATGACCTGGATGAAAATGTAGATGGGTGGATTAGTCAGTCTGCAGATGATATGAAGACTGGAAATGTTGTTGATCGTGTCAAAGATGGGCAAAGAAGACAATGGGATATAGATCAGTTACAGATATGGACAGAGGAAAGCAGGTGGAGTTTAACTCTGCCAAGTGTGAAATGTTGCACCTTGGTAGGTCAAATGCAAAGAGAATGTAAAGGTCTTGCTCTAACAGTACTGATGTGCAGAGGGCTATTGGAATCCGGGTTCATAGCTCCCCAGAGGTAGGCACACATGTTAATAGGGTGGATTAGTGCACATGCGCTGGGTTGTGCGTGCAGCCTGTTACAGCCGCCCTGACTAGTTTTCTTACTTTTTCCTTCTTACTTTCTTAACTTACGTTATTTGTTGTAATTTTTTTTCACGGTAACACATTGAAGCTACACCCTAACACGCTGGTGGAGAGAGTTTTATTTGGGTTTTTACCACTGGAAATAGTTACATTCGGACACGTCTCATTAGCGTGGCAGCAGTATGGTCGCATTGTTTATTCCAGGGACCAGCTGATTGCGCTTATGCCGGCTGGTTTAGCGAACAGAGCAGCGGACACCCCAGCTGAAATCTGGAGGAAAACACACAGAGGATGCAGAGGGGGATCAAAAAGGCGAGGGAAGAAGACTGGGGCAAGACAACAGAGACTTATGGAGAAGAGGAGTTATAAGCCGTGTCGCCCCCTCTCATTATGGGCAATGTGAGATCGCTGGGTAATAAAATGGATGAGTTGACGGCGCTAGCCAGGAGTCAGAGAACATTTCAGGAGTGCAGTGTTATGTGTTTTACTGAAACGTGACTGCATGCGGACATACCCGACCAAAATGCTTCCATGGAGGGCTTCCAGACCGTTCGGGCTGACCGGAAGTGCACTGAGAGCAGTAAGCGTAAAGGAGGGGAGCTTGCTGTTCTGGTTAACAACAGATGGTGCAATCCTGGGCATATTATGATCAAGGAACGTGTTTGTAGCCTGGATATTGAAATTTTTGCTGTTGGACTCCGGCTATATTCCACCGAGATGCAACACTGGGCGTCATGGGAGGTTGTTCCTGCCTGTGGCCATCGAACTTTGCAGCTCCTCCCGTGGAGGGTCAGACACCCTGAGCCAGTAGGCTGGTCCTGGACTTATTTCCAGCTGGCATAGTTTGCATATTGTTGTTTGATTGTTTGTGGTTTTGTATTGCTATATTTATGCTCTATTCTGGTGCAGCTGTAACGAAACCCAATTTCCTTCGGGATCAATAAAGTATATCTATCTGTCTGTGACTAATGTCTATGTCTATAATGTCTATGACTAATGTCTACATCTACGTCTATGTCTATAAGGCGGCATACGGCGTGCTTGCTTTTATTGGTCGAGGCACTGATTTCAGAAGTCAGGATGTAATATTGCAGCTTTATAAAACTCTGGTTAGGCTGTGTCTGAGTATTACATACTGTTCTGGTGGCCCAATTTTAGGAAGGATGCTGAGGCTTCGGAGAGGGTGAAGAAGAGGTTCACCAAGATGCTGCCTGGATTAGAGGACATGTGATGGACAAACTCTGGTTGTTTTCTCTGGAGTGGCAGAGGCTGAGGGGAGATCTGATCGAGGTTTATAGGATTATGAGAGGCATAGAGAGAGGAGACAGGGGTGAAATGTCTAATACCGGAAGGCATGCATTTAAGATGAGAGGGGGTAATTTCAAAGGAGTTGTGAGGGGAAAGTTTTTACACGGAGAGTGGTAGGTGTCAGGAATGTGTACAGGCAGGAACATTAAAGACTTTTAAGAGACATTCTGATAGACACATGAATGAGAGGAAAAATAGAAGGATATGGTCTGTTGGGCTCCTGTACACTGTCCAGTGCTCCCAGTGTGGCCTCCTGTATATCGGTGAGACCCAAGGTAGATTGGGAGACCGCTTCGCCAAGCACCTACACTCCGTCCACCAGAAGAAGCACAATCCCCCAGTGGCCACTCATTTTAATTCCACTTCCCATTCCCATTCCAATATCTCTATCCATGGCCTCCTCTACTGTCGTAATGAGGCCACACTCAGGTTGGAGGAGTAACATTTTATATTCCATATGGGTAGCCTCCAACCTGATGGCATGAACATTGCTTTCTCGAACTTCCGGTAATGCCTCCCCCCACTTCAACATTCCCTATTCCCATTTCCCTCTCTCACCTTATCTCCTTGTCTGCCTGTCACCTCCCCCGGTGCTCCTCCCCCTTCTCTGTCTTCCATGGCCTTCTGTCCTCTCCTATCCGATTCCCCCCTCTCCAGCCCTGTATCTCCACTTTCAGCAATCAACTTCCCAGCTCTTTACTTCACCCTACCCCGCCACCCCGGTTTCATCTATCACCTTGTGGTTCATCCTCCCCTCCCCTTCCCCCCACCCCATCTTCTTACTCTGACCCCTCATCTTTTTTTCCAGTCCTGAGGAAGGGTCTCGACCCAAAATGTCAAGTGTACTCTTTTCCATAGATGCTGCCTGGCCTGCTGAGTTCCTCCAGCATTTTGTGTGTGTTGCTCGGATTTCCAGCAACTGCAGATTTTCTCATGTTTGTGATGACTAATTTAATTGGTTCAGCACACCATTGGGTCTGTTCCCGTGCTGTACTGTTCTAAGTTCTACATTAGGAGGTGATTCAAGCCTTGTCTTTCAGACAGTGGCAATCCAGCTTCATGGATTCAGAATGATTGGCTGTTCTAAAGTATAAGATCAGATTAAAATCTCACTGGTTGGACTCTTATTTACGTTGTTGCACTGCATCCCTTGGCAGTTAAAGTGCCTTATGTTTCTGTTTATTTGCAGGATATCTTATCCGACTTGAAGCAGTGGTGGCCTGATTTGATCCATCCCAATAGTACTCAGCTCTGGTAGGTCTTGTGATGATCACCTGGCTTTTAATGCCTCCCATTGTTCACAGCTCCATTGTTCATGTTGGCAACACAGTCCCGAGGAGGGCTGCACTTTGGAGGTATCGCCTTGCTGATTTCAGTGTCAACAATCCATTTGGATTCCAGTCTACCTGCTTGGACAGGTGTGTGGTGTGTGGAGTTCCATTCACATAGAGCCCTAAGCATCCCCACATCTGGGAGCTGCTGAAATCAGACTTGAAAACCAGAGCCCAGTCAGCACGATCTGCCGTAGAGTCAGAGTGATCCAGCATAGCATCAACCCACCAACGGTCGCACATGGATTTACACCTTATTTGCTTCACGTTTCAATCGGCTGGTCTCAGAATTTCCCACCTCCAGTGGGGGTCAATTTACAGTGACCGTTTAACCTACCAACCCACACGTCTTTGTGGCAAAACACACACGATGCTGGAGGAACTCAGCAGGTCAGGTAGCAGCCATTGAGAGAAGCAGACAGCCAACGTTTTGGTTCAAGGTGAAGAGTCTTGGCCTGAGACATCGACAGTCTATCCCTCCAGTCCTGTCGAGTTCCTACAGCAATTTTTGTATTGCTGCAGTTTCCAGTATCTGCAGTCCCTTGTGTTCCTATCTTGGTGATGTGAGCAGGGAAATGTGGAGAACATGCAAACTCCACACGAACAGCAATTAATCTTTTACCCATTAAACAGACATCCCTAGTCCCACCAAATTCGACTGCGTAATCTGTTTTAGTAATGGCTTCAACTGCAAGAGGTACAATACTCTTAAATTAACCAAAGTTAAATAAGTGCATAACAAGTAAGGAAGTGATGCAGATGCATCTCTGCTGCCTTCGAGAGATATTCCGACAGCCTGAATGCTATTGAACAGTATGGAAAAGGAAGGTCGTGCTTTTGAATAGGTACCCATACTGAGGTGGCTTTCTCAGTCAGGGCAGGAATAGGGGTAGGGTTGGGGACAGGAGGATTTTAAATTTAGTGCCCCATACTTGTGAGGGGCACTTGGAAGGGTTCCTGCACCCAACTCACAACTGCAAGACAAGTTGTAGGTTAATTGCCCTTAGTGTGTGGGTGAGTGGTAGAATTTGGGGTTGATTTGATGGGAACATGGGTAGAATGGCATGGGATTAGTATAAATGGTTGCTGATGGTTGGGTAGGAATTCAGTTTCTAATGGAACAGTCATTGGTGTAAAATGGTAACTCAGTTTCTACCTGCACAGATGCTGCTCAACCTGAGTATTTGTAGCAATTTCAGTTTTTAACTACTTAAAATTTCTACCTCCCCACATGGTTGAAGAGTACAATGGGAAAACTAATGCCAGGAGCTCGATATTTATGCCTAGTTACGTTAATAATGTCCTTAACACAAAATTTCAAGATGCTACAGAAATATAATTAAAGGTTAGGAGATGGGTGGACAAGGTCATATTAGTCTAAGTGACTAACAAAAATGCATAAATTTATTATGATTTGTAATCAGTTAAAAAAGTCCGAATAAACAATCTTTCCGGAGAAAGGATAAGATTTTCTGCCTCAAAGTTGCTTGATTTTTAAGGGAGTCGAGGGATTTGTGGTTAGTGCAGGAAAATGGCACTGAGGTGAAAGATCAAGTTTAACCTTATTTGAATGACACCAGGCACAAAGGGGTTGAATGGCTGCCCACTCCAAGTTTTCATCTTTTGAAGTGGAAGTGGTTATTAGGAGTGATTGGAATCCAGAAAAAGGAGCACGTTTTGAGGCATGGTAGTGTAGTGGGTGGGATGGTACTGTAGGGGGCGGCACGGTAGTGTAGCAGTTAACATAATGCTTTACAGCACCAGCTGTAAGAATGGGATTCAAATCCCGCTTCTGTCTGTAAGGAGTTTGTAGTTTCTTCCAGTGGCCGCGTGGATTTCCTCTGGGTGCTCTGGTTTCCTCCCACAGTCCAAAGAAATATGAATTAGGATTAGTAAATTTATTATTTATTTAGAGATACAGCACAGAATAGGCCCTTCCGACCCTTTGAGCCACACCACCCAGCAACCCCTGATCTAACCCTCACCTAATCACGGGACAATTTACAGTGACCAATTAATCTACTAACCGGACATACAGACTCCTTACTGATGATGTCGGAATGGAACTCTGATGCCCTGAGCTGTAATAGCATCGTGCTAACCGCTAGGCTACTATGGCACCTTACGGGCATGCTGTGGTGATGCTGAAAGCATGGCGATGCTTGTGACCTTTCCCCAGCACATCGTGGACTATGTTGGATGTTGACACAAAGCATTGTGTTTCACTGTCTGTTTCGATGTACTGTACAAGCGACCGAGTAACACCGATCTTAAAAAGGGGAACCGTGCAATCAGATATTTGTATAAGATGAGTAAGTGTTAGAAAACCTTTCATCACCATGAAGTAAAACCCAGCCTGAAAAGATGGAATTAACAGGGATGGTCATTTGTCTGTGGAATCAGCCTGACATTTTGGGTGTCACTTTCTCAGGAAACACGAGTGGCAGAAACATGGAACCTGCGCAGCGACACTGGAGTCCCTGAACTCCCAGAATAAGTACTTCAGTAAGGCCCTGGAACTGTTCAAAACTCTGGACCTGAACAGGTAATTAGTCTCCTGCTGGTAGCACATCCTCCTCATCTCACTCTGTTCCATTGGGGTGGGGGTAATCTAACAATGTTTTTACTCAATCCTCCTACATCCACTCCTTATTCCAAGTATTCCTTGATTCAGTATTCCGCAGTGAGAGGGGCCTTAATGATTGTGAGGTCCGTGTAAAACAGACTGATGTGCTGGGACAGGTTGATGTTAAGAGGATGTGCTAGAACATTTGAAAAACAAAGGTCAGCCTGTATTGTTCTGTAATGTACTACGTTCTATGTCCAAAGGCATTCTATTTGAGGCGTATACCAGGAGCCCTACTGCTACCATTGTTTGTATTTAATTTGTGCTTTTAAAAATTCCCAAATCAAAGCATTCATGTCTACCTTAACCCATTTCTTTATCGACACTAACATTCCTTTTGCTTTTGATTATACCCGAGCTCTGTGATAAACCTTCTTCTACATAGGAGATCATACAGCCCCATCAGTCAATGCTGGTTCTCAGTGCAAATAAATCTATATTCTACTTATCCCCTGTAACCTTTCAACTTCACCCTGATCTGACCAGAAACCAACAGAGAGGACAATTTATGGTAAGCAGAGATCCATAGAGGATGAACATGGAGAACTCCACGGAGATGGGGATTCAGCCTGGGTCACTGGCGCTGTGGGGTAGCAGCACCAACATGCCAGCCTCACCTTTACCTGTTGTGCTCTGTCCATCTCTGATCAATTCCTGTCTTCTGTAATCTGATATTTATTTCAATTCAGGATTATAATTTCCAGTGATTAATTTATCTTTGAAACTTTATTTAGTGTACTTGAGAAGTCTAATATATTGCCATCGTCCAAGTATTATACGGTAAGTCCTCACTACTGTTTCAAACTTAAGCACCTCGTTTTCCTACGATGCTGCGATCACGATGCTATAACTGATACTGTAAAATTCCCAATTTTAGATGGAGGTCATAGAAGATGCCCTTGTGAGGATGTATGGGGTAACACCAAAGATTCAGTGCATGTTTCCATCCCAGGTAATACAAATGTACATTCCTGTATCCTTGTGATTTATACAGTTCTGAACAAAACCTGGTTTGGAAAAAATCATAATTAAACCAAGCTTTCAATTTAAAACATTGTACTTTTCATACTTCTATCGTGCTACTGTTTAAAACAGAATACCTAGATGGAGTGAACATGAAGAGGATGTTTCCCACAGTGGGGGAGCCTAGGATCACAGAGCACAGTATCAGAATAGACAGACCTCCCTTTAGAACAGAGTTGAGGAGGAATTTCTTTCGCAAGGGGGAGGTGAATCTGTGAAATCCATTGCCACACCCAGCTGTGGAGGCCAAGTCATTGGATATATTTACAGAGGAGGTTGATAGATTCTCGATTAGTAACGGCATCAAAAGTTATGGGGAGAAGGGAGGAGAGTGGGTTTGAGAGGGATAATAAATCAGCCTTAATGGAATGGTGGAGCAGACACAATGGACCAAATGGCCTAATTCTTCTCCTGTGTCTTATAGTCTAATACAAGGTTGCATTTACACCTTGTCCACCCAGAATAAGAATATATATTATACACAATAAAACCAGTTTTGTGTTGAGAGGTTATTCCTGTACCAGAAGCAATAGGTCACTTCTGTTCATAGGATTGCCTAGAGATTATACTGGAATCATTAGTATACAGCAAACATTAATCTCTCCATATCTGGGAATTAAGGTTAAACAGTGATTTACACTAAGGACTTAGACCTGTAAATTCTTGTTTAAAAAAAATGACTAGAAATGATAAAAGTTCTGACTTTAAAAATGCTTCACTATAGTGAATTTCTTATGCCTATGGAAGATATGAGCTTGTAATTCAATAGTTTAACTTTGTTTTCTTTTGTCACTCTACTTCCCCAACCACAGGGAGTGTCAGTCCAAACACTGGGCCAGATTGAATTCTGTTTCACCAAAGAATTTCAGTTGCTGAATTGTACAAAGGCTGCACCCAGTCCACTTGTCTCCGAGGAGGAACAACAGAATACGTATTCACAATTTGGTATATGTGACCCTAACACGCAAATCAGTTATCCTCCTATAGAACACTTGCATTGAATGTATGTAGGAAAATGCCAAGTTTAGTGCCAGTAATGTGCGTCTGGTCACTGGAGGAAATACTACAGTGTATTTAATATACTACTAAGTATATTAAAGTTTGGCACAGCTCTTAGCTTGACTACACTGTCAAATTTTAACTAGTTGGTCAGTGTCTTCAAATAAAAGCATTCAGCATTTAATACTGTTTTCAAAGATTTTAAGAGATTGTAGCTTAATGTTAATACTGCCAACATAGCTTTTCACCCATGTTTGCTTTATTGTCTAGCTGGTTTATTACACAAGTTCTAGTTTATTTTGTCATGACTTTTGTTGTTTTGGACATGATGTGTTGAATCATTTGGATGACACCATGTGTTGTTGAAACACTAGTAAGGTCACAACCAGGTCTATGTACCTAATTCTGCTCACAGTATTTTAGGTGGGGAATGAAGTGCTGGTGATGTGGTAAAAGGGGAATTACTAGACTGGTTTCATGGAAGAGTGACAATGGAAAATTGAAGTAGATTTACACATTATTGGAGGTATACTGAGTAAATAAGTAATAACAGTTCCCATTGCCGAAAGCCAGCAGCAGAGATTTAAAGTGGAGAACCAAAGATGGGAGGGAATGTGAGGAACAACTTGCTTAGTGAGTACTTACTGCCGAGATAGCTCTGATTCATTAGGAGAAAGCTCTTGGTTTAGCTTTTTCACAATTGGTGGGTTGTGGAGCCTTTGACAGCCATTGACAGATGACAGAACTTCCATTATAAGGAGAGGTCTCTAACTGTTTGTCAAGTTTTCTTTTGTTTTGGAAGAAAAGAAACATTAGATTGCAGAATGTTTCCTCCTGATTGTTCATGCACAATACTTACTTCAGTCTCTCTGACTGCATTGACCTCTGATCAGTGGTGTAGGGTTTTTACTCTTTGATATTTGAACTCAAGATTTACTGCTATTTAAGATTTTCCGCTGAATGATTAAACCAATCCCAAAGCCAAGAGGAGGTTGTGAGAAATGCTGTGTCAGCAAATGTCACTAACGCAGTTTCTAGCTTTTGATAATTCTGATGCATTTTTGTTTTTGAATAACATTTTATAAAATGCTCAAAAATGTAAATGAGTAAATAATTAAAAAGTTACAATCAAACTTTAATTTGAGATTATTTTGAAGTGATCATTAATAAGGAACGGTTTCACAATCCCTCAGTCCAGCACTCATCCTCAGGCACAAGAACGTGCCTCTTAATCCAAGAGTCCAATGCACAATATTTAAAAACGGACAGTCAGACACAGTGAGTTGAGGAAAGATTTTCACCTAAAGTGTGGTTCTGCACAATCAGTTTACCAACTAGTAAAATATCCTTTCATCTTTACCACCTTTCTTGCTATTTTAGAGATCCGTAGACACATACTGACGATCCCTATACTTCTCCACCCTTCAATAAACCTAGCCTTGTGCATGTGCCTTCCCCCAAGGGATAGCAAAGACAAATAGTCTGGCAGTTGTATAAACTAGTTGGACTTAAGGGGAGAAAAAAGGCAGAAAGTTCTCACTTTGGGAAAGGGCAATTTTACTAAGGCATAAGGTGATGAAAACGAAGCAGCGAAGGTGGGTTGCTAAGCTGTCCATAAGATGTTTCCCAGGCTTTTAACAGAGAAGGTGTGTGAGCATTACTTTCTAATCCTCTCCATATAATGGTAGGATTTGCTAAGTGTTTTATTTTAAAAAGGAGATGGGGTTGGACCAAGTATGATGGGTGTTGGTATATACATTAAAAATGCATGAGGAGCAGTTTTAGTCATTTAGAATGGTACATATTATTCAGGGTGTCCTTTCTTCCATACCCTCTCCCAAACAATTTTCTTTCACTTTCTCCAGATTGAATTCCATTTCTCATTTTCTTGGCCACTTCTCTGATGCAGTTAATTTCCTTCCCCACAATCAGCCACAATGCCAATTTTTGCATTAAATAATTATCACTTTGTCCAAAATTCCAATCGTTAGCTGACAGGACTGTCCCTCAAATCACCGATGAATGTTCTTGCATGATGTGCGTCTTTACAAATGATAATGAAAGCTGCTCTGCAAGAAGTATCCAGTACTGCGGGCTGGGCTGTCCCATCTTCACTTGTTCTGTCCTTCCCCCTCCCACCCTTTAAAACAAATATAACTTTAGCACTAGTCCAGGGCTACGCTCACAATTGAAGAGGATTAGAAAATAATGCTCAAACCGTGTAATTCTATCCTGGTGGACACTGAGCTGACAACCAAACTGCTTTCAAAACTGTCAAACCCACT
This sequence comes from Mobula hypostoma, assembly GCF_963921235.1. Lineage (NCBI taxonomy): Eukaryota > Metazoa > Chordata > Chondrichthyes > Myliobatiformes > Myliobatidae > Mobula > Mobula hypostoma. The sequence continues at coordinate 88,302,392 of NC_086104.1, read as the reverse complement.
TCCTCATTTTAATCCAATATGTTGCATCGACCTCCACTGATGTGTTTGCTAAACACCGCATCCAGGACAACTCTCTAGTGCTCACCCCTACATATTGCACCTTAGTAAACTTGTCCCCTTCATAAACTGAGAACTTCTGACGATGGATACGGGATATAATTTGCTTATGTCATCACCTCCAGAATGCCTCCCCACTGCTAGACTCTTTCACAATCCTTTTTTTTGGAATGAACTGATCTTCAATCCCTAGTATTACATCCGGAGGTGCCCCTTGTCTTATTGGAGCATGCTATGTATTTCCTAAGATGTCTTCCTGAATGCATTAAGTTTTCTGTCTGTTATCTTTCACATGGTACAATATCAGTTAATATCAGAAAAGTCAAACCTCTTTTTATTGTTGCCTATTTTTCAGCAATGTGTGCCTGGCCATTTGCTATCTAATCTCCCAACTGTTCAGAGATAATTGCACAAGTTCAATCCATTTGATTAAGGCTCATTTGATAATTCTAATATTTTAACCTTCCTCACAGCTATAATTTACTACTAACTGAACTCCGAATGACAAACAGCATTGCTGGGCTGTTATTCCTGCTCTTTAAGCAATGTCCCGTCAACAACAGAAATATTACAGGTACAGGTTTCCCCCGCCATCTGAAGGTAGAGCGTTCCTATGAAACGGTTCATAAGCCGAAATGTCGTAAAGCGAAGAAGCAATTACCATTTATTTGTATGGGAAAATTTTGTGAGCGTTCGCAGACCCAAAAATAACCTACCAAATCATGCCAAATAACACATAGAACCTAAAATAACAGTAACATATAGTAAAAGCAGGAATAATATGATAAATACACAGCCTATATAAAGTAGAAATACTTTTCCACGATCATTGCCGGCACTGTTCGCCAAAGCGAAAATCTCACGCAAGCGCTCTCGGCAGAAAATCTCACGCAAGCGCTGTTGGCAAAAACACTTTCTCCAGTAACCTTTAAGCTATGAAGCTGCTAAATCATACCAATTAACACGTAAAAATACACAGCCTATATAAAGTAGAAATAATGTATGTACAGTGTAGTATCACTTACCGGAATTGGTTCAGCGCCGAGCACACTGATGATGGTGTGTTAGACTGAGTCGTCGCAGGTCGGGTGGTGCAGTAGCCCCCACCCTCCGGGCCACCGACCGATACATTGCCACGAAGCACGCAGGGGTCCAGCGGTAGCCGGAAGGCACACAGCACACCTTTAAGAAAAAAGCCGAAATAAACAAGCTAATTAATTACGTGCCACCCAACACGTAATTGTTGACCCAGTTCAGTGCCGATTGCATCGCCTCTGATGTGGGCCGACATTTACGTGTCGGGTGACACCTGATTAATTAGCATGTTTATTTTGGCTTTTTTTCTTAAAGATGTGCTGTGTGCCTCCCAGCTACTGCTGCATTCTCCGCGAATCGGTATCTGTCCGTGGCCTGGGGGTTGGGGTGGTGGGACACTGGGGTGTCATCTCGTCGTCTGTTTCCATTAGAGCAGGCGGCTCATCTTCTCCTATGACTGCCCGCCTCGATGTGATGTTGAAGGTCGAGGTTTGTTGTCTGCTGTGGCTGATGTGGAAGGCTTGCTTGACTGCTGAGCCTCGCGCATGTTTCTATCGTACAGCTCTTTGTAAGCACTCAAGCCATCCTGCAAATATCCCCTAAACCTACGTACCCTTTCAAAATTAAAGTCATACTTTATCATTGCAGCGAAAATCTCATGCAGTTGCTTCACGTTCATTTCGCTAGTGCATTTGGTTTCGATTGTTACCCTTTCCTCTTCCAATTGCATCAGCTCTTCATCTATCAGTTCTTGGTTATGGGATGCCAAAACCTCTTCAACATCATCTTCATCAACTTCCACAAGCCAAACTCACTTTGTCCTTACTTCATTCACCACGATCAAAACGCTTAATTATGTCTAGTTTTACACTAAGTGTAACACCCTTACGAGCTCTTTCAGACTTTTCCAATACCTCAGAACTCATCTTGGAAACAGCTACTCACAGGCACGTGTTTAAGCAATGCTGGCTAGAATGCAGTTCCCACGGGAGAGCGGCTGCTCGGGGCACGCACTGCCTTTTATCGCGCGCTGATTTTTTATTGCACGCTGATTTTTCTCGTAACAGTGAAAACACCTTCTGTTAGCGAAAACAGGGTACTACTGTAGGTCTTTCATAACAGTGAGGTTTCGTAAAGCAAACATTCGAAAAGCGGGGGACACCTGTACATGAATCAGGAGTGGAAAATCAAGTACAGTATTTTACTTGGTCTTGGACAAAAAACAATATTTAATTCAGCAGAGACTTCATAATTCAGATTAAAACATACATCTTATAACTGCAAGCAATGAATAAAGTATGTTTTTTTAAAGATTGATGTTGGCCTACATCCCATAATTTAATGAAGTTAACAGGCTTATCATTGCTAAATAAAATCTATCTTTAACATTAAGAGTTGGAAGATAGTAACACTTTTTCTTGTGCAAGATCAGGATCAATAGTGTATTGCGATGCAGGCTTCAATGTGCTCAGCCTTTTGATATTCAGTCAAGAACTGGACAGTTCAGGATACTGAACCATTCTGGGACCCTCTCCATCAAAAGGCACTGAGGTGAAAGAGGAAGCAGGCTTCATTCAAACTGTTCATTATCTGCAAAGCTAGTCAGTCACTTTTTGAGATCTGCAAAATGGAGAACTCACTCCCTGGTAAAAGGGTTGGCATGGTTATTAACCACTGGAGGTACATGCCGAGTGAACATTTCGCAGGGCTCTGCATGCTGTAACCAAATTAAACTCTCAGCCACTGCCTTCCTAAAATCGGGCCTTCCTCTTCCTTCCAGTGTATTTGGTGTCACTTCGAACCGTCCTGCAGAGGGAAAAGGAAAAAGCAGTTAAAAGTCTCCACACCTTAGGGATCTTTAAACTGGTTCTTCACCGCGTGGAAAAAATACATTTCACTATCGTTCCAACATAAGAATTGAAATACTGTTGTAGAAGTTAAAACTTCATGAAAAGCATTAGAATGGAGTGCCAAATACAAATAACATTCACACAAATATGACTGGCTGAACAGCCTCATTCTTTGCTCTATTTTAATTGAGTCAGGGGGAAAAAAAACAAGACATGCAGCTCATATCTACTCCCTTGACTCTTGGGAGCTGCCAATTCCAACAGATAAAGGTAACTGTCATTGTCTTCTGTGGAAGAAATCTATTCCACCATATCTCACTGCCTCCTCTGGACAGCAACGAACAGGATTAAAAAACACTTGCTCAAGAGGGATTTTGAATGCTTGTGCTTTAATGGGAAGAATTTTTATTGGCCTTTGCATTGTATCTCAGGCGGCATAACAACGCTGAAATACACACCAACCATGTTCTATTTTGAAATCCATACCAAGACGGTGGTATTTAATTTCTTCACATCTGGTGCATAAATCAATGAGCAGCCATAAAAAAAGACTGACGCAGTTTCACTTTGTGATAGAGCAACCTGCCTGCAGCAACAAACAGAACAATGCACAGGCAGTACAGGCACAAGGGTGTAGGGACATACAAAGATTCCTCCCAATTACTTACTGGTTCAACACACTAAACAGACAAGGGAAAGAGTGTCAGGAGCTAAGTTTTCACCATAATTCTCGTTACTTGCAGAAATGGCGCGGCCTACAAACCCCTCACCTTCCTTGACGCCTTCGACGCTCCTTCTTCTCCAGAATCCAGTCCCTGCTTCCCTTCACAGATTTCCCCTTCATGTTCTTAAATCTCAACCTGCAGAAGAAGACTTTGTTCAAAATTATTGGAATCAAGCCAAGGCTTGAGTGAACTCCTTCAGAGGTTGTTTTAAAAGCACGATTACTTATCAGCTGTCCACTTGTTGCCCATTTTCCCTCCAAGGATGAGGTTAATGCCTTCCCTGATATATTCCTTGTAGATGAACTAAATCTGCAGGTCCTGAAGAAAGGAGCTCAAGGCAAGCATTTCCCAGATGTGATGACAATAGAAATCTGAAAGACCATGTTCCCTTGTTCTTCAAACAGCAACAGCAGCAGTGGGTTACATTGGTTCTCTAGGTCCTGCCAGCTGTCAGCCATATTGCTGTCTATTAACTAAAGTTGCTGAAAGCTAGTTTGAACATTAAGGTGCTGCAGATAAATCCAATCCTCTACAAGGCTAACTTCATTTTAACAGATGATGTATGGTCATCAGTCTTACAATGGATGTTCAAATTAGAAATGAGTTTGTCACCACTGGATACAACCAGTATCTAATTCAAGATCCCTCTGCCATGCCTCCTTGGTTTCCTAGATTTTTCCTCTCATCCACAAAAATTAATCATGGGGGATATGTGCAATGTCCTACCACGCTGAATTCACATGAGCTGTGAGCCTTGTTATCTGGACAACAGCCTCATCTGCTGGTTATTGCAGCAGATCGCACTGCAATCCACTTGTAGATTAACTTTGCATCAACTTTCCAGTAGAAATTAATGGACTATGGTAACGATTGTGAAAAAGGTTACTCCTTCCTTCCCAATCACACACTTTCCTGCACCAAGGGTAGTCCCTTCCTGTCTGAGCAATAAGGTACTGATTCATGCTGGAATAGTCTGACAGGTGACTATTTTTCACTGATATGTCCAAATGGCTTTTCCTTGTACACGGGCCATCAAAGGGATGAAATCTGCCTTTAACAAAGCAGCAAACCATAAGCAGCCACTTCTTATTGTCCCAGATTTCTGTGTGGGGTATAACAGGCTGTCTGAAACGATGTGCTTCATGATGGAATACCAGTGGATCACTCAACAGATATACACGATCCTATCCCAATTAAGAGCTTCCTACGGGGATTATCAACAGTGATGAGGGAGCAGAACACCAACCCACCCCGCCCCTATTATTACTGACAATATGTCACTGGAGATCTGGGAGTTGGTGTTACGGCCACTCCTCCAAAACAAACTGTGACCCTCTGATCTGGGGCCCCATTTGTTTGCAAAGAGCTTCATGACATGATCTGAGGACCAATCAACACTACGAAGGCTAATTACTGCCCTGCCCGTTCCCCAAAGGTGGTGGGCATGGGCATATTCTACGTAGTTTGCGTGCTGACGATTTCCTCCTAAGCTAGCATCACAGTTTATTTATGCAGCAAACTCACAAATTGTAAGAGGCAGGAAAATGCAGCAGCCAGCAGCTCTCAGCTGTCACAACGACATTCCTCAATTATTATTGGTTTCTCAGTAAAAGACAGAGAGACTGCAACCCTCCTGCCTTAATGTGAGATACCTACAAGCAGAAATCATTATGTGCATGCATGAGCTGCTTCAAAATGTTCTACAATGTTATTGCAATTCTTTATAAAATACAGCTTTTAAATACATCAAAGCAGACCAGTAATAGTTAATTAAATACATAGACTCTGCTCTCTTTCATTCTGTCTAGCAGCGAGTCCCTGTATGTTGAGAAGTAAAAATCTTTATTTTCTTCCTCGGTAATTCAGATCAGAGTGACAAATTTACACAGCACATACCACAGACTGACTTACGACCTCTCTAGGCTGTAATCTTGGGCATGTGAAGAGCCACAGAAGAGTCACGTGAACTGCATATCATCTGTGAAATGCAACAGCACGTTGCTGCCAGGTTTAAGTTAAAGTGAAACTCACACAGGATCATACAGTATCCTGTCATTGGGACCCCAGTTGTTTACAATATATATTAATGACTTGGATGAGGGAATTAAATGCAGCATCTCCAAGTTTGCGGATGACACGAAGCTGGGTGGCAGTGTTAGCAGTGAGGAGGATGCTAAGAGGATGCAGGGTGACTTGGATAGGTTGGGTGAGTGGGCAAACTCATGGCAGATGCAATTTAATGTGGATAAATGTGAAGTTATCCACTTTGGTGGCAAAAATAGGAAAACAGATTATTATCTGAATGGTGGCCGATTAAGAAAAGGGGAGGTGCAACGAGACCTGGGTGTCATTATACACCAGTCATTGAAAGTGGGCATGCAGGTACAGCAGGCGGTGAAAAAGGCGAACGGTATGCTGGCATTTATAGCGAGAGGATTCGAGTACAGGAGCAGGGAGGTACTACTGCAGTTGTACAAGGCCTTGGTGAGACCACACCTGGAGTATTGTGTGCAGTTTTGGTCCCCTAATCTGAGGAAAGACATCTTTGCCATAGAGGGAGTACAAAGAAGGTTCACCAGATTGATTCCTGGGATGGCAGGTCTTTCATATGAAGAAAGACTGGATGAACTGGGCTTGTACTCGTTGGAATTTAGAAGATGGAGGGGGGATCTGATTGAAACGTATAAGATCCTAAAGGGATTGGACAGGCTAGATGCGGGAAGATTGTTCCCGATGTTGGTGAGATCCAGAACGAGGGGTCACAGTTTGAGGATAGAGGGAAAGCCTTTTAGGACCGAGATTAGGAAAAACTTCTTCACACAGAGAGTGGTGAATCTGTGGAATTCTCTGCCACAGCAAACAGTTGAGGCCAGTTCATTGGCTATGTTTAAGAGGGAGTTAGATATGGCCCTTGTGGCTACAGGGGTCAGGGGGTATGGAGGGAAGGCTGGGTTCTGAGTTGGATGATCAGCCATGATCATAATAAATGGCGGTGCAGGCTCGAAGGGCCAAATGGCCTACTCCTGCACCTATTTTCTATGTTTCTATGTTTCTATTAGGAAATCAGGGATGTTTTTGGTGTTCAAAAGGAACTGGTTTTTCATCAGAATTTTAGTTTAAAAGGTCAGTTACATGACTGGGTCAGAATTGTCCCACACCTGGCAAATATAGATTTTCCTAGTTCCAACATTCAATTGAACCGAGACTTATTTGTGATTGGAATTTTCCACTATGAGTACAGGTATATTGGAAATAAGCAAGATTTATTGATCGAGTTGCAATTAGTAACTACAATGACCACAGTGTGCCCCTCATACCTAGGAAGCACACGCTCAGAATGACCTTAGTGCAGCTTCCCTTCCTCCTTCAGTTGCTACCCCTCTTTCCCTATTAATTTCAAATGCATTCTTCCCTTTGATCTTACATAGCAACGAACAGTCTCCTGGTCTATCACCTCATTCAATCATACATCTCTCTCCCATTTGTTGTTTTCCATGTTCCCACTTTCCCAGACATGTTCAGCAACATAACCAGACTCATACTTTGCCACAAACCCCTCGATCTAATAATAAGGCCTTTAATCCCTCCCTTGTTCTCCACCTTCTAACTTAATGGTTATCTGGTACCTTTCTTTATCAGCACATTGCTTGTGGTCAATTAATACTCTTTAGCTGGCGATATGTTGTTTCAAGTGTCAGCACATTCTCTTCCACAGTCTGCAAGTTTTAAGTGTGTTCCTGTTTTCAGGGCTGCTTTGCAGTTCACATCATTCTGCTGCCGTCTGGTACGGGGTACACAAGCCCAAAGTCACACACTATCAATTTTAGGAAGTCCTGACGAAGGGTCTCAGCCCCAAATGTCCACTATTTATTCATTTCCACAGATGCTGCCTGACCTGCTGAGTTCCTTCAGCATTTTGTGTGTGTAATTTTAGGAATAGCCACTTTCCTATAACCATCAGTTTCTTAAAACAACCTGCACAATCCTAATCCTTCCTCAGTAATGGAACACTACTGACCGCCTCTTGACAACCACAGACTTTCTCCCTTTGTTTTAAACACACATTGTCTTGTTTTGCACCCTTTTTCTCTCTTCGCTCTTGTATATTTGATGTTCTGTGTGTCGTCTGAACCTACGTGCATGCGATGCTGTTGCAAGTTTTTCATTGCATCTGCCCCTCACCATACCTGCAACATGACAATAAATGTGGTTTGACTCAACTATCTTGCTTTGCTTCTCAACCTAATGCAATGTCAACACTGAGTTAATATAGTGTAACTATTTCAACAAAACCCTATGATTAAACTATTGTACTGTTATACTGAGGTAGTGATAGACATTTTGACATAAGGCTTTATATGTAATAAGACCACTAAACACCTATTTGTTTAATGGTGACACAAGAACCTGCAGATGCTGGAACCCCATCTTCTCTTTAAACTAGCTAACTTCCCTCTCTACACTCAGCCCTAAGGCAGGGTCTCTACCTGAAATATCAACAATTCATCCTTTCCCCATCCCATAGATGTTGCTCAACCTGCTGAGTTCTTCCAACAGTTTGTTTTTTGCTGTTTTTTTTAAGCTACATCTTACAACCTGTCACATCTTTACAGAATGTACCAATTTAGTCCCTCCTCAAACATGCCTTAGCTATTCACCTCCGACTCTCTACCCCACCTCAATCACCTTAAGCTCCACATCAGTACTCAAAGTAAATACTCCTTCTCAATTTCTTAGTCAAGTTTACTGTAATTTTTACAAGTATACGATGCACAGAGGCAATGAAAATCTCAGCTGCAGCAGGGACACAGGCACAGCGGATCAAATAAGCAGCATTCAGAACAAAAAACATGAATTATACTCAATTTTTACAGAAAAAACGATTAGAGTTTATAAAAAGTCCATTGTGTAAAGTCGTCGAAGCACTGTCACTGAGGTAGTTATTAGAGTTGTGCAGCTTGTTTCAAAAGCAGAATTGTTGAAGGGAAGTAGCTGTCTTGAATCAAGTAAAGTGGGACTTTAGGCTTCTCTACCTCCCGCCCAATGGCGGCTGTGAGAAGATGGCATGGTTCAGAAGGTGAGGATCTTTGAATGGGATGCTGTCTTCTTAAGGCAGCACCTCATGTAGATAAAGCCAATGGTGGGGGAAGGGGAGAGGCACGGGAAAAGGCTGTATTATGCTGAGCCTTCTTATTCTGTGCAGTTTGTTACATTCCCCTCATTTGCATTGCTGTACCAGATGTAACCAGTCAGGATCCTTTCAACAGTAACTCTGTGGAAAGTTGGTGTTCGGTAACACGCTAAACCTCCTTAGCCTTCAAAGAAAGTAAAGAAGCTTATCCTTATGATTCTGTCTACGTTCTGGGCCCAGGACAGGTCATTCAATATGTTAACACCTTCGTGGATTTAGTGATGCTGACTACTGTGCATCAATGATCTCCCGCAAGTGTAAACATCATACCTGGCATTTGTAAACTGCACATGGCTCTTCATGTCCTCTTCCTGCTCCGCTCCAAGGCCCTAAGCATGAAATGAGATAACAAAATACAAACTCAACATGACTCTCACTGGAATCCATGTCCATTTTATACAGAAGTCAAAAGACAACAGACAAGGTTGGAGGAGGTCCACGTGAACCTTTGCTTCACCTGGAAGGACTGTTTGGGCCATGGATGATACCGAGGGAGGTGGTGCAGAGACGGGTACTTCAACTCTTACAACTGTAGGGGAAGAGTGCCAGGGATTGGGGCTGGAGACGAGCAGACGAGGGAGTCACAGAGGAAACAGTCCTTGTAGAAGGTGTAAAGAGGCGGAGGGGAAAGGTGTGGCTCAGTGGGACCTCGTTGCTGCTAGCGGAAATGATGAAGAACAGTCCAAATGCAGAGGCTAGTAGGGTGAGAAGTGAGGAGTAGTTAATCTCTGGTCTGTCTGTAAGGAACTGGAATGTGAGCAAAAATCTACGAAACAGAGCAGATGTGAAAGAGGGTTCTGTCAACCACAGTAGAAAGGGAAGCCACAATTCCTGAAAAAGGTCAATTCAGATTTCCTAGAATGGAAGGCTTTATCTTAAGAGCAAATGTAGCAGAGATGAAGAAACAGGGGGAAAGGCATGACATTCTTCCTAGGGACAGAGTGGGAAAAGGAGTAATCTAGGTGGTTGAGTGAGTTGGTGGGTCTATCGTTAATAAACCCACTCATAGTAAATATCTGAAGGGAATGAAAATGGGATGGACCAGAGGATGTTCAGAAGGGGGGAGTGGGGTACAGTAAGTATCAGTAAAAATATGACTCCTGAGGTAGAGAGAGAAAGATACAGAAAAGAGAGCAGTTTAAGAAATAGTCCATGTGAATTTGAGAATATGGTAGTAGTAGCAAAGCTGATAAAATTGATGTTCTGCACGAGCAAGGGAAGCAGCACCAATGCATGATTGATACAACGGGGTAAGATTTGGGGAGTGGTGCAAGGTGGAAACAGGGACTGTTCTACATAGACAATGAAAAGAGAGGCATAGCTGGGACCTGTGTGTGCCAATGGCTCCAACTTTGATGTGGAGGAAGTGAGTAGAATTAAAAGAGAAGTTGTTTGGGGTGAGAGCAAGTTTAGCCAGGTGGATGAGAGTGCTGGTGTTGGGGTATGCACATAAACTGTGTTCAACTTGACTGATATCACAAATGGGAAAGAACAATTCTCAGAAACAGCAGTCAAGATACCAGTGCTCTATCTCAATAACGCAAGAGGTTCAGCAGATTCTGGAAATCTTGGGCAATACAAACATAATGCTGGAGGAACTCAGCAGATCAGGCAGTATCTACAGCAGGTGAATAAACAGTCAACATTTTGGGCCAAGACCTGATGAAGGGTCTCAGCCCAAAATGTTTACTGTTTATTCTCTTCCATAGATGCTGCCTGACTTGCCAAGCCCCTCCAGAATTTTATGCAATGCTCCGTCTCAATACACTGCTTCAACTTGAGAAGACTCAGCATAGCCTTCCCTTTCATCAAACAAGTGTTAACTGATTAACTTTCCACCAACTTGCAGTTAATTATCCAGGCGCTTATGAAGTGTGCTTGGTTATGATAATCACCTGGTGTGCACCCCGATTCTCCACACCACATGGAGTACCACCTCCTTGTTGAGTTTGTTCTTTCAGCAGTTAATAACAGCTCTTGTCCGTGCCTTCATCAGAGTGGGCTAAATTTAAACTCAAATCCCAGAGATGACCAAACAGCACATCACCCCATACTGGGGCATGGGCCACCAAAAGCAGCTCGCCAGAGTCCTCTACCCTGGGTGATCTTTCAAGTTGTCCCCAGGTGTAGCACATCTTCTCCTGGGGATGAAGTCTTTGGAGCTTCTGTAGCACTGTGTTTTTACCGGATGGGGTTGCAAGCCCCATGCCCAACCCTCTTTCTTCTGTAGACAGGCTTGGGACCGTGCATGGCAGAGTTTTAAAGCGGATTACATATAATATTTGACCATTAGAGTCTTAAACATAGAATAGTACAGCACTGTACAGGCCCTTCGGCCCACAATGTTGTGCCGACCCTCCAACCCTGCCTCCCATATAAGCCCCCACATTAAATTCCTGCATATACCTGTCTAGTAGTCTCTTAAACTTCACTAGTGTATCTGCCTCCACCACTGACTCAGGCAGTGCATTCCATTCACCAACCACTCTCTGAGTAAAAAACCTTCCTCTAATATTCCCCTTGAGCTTCCCACCCCTTACCTTAAAGCCATGTCCTCTTCTATTGAGCAGTGGTGCCCTGGGGAAGAGGCGCTGGCTATCCACTCTATCTATTCCTCTTATTATCTTGTACACCTCTATCATATCTCCTCTCATCCTCCTTCTCTCCAAAGAGTAATGCCCTAGCTCCCTTAATCTCTGATCATAATCCACACTCTCTAAACCAAGCAGCATCCAGGTAAATCTCCTCTGTACCCTTTCCAATGCTTCCACATCCTTCCTATAGTGAGGCGACCAGAACTGGACACAGTCCTCCAAGTGTGGCCTAACTAGAGTTTTATAGAGCTGCATCATTACATCGCGACTCTTAAACTCTATCCCTCGACTTATGAAAGCTAACACCCCATAAGCTTTCTTAACTACCCTATCTACCTGTGAGGCAACTTTCAGGGATCTGTGGACATGTACCCCCAGATCCCTCTGCTCTTCCACACTACCAAGTATCCTGCCATTTACTTTGTACTCTGCCTTGGAGTTTGTCCTTCCAAAGTGTACCACCTCACACTTCTCCGGGTTGAACTCCATCTGCCACTTCTCAGCCCACTTCTGCATCCTATCAATGTCTCTCTGCAATCTTTGACAATCCTCTACACTATCTACAACACCACCAACCTTTGTGTCGTCTGCAAACTTGCCAACCCACCCTTCTACCCCCACATCCAGGTCATTAATAAAAATCATGAAAAGTAGAGGTCCCAGAACAGATTCTTGTGGGATACCACCAGTCACAATCCTCCAATCTGAATGTACTCCCTCCACCATGACCCTCTGCTTTCTGCAGGCAAGCCAATTCTGAATCCACCTGGCCAAACTTCCCTGGATCCTACACCTTCTGACTTTCTGAATAAGCCTACTGTGTGGAACCTTGTCAAATGTCTTCATGTGGTACATTCTGCTTTGACTGGGATACCCAAGCTCACAGCCTTGGTTTTTGTTTGACAGATTCAAGTCAGGAAATACATTCCAGCATATTTATAAAATAGCTTGGGCTTAGATATCTGAATAAAGATTTATTTTAAATTCAAGTGATGTACTCCAACTAGAGTTGTCACAGAGTGAGAACAAGGAGGTGAGCACCCGCCACTGTAGTATTTCTGAAATCCCGGTTTGATTTCTCGTGCACAATTAATTTACACTTAATGAACTGGGATATAGAAGAAGGGAAAAGAAAGATAACAAAGGGGTTCAGCAACTCCAAGTTTATAAACAACATAACAGTCGTTCCATCTGGAAAAGTACAAAGATAGAGACAAGTCAGCAACAATGCTAATTTGTGCCAATGAAATGGGGTTTCAAAATACTGCCCCTGGGGAGGGCTAGGCTAAGATCACATGTGTTCATTTAACAATATTTTATTTATTCATTGAGTTACAGGGCAGATTAGGGCCTTCTGGCCCTTTGAGCCACACTGCCCCGCAACCCACAATATAACCCTGGCCTAATCAAGTAACAATTTACAATGACCACTTAACCTACCAACTGGTACATCTGTGGACTGTGGGAGAAAACCAGAGCACCCGGAGGAAACCCACGCAGTCACGGGAAGAATGTAGACTCCTTACAGACAGCGGCAGAAATTTAAACTGGGCTGCTGCTACCGTTAAGCATCATGCTAACCAGTAAGCTACCGAGCCGCCCCAAGCTCCCTATAAAAGATACTGAACAACAACTTCCTTCGTTGTCTGACAAACTCTGAGGCCGAATATGCAGCACTGCGCTATCTAGGGGTATTTCTGGGCATCATGTTTTCAATTCCAATTCTGCAGATATCATGAATGTAATCGGGCATTCAGAGTGAAGTCCTAAGGTATTATTTTTCGATAAGCTGCTTCGTGTAACCACGTATGTAAGACTTCTATCAAAATGAAACTTGACCAGTTCGCTAAAACCCCAATAAAATTTTATAGAATAGTTACCTTTGGCAGCTTTCCAGACACTCCTGCGAACAGACACAAGAAGAATCTAAGAGAAACAGTGGCAAAAGGAACATTTGTTTATGTATGGCATTTTATCACATTCGCAAGACATTATGAAGTGCTACGAAGTGGTGAAAAAATGTGTTTTAAAGTGCGGTCACTGAGCACCGAATATTCTCCCTCATTTCCACCAAACGATGAGATCCAGAGCCCATCTGTCCACGTGGCTCAGCCTTTTATTCAAAACGAACGAGATCATGGGCAAGGAAAACACTCTCATGCAGTTATTCATAACAAAAGATGAGAGACAAACAGCTTGCGTCTACCTGGCAAATGAGAATGCTACCTCACAAATATCAAATGTCAAGCACACTATAGCAAGCATCAAGTTTAGTCAGATTCATTCGTTCCCTTCTCAACTCTGGAAAATACGATGACAGTAGTATATCAAGGGGTAAACTGTTAAGGAAACAAATGACGACAGGACAGGAATACAGCATTAGCTGCAGTGGTTCCCCCTGACTATCAGTGTCCCACTGGCAAGTCCAAGTCTCTGATACTCACTTTTTTGCTTTGTTGCTGTTGGGGTAATCCACCACCACACCACCCGTGAAACCAGCCTTCATTGCCTGGGCTGTAATCAACTCCATCTAGAGATTTTAAAAAATGCCAACATTAGCTGTTTTGACATATGCCCCCGTGTAACCCTTCAACTTCCATACAAGACAAAGCTCCTGCCAGGCATATGCCTCTGGTATCTTTCCTAAGTGGGGCAAGAGCAGTTATTGATTGTTGTACTGTTAAATGGGGTTCTTCTTGGCAGAGATATTAAACCAGGGATTGGCCTGTCTGTTCTGTTGGTTCAGGTGCACTTTAAAGATCCCATAATGCAATTGGATCTGTTGCCAGGATTGTTGCTTCTGTCTGTACGATTTCTCCATGTATTTCTCTGCATATAGTGTTATGAATCTGTGAAAAATGATTAACATGCAGCAATTTTTTTATATACAGTTGGCTAATCAGCAAGTCTTTTCCGGCATGTCAACTGCACAGGGAAATCTCTGCAAACTACTTTCAGCTGCTGGAAACACTCAACAGATCAGGCAGGATCTGTGGAAAAGTGAAATAGTTAACCCTTCAGATCCAGTGCAAACAGTCCTAGACCTGCAAGGTTAACTCTTTCACTTTCTACAAATACAGCCTGACCAATTGACTGCTTACAGCATTTTCTATTTTTATTTCAGATTTTCTATTATTTGACTTTCTTCAATCCAATTGCGCTTCTTTACCATGCACATATGATTGTAATGGAGGCTTCAAGATGGCAATTTGTTGTGGAATCCTCCCAATTCACAATCATATAGAATTGCTGGTCCATATCAGATTAGCTAATATAGAACAGAGTACTCATTGGATTTGGACTTAGCTGTCCACATAGCACAGCCCATTAATGCATGAACAAGGATACACAGCTATTGGAGTTACCGCCTTGCAATGCCAGAGAGCCGGGTTTAATCTCGAACGTAGGTACTATGTGTGGATTTTAGATGAGTGGATAAGAATTGACACAGACTCAGTGGACTGAAGGGCCTGTTTCAATGCTTTCCCAACTTTTCAGCTTTTGACAGACTCAAGTAAAATTCAGATTTGACGTGAATTATTATTATTATGTATTGGTGACAGTTGTTGCTTGTGTCATCAGACAACATCTACAAACACTTAAAAGGACATAGCCAGAAATAAACAAACTACAGTTGTGATGATGAGGTGCTTAAAATGCACACAAAATACCCTGGACTCAAAACAACATGAAGTCACTAGATTTTTCCTAAGCCTCACAGGCATTAAAATAAAACGCCCAATTTGCTAAGCGCCATTCTGAGTTTTAGGTTGTGGTTTAATTCTTTCTCTGAGTGCTGGGGTGCAAAGCCCCACCATGCTGTGTTAGAAAGGGGCGAAAAAGGGAGGTAACCAGATATACCTAAAACACACATCATGTTGGTGTCAGTTCTCACTGAAAGAACAACCAGTTAGCCTACCCTTTAGTTCCTTCCCTTTATCCATGCAAACATGGACTTCTCTCACCTCTACCAATTTCCTTTTGGAAGTTGTTACTGAATCTGTTGCCAATATTCTTATGGACAAGGAAATCAGAAGAAAATATGTATTCTGCTTATTGATCCTTTGCGTGATGCCCTTCTGTAGTTTAATAGCTCTATTGCTTTGACCATTTTGACAAGGAGCAGTGTTAACATCCACAAAGCCTGCTGGGGTAACCACTCTTCTGAACACAAGACAACTAAACACCATGGAACAAAATTGACAGTAATGTAACAGAACGTCTTGCCAAGCATGTGCTGTAGTGATTAAATCTTGATGAGTTCACATACTGTCATCCAATCAAATGGTCACTTAAAGCATCAGTCACAAAACATATATGGATTACAATGTCTGTGGCATGCTGAATTATCACAATGTCAACATGATTCTCTGTGCAATGAACTGGGGAAAATAGTTCCAGAGTATGACATACACACGCCATATGTTGAGTGTTAAGTGCTGTTGTTTGAATGCTGTAACCACCAACCTGCTCAGAATTCTCAGGATAAAACTGAAACACAGCTCTAGCTCCTCGCACCTGTTAAACAAATGGGTTCAGAAAACTGATTATAAAATAGATCATAATTGGTTCCCACTTTGATCAGAGTAAACAGTAACAGTATATCCACGAGGTAATAAGGAAGACACTCTAAAAGGCTACAAACGAAACCTCAACTGCATCATTTCCGTCAAAGGTCACAGACCCTTCCAAGCTAGAGCCCACTCATTCGTTATGTGCCGTGTCGTATGACGTGAGTGATCATGGTCTTTCCATGACCATGATTGTTCTTGGCAAATTTTCAACAGAAGTGATTTGCCATTGTCTTCTTCTGGGCAGTACCTTTACAAGACGGGTGACTCCAGCCCTAAGCAACACTCTTTTCAGAGATTGTCTGCCTGGTACCAGTGGTCACATAATCGGGACCGGCTGCTCATATGACCATCCATTACCTGCTCTCATGGCTTTACGTGACCCTGATCGGATTGCTAAGCAGGTGTTATACCTTCCCCAAGGGTGACCTGCAGGCTAGCGGAGAAAAGTAGCACCTCACACGTCCTTTAGTGAAGAAATATCTCCACCCTGCCACCCACAGAGCCAGTGACATCTTCTAATTATTCCTTGGGTATCCTTGTACCATTTCCTGCATCACCTGAACATCCAAAGTGGTTCTGCTCACATGCTAACATACAGATAGATCACACAATATTCACACTAAACTATCCACATTTGGATTAAAAACAAGAGAAAATCTGTAGATGCTGGAAATCCAAGCAACACACAAAATGCTGGAGGAACTCACGGACTCTCACAGCTACCTGGATTATACGTACCTCTTCCCACCCTGTTACTTGTAAAAACGCTATCCCCTTCTCTCAATTCCTCCATCTCCGCCACATCTGCTCTCAGGATGAGGCTTCCCTCCCTCTACCATCAACACTGTCCTCAACCGCATCTCTCCCACCACCAAGCACATCCCTCCCCCCCCCCCAACTTTCTGATTCTGCAGGGACTGCTCCTGATGCGACTCCCTTCTCCGTCCGTCCCTCCCCACTGATCTCCCTCCTGGTTCTTACCTTGCAAGCAGAACAAGTGCTACAGCTCCCCTACTCCTTCTCCCTCACTACCATCCAGGGCCCTAAACAGTCCTTCCAGGTGAGGCGACACTTCACCTGTGAGTCCGTTAGGCTCATATACTGTGCCCGGTGCCCCCCGTGTTGCCTCCTGTCTAACGGTGACCCAATGTTAATTGGGAGATTTCTTCACCGAACACCTACGCTCCATCCGCAGGATCTCCCAGTGGCCACCCATTTTAATTCCACTTCCTATTCCCATTCCAATATGTCAATCCGTGGCGTCCTCTACTGTCCTGATGAGGCCACACTCAGGTTGGAGGAACACCCTTTATATTCTGTCTGGGTAGTCTCCAACCTGGTGGCATGAACATCAATCTCTCGAATTTCTGATAATGCCCCCCCCCTTCACCATTCCTGTTTCCCTCTCTCACCTCATCTCCTTGCCTGCCCATCACTTCCCTCTGGTGCTCCTCTCCCTTTTTCTTTCTTCCATGGCCTTCTGTCCTCTCCTATCAGACTCCCCCCCCCCCCAACCCTCCTTCTTCAGCCCTGTATCTCTTTTACCAATCAACTTCCAAGCTCCTTACTTCACCCCCCACCTCCCAGTTTCACTTATCACCGTGTTTCTCTCTCCCCTTCCTCCACTTTTAAATCTACTCATCTCTTTTTCTCCAGTCCTGCCGAGGGGTCTCAGCCCAAATTGTCAACTGTACGCTTTTCCATCGATGCTGCCTGGCCTGTCAAGTTCCTCCAGCATTTTGTGTGTGTTACACAACTGGAATACAACTGCTTTGGATACTGAAGCTTACCAGACAGGCATAGAGAGAACTGAAGAATCTGTACATCCGTTTTGGAGGGTTATGACTCTTCTTATCTGCATTGCACAACCACTGAAGAGCAGAAATACTAAAGAGAGAAAGAAAAAGCAAATCATCAAAGTCATTGCTGCTACCTTCAGTTTTCTTTTAAGTTTACCAGTACTCATCAGATATTTACGATTGAGTGTCTAGCTTCCAATTAAATGGGAGTTAACCCAACGCACACTGTCACTGAGGAATGTTTTGGATAACTGGCATGAGAGCAGAGAAGCTGGAAAAATGAAGATAATTGATACAAGTTTGATTTTAGAACTGCTGCCTTACAAGACATCTTAGAGCTTTGTTCGAACTTGATGTCTGGGTGATGTGTAACGAAATGCATGGGTGCAAACAAAAGTTATGTAGTAGAAAATCAAAGATAAACTGCTTCTCTACGTTTGCTGACCAGACTTTGTCTGGTGGCTATAAAGTCCGACTTTTTTTTACAAATCCCACCATTATTTCATCCGTTATCTATCTCCAAAATTCCCCCAGAATTCTTCACCAGTCCAGCCAGCTTAACGCACAGCCTTATTTTTCACTGCTGTTCTAACGGAAGCCACATCTTCCACTCCCTGAGCCTTAAGCTCTGCAATTGCCTCCCTGACTGTTCCATATTTATTATCTCTTTGACGATGCTTTTGGTCACATCTTAATATCCTTCGGTGGCTGAGGAACAAAATTTGTTTCATATTTTTACCATGGAGTTTCTTAAAAATTTTACAAGGAATTTTACAACTCTACAAGGAAGGAAGTTGACATTATTGGGATAGAAGAGACCTAATTGAAAGAGGACTCCTATACGACTGGAAGCAATGAAAGCTTTTACCTGATGCAGCCATCAAAGCTGCCGGGCCGGAATGGCATACCCGCACCCATGTCTCCTAGAATAAGATCACCTTCTATCTCTCTCTCCAGTGCAACATCTATCAGGAAAAAAAGAACAAATCTATAGTCATATAAAGGGGAAAGAGCAACGCAGAATTTAAGAGTAGCGGAGCAGGTGCCTTATCATTTCTGGGCACTTTCAAGTATGTGAGTGATCATCACAATAATAACAGATGATTTGAGTTCGTTTTCAGACTGTTTCCTTAACCCTCCTAAAAATGAAGCATTAGAACCTTCTATGCAAGCATCGGGAATGGAGGCACAAAAATACAGGTGGTCATTCAGTCCTTTAAAGCTCTGCATGTTTTTTCAGTCTAATCCAGTAACCATTTCCCAGTCTTCCTACTCCTTCCTGTCTAAATCTGCTAACCTTTTCATGATGCACATCCTTAACATCTCATCCTGTGAAATTCCACTTAATGCTCACTTCTCATCCACTTAAACATTAAACAGAGTCTAATGCCACATGCCTGTTAATCTTTGAAGTAATATGCATTTTGAACTAAAGAAATGTACCTGCTAACAACTCTTAATACACCAAAGATTCCTATCACTCCCCAGGGTTATTAACTTTTTATATCAATTAAAAATATTGAATAAGTTTATTTTTATTTCTAACACCATCACTACCTGCAACACAGTTTTTAAGTTTCGATTTTTGCATTCATTTTGTTGATCACCCTCTCAATGCCCTCAACCAATGTGAGCCAATTTTATACCCTTATTCATAACTTTTATATTTTTAAGAGACCTGTACACTTGGCTATCTCTGGTACAAATCCCAGTACCAAGAACTCTCTTGCCATTATCCAATGTTGTCCTGTTCTGATTAAGGCACATCAATCATTACTGCTGCACAAACGATGCAACTACCAAGATTCTTTCTGAACTTGGAGACAGATGGATAAAACAATTCACAAAGGCCACTTCTATATTTCTAAAATTTAAATGGTTGATAAAGCTGGGTAAAGAACTCAAAATTAAATTTTAAAATAATTTCATCTGCAGGAAATATAAAATAGAAACAGAAGCTATTGATATTGAAAGCAAGACACAAAGGAGCTGGGGGAACTCAGCGGATCAGGCAGCTTCTATGGAGGGAAACGGACAGTTGAAGTTTTGAGTAGAGACTCTTCATACTTGGCAGGGTAGGTACCAGATGCAGAAAGAGAATCAGAGTCAATGCACCAGAACGAGGAATGACAGGAAAAGCTCATTATGACGAGGAATGACAGGAAAAGCTCATTAAGTTTTGGGGGGAGGGGGTAGTTTCAGATGGGGTAAAACTGGGGTGACCATGAAGACATAAACAATTTAATCTGGACAAAAGGTGAATGAGAGCCGTCAGACAGTAAGAACACACACAGTCAGGAGCAGTGACATACAGAGCAAGAAGATATGCCTGGCAGATTAGTACGGGTACATCCCCTCCAATTCCAGAAAATTGAAAAGAAAAAAAACAGAGGAGCTGTGCTAATATCACAAATGACTGATTTTCAGAAAATCAAGTTACCTGAAAATATAAAATTCAATATATTGTAGAATCCAATTCAAGCAACGAGCACCGTCTGTCTAGCATGTTACAACCTTCTCAGCTCAATATTCAATTCTACAACTATAGGTCACTTGATTTCTTGGTCTGTATCAATCATCTATCTGTGACATTTGACTCAGCTGCTGTCTTTTTCTCTCTCTGCGAGTGGAGAACAATCCCAGCCTGACCTGCTGGGCATGTCTTCTTGCTCTGCATTTCACAATTCCTGCAATCTTGTGTCAATGTTCTCACTCTCTACCTGCTCCCATTCATCGCTTGTTTACAGCTTACCTCTACGGTCAGAGACATCCCGTTCTCCCTACCCTTCCTACAGCTAAACAAACTTCTTCTCTACTTTCCAGTTCTGACTATGGGTCTTTGACTAAAGACTAAACTCTGATTCTCTTCCCACAGATGTGACCTGACCTGCTGAGTATTTCCAGAATTTTGTGTTTTTATTACAGAACTCAGGAAAAAAGGACAAGCTGCTTGCTAATGCTTAGAGTCTAATCACCTTCAGAAAACTTCCTATCTGTAACAACTCATAATCTAACTTCCTTTAAACAACAAGGCCAGTTTCAGAGCATCAGGCCTACTAGATAAAATGGAACCAACTTATCCAACCTAAAGAGCAGAGCCTCCTAGGATTTCCCTACTTTGCAGTAGGCAATCATTACAATGGGGCTCCGCTACACAACTAGCTAGCCTTCAAGCTCCGAAGGACACACCACGCCTCCAGGATCCACCTCCAAGAGGCAAAGAAAAAGGCACTTCAAGAAAGAAAGATGCATGCTCTGAAGTGGCTAAAAATCTGGAAACTGCTGTCACGCGTATTTAAGGTATAAAAAGGAGAAAGGAATAAAAGATATGTTGATGGGGTTCGTTGGAGGAGACCCACCTACAGCAAGAACACAGGCATTGATGAAGTTTGGTGTTAGCACAGCTGCACATTTAAATAGTCTCACAGAAGTTGATGTTGGAGTAAGTGTCCACATCAGGTGCCCCTATACATTGTGATAGTATGAGTTCTTAACACATGTTCAACAGCAGAAAACATGAACATAAACCCAGCTTTTCATTATACAATGCTGTCTTCCAAAACCTGACTGTGGAACTGACATCTCAGTATGCCCAACAAGAGACCAGACCAAATGTAGAAATGGAGGAGTTTCTGTCTGCTTAGAAATAGACAAAATGGAAAGCCCAGCAATGGGTGGCACAAAGCCACACTGCAACCAAGCTGTGTAATGTTGTCTTGTCACCTACCAAGCATGGCTGGACTGATATCCACACCAACCCAGTGATGTCCTTCTTCAGAAAGGTAATCCCCACTGAGTCCTGATCCACACCTGGGAAACAAACAGAAATGGCTGCATCAGCCACTGTCAAGAGACAATAAGCACCTGGGCACTCCACCCCTGACCCAGCCTCGGACAAGACATGGAACTCTTGGATTTCTGTCACTCTCATAGATGTGCACATGTGCAGATTGTTGCACAATATCAGAGGGCTACAGTCAATGCTTAAGGACTAAAATGGCAATGTTTCCAAAATTATCTTTCCTCACAACATGATCACCAATTCAACTGTGAACGTTCAGCAGCTGGTTTTCATATGAATTCTTTACTCTGTTTGGGAGTGCAAGTAACATTAATATTTACTAATTCAGACTTCACACTCTCCCATATCAGCCTCGGAATGTACTCATAATGGGGACCACCTTGGATTTCACTCCAGGTATCCTCATCTCGTCGTTTTTTTCCAGCCATCCCACAGCAGTGATGCACAACATGTTCTACTCCATCCGAATCAGAGGAAGGGATCACCAGTGTTCTAGATCGCCCCTCCTCACCAGCACTGACTTAGATGCTGAATGGCCTAATTCTGCTCCTATGTCTTATGGTCTTATTGTTGAGAAGGCAGGTGTATGGGGTTGAGTGGGATCCAGGATCAGCCGTACTGGAATGGCGGAGCACACGTGATGGGCTGAATGGCCTAATTCTGCTCCTATGTCTTATGGTCTCCACACTATACCCCCTATAGTAACTGGATTGAGTCTATTCATTCACCTTGGGCTGAAATCAAACCCAGTCCTATAAGAGGCAAAACCAGTATCTGATGCACTCAAGAAAAACTCACAATAAACATTTTATTCGATATGAACATCCATTTTTTCCACCTGTTGACAGGTAATGAGGAAACTACTGGGCAACTATATTCAGCAACTCATGCACCACTATTCCCAGATCTCCAGGGATGAATGAGCTTCAGAAGCAGATTCTGAATGCAATCTGAGAAAATGCATAAAGCAATACCTAGAATAAAGCATGGGGAACTAACCAGTCAGATTCTACTGTACTTCCAATGACTGCATTAAAATCTCATACCCAACGTCTAAGAGGAAGCAAGGTTGATCCTGTGGTAAATTCAGTAGTTCGACTGCTCTCTCTGACATCTGTGCCTGGATTTCAATCATACGAGTGCTGCAGAAGGGAAGAAACCACAAGTTTATAAAGTGGCAACAGTAAGTCATGTGGCAATGAGGGTGGGGCAGGTTTCCATCCCAAATGGACAGCAATGATCCCGTTACGAGTTTAAACAAGAAAGCAACATTTGTTTACTGCTGGAATGTCAATGCTGATTAGCATCTTAATGCTACCACCACATGACCAGCAAGAGTCACAGCGTAATACCGCGCAGAAATAGGCCTGTCGGCTCACCTAGTCCGTGCTGACCATAGCATCCTCCCTGCCAGTCCCAGTCACCCACATTTGGCCCTTAACTGGAGTGCAGCGGTTCGCGTGACACTACTACAGCTTGGGGCTTCGGAGATCAGAGTTCAATTCCGACATCATCTGTAAGGAGCCCGTACATCCTCCCCGTGGAATGCACGGGTTTTCCCCGTGTGACCCAATTTCCTCCCACAGTTCAAAGACGTACCCGTTAGTAAACTAATTGGTCATTGTAAACTGTCCGGTGATTAGGTAGTGGTTAAAACAGGGACTGCTGGGCAGTGTGGCTCGAAGGGTTATAGGGGCCGATTCAGCACTGTATCTCAATAAATAAATTATATAAACAACTAAACATCCAAGCCCCTACCCTCCTTATACCTATCCAAATGCCTCTTAAATGCTGCAATTGTACTCACCTTGACCTCTCCCTTTGGCAGCTCATTTCAGGTATTCACTACCCTCGGGACTCCTCAATTTCTCCCCTCTTCACTGTATCACTGCACTGTAGTCTCAGACTCCCCAGTCATGGGGAGGAGACTATGACCCTGCAGCTTATTCACACCCCTCATGATTTTGTAAATTTCTATGTGGTCGCCTCTCGTTCTTCTACGGGTTACACCTGAACTACAAGGGGACCAATATCCTTGCAGGGAGGTTTGTTAGTGCTATTGGGGAGGATATAAACTAGATTTGCAGGGGGATGGGAGCCAGAGTGCCAGAGCAGATAGTGGAGCAGGGGTGAAAATAAATGATGCTAAAAGTTCATGCAAAGTCACAAACAGAAGGGTTGTGTATAGTGGTAATAATCTTCTGAAGTGTGTCTATTTCATTGCGAGGAGTATTGTGGGGTAGACTGACGAGCTGAGGGCGTGGATTGACACATGGAATTACGACATTATAGCCATTAGTGAAACTTGGCTACAGGAGGGGCAGGACTGGCAGCTTAATGTTCCAGGGTTCCGATGTTTCAGACATAACCGAGGCAGAGGGATGAAGGGTGGGGGGGTGGCATTGCTAGTCAGGGAAAATGTTAAACCAGTGCTCAGGCAGGACAGATTAGAGGGCTTGTCTACCAAGGCCATATGGGTGGAGATGAGAAACTGGAAAGGTATGACCACATCAAAGGGGTTGTATTATAGACCACCCAATAGTCAGCGAGAATTGGAGGAGCAAATCTGCAGGGAGATAGCAGACAACTGCAGGAAACATAAAGTTGTGATAGTAGGGGATTTTAATTTTCCACATTTTGATTGGGACTCCCATACTGTTAAAGGTCTAGACGGGTTCGAGCTTGTAAAATGTGTTCAGGAAAGTTTTCTAAATCAACATATAGAGATACCAACTAGAGGAGGATGCAATATTAGATCTCCTATTAGGAAACGAGTTAGGACAAGTGACGGAAGTGTGTGTAGGGGAACACTTTGGTTCCAGTGATCATAACGCCATTAGTTTCAACTTGATTATGGATAAAGATAGATCTGGTCCTCGGGTTGAGGTTCTAAACTGGAAAAAGGCCAAATTTGAAGAAATGAGAAAGGATCTAAAACGTGTGGATTGGGACAGGTTGTTCTCTGGCAAGGATGTGATTGGTAAGTGGGAGGCCTTCAAAGGAGAAATTTTGAGAGTGCAGAGTTTGCATGTTCCTGTCAGGATTAAAGGCAAAGTGAGTAAGAATAAGGAACCTTGGTTCTCGAGGGATATTGGAACTCTGATAAAGAAGAAGAGAGAGATGTATAACATGTATAGCAGTGGTCCCCAACCACCGGGCCACAAAGCATGTGCTACCGGGCCGCGAAGAAACGATATGATTTGGCGATATGAGTCAGCTGCACCTTTCCTCATTCCCTGTCATGCCCACTGTTGAGCTTAAACGCATGCGAGGTCATTACCCGCGCGTCATCCATGTCAGCGCGGGAAGGAGATCAACTCTTCGAGCTTGCAGCTGGCGGCGGGATGAAAAGTATGTTTGACCTAACATCTCTGCTGGGATTCTGGATCAAAGTCAAGGCTAAATATCCTGAGATAGCCACGAAAGCACTGAAAACGTTGCTTCCACTTCCAACATATCTCTGCAATGAATGTAACGAAAACTAAATTGCGGAATAAACTGGACATAAGGAACCCCCTTCGAGTATCACTGTCTCCCATCACCCCTCGATGGCACCATCTTGTTGCAGGGAACAAGTATTCAGCCCAGGGATCCCACTGATTCAGCGATATTGGTGTGTTGCAATGACTTTATATGTTCATACGGGGAAAATATGTCCTGTGTGTTTAATACCCAAACGTTACTTAAAATGTTATGATGCTATTGACTTAAAAGTGACTTATATAACCATATAACAACTACAGCACGGAAACAGGCCATCTCTGCCCTTCTAGTCCGTGCTGAACGCTACTCTCACCTAGTCCCACCGACCTGCACTCAGCCCATAACCCTTCATTCCTTTCCTGTCCATATAGCTGTCCAGTTTAACTTTAAAAGACAACATCGAACCTGCCTCAACCACTTCTGGTGGAAGTTCGTTCAACACTTACTTCAAGCTCCCCTGTCCTCCCCTGATAATTGACTTATCACTATATTCATACGAGGAAAATATGTGTTGTGTGTTTAATATTAAATTTGTTAGATAAACCCTTTATCACCTATATTCTGGTCGTGATTAACCCCCCCCCCCGCCGAACAGAATTGCCAAAAACGATTTGTAGAAAAAACTTAGCACATACAACGCATGCGCACACAGGCGTCCGCGCAAGGCTTCATGGTCATGGTAGTCTTTCTCGGGGTAAACACAATGTATTTGACTGCTACTCTTGTCCGTTGGCAACCCTACCCTCTCCCACCCCCGCACCAGGTCGGCCGGTCCGCAAGAATATTGTCAATATTAAACTGGTCCGCAGTGCAGAAAAGGTTGGGGACCCCTGATGTATAGGAAACAAGGAGCAAATACGGTGCTTGAGGAATATAAAAAGTGCAAAAAAAGTACTTAAGAAAGAAATCAGGAGGGCTAAAAGAAGACATGAGGTTGCTTTGGCAGTCAAGGTGAAGGATAATCCAAAGAGCTTCCACAGGTATATTAAGAGCAAAAGGATAATAAGGGATAAAATTGGTCCTCTTGAAGATCAGAGTGGTCAGCTATGCATGGAACCAAAAGAAATGGTGGCGATCTTAAATAGGTTTTTTGCGTCTGTATTTACTAAGGAAACTGGCATGGAGTCAATAGAAATAAGGCAAACAAGTAGTGAGGTCATGGAACCTATACAAATTGAAGAGGAGGAGGTGCTTGCTATCTTGAGGCAAATTGGAGAAGATAAATCCCCAGGACCTGGCAGGGTATTCCCTCGGACCTTGAAGGAGACTAGTGTTGAAATTGCAGGGGCCCTGGCAGATATATTTAAAATGTCGGTAGTGTGAAATTGCAGAGGCCCTGGCAGATAAATTTTAAATGTCAGTATCCACGGGTGAAGTGCCGGAGGATTGCAGGATAGTTCATGTTGTTCCCTTGTCTAAAAAAGGCTCAAAAAGTAATCCGGGAAATTATAGGCTGGTAAATTTGACATCGGTAGCAGGTAAATTATTGGAAGGAGTACTAAGAGATAGGATCTACAAGTATTTGGATAGACAGGGACTTATTAGGGAGAGTCAACATGGCTTTGTGCATGGTAGGTCATGTTTAACAAATCTATTAGCGTTTTTCAAGGAGGTTACCAGGAAAGTGGATGTTGTCTATATGGACTTCAATAAGGCTTTTGACAAGGTCCCGCATGGGGGGTTAGTTAGGAAGATTCAATCGCTAGGTATACATGGTGAGGTAGTAAACTGGATTAGACATTGGCTCAATAGGAGAAGCCAGAGAGTGGTAGTGGAGGATTGCTTCTCTGAGTGGAGGCCTGTGACTAGTGGTGTGCCACAGGGATCAGTGCTGGGTCCATTGTTATTTGTCATCTATATCAACGATCTGGATGATAATGTGGTAAATTGGATCAGCAAATTTGCTGATGATACAAAGACTGGAGGAGTAGTGGACAGTGAGGAAGCTTGCAGAGGGATTTGGACCAGCTGGAAAAATGGGCTGAAAAATGGCAGATGGAGTTTAATACAGACAAGTGCGAGGTATTGCACGTTGGAAGGACAAACCAAGGTTGAACATACAGGGTTAATGGTAAGGCACCAAGGAGTGCAGTAGAACAGAGGGATCTGGGAATACAGATACAAAATTCCCTAAAAGTGGCGTCACAGGTAGATAGGGTCGTAAAGAGAGCTTTCGGTACATTGGCCTTTACTAATCAAAGTATTGAGTATTGGAGTTGGAATGTTATGGTGAGGTTGTATAAGATATTGGTGAGGCCGAATTTGGAGTATTGTGTGCAGTTTTGGTCACCTAATTACAGGAGGGATATTAATAAGGTTAAAAGAGTGCAGAGAAGGTTTACAAGGATGTTGCCGGGACTTGAGAAACTGAGTTACAGAGAAAGGTTGAATAGGTTAGGACTTTATTCCCTGAAGCGTAGAAGAATGAGGGGAGATTTGATAGAGGTATATAAAATTATGATGGGTATAGATAGAGTGAATGCAAGCAGGCTTTTTTCCACTGAGGCAAGGGGAGAAAAAAAAACAAAGGAGATGGGTTAAAGGTGAGGGGGGAAATGTTTAAAGGGAACATGGGGGGGGGGCCTCCTCATACAGAGAGTGGTGGGAGTGTGGAATGAGCTGCCAGATGAAGTGGTAAATGCGGGCTCACTTTTAACATTTAAGAAAAACTTGGACAGATACATGGATGGGAGGTGTACGGAGGGATTTGGTCCGTGTGCAGGTCAGTGGGACTAGGCAGAAAAATGGTTCGGCACAGCCAAGAAGGGCCAAAAGGCCTGTTTCTGTGCTGTAATGTTTCTATGGTTTCTGCAACCTAAGGAATATAGATGCAGCATGGCCAGCCTTTTCCATTAACTCAGGCCATCTAGCCCAGGCAGCTGCTCGTAATCTCTTCTGCACCCTCTCCAACTTGACGATGTCTTTTCTATAACAGGCTGACCAAACTGAACACGATACATGAAGTGGAGTCTCACCAATGACTTATAGACAATAAGTGTAACATAATGTCCCTTCTCCTTAGCTCATTGTCCTGATTGACGAAGACCAGAACGCTAGATGCTTTCTTCAGCACCCTGTCCACTTTCAGTGAACTGTGCACTTACACTCCCAGGTCTCTCTGTTCCCCAACACTTGGCAATGCCTCACCACTCATTGCATAAGTCCTACTCTGATTAGAGTGTCGAAAGCACATCATTGCACACTTACCCAATTTAAAATCCTTTTGCCATTCCTCAGTCCATCTCGCTTTGCAGCTCACCTGCCCCACTATCAACAGGACCCCTAGTTCGGTATCATCAACAAACTTGCTAATTGTGCCATGTACATTCATATCCAAATTATTTACGTAAATAATGAATAGCAGAAGTTTCAACACTGACTTCTGGGGCATCCTACATGTCATGGGCCTCCAGTCGGAGAATCGACCATCAACCATCACCTTCTGCTTCCTATCATCAAGACCTGAATCCACATCACTAACTCCGCCTGAATCCCATGCAACTTAACATTCCAGATCAGTCTGCCATGCAGAGCCTTGTCAAAGCTCTTACTGAAGTCCAAAGAGACAACATCCACTGTCTTAACTGCATCTGTCCCTTTAGTTACCTCTTCAAAAAATTCCAAGATTTGTCAAGACAACCTCCCGCACACAAAAACCATGCTGACTATCCTGATCAGGCCTTGACTATCTAAGTGATGGTAGATCTTATCCCTCAAAATTCCCTCCAGTAACTTCCCTACAAATGAGGTCAGGTTCACCAACCCACAGCTTCCTGGCGTATCTTTTAACAATTGAAATTGTGGACTTGTTAACATTAGCCACCTTCCAACGTTCACAAACTTTCCCAGTATCTTACAATGAAACAATTATCTCTACAAGGGCCTCCAGAATTTCTTCCCTGGCCTCCCATAAGAACTAGGGATTTTCCCACTTTAATGTGCTTCAAGGCTGCAAATATCTCTTTCCTTGTAATATGCATACGATCCAACTCCTCAAGACTTACTACACTTATTTCTCTGGCATTCATGATATTCTCCTTAGTAAACACCTGGGAGAAATAGATAAAACCTTGACTTTTTCCTTCACACATTGGTAGACCTCCTGGTCTTTAAGGTGACCTAGTGTCTCCCTAGCCAGCTGTTGCTGTCAAATATAGCTTAAGAAAAAGGATCTGGTGCTAAATGAAGTACCTCTTGGGATTAACTTTAACCCAATCTGCCAAAACCATCTCATATCCTCTTTTTGCCCTCCTGATTTCCCTCTTCAGTCTGGTCTTAAACTTTTAACATTCACTATGGTATTCACCCCAAACACAATGGGGACTTCTTTCTTTATCCTCACCAGTCCCTCGATATCTCATGTCAGCCTAGGTTCCCTGAACATGCCGCCCTGGACTCTCGCTCTGACCTGTTTACTTGCCAGCCATTCAGTTGCCTTTATCTAGAGTCATCCAATCAAACCTAGCTAGATCCTGCTTAATTTCCACAAAGTTCACGCTGCTTGATTTTTGGACTTTAAACTGTGGATCTGTTCTACAGTTTAAAACTAATAGAATTGTGGTCGCTGGACCGTAAGTGCTTCCCAAATACCACTTTGCCCACCTCATTCCCCAGGCCTGAAGATCGAGCAAGTAGGATATCACGGTCAAACCTGCATCACACATCCTTTCATTTGGAAGTAGGATCTAGAAACAATACTGAGCAAATCTCTTGTGGGGGGGAGGTGGGTGGGTTTGTGGGTGGGTGTGTGTGTGTTTACTGTAGTTATGAAATGCACTGTACTGCCGCCACAAAAAAAATCTCATGACATACATGAGTGATGACAAACTGATTGTGATATGGGTCTCTATTGTGGACTGAGAGTGGGAAGGGGACAGAGAGAGAGGGAAATCATTGTTGGGAGAAGGGGAGGGAGTGGGAAGCACCAGAGAGACATTCTGTAATGATTGGAATCAAGTGACATTGCCTGGTGTCTTGGGGCTGGGTGTGTCTGCACCTGAACTTTCCCCCAGCTCTGGCGCTCCTTCTCTGCCAACCATCCCATACCCCTCCCGCAGC
Source organism: Mobula hypostoma (assembly GCF_963921235.1). Taxonomy (NCBI): domain Eukaryota; kingdom Metazoa; phylum Chordata; class Chondrichthyes; order Myliobatiformes; family Myliobatidae; genus Mobula; species Mobula hypostoma. The sequence goes on along the minus strand of NC_086104.1, from coordinate 88,272,224 downwards.
ACTCCACCCTCGCCATTCCCTACATCCATCACTCCCACCAGATTTACAAACTCACTCTCTGCTCCATGTTTACAAATACAGTACTGTGCAAAAGTCTTGGCACCCTAGCTATACATTATTGCATATCCCCTCCCAAACCAGAGAACGTGGGACACTCCCACACCAATCTGCCTCCATCAGTTACTTCAGTGTAGGCTAGGAATCAGGCCAACGTGATCAACAGGTCTGATGTACAAATCACTTTGCTGAGAAACTGTAACAATCTTAATAAAGGTGATTCTTAAACACCAATAAACATAATTCATGCAACAAAAACTTAGCGTTTATTACGAAGACGATCAAAGAGCACAAACATGACAACAGAATACTTACTTCTGTGTATATTTTCTCGCTTCATCCACACTGTAAAACTGGGGAAAAAAAGGTAAAAAGCTGTAAACTTGTGACCATGCACAAAGCAGTTGCTTAAATAGTCCTCAGCAGATCCCAGGCAAATCAGCAAACGAGCACATCATCTCTGAGAAACAACATGCGGTCCTGGCAGGAAAGTTGACAAGTGCGTAAACAAGTACATAGATTCTGAACATTGCACACTGTGGTACTCATTTATACAGTCAGAGGATGTATCCGAGAAGTCCTTAAATACACGATGGCCCAGACTTGGAAGCACCAGCTTTCGGAATAATTGGCCTACACTAATGGTATTGAGGGTGGGGTGGAGAAGGACTAGCAGATCTCTCACATTGAGCTGAGTCTTACATCACCTGCACACGCACGGTGAGGTACACAGCTACAACGTACAGCTTGCCTGCAGCAACAGCACAGACACAGAGGTTCAGACACCACTGGAGTGTGCAGCACGATGAACCTGCACGGAGAGGTGGTATTCTCTCTCATGCTGCTGAGAGGAGGAAGAAAGCCACCAACCTGACAATACGTGGGTAAACAGCTGCTGTCCTCACTGTACTGGAAGATGGTCATCCCCTCTTCTCTCCCCTTCCACCTTCCCACCCCCTCCCCTTCACTGCCAGTCGTGCTCCTCTCCGCATTCCCCGCCCCAACGCTGCCCTCGCCCTTACCACTTCAGGGGGTGCCCGGTGCTCCGGCCTCCCGACCCGACACGCCATGACGACCACGCGAATACCTTCTCCTCCACGTCATCATGCCGCGCCTAGTGTATACATCATCACTATGCGCGACATACCGAGGAACTTCATCTTTGTAAAGGAGTCGGGGCTTGGGCTGGTGGGCGGCATAAACTGATTCACGACTGTCGCCAATAGTTGATACGTATTTACAGTGATAGGATTTTCCTTCTATGAAGGATCGTTTTTGGAACATTAATTGATCGGTTCCAAAGTCAAAGTAAAGTTTATTGTTATTTCCACAAGTATAATGAAAAACTTGAGGCAGATTCATAGGCACACAGTATGAATGAGCTATAGCATTATTTTTTTTCTCCCCCGGTTCCCTGTCTGGTTTGCTAATAATTTCCTGACATAATGTTTCCAACAGAGGGAAGTCTCATTGATGAAGGTTTCTGCATTACCTTCCCCCTCCAATTTAGCAAAGTACCAGGGTGTCATCCCTCAAATCGCCGGTATTTTTTGAACTAGTAAACAAAAATTTTCCAACAGAATATGAAAACGTGAAACTTTTTTTCAAAGTTGGACACTCAAGAAAATGCAGCTGCTGGGTTGCAAACAGCAAGATGCTGGACGAATTCAGCTGGTCGGTCAGACAGCATCTGTGGAGGGAAATGGACAGTCTATGTTTCAGGCCAAGACACCTGAAGAGTCAGCCACATGAAGGGTCTTGAGCAGAAACATCGACAGTCCATTCTTCTCCACAGAACCTGGCTGATCTGCTGAGCAACTCTTAACAGCTTGTTCTTTACAAAAAACATTGTCCGATCCCTCGATCTTTTTCTTAACTTTTCTGCAGGAGTGAAAAGTTGCATTTTCAATTTGTCAGAAACTCCAAGGTAAACTTGAAGGATAACAATCAAAACTCTAGACAGTTACCTTTGCAGAAGATTGGTTACATAGAAAAGCTGCGTCTCTTGTGGTAAATTATGTTCACTATAGGGAAATCTATGGTAAAACACACAACAGAAATGTGTTGGCAGTCAGCTTGTTGCACCTTCAGGGTGATTAAAATAACAAAGTGGTGGTCATTTTGCTAACTTCCTTTGTAAGTTTTTAAAAAAAGGGTGATGCCTATTTTGTGGCTGGTAAGGAACTAAGAGCATTGTTCTCAGCGTGCAAAGTCCTAGGTTTAATGAAACCAGGCTTAAGGGTGCTCAGTGCAAGTCGTGAAGCAGTCCTGCAGCTTCAGCAACCTGTTCAATTCTGATCTCTGGTTCTGATTGAAGACTTCAGTTTATCCCTGTGACCGCAGATGATCCCGTTTCCCCACATCGCAAAGATGAGCTGGTTCTGGGCTACATGGCTACTGTAAATCTCCTCCTGTGTGTTTGGGAGGTGGAAGAATCAGAGTGAAGGCCAAAGGGAAATAAGTGAGGGAATGGGATTAGTCTGAGACATGATGGGGAAATAAGTGAGGGAATGGGATTGGTCTGAAATATGATAAGGAAATAAGTGAGGGAATGGGATTGGTCTGAGACATGATGGGGAAATAAGTGAGGGAATGGGATTGGTCTGAGACTTTCCTGGGAAATAAGTGAGGGAATGGGATTGGTCTGAGACTTTCCTGGGAAATAAGTGAGGGAATGGGATTGGTCTGAAATATGATAAGGAAATAAGTGAGGGAATGGGATTGGTCTGAGACATGATGGGGAAATAAGTGAGGGAATGGGATTGGTCTGAGACTTTCCTGGGAAATAAGTGAGGGAATGGGATTGGTCTGAGACTTTCCTGGGAAATAAGTGAGGGAATGGGATTGGTCTGAAATATGATAAGGAAATAAGTGAGGGAATGGGATTGGTCTGAGACATGATGGGGAAATAAGTGAGGGAATGGGATTGGTCTGAGACTTTCCTGGGAAATAAGTGAGGGAATGGGATTGGTCTGAGACTTTCCTGGGAAATAAGTGGGGGAATGGGATTGGTCCGAGACATAATGGGGAAATAAGTGAGGGAATGGGATTGGTCGATGGGCCACATGATGTACTACATTGCAAGGAAACATGGAAGTGTTTTGAGGCCTATTTTGAATAAGCTACCAAAGTTCAAGCAGTTAAAGCTGCTCCAGTGACTGGAAGCTATGTTCTATTTCTGTACTGGCCGTGACTGTGGTGAGATCAGGAAGAGGCATCCATTTATTTCTTTGTTGCACGACACTTAAGAGGTTGCTCTTTGCTTCAGAAGCCTGAAGTGAATGAGGTGTTGAATGCATCTGATTAGAAACTAGCTGTGAGAATTTTGCAGCAAGAATTGTTTGCTCAATGTAAATATAAATCTCACTAATCAAAGTCAACACATTCAGTGCATCAGTAGACAGCACTAAATATATTCTCAATCAGCGTGGGTAAAGATTCCCAAGTAATTCGTAGAGAGCAGTGTGTGCCAGATGGATAGTAGCTTGGTGAAAGAGGCAAGGCTAAGGAACTACTTTACAGGAGAAATGAGAAATAGGTGAAACATTTAAAACCAAAGGTGAGAGCGAGGTGAGTGTGTACATCTCAGCGATTTAGTGAGGGAGATTGCAGGGAGAGGGCCAAAGCCAGCGGAAGAATGTCAAAAAAAAACCCAATGCAAATCCTGATGTGTATCAGCGAACATTGGGAGACGGAGTAAACTTTAAAACTGATGATACCTCTGAAGTAAAGGCCGTCATGGAGATTGTACATTATGTTTAATAATGGCTGCCATTGTTTTCCATAAACTGGGAGAAGGCCGTACTCCAGGCCATCAGCAAAGACGAAGATCTCTGACGAAGTGTGGATGATAAATGGTAGAAGTTACTGGTCATGATACTAATGGGTCTGAACATAACCCAACAGCGACATCGGGAAAAGAAACAGGAGCAGACTCAGCAACACTTCCCCACGCTCAACTTTCACCTTCTGACTCTCCCGTAGTCTCAATATCTGTTAATGTCTACCTTGAATATGACTGTCTCCGGTTTTCCAGAGTAGAAAATTTCAGAGATCCATCACCCTCTGATAAAGAATATCCTGCTTACTTTAAAGTTCAAGCTACATATATGTCACCACATACCATCCTGCGATTCATATTCTTGCAGGCATTCACAGTAGAACAAAGAAATACAATAGAATCAATGGAAAACTACACACAAAGACTGACAGTCGATGCGCAAAAGACAAACTGTGCAAATACAAAAAAACAAACAAAATAATAATAAAGAAATAAGTAAATAAATAATATTGAGAGCATGTAGAGTCCTTGAAAGTGAGAGAGAGCGTAGGTTGAGGTATCAGTTCAGTGTTGTGTGAAGTTATCGGCACTGGTTCCGGAGCCTGATAGCTGAAGGGTAATTCCTGAGTATGGTGTGGTATAGGACCAAGGGCTCCTCGATTTCCTTCCCAAAGGCAGCAGCCAGAAGGGAGCACAGCCCGGAAGGTGGGGCGCTGCTTTCTTCCGGCAGCGCTCCTTGTTGATGCACTCGATGGTGTGGTGGGTTTTTCCTGTGACGGACTGGACTGCATCTGCTACTTTGTGAAGGCTTTCCCATTTTTGGCCGTTGGTGTTTCCAAACCAGGCCGCCATGCAACCAGTCAGGGCACTGACTGTGCATCTCTAGACGTTTGTCAAGGTTTTAGATGACGTGCCGAATCTGTGCCAAACATACCAAATCTGCACAAACTTCTAAAAATGTCGATGTACTGCTGCCTTCTTTGGAAAGTCGGTGACACTTATTCTAAAACTATTTCTCCTAGTTCTAACCCTCACAAAAATTACATCTTCCCTGCATCCACCTTTCAGAATATTATTTTTCTCAGCAAAATCCCCTCTTATTCTACTGAATTCTAGTGAGTATGGGATCAACCCTTCTTCATACATCAACCCCTTCATCCCAGGCATTAACCTCACAGACGGTCACTGCACACCAAGACCAAAGCTGTATGCAGTCCTCACAACTTTTATACTCCATATCCATTCCATGGCCTTTCTAATTACTTGCTTTCCATTCATACTAATTTTCAGTTTCATGTCACAATGTCACTTTGTACTGCAGCATTTTGTCATCTTGCTCCTTTCAAAGAATAATATTTACCCACATCTGCCTATTTCTCATCCACTTATTTCCCATTGCAGGCTTCTAGTGTCCTACAAACTCAGTCATCTCCATATCATTGAACGATCTAGTTACAGTACAATCGGGCCCTTGGGCTGCCTTTCATAATTATCAGGTCCTGATGAAGGGCCTCGGCCCGAAACACTGACTCTTTATTCCTCTGCATGGATGCCGCCAGTCTGGCTACATTACTCCAGCATTTTGTGTTACATCCCAGCACCAATCCCAGTAATAAGCTACCATTGGGATCTAGCTACACTAATGAAACTTAACTCACAATAAAAGAAACAATCAAAAGAGTAGAACGCGGTGGGAGCCTGGAGTTGTGAAAGTGACTGGGATAGACACCAGGTACCTCCTCATGGCAGAAAGCGTGGCGCGTAGCATGCAGTGGGGGAAGTGTTCCTGCCGAAGGGTTTCAGCCTGAAACGTCGACTGTGCTCTTTTCTATAGATGCTGCCTGGCCTGCTGAGTTCCTGCAGCATTTTGTGTGTGTTACACAAAAGAGTAAACCGTAAAAAGTTGCTCACACATTTTAGTATCGTTTGGTCAATGCATTCATTAGCTTTTATTATAATTCATTTATTTTTAGAGATACAGCACAGAACACATCCTTCTAGCCCAAGGAGCCAACCGCTCAGCAAACCACTGATTTATCACTAGCCTAATCACAGGACAATTTACAATGACCAATTCTAAGTGGTCTGGCTTTGGACTGTGGGATGGTAACATTTTTAAGCACCATTACAACTCTATAGTGATGCACCTTTCTGTATTTTGAAAAACTCCTAGTAGCAACTTATTGGCAACTCGACAATGGCTCACATTTTCAAACAATATACGGACAAACACGTAAGACACTGGTGGACACGAGGAATTCTGCAGATGCTGGAAATTCAAGCAACACACATCAAAGTTGCTGGTGAACACAGCAGGCCAGGCAGCATCTCTAGGAAGAGGTACAGTCGATGTTTCGGGCCGAGACCCTTCGTCAGGACTAACTGAAGGAAGAGCTAGTAAGAGTTCGCCCTTCCAGGATGCAATTTGCGCGATGACGTTGACGCGCCTGCGCGCTCCCAGACGTTGGACGCGGTGACGCACCCACGCTGCGCCGGCGCTCGGATTCCCGAGGGACCCTCGGCTCGGCTCAGCTGCTGCTTTGTTCTCGGGCTCTCGCTGGCCGGCCAGAGCCGGTGACCGGCCGCCTCTCTGAGTCAGTGTCAGCAGCCCTCAGGAGCCGCCGGGTCCAGGCTGTGGCCCTCCGTCCCCGCAGATCCGCCGCGATCCCATCATAGGAAGCTCCGGCTCTAAAATGTCCAGCCGAGCCATCTGCCGAGAGGCCAGTCACGCCGGGAGCTGGTACACGGCGTCAGGTAGGACCGGCCAGGGGCGGGCAGAGAGAGCCGCCTAGGGGCACGGCTGGGTGACAGGGCACAGAGATGGGACCCTCATTGGGATAGGAGGCTACTGAGGTAACAGAGTTGGGACAAGGGTGGGAATTTAATGATTAGGAAGGACCATAGGTGGATTTTTGGATGACAGAGGAGACAGCTGAATGCGTTATTGGATGGTAGGGTAGATAGCTGAATGAGTTATTAGATGGCATGGTAGACAGCTGGATCGCAGGGTAGACAGTTGGAAGGCTAATTGGATGGAAGGGTAGACAGCTGAGTGGCTTACTGAATGCTGGATGGCAGGGTAGAGAGTTGAATGGGTTATTGGATGCAGGGTAGACAGCTGGATGGCAAGATAGATTTCTGGATTGCTTATTGGATGGCAGGGTAGACAGCTGATTGGCTTATTGGATGGCAGGTTGGACAGTTGGATTGCTTATTGGATGGCAGGGTAGACTACTGGATGAGTTATTGGATGGCAGGGTAGACAACTGGATGAGTTATTGGATGGCAGGGTAGACAACTGGAGGAGTTATTGGATGGCAGGGTAGACAACTGGAGGAGTTATTGGATGGCAGAGTACACAGCTGATTGGTTTATTGTGTGGCAGGTTAGACAGCTGAGTTGCTTATTGGCCGGCCGAGTAGACAGCTGAATTACTTATTGGATGGCAGGGTAGACAGCTGATTGGCTTACTGGATGACAGGGTAGACAGTTGGATTGCTTATTGGATGGAAGGATAGACAGCTGGATGAGTTATTGGATGGCAGGGCAGACATTGGTGAGCTGTTGGGCAGTGGGGTAGACATGCAGATGAGTTGTTGGGTGGTGGGATAAGCATGAGGATGAGTCGTTGGATGACAGGTTAAGGGGATGAATGGGTTATGGCAAAATAGGGTAGACCTGTGGGTCAGTTATTCTTTGGCAGGGTAGGGATGTGATTGGATATTATGGGTGTAAATACGATGTTGGTGGGTTACAGGGGTGGCAGACCATATGACCTGGTGAGGGTCTAGATAGGCATGGACGTTAATCGGCATTGTGTCACAGATTAGGAGCCATTCTTTGTTATTGGGTAATAGGATAGATTAGGGAAATAGACTGGTATGTAGGCTAAATGGGTTGGGAAGATGGAAGACTTAGAGGTGTGATTGGGTGACTGATCAGGTGCAGTGTCTGAATCTCAGAAAATTTGCCACAAAGAGGCCATTCAGACTTGCCTTGCCTCGCAGAAAAAAAATACTCAAACTACTCATCTCCCAACATTAATGCCTGTAATCCTTGTCTTGTCAAGTACATGTCAAAGTACTGGTCAAAATCTTTCCTCCTTTCAAATTTAATCCTCTACCAATGAACGTTAAATCTATTGAGGGCAATGTGTCCTTCCTGTTTACTCTGTCCAGCCCCCTTCTGACTTCGTGCACCTCTGTTGTATCTCTTAGCCTCCTACCCCAACAAAAACAACCTCAGCTTTTCAGACAACATACATCAAAGTTGCTGGTGAACGCAGCAGGCCAAGCAGCATCCTGTTGTTTGCGTTTAAACTCAGCTTTTCAGATCTTGCCATATAGCTTCAATTTTCCAATCTTGGCAATATCCTCGTAAATCTCCTCTGCATCCTATGGAATATGATCATGTCTTTAATGTAATGTTGTGATCAGAAGGGTATACAATACCAAAGCTGTAGTCTCCAGCAGTTTAGTACACAGATCTTGCATAGCCCCTCCACTCTGTCTCAACTAATAAAGAAAAGCACTCATGCCTTTTTATTCATTTATTGATCCTACTACCTTTCAGAATTCCATGGACATAAACTGCAACATCTCATTGTTCCTTTTGTGTGGTTCTGTTCTTTCCCATTTATTGTACATTGTTGGCACTGGAATGTGTGCCGGCATTTGCGGGCTGCCCTCAGCACACCCTCGAGTGTGTTGGTTATTAACACAAACGACGCATTTCACTGCATGTTTCAATGTATATGTGATAAATAAACACCAATTTTGAATCATTTGCCAGCATCTTCCCAAGGGGATTCACACTTCACACTTCTGTGGATTCAATTACATTTGTCAAGTTCTGTCCAGTGGCTGAGGCCATAAATATCTTCCTGCAGTTTAATGCTTGCTATGAACCACAGAGCTAACTTCTGCGTCATGGTGCAAACTTTATTTAATCATGCAAGCCATATTTGGGTGTAAATCAATGTAATACAACAGAAAATAAGGGGTTGCGCATGAGCGCATGGAAACCCATTGGGAACAGCTTTCCTGTCATAAAAATTATCATCAATCATGTACTTTGCGCTGCAGATCCAGTTTGCCACTCCCTATTCAATCCCATGTGCTTGTTTTTTTTTTTGACAATGCTATTATGTGAGAATTTGTCAAAGTCCACAGCAGTCCCATCAACTGCTCTGCCCTCGTTGGCTCTCCTTACTGCTTCCTCAAAAAAAATTCAGTGTGGTCTGTCAGGGATGGTCTCTAATCAAATCCATGCCTACTGTCCCTGGTTATTGTGTGTCTTTCTAATCTGTACAAAGGTTTTTACTGTCCCTTAGGATTGATTACTGTCCATTATTGAAGTTGCCCAAACTAATTGATCTGTAATTACTTGGTTTATTTTAAAACAATGTCATAACTTCAGCAGTCCTCTAATCAAAAGAACATAATAAGCAAAAGCAGGAGTCCATTTGGTCCCATGCGCCTGCACTTCCATTTAATAAAATCATGACTCTTATATATCTGCACCACTTTCCTGCAGTAATCACATTTCTTTAATATCCAAAACATCTATTGATCTTTGCCTTGAATATGCTTAACAACATAACCTCTGACATTCTTGGGCAAACATTTCCATAGATTCACCACCTGGTGGAGATTTTCCTTTTTTAAAATGCTCAGCCTTATTATGAAACTTTAACCCCACATTCTGAGCACCCTAACCAGAGGAATCCTCTGGCACTGTTCCTATAGTCAGGGAGGCTTGAAAGACTACAGCCCGAGCTTCTACAGTTTCTCCCATTCTCCTTTGGATAGGGTGGCATATACATCACCTGAGTCTTAGGACATCACTACTATGAAGGTGTGAACTGCTTCAGACTTGCTCACATCCTGTCTCATGTTCTCCTTAATGACAACATTGGCATCAACCCCTTTTGTGAAGAGAACTGCAAAGCTTTCATTCCAAACCTTACCACACCTCTGCCTCTGCTCATCAAATAGCTGTCATGGTGCTAAATAGGCTTTATTCTATCCTTAGTTATTTGCTTGCTATATACATGCTTAGCAAAGTTTCTTGTAATTTCTTTGACTTTAATTATGAGTATCTCTTGAAACCTTTCTTTGCTTTCCTTATTTCTCTCCAACACTCATCTAAGCTTTCTGCCAAGTTAGTTTCTTGGTGTTGCACAAAGCTCTATTGTTTTTGGTCTAATGCATCTTGTCATGTACTTTTGGCCCGCTACTCTTGGGTAACACAATAATTCTACTGGTAGGCCACTGGAATGACAGGGGAGTGAAAGGCACTAGCAGAATGGTAGAAGTTCCAGGTGTCAGGGGTCATGAAGTGTGTCACCATAACTAGAGAGAAAGTTCTTGGGAAACTGAAAGGTCTGAAGGTAGGTGTCTCCTGGGCCAGATGGTGTACATCTCAGGGTTCTGAAAGAGGTGGCTATAGATCTTTAAAAAATCACTAGATTCTGGAATGGCTCTGGAAGACCGGAACATTGAAAATGTTGCTCCACTCTTCAAGAGAGGCAGAGAAAAGGAATCTGTAAGCCAGTTAGTTTGACCCCAGTGGTTTGGAAGATGTTGGAGTTGATTATTAGGATGAGGTCTCAGGGTGCATGGAGGCACATGATAAAATCAGTTATTGTCAACATGGTTTCCTCAAGGGAAAATCTTGCCTGACAAATCTGTTAGAATTCTTTGAAGAAATAACAAGCAGGATAGACAAAGGAGAATTGGTTGATGTTATGTACTTGGATTTTCAGAAGGCCTTTGACAAAGTGCCACACATGAGGTTGCTTAACAAGTTATGAGCCCATGGTAGTACAGGAGAGATTCCAGCATGGGTAAAGCAGTGGCTGATTGGCAGGAAGCAAAGGGTGGGAATAAAGGGAGCCTTTTCTGGCTGGTTGCTGGTGACTTGTGGTGTTCCACCGGGGTCTGTGTTGGGACCGATTCTTTTTACATTGTATGTCAGTGATCTGGATGATTGAATTTATGGCTTTGTTGCTAAGTTTGCAGACAATATGAAGATAGGTGGAGGGGCAGGTAGTTTTTGAGGAAGTAGAGAGGCTACAGAAGGACATGAACAGATTAGGAGAATGGGCAGATGGAGTACAGAGTCAGGAAGTATATAGTCATGCATTTTGGTAGAAGAAATGAAAGGGATGACTATTTTCTAAATGGAGAGAACATACAAAAAACTGAGGTGCAAAGGGACTTGGGAGTCCTTGTGCAGGATTCTCTAAAGGTTAATTTGCAGATTGAGTTTGTAGTGAGGAAGGCAAAAGCAATGTTAGCATTGATTTCAAGAGCACTAGAATATAAAAGCAAGGATGTATAATTTGAGACTTTATAAAGCACTTTGAGACCTCATGGAGTATTGTGAGCAGTTTTAGGGCCCTAGTCTTAGAAAGGATGTGCTGAAACTGGAGAGAATTCAAGGGAAGCTCAGGAAAATGATTCCAGGATTGACTGGCTTGTCATATGAAGAGTGTTTGATGGCTCTGGACCTGTATTCACTAGAATTCAGAAGATTGAGGGGTGACCTAATTGAAACTTATTGAATGGTGAAAGGTCTTGATGCAGTGGATGAGGAGATGATGTTTCCGATGGTGGGAACACGAAGGGATATGGGGAGAAGTCAGGAGTTTAGGGCTGAGAGAAAAATTGGATCAGCCATGATGAAATGGCAGAGCAGACTGGATGAGCCAAACGGTCTAATTCTGCTCCTATATCTTGTGGTCTTATGGGATGGATGGGTTTCTGGAATGACACGCTCGGGGTATATTGGGTTATTGTACTGAAGAGGGAGGAATACAGGTGGGTTATTGGCCAAACAGGGTAGAGGTATGATAACCTTTAATGTGGTTATCAGTAGGAGGACGGGTGAGCTACAGTGGTAACATGATAGGGGCATGGGTGGGAGTTAAAGGTGAATGGATGTGTTATTAGGATGGCATAATTGAAATGTGGTAGTTACAGTAGGAAAAACAGAGGGTTTATTGATGGATGAGCTGAATGACGATAGGGTAAATGTATGAGTATGGGTTATTGAGGTGGTGGTAGATCTGTTGTAATGCTTATTTTGAGTTATGGTAGGCTAAACCTGGATTACCATAGTCTGAGGTTGGAGTAATTCTCCGGGTATATGAATAGATTACTAGAGGGGAGACAGGGTTGTGAGCACATCATTACTGAGCTTGACAGCTACAGTGAGTTACTGAAAAGATCTGGGTTAGTTAGTGATGTTACATGAAGTTTGTAGATAAATTACTTAGGTAAGATGATGGGATATGGGTGAGTTACTAGTGTCAGATTAGCAATATTTATAAGTTAATAGTTAAAAGAGTAAGGGGCACAATTACGGGTGGGTTAATAGTTGTGCACAGTTGGTTATGCTTGGGTTATTGGAAAGGGCAAGGCTGACAGGGCAGAGTGGAAGTTGGTTACTCTGTTAGGTAATTAGAAGTATATGGACAGATGAAGGTATAGATGAGGATTTTTCTGCTTGTGATGGTAGAATTGTATGGATGGGTGCTGAGCGAAAGAGGAATGCTTTACTGGGAGTGGCAGGATATGTGTATAGGTGGCTTTCTGGAATGAGAAGATATATGTGGGTGAAAGAAAAAGTGAAGTATTATAGAAAGACTTGGGACATGGAAGTGACTGAGAAAGCTTGTGTGCAAACTGTTGTGGAAATGACAGTTATGGTTGGGGGGAGCATGTGAATTCCTAAAGCACCTTTTACACTCTCAGGATGTTTAACCAATCAGTTACTGTTGTGGTGTAGCCACTTTTATATGGAAGGAAGCACAGAAAGCTGTTTTTGCATAACAACCTGCCACAGAGAGCAATGCAAAAATGACCACATTTGTGTTTATTTAATGTTGCTGGAGGCATAATTATTGCAGGAAGTAACTTTCCCTCTGTTCTTCGAAGTTGCGCCATGGTGCTTTCCTGTATATCTGAATGAGCAGATGGATGATCATTCAAAAAGCAGTCCGTGTGTGAGAGTGCAGCCTTCCGTCAGTAGTGGACTTGATCTTCAAGCTCCTGAAAGAGAATTTAGGTTTGCAGCCTTCAAACGGGTGGCAAGGCTTAACTAGAGTCAGTAATTTAAAGCAAGATTTCGGGAGTTTGTAGGTGTGACTGGAGTTAATGTTAGCATGGAACAGTCAAGAGCATAAGCCCATTGAGTCTGCTCTGCCATTCCATCATCGCTGATTCATTATCCTTCTCAATCCCATTCTCCTGCCTTCTCCCCGTAACTTTTGACACCTTGACTAATCAAGAACCTATCAACCTCCGCTTTAAATATACCCAATGACTTGGCCTCTACATTAAACAAGAGAAATATGGTATAGAGTATATTAGGAGAGGAATGATCTGGAGAACAGAACAATGGGAATATCAGAGGAAAATTTGAGTGAATTGGGAAACTGCATTGACATGGCAGTGGAGGAGCTGGGAACATATCGTTCAGACTGATAGGCAATGCCATTACTTCAATATTGGGTGTGAAAGTGTGTTAAATAGATGCTATCATCAAAGAAATAAGGTTCTGATTGGGAAAGCTAGTGCTAGAGGAAGTGTGATACAGGTAATAATGAGAGCAGGGGGGAAATACTGTTGAGCAGTGAGTTGGAATATTAGTTAATGGCATCTTATCCAACTCAGTACAATGGTCTTTGCCTACAAAGGTCCAGTGTGGAATAGGCTTAGAGAAAGGTCATTTGTGTTTGGGATACACACACAGAACTAGTCTTAAGTTGTCAGAAACTTTCTCAAAGAAGCCTAGTAGCTGGTGGGGGTTGGGGGGGGGGTAGGTGGAAATGTTTGAGGAGACAAGAGTCATGTTCTGTGTCATGATTTATTTTTGCTGATCTGAGAATAATTGACATAAATGGTTAGCTGCTGAAATGAAAAGAGGGAGCATCCTATTCCCAAAATATAACCCCCTTCGCTTTAATGAATAAGCTTTGGGAGGTGGGCTGTAATGGATTTTTTGGGATTCTGCATGGGTGTTGGGTGATAGAATCACTTTGGTCAGGTATGATGAGTGCTGTTATGGGTTGCAACCATTTGGGTGTGGAACTTAAGAGTGGTCAGGAGGTACTGGTATTGTCATGACTTAGTGCCAGGTCAGCAGCTGCTTTTCAGATTTGAAAGAATTAATCACAATGCATTGCCTGGTTCTGCTTGATAAATTATTAAGCCTTTGCAGAGTCATTGCCAAAAGAAAAATAAAAAAATAAAATTCTCTTTGCTGGAGAATTCATTTTGCTTGCGTTCTGTTGTCAAAACCAGATTGGTGTGTGGTTTTACCTCTGAGAAGTGTTACCAAAATTGGGCGTGTCAACATTAAACGTGTTATCATCTCATTTTTACTGAGGTTTTTGATCTTCCTAGTGAGGTTGTGGGAAAATGGTGAATGCCACTTTGGAATTTTGTGAAAATTAAAGGCAGATATTATATTGTAAAATGTTATATTATTGATAACATGTCAACTCTGTATGTAAATGCATGCAAGCAAGGTGTTTTCAGTCGTGTTGGCAGGGCAATGATGTGTAGAATACACAAGCTAAAAGATGATTCTTATTGCGAGAGGGAATAAAAATCAGTTAGTTAATTCCTGTAATGATTTCTGAACCGTTCTGGAAATGCCTGCAGCCCTCTGCAAGTTTTTATGGCTGCTGAGTAATTCCTCTTTTTGCCACTTCGGTGTAATTGTAGAAGCTTACTGGAGTGAGAACAGAGGATTTAAGCTCTTGTGATCCTTCACTCATGGTCTAGTGGATTTTTCCAAGTTGTTTTATACCACTGCTGTCAAACCACCTCTGATCATCTCATCCTGTAAGAGGAAAATGGCAGGTGGCTTTCTTTTTAAAGTTGCTCACTTCTGCCAACCAGCTGCTATATTGCATTGCTCCTCGTCGTTATTTTAAAACATGAGATTCCAAAATGCATCCCTTCTGAGTCCTGTATTTAACGCCAAGATTTTATCCGTACTTGTATTTTTACATCCTCTTAGTGGGCCAGAAATTTTTGGAAGGGTTATTCTCACTGCTGTTGCATCAACTCAGAAATAAATACTGGATCAAAATTGACCTATGGCAGTTTGAGACTCTGGTTTTACTTGGGACTTCTGGTAAATTAGCTAAGTTACTTAAAATGAGGTGTACACCATTTAGGACTGAATTGAAAAGAAATTTCTTCATGAAGGTAATAATGAATCTTTGGAATTCTCTACCCTCGAGGGCTGTGGAGGGTCATTAAACCCAGGGGTTGATAGATATCTGGATATGATAGCTCATTAAAGGAATTGGACAATATGGTGGTCTCATTAGAAGTAGTGTTTGAAGTAGAAGATTGATTGATGGAGCAAGCTCAAGGAGCCAAATGGCCTAAACTCCTGCATCTATTTCTTATCTTCTTAACCCTGCCCTAAAAGGCTAATAGCTCAGAACCCAAGTGTATACACAATTGTTTGGAAAGTCAAGTTGTGTTGAATGGTAGAAATGATCTGTGATAGACTGGACAAATCCAAAATTACAATTTAGGAAGCTGTGCAGTGCGTTGCAGCAGCAGTCTGTCTGCCATCATCAGCCATTTTCACTAGGTTCTCTTTTGCGAACTAATTGCATAAGCGAGCTTTTTAATTAAAAAGTGATTCGACAACAAGCATGTGGGAGTATTGAGTCACCTCACTTACTCTTGACCCAACCATTTTACTTCTGGCAGTTGGGTTTCCTCACTCTTAACCTTGAAGCGTAAGAAGATCTTTACAGTATTTAATGAAATTGAGAAGATTACTCCTGAGCTCTGTTTCAGATTCAGTGAGGGATTTGTTTTCCCCCTTCCTCCTTCCCTCTGAGAAAGCCTTTAAGGTGGAGAATTAAAAATTTTATTTTACAAGTATTTAATGTGAAGAATTTTTTCTTCAAGTAAGGATAAAAGATACTGATCTAATTTTTTGTAAAAAGAATTGAAGAATAGAATAACCTGCTCTCACAGGGCATGGCTTAAGGAAAATGAATGCACATGGCTTTTGGATGAGTTGAACATTAAGTGGCTATGGCTAGAATGATGCTTGGGTAGAAGGAAAAGCCTTTAAACCACAGGAAATGAATAAGAGTGAAGCACTGTAGATTTTGATGGATGGAATGAGCTGGAAATGCTGAGCTCTTTAATCCTGTAATATTTTTGAGGGATGGCAGTCCATTTTTTAGGTGGTTCCAATTACCTAAGCACTGGACTGTGTAGATTCAGCGTGTGCACTGTCTTTCCTGAAAATTGTCATGCAAGTTCCCGGAGATATCAAGATCTCGGATCTGCAATGGGACATTAATGAGGTTGTTTTCCTCCCTCATCCTTTGCCCTTACCCTCCCAATTTCTGCACCCACTTTATACTTCTGCTGAGTCTGTGATTGGTCCATTGGTAGTCCTGGGCAGTGTTTCATATTTCTAGGCCAATATACATTTCTTTATTGCTTATGGACTTTATGCTGCGTATCACCTGGATGGTCTGTACAACAGGCCATCCTTCGATACTCTGCCCTTCATTTGTAAAGTTACTGCACATTCAGAAGGGTTCCAAACTGTGGAAGACAATCAGTGATCTGTTTCCATCCCACCCTATCTATCTCAGCCATATTCTTCTGACTGTAACTCTGCACTGTCTCCTCTTATTCATATCAGAATAACGTACTCTAATGCTGCTCACTGTTCCAGGATTTTCCTGCATTATAATGGCAATTCTGTTATATCTGTAAGCCTCTCTCTTTTCCTTCCATCCTCACTAGCAGTTATGTGAAGTTCATGAATATCTATCTCTAAGATTGACAGTCTGATCTGTTGTCTTTCCTTCTCCAAGACTCACCAGGCCAAGCTTACTCGAAGGGTTTCCCCCTGCCCTGGTTCTGAATTCCTCTTTTCTGTGTGGAACGAGCTTCCAGTAGAAGTGGTAGAGACAGGTTCGATATTGTCATTTAAAGAAAAATTGGATAGGTATATGGACAGGAAAGGAATGGAGGGTTATGGGTTGAGAGCAGATCGGTGGGACTAGGTGAGAGTAAGCGTTTGGCACGGACTAGAAGGGCCAAGATGGCCTGTTTCCGTGCTGTAATTGTTATATGGTTATATACACCTTTTGCCTTCCTTTCGCTGTGACTTTGCAGGCCTTGTCCCTGAGACCCTTGTGCTACTCCCTCAATCTGACAGACTGTTGACAACCCAATCTCTCTTCATGGCTTTCCAGTTTTAATGAATGCTTCTCCGTCCTTCAAGTCAGCTGTCATTATCCATTTGACCAAAGAAAAATCCCTATGCTCTCCAAGTTTGTGAACTAAGATTTCAATCCAACCTCTGCCAAGATCTTAAATTCTAGAATTTTCTAACTTCTATTCTGTATCTGTGCTTCGTACTTCAGGAGTTTCTTAAATCAAGTTTTTGATCACCTCCTAAAGTATTGTAGTTGACATTCGTGTGAAGCATTTTTCAGAAATTTGATTCCATTCGCTCCTTTAGGGAAATATTCATTGTTTTTACTGTCCTGATGTAGTATCAATGTTTATTGTTTAAGTGTTGTGGAAATGCACAAAATGTTTGTGCATTGTTACACTTGTTTTCTGTCAATCATCTTTACAGTGTGATTGGCATTTTAAAACTGTCAACAGGAACAAGAGGGCATAAATATAGTTACTATTTTAAACTAATGAAACTGATGTTAAAACTTCTTGTACAAAACAATGCGTGTTGTGCAGTTCCCTTTGGTGAATAAAATTTGTCAAAATATTTTTAAGCAACATTGTGCTCCTTGAAAATCTTGATGCAATATACTATTTGAAATACAATATCTTAATCCCTTCCAATCCTCTTGTCCATGTACCAGATTAAATGCAAAGATAAAAGCATTTTTTGTTCCTTGACATCATGGCTTTTATGAGGAAATAGGGTCAGGCTGTCAATGGACGGGTGTGTGGTCCAGTGTTAGGAATTTTAGCTTCATTTAATAGAACCCACAAACTGATGACATTCAAATACTGTATCTCTTTAATACACTAGATTGCAAGGGGCTTTTTCAGAGGCACAAACCAAAACTCTGCTGCCTGCATCCTAACTTTCACCAGATTATTTACAATTGTTTACTGGCTGGCTGACAGTCATTTACAGTGCAGGAATGTCTAGATTTAAAATGTTTTCTCCCTTGTCATCTTTCCCACCTTGACCTGCAAACACTTACAGATTTACAATTCCGTCCCCCCTCCCTTCCCCTATTCCCAGCCATGTTCCCCTCTCCCTGCCCCCTTCCCACTCTCAGTCCACAATAGAGACCCGTATCAGAATCAGGTTTATCATCACTCACATACATCATGATTTTTTTTTGCAGCAGTACAATGCAATACAAAAATGACTACAGTCCTGTGCAAAAGTTTTAAGCACCCCACATATGCGTGCCTAAGACTTGCACAATACTGTAGGTCAAGTAGATAGAAGCAAAGTGGTTTGGAGAGGTAAGCCTCACTGGGCCAGAAGGGCCTGTTACCATGCTGAAATGTGACATCAAAATCTGTGTTGGGGGAAAAAAGAAGTAAATTTTATATTCCTCTCTCTGTTTTTAGGACCTCAGCTCAACGCACAATTAGAAAGCTGGCTTGCCCAGGCACAATCCACTGGGAGACCGGCTAGAGCTATCATTGCACCGTAAGTCCTCAGTTAAACCAATTTATTGCTCCATGACTACTTTTCAGTTAACTTCCATGTTCATGTTGATAAATTTTGTGTGACTTTAGTGCCTTGGCTGTATTTAAAAAGAGCCTGCATTCCAATAGTATCCTTTTGCATCCCTTAGGAGTCCTAAAGAGCATCACCCCATTCTGCTTGAAGTTTGCGTGAAACCCTACCAGGATGACACCAGTTTTTGTTTGTGTGGTGTTGACTAGGAGGAGAGCTGTTCAGGAGGAACCCACCTTTGAGTATCAGAAAATATCTTGGCCTGATATGGTTCATTTCCCTCCATAGATACTGCCTGACCTGTTGAGTTCCTCCAGTATTTTGCTCCCGGTTTCCAGCATCTGCAATCTTTCTTGTGTGCTCACCTTTGAGCATTGCTTTAGAAATGCTAGCATTCATCCATACAGGCAGATCTCTCATCTCGCTCCAGTGTGTCAGTGCAGCACCCACTTAACACGAGATCAGTAGTTTCCGTTTGTCTCAGGGGCGCAACGTGAAAGTTTAATCTTTTGACTGAGGCAAGAGTACTTCCTCATGGTTAAACTGACATTTTGCTTTTACCTTCATGTCATAATTCCATACGTTTATCTTCATATTATTAATGATTCGAGCTTGAACTGTCAGCCTTTCCTTTCATTTGATTAATGCTTTGTTTTATAAGCAAGGCTTTGTTTCATTTGTTATGATTGTCTTGGTTAAGTGTTAGGATTTTTGCCTCTGACTTTACAAATTGCACAGCTAATCCAGATTAACAATCTGGTTCAGTATTATCCAGAAGAGGCATTAAACCAAGATCCCAGATTTCTTCTTGGCTGGGCATTCAAAAAGGAACGAGTTCATCCAGTGTTCTGACTGAATTTATCTCTCGTACTAAAAGCCCTAAATAGATACATTTCATCGCTGTTTTTGGGGCATTGTTCTGTGCAAATTGGATGACTCTTATCTGACCTTAGAATAATGACTACCCTTGTTACATATTTAATTAGTTGGAAACTGCTTTGTAAGTTAGTTTATAAAGGCAACTTTATTCTTTGATATGATTTAGATCTCTATGTTTTAGTCTCATTTTTCAGTCAAGTAAGTAAAACTCTACACCTTTAACTATCCCTGGCTAACGTAAAATATTTTAGCTGAGTTTAAAATATTTATAAATTGTTCACAGTAATGCAATGTGTTTTCCATTATTCACGTTCTCTTTTTCAAAACTACACAGAGTGCTGCAGGAAGTGCACAATAGCGTTTGTGAATAAAGATGGTACAAACTGATTTTGCATTGATTTAGTTTAATTTGTCAACACAGTTGGTGCAGACAGTGTGATGAAGGATCTGTCCTGTGCTGCACTGTTCTATGCTCTATCGTGGTGTTAAATATCCAGAACTGTTTACTGGATTATATTCACATCTGAGAGAGAATCTTGTTTTGAGAGTGGTACACTGTTATAGGGTCTGTTTTTTGACTGATGCTCAGTTAACATCCTCGTAAAAATTAAGTCCAAGTTCAAGTTTAATTGTCTTCAACCATACATGAATATCCTCGTTACAAACAAAGCAGCGTTCCTCTGTGCCAAGGTGCAAAACACAGTACCAACAGTCCACAAGGCACATATAATTATAATAGCAGTAACCATACACAAAATAATAATAATTAGCCCATGTGCCCGAGTGTCATGTCGTGTAGGTTGAAGATGCATGGAATGTTATCAGCAAGAAAAAGCCCGCAGGCAAACACAGTCTAGCTGGTCTTCCACCAAGTGAACACTAGAGGGCAGCACTGATGGCAGGGGCCAGCCCCCAACCCAGCATGGACGCAGCGCCACTCTGCCTCGGCCGTCTCCTCCCTTGGCAGATGCAACTGGGGCTCGAGGATCTGGTCCACACTACAACCACGGCCATGCAGCTCCCCCTCCATCGGTCTCACCGATGAACCAGTGAGCCGGACTTGCAGTGTTCTATATGACCAATGGCCAGTAGATTCTTACGATTACAAAATAAGCATCCAAGACAGTCACTCACACCATTTGTTAGACTGCAGTGAAATGTTGATGATCCAGTGATACAACTGGAAGTAATGGATAGCATAATTCCATTGATTCTTCAAACGTTTCTCCTCCAAAAGTTCAACTTCCACCACCTCAAAGGACATTGCATGAATATACAATCTCCTCCAGTGTTCCTTCCAGTTCATATACTCACTGACTTTGGATCTGTTTCATCATTCATCCATCAGCATCTTCAAACTTCCTAACTCTTCTGTAGGTCCACCTTCATCAAACCAGCATTTTCACTTTGTAAGCAGAAAGGGGAAATAAATGATGGTTGAGAATGTGCAAAATTTAAGGAATATACAGTGGATTCCAGTTACTTGGACCGTTGGTTAATCAGGGCAGAAAATAGCCAGGATTCCCTTTGTTTATTTGGCAGACTATGCCACTTAATTGGGACAGGAGACTGTTGCCAACAGTTTCTAAGTAGCACCAGTCTTGTGCTGTTAGACACTACATCATGCTTAGAGTGAACAGTTTTTAAGTAGCTTCAGTAGTGCGTGTTTGTGTTCAAAAAGCAGTGACTTTTGTCACTGACAGTTGGTGAGAAATAAGCGATAAGACAATTCAGAACTGTTTTGCTCACTGTAGTTTCAAGCATTGGAGATACAGGAAGCTCAGAGACCTTGACCTTGACCCTGCCTTGTGCAGCTGCACCCTGGGCTTCCTGTCAGATTGCCGGCTTATGGTAAGAGTGGGCTCCCTCACCCCCAACCCTCTGACTCTCAACATAGGGCTGTGTACTAAGTCCCCTCCTTTACTCCCTGTATACCCATGACTGTGTCCCCACCCACAGCTCTAATCTGCTCATTAAATTCGCAGACGACACTACATTGATTGGCCTAATCTCAAACAATAATGAAGTGGCCTACAGGGAAGAAGTCAACTCTCTGACAGTGGTGTCAAGAAAACAACCTTTCCCTCAATGTCACAAAAACAAAGGAGCTGGTTGTGGATTACAGGAGGAATGGAGACAGGCTAACCCCTATTGACATCAATGGATCTGGGACTGAGAGGGTAAACAGCCTCAAGTTCCTCAGCATCCACATCACTGAGGATCTCACGTGGTCTGTACACACCAGCTGTGTGATGAAAAAGGCACAACAGCACCTCTTTCACCTCAGACAATTGATGAAGTTTGGTATGGGCCCCCAACTACAAATAACTTTCTACAGGTGCACAATTGGGAGCATCCTGATTGGCTGCATCACTGCCTGGTGTGAGAACTGTACCTCTCTTAACTGCAAGATTCTATAGAGAGTGGTGTGGACAACCCAGTGCATCTGTAGTTGTGAACTTTCCATGATTCAGGACATTTACAAAAACGGGTGTGAGAAAATGGCCCGAAGGGTCACTGGGGACCCGAGTCACCCCAACCACAATTTATTCCAGCTGCTACCATCCAGGAAACGGTACCACAGCATAAAAGCCAGGACCAACAGTCTCCAGGACAGCTTCTTCCACTAGCCCATCAGAATGATTAAGTCACGCTGATTTGAATGTATTTCTTTATTACATTGACTGCTCTATTTATTACAAATTATTATAAATTATTTTGATTGCACATTGCACATTTGGGCAGAGACGTAACGTAAAGATTTTTACTCCTCATGTATGTGAAGGATATAAGAAATGAAGTCAATTCAATGCAATTCAATGCCAGAAATGTCCGAGTGAAAATGAAACAATTTCACTACAGCAACAAGTTAGAAACACAAAGAATTTGAAGGTATTAACAGTCATTTTGAATGTTACAATGATAATGAAGATTTGGAGGATTTAAAGCATTGTATGAAGGCAGTCCATTATCTGCACTGGGAGTCTACGTTGATTTTGTTCATTTGCAGTCAATTAAAAGAACACGGCAGTGTACACTGGATGAATTTCTCCGTCAATAACTATTAGGAACTAATACACATTTTCATAATGCTGTGGTAGTATTGGTAGTGTTCTCGTTTGTTCTTTATTTCATTTAAAATTCATAATTTGTTACTCAATTAAATGGTAATTTATCTTTTTTTAATACATTTTTAATTATTTCCATTAAACGTTGGCTAATTGGGGCAGCCACTTAATTGGGCCAAAATGTAATGATGTGACCCTATTAACCAGAATCTACTGTATTACCTTTCCATCCAAGTGGCTTTCTGGACAAAAAAAGAATGTCCTGGAAATGGAAACTCCAGCTGAACAACATGTGAGAGGTCTGGAGGGGAATGAGGACCATCACTGGGTTTCGGCAAACTAGCAACAGAGGAGCTGAAGGCAGTGTGGACAGGGCCAACGAACTTAACCTGTTCTTTAACAGAATTGACATTGTGACCCCTGCCCATCCCCCACATGAGCCATCAGTTGTCGGCCCCCAACCAACACATATTCCACTCTCCCCTCCTACGCCTCCTCACAGTCCCCCACCCTGCTCTCATGACTATTCCCCTCCCCCACACGAAACCACCACGGTGGGCTTCACGGCTGAACAGGTGAGAAGACAGCTGAAACGTCTCAACCCAAGCAAGGCTGCAGGACCGGATGGTGTCAGTACCAGGGTGCTCAAAGCCTGTGCCCCTCGGCTATGTGGAGTACGCCATGTATTCAACCTGAGCCTGAGGCTCCGGAGGGCTCCTGTACTGTGGAAGAAGTCCTGCCTCGTCCCTGTGCCGAAGACGCCACGCCCCAGCGGCCTCAATGACTACAGACCGGTGGCATTGACCTTCCACATCATGAAGACCCTGGAGAGACTTGTTCTGGAGCTGCTCCAGCCTATGGTCAGGCCACACTTAGATCCCCTCCAGTTCGCCTACCAGCCCCAACTAGTCGTTGAGGATGCCATCGTCTACCTGCTGAACTGTGTCTACGCCCACCTGGACAAGCCAGCGAGCACTGTGAGGGCCATGTTTTTTGACTTCTCCAGTGCATTCAACACCATCCGCCCTGCTCTGCTGGGGGAGAAGCTGACAGCGATGCAGGTGGATGCTTCCCTGGTATCATGGATTCTTGATTACCTGACTGGCAGACTACAGTACGTGTGCTTGCAACACTGTGTGTCCGACAGAGTGATCAGCAGCAATGGGGCTCCACAGGGGACTGTCTTGTCTCCCTTTCTCTTCACCGTTTACACCTCGGACTTCAACTACTGCACAGACACTTGTCATCTTCAGAAGTTTTCGGATGACTCTGCCATAGTTGGATGCATCAGCAAGGGAGATGAGGTTGAGTACAGGGCTACGGTAGGAAACTTTATCACATGGTGTGAGCAGAATTATCTGCAGCTTAATGTGAAAAAGACTAAGGAGCTGGTGGTAGACCTGAGGAGAGCTAAGGTACCAGTCACCCCTGTTTCCATCCAGGGGGTCAGTGTGGACATGGTGGAGGATTACAAATACTTGGGGATACAAATTGACAATAAACTGGACTGGTCTAAGAACACTGAGGCTGTCTACAAGAAGGGTCAGAGCCGTCTCTATTTCCTGAGGAGACTGAGGTCCTTTAACATCTGCTGGACGATTTTGTGTATGTTCTACGAGTCTGTGGTGGCTAGTGCTATCATGTTTGCTGTTGTGTGCTGGGGCACCAACAGGATCAACAAAATTATTCGTAAGGCCAGTGATGTGGGGATGGAACTGGACTCTCTCACGGTGGTGTCTGAAAAGAGGATGCTGTCTAAGTTGCATGCCATCTTTGTCAATGTCTCCCATCCACTACATGATGTACTGGGTGGGCACAGGAGTACATTCAGCCAGAGACTCATTCCTCCGAGATGCAGCACAGAGTGTCATAGGAAGTCATTCCTGCCTGTGGCCATCAAACTTTACAACTCCTCCCCTGGAGGGTCAGACACCCTGAGCCAATAGGCTAGTCCTGGACTTATTTCATAATTTACTGGCATAATTTACATATTACTATTTAACTATTTATGGTTCTATTACTATTTATTATTTATGGTGCAACTGTAACGAAAACCAATTTCCCCCGGGATCAATAAAGTATGACTATGACTATGACTATGCAGTTGCTGCTTAGACCCCAGTCTCACTCCCATCAGTTAGGAGGCTATGTAGCATCCACTCCAGGACCACCAGACTCAAAACCAGGTACCTCCCCCAAGTAATAAGGCTGATCAATTCCTCTACCCACCAACCCACCCCTCTACACTCCCAAGCACCACTACTTTATCGTTTCCTGTCAGTCACCATATGTACAGACCCTTTTGTGCCTAGCATCACTTGATGGACATACAATCAATCTATCTGTTTAAGCTGTGTTACGTATTTATATTTATTGTGTGTTTTTCTTATTGTGTTCTGGTTTAAGATGGCACCGGTGAAACCTAGCAACACTTTACTGGCAGCAAACAAAACTACTAATTGATTAATCACTCTGTTTTCGGAAAATGATCTCTGCAATCAATAGCCTGTAACTTCTCTTTTGGAGTTGAGCTTTTGAACCGCCTGTAAAACCTGGCAGTTTTGCAGTGTGAACTAAAGTCTGGAAGGTGCAGGACAGTAATGGTGTGGTGTGTATGGGCTGAATCGAGATGGCGTGCCAGAGCCCAAGAGCAAGGAACAAGCCAGTGTTTAGCCACTGCTGGAACGGACTTGAAACCGATTTGAAGTAGCAGTAGCGGGGCAGAGTTGAGGCGGTGTGGCCCAGGCCTGAGAGCGAAGAACGAGCCAATGTTCGACTAATTTAAGTGCCCGGTCAGATCGGAATGGTCAGATACAGGCCAAATCAATGCAGCAGGGTCCGGCCCGAGTACGTACCGAAGTGGCAGGGTCCAAGAGCAAGGAACTGGCCAAGGTTTGGCCAATTTAAACGCCAGGCCAGATTGAAATGGTCAGGGTGTTGGGGCCAGAGGCGAGAGAAGGGCCAGTGTTCAGCTTGCTGCTTGACGAGGTTGACTTGTCTTTGCTCTGAACGGAGGCTGTGGCCTGAACTAATGGGCTTCTGGACCTGCTGCAGTGATGACTGACTTTGTGGTTCTGAATTCATTTTCATGAACTTTAGTTCAGAATGTTTTTTGCATAATGTTTATTTGAACATTGGGTATTTGACAGTCTTTTTTAATGGGTCCTTTTGGGTTCCTTTGTTCTGTGCTTGCCCGTAACCAGTCAAATCTCACAGAATTGAATTGAATTGACTTTATTTCTTACATCCTTCACATACATGAGGAGTAAAAGTCTTTATGTTACATCTCCATCTAACTGTGCAATATGCGATCATAGTAATTTATAATAAATAGAACAGTCAATGTAATATAGAGTACACTTAAATCAGCGTGAATTCATCAGTCTGATGGCCTGGTGGAAGAAGCTGTCCTGGAGCCTATTGGTCCTGGTTTTTATGCTGTGGTACCCCTTCCCTGGAATAGATTGTGGTTGGGATGACTTGGGTCCTCAATGATCCTATGGGCCCTTTTTCCACACCTGTCCTTGTAAATGTCCTGAATCATGTGAAGTTCACAACTACAGATGTGCTGGGCTGTCCGCACCACTCTCTGCAAAGTCCTGCGATTAAGGGAGGTACAGTTCCCATACCAGGCAGTGATGCAGCCAGTCAGAATGCTCTCAATTGTGCACCTGTAGAAAGTCCTTAGGATTTGGGGGCCCACACCAAACTTCCTCAACCGTCTGAGGTGAAAGAGGCGCTGTTGTGCCTTTTTCACCACACAGCTGGTGTACAGACCATGTGAAGTCCTCAGTGATGTGAATGCCGAGGAACTTGAAGCTGTTTTACCCTCTCAACCCCAGATCCATTGATGTCAATAGATGTTAACCCATCTCCATTCCTCCTGTAATCCACAACTGGCTCCTTTGTTTTTGCGAAGTTGAACGAGAGGTTGTTTTCTTGATAGCATTGTGTCAGAGAGATGACTTCTTCCCTGTAGGCCACCTCGTTATTGTTTGAGATAAGGCAAATCAATGTAGTGTCGTCAGCAAATTTAATTAGCAGATTGGAGCTGTGGGTGGCGATACAGTCATGGGTATACAGGGTGTAAAGGAGGGGACTCAGTACACAGTCCTGAGAGGCTTCTGTATTGAGAGTCAGAGGGGTGGAGGTGAGGGAGCCCACTCTTACGACCTGCTAGTGATCTGATGGAAAACCCAGGATCTAGCTGCACAAGGCAGGGTATGTATATAGTATACATGCATTGATAATTAATGTTCTTTGAACTTTTGTCTTATTGTGTTTTTTTTTTGCGCTGCATTGGATCCGAAGTAACAAGTATTTCATTCTCCTTTGCAATTCTGTACTGGAAGTGACATTAAACAATCCTGAAGTCTTGAAGAGTTGAATCCAAAGTCAGTCAGCAATCCATCGCTTGAGCCCTATGTCTCCATATTCCTGCTAGTTTGCTTTGGAGTGAAATTTTTTTGAGCAAAAGCTAATCACAGATGTCTAATTAGCAGTTAAGTTGGACATGAGGATGCTCCAGAACCATCAGAAGGTTTTAAGTAGAATAGAGAATACCCAGCATTATATATCTGTGCTAGTTGTTGGCTAGACTGATTCAAAGCTTTTCTCTTTGTTTTGTGGACTACCCTTTACCTATATTTGTTCATTTATCCTGTAAAGAAACTAATTGTCTCTGATCTAATCACAATTGTTCAACTGTTCTCTCTATATTTTTCAAATGTTAACATTGTTCCTTTAATAGTAACAGTCTTAAATATGACATCTTAGCAATTCATCACCCAGAGGTAAATGGCCTATCTGACAGTATCAAAACCCTGTCTATTAAATCTCCATTTGACAGAGCATTCGTTGACTTAAACTTTTACATGTGGCTCCTGAAACTTCATGAAACATACTTTCATTCTATATGACTGAAAGTGAAAACAGACTTCCCCACCAAATGCCTTTTTTCAATTATCTTTATCATGGTCAACGTTTGTTCCGTTTTGGAAGTCGATTGCTCTCAGTGTTGCCAACAGTCACGCTGTTCAAAATGCTTTCTCACTGTCCCATTACATTTTGTAGCATTCAGAATTCTGGAATAGTATTATGACTTCAGGATTTCCTTTTTGTTGCTTCATGTATAATGCCAAAGTGTGCAGTTCTAAATTGATGCTAGATTAGATGTGTTAAGCTTTTAATTAATCCTGCATGTGGTGTGATTTATTTCCTAACATCTGTTTGTTATGTAAAGTGCATATTAAAACTTGCTGCTTTACATTACTTGTTCTTGATTCACCTCACCATTGCTATGCTGAGGTGAATCAGATCCCTACAGCAAGGAGGTGAAAGATGCCTGTACTGGCAAGGTGCAGTGTTAGGTCACAGAGGTAATTCCACAAGAGAGCCGGCCATAAAAATATTGTAATCTTCCTGTTGAGTGAGAATGGCTGTTGTCTGGAGCTTTAAATGAGCCATCCTAGGGTACATCTCTGTGTATTTCTGCTGAAAAGTTCAAAGGTGGGAATTTTCTATTAATATCTTTCTGAGGTTCTCCAAAACCTCATTGCCCAGATGTTCCTCACTCATGCGAGGTATGCTTAAGTGAAAATGTATTTTAAAGCTATTCCTGAGGATTTTCTTTTACATTTAATTTCCAATCAGTTCTCTCTCCACCCAAAACAGTCGGCAGCTGACCTGCTATCTTTAATGTGGTTCTATAATTTCTGCTGATGTGCACCCAATGGGCTTCCTCCTGATTCCTTCCTCCCATGTTGGGAAGTGCTCTGTTGAGTTGGAACTCGGCCCTTCATTGGTCTGCTGGCTGAAGACCATGTCCTACCATGCTCTGGAACAAGAGCCTGTGCTGCCCGTGGATGTTTTGTTCCGATCTAGGCTCATGCAAAACTCTTCTGCTTTTGTCTTCACAGTCATGCAGGGTACACATACTGTGGATCTTGTGCTGCTCATGCTTATAAACAAGTGGACCCATCCATCACGTAAGTGAATCTCAAAACTGGTCTTACTCCTTTGGCAGACATTGCCTTAAGCGATTCAAACCTTGAAGGAACGACTGAATAGAATTGGGGAAAGGAACAGTTACGTCAGTTACCTGATAATAGACATCATCAAAAATTGAAGCCTAAGGCAGTGATATTGTGTTTAGGAAACTTGTTTTAAACTATTATTTTCAGATTTGTGTATAACATGTTGTGGTATTTATTAAAACCACTGCACTCTTTGTTACAATTGAATGCCCTGGACTTGAGTAGAGAGGGTATATGTCAAAGCTTCTAGGTGATACTGAGCTCAAAAATGTAGGAAACAAAAAGGATACATGTGATGAACTTCAGGAAGTACAGACTGGTGAACTGGGCAGATTCAAAAAAAATACAGGAAGTTTTATATTGCTAGGAAGAGTGAGGATATCTGTTAAGTTTGTACTATTTAACACAAAAAATGCTCTGTCTGCATTTGAAGGTGATAGATATAGTTGAGAAACATTTTAGGAAAAAAAAAACACAGATGAAGGTAAGTTGAACAACACACACAAAATGCTAAAGGAACTTAGCAGGTCAGGTAGCATCTGTGGAGGGAAATAAACAGTCGACATTTCAGACCATCATTTCAGTCCTGATGAAGGGTCTCAGCCTGAAACGTTGACTGTTATTCCTCTCCATAGATACTGTCTCACTTGCTGAGTTCCTCCAGAATTTTGTGTGTATTGCTCAAGATTTCCAGCATCTGCAAAATCTGTTGCTTTGATGAAAGTAGGTTGAATTATGTTAGTCTTCAAACCAGATTTTGCAGAATCTGGTTATCCATTATGCAAGTTCGTCTACACCACTTGGAGTTTATGTGGAGCTGAGGCTGTGCACACCAGTTGACAGAGAGTCATGGTCTTACAGGCCATTCCTGGGTAATGAACCAATTCCATTTGTACAGACCTTGTGAACAAAGTTGACTTTAGGAAAAGAAGCACAAAAATCACTTGCTATGGTCACCACACCGCCGCCATTCTGCAATGAATAGCATTAAAATATCTAAGACTGGCGAGAACAATTAATAAGAGTGAAAAAAGAGAGGAAACGTTCTGCCATTTATTCAATGACTTGGACTCCACAGCCTTCAGTGAATTCCACCCTATGAGTGAAGAAATTTCTCCTCATCTCTGTCCTAAATATTTTATCCTGTATCCTGAGACTGACTGTTGATTCTTGACCCACCAGTCAACAGAAACATCTTCCCTGCACCCATCCTGTCAAGATGTTTCAGAATGTTGTTCACTTTAATGCTATTTCCTTTTCTTCTTCTAAACTATATAGGCTCCCCACTTTCTGCTTTCTACAGGAATCGCTCCTTACACGACTCCCTTGTCCATTCGTCTCTCCCCACTAATTCGTCTCTCCTGGCACTTATCCTTGCAAGCGGAACAAGTGCTTCATCTGCCCCTACACCTCCTCCCTCACTACCATTCAGAGCCCAAACAGTCCTTCCAGGTGAGGTGACACTTCACTTGTAAGTCTGTTGGGGTCATATACTATTTTCGGTGCTCCTGGTATGGCCTCTGGTATATCGGTGAGGCCTGACGTAGATTGGGAGACACTTCGCTGAGCATCTATGCTCCATCCACCAGAACAAGCGGGATCTCCCAGTGGCCATCCATTTTAATTCTTCTTCCCATTCCCATTCTGAGATGTCCATCCATGGCCTCCTCCACTGTCGGGAAAAGACCACACTTAGGTTGGAGGAACAACACCTTATATTCCATTTGGGTAGCCTCTAACCTGATGGCATGAACATTATTTTCTCAAACTTACAGGAGTGCCTCCACCTCCCACCGGCCCCCCTTCACCATTTCCCATCCCCTTGTCCCTCTCTCATGTTATCACCTTACCTGCTCATTGCCTCCCTCTGGTGCTGCTCCCCACTCCCCCCACCACCCTTCTTTCTTTCATGGCCTTCTGTCTCTTTCACCAATCAACTTCCTAGCTCTTTGCTTCATCTCTTCCCCTCCAAGTTTCAGCTATCGCCTGGTGTTTCTCTCTCCCCTCCCCCCACCTTTCAAATCTACTCCTCAGCCTTTTCTCTTCAGTCCTGCCGAAGGATTTCGGCCCGACTGCACCTTTTTCCACAGATGCTGCCTGGCCTGCTGAGTTCCTCCAGCATTTTGTACGTGTTGCTAGGCCCAGTTAACCTAGTCTTTCTTCATACAACAGTGTTACCTTACCAAGAATCAAATGGTTATATTGGTTGCAAATAATAGCCTTTCTTGTCTAAAGTAACCAAAATTGTACACAATGGTTAAGGCCCTGTACAATTGCAGCAGGTTGTGACTATTGGTGGGTCAAAGACTCAAGATTAATGCTTTGAAAGCACAGATCAGAGGGAATTAAGAGGGCATTGTCAAGTGGTGAACACAGCAGAAAGTGGGAATAGCTTTGAGGTACGTGAGAGGAGAGCGGTACAAGGAGGTGATCAGATGTGATCCTATACATCTTTGAGAAGAGAAGAAAGAAAGTAAGGCCATTTGAGATTGCATTCAAGGGCAGGACTGTGAATACAAAATTGAGTTTATGTGCAGGGAGAGAACGACGAAGGATAGAAGCACAACAGACACAACATAAAAGACATAATGATTTGAGAGGAAGGTTGACAACAGACAAGAAAGTACTTGTTGCAGCTGGTGAGAAAGTAAGTTCTCACTGTACTGGAATGAGGAATAGAGATGATTTTTAAAAATTAAGGACTGACTATTTTCTAACTAACATTTCAATGGAATGGCAGATTTGATGGGTTGAGAGATATAATGGATTTTCTGTGCATTTCAGAAGACAGATCTTGAAGTTCTGCGAAGTGATTACTGGGCAAGGTTAAAAATCATAAGTCAGATGCAAATGTGTGTCATGACTAATAAATTATTGAGAGTTAAATTGAAAGGGGGTGACATTTCTGTATCTGAAGTTTGCAATAGAATAGAAGGACAAGGGAACCACTGCATGGAAACTACCACATGCGGTTTTTTCTCCAGTCACAGGGCCAAATGTGAGGAAGTTTGTTGCTTGCACAATGTTCAGTTCCACTTGCAACTCTTCAGAAAATGAAGCGCTCTACAAACACATGGAGACTTAAATAATATTCAGGCACAAGCCAATGAGTGACAAACAATGTTTGTACACCCTAACTGTCAGACAGTGACTATCCCTAGCCACCTGCCTTAGGCATTCAGTAGTATTATAATTGCCGAGTCCTTGTCATTATCATCCTGGAGTCAGCAGTGACCAGAAACTGAACTGAACCAGCTATGTGAGTACTGTGGACCAAGAGCAGGTTGGAGGTGCCCTGCAATGAATGGAGCAGAAGGACAGGGTAGCAGGTAGTAGTAGTAGCTGTCACATATAGTTTCCTCACCAAGTCAAATAACATCTTGACTTGGAACCATATTCACAGTTCTATTGTCATCTTTGTAAATCCTGGAACTCCCTCTCCATCAGAATAACACTGTCTACTCTAGAAGGACTACATTAACAAATTGGAATTGGTTTCTTCTTGTCATAGGTTCCAAAATACAGTGAAAAGCTTGTCTTGCAAACTCTTCATACGGATTAGATCTTTACACGTGCATTGAGGTATACAAGGTAAAAGTGATAACAATGCAGAATAAAGTGTAACAGATACAGAGGTCTGGGTAGATGGGTCTCCACCACCTTCTATGTTGCCAGTCACACCAGTGCTTACATCCCAAAGATATTAAATACAAATAGATAATGTGTAAGTTTTGCTGGAGAACCTGGCAGTATACTGTGACAGAAAGAGGTTGAGGGTTAAGCAGTGACAGTAATATGTGAGAGTTTGAAAAGAGCATCAGATGGAAATTGTCCAAATTGAGATGGATAACCATTATGAGGAAGAGAGTGGTTTTAGTGATTTAGGGATTTATGTACCGAAATCATTTCAATGTAGCTTAAGTCAGAAAGCTAATGTGATGGCGAGTTTAAATTTAACAGGCTTTGTTGTAAGAATACAGAAAATGGAATGCAGTATTCTGGAGCGTTGCTGCATGTTCCATACCGCTCCTGGATTGTAGTGTTCAGTTTTCAGCATTCGAAATACATTTATTATCAACGTATACAAACTACAATTCTGAGAGTGTTTACAATAGGAAGGAGATGTTGGGCTTGGGGGATTGAGTTGTGACTGCTATCATTAATGGACTTTGCTGTTAATAGAGAGAACCTGGGTTATATACTTATATACCTCAAAGCTGAGGAGGACAAGGAATGATCTATTTGATGTATCAAAGGCAATATTGGGAATTGTTAGAATACAGAGAGAATAAACTTCTCTTACTCGTGAAATATTCAGAATAAAAGAACTATTCATAATTAGAAAATACTGATTTAAAATTAATTCACAAAATTGTCTTGTGAGAGTATAATGTGATTTGGAAAAAGACAGGGAATTCAGATTAAAATGATGGAGCTGTAGTAGCTGACAATGTGGATTTGAGCTCACTCTATTGTAAAAAGCTAAGTTGACTTGTGAGCAGTATATAATTTGACTTCTCTGTGTTAGTCATTACATAGTTAAGTAGTTCACAACTGAAAATCCGTTACTGTCCATCTGCATACCACTTTTCCTCATCCTCTCTCCCTTCCCTCCTCCTATTCCCTCCCTTCTTTCTGCCCTCCAGCCTTCCCAGCTGCCCTTGTCACCCCCTCCCACCTGTCCTCCTTCCAGCTGATCTCCTCCCACAGTGTCCTCCCTTCTCAGCCGACCTCCATCCATCTCCCTGAACTGTTGACAGAAAAGACTGCAGAAAGTGGTCGATAGAGCCCAGTCCATCATAGACAAGTCCTCCCCACCATGGGTATATTTACATGGAGTGCTGCCGCTGGAGAGCAGTGAGTTCATTCATACTCTCTTCTCATTACTCCCTTTGGGCAGGAGCCTTAGGTCCCATGCCACCAGGTTCAGGAAAAGTTATTACCCTACAACCATCAAGTGCCTGAACTAGCGTGGATAACTTCATTCACCTCAATGCTGAACTGATTCCACAACCAAATGACTCACTTTCAAGGGCTCTACAGCTACAGTGGATTGCAGTTAATTGGGCCAAAGGTTAATCAGGACAGCCATTCATTTGCAACAACTCTTAAAGAACAAAAAAGTAAATTGAGAAAATAGCCGGGATTCCCTTCATTTATTTGGAAGACTATGCCGCTTAAATAGGTCAGGAGACTGTTGTCGAACGGTTTGTGACTGAACCTAGTCAGATGCACTTGTCTGGCCGGTAGACAATACACTGTGCTTAGAGCAAACAGTTTTTAACTAGCATCAGTTGCATGTGTTTGTGTTAAAAAAGCAGTGATTTTTGTCACTGATAGTTGGCAAGAAATAAGCAAAAGGACAGTTTGGAACTGTTTTGCTCACAGCAGTTTCAAGCATTCAGGCTTGGAGATGCCAGAAACAGCTGGGAATGAAAATGAAATGATTTCACTACTCAACAAGTTAGGAATTGCAAAGAATTTGAAGGTGTCTTAGTATATTACAATGAAAATGAAGATTTGCAGATCGCAATTGTCTAAAGCATTGCACGAAGGCAGTCCATTATCTGCACTAGGTGTCTGCACTGATTTTGTTCATTCACAATCATTCAAATGAACACGGCAGATGAATTTCCTCGTCGCTAACTGTTATAGTACTGTAAAAGTATTGGTAATGTTCTAATTTGTTCTGTATTTCATTTAAATACATAAATTTTTACTCAGGTAAATAGTAGTTTGTCTTGTTTATACCTTTTTAACTTTTTCCACTTAACACATTGGTTCTGATGTGTTCCAATTAACTAGAATCCACTGTATTTTTTAGTGCACTGTTTGTGTTCTTTCACACATTAACTGTCAGTCTTTATAGTTTTTCTTAAATTCTGTGGGTTTTTTTATTTTCCTGTAATGCCCGCAAGAAAATGAAATGGTAGTATATGTAGTTTGAAGTAAATTTGCTTTGACTTTGACATAGGTGCAATATGAGTCCAATGGTTTTGGTCTCTTGCCCTTTATTTGTGTGTGAGCCTTAATGTGAGCATTGCAGCTGTATGCAATCCCATCATAGCCAGATAGCTACACACAAACTCGTTCAGCCAGTGTCACTGGATGAACAGCTCAGGGAGAAACATTTTTTTCTATCTGCTAATGTAAAACCACTGTGATCCAAATCTAGGAGGTTAACCTAGTTGGTTTAACCACTCAGTAAATAAACTCATTGTCTAGGATACACAATTGATCATTAGATAACTTTATCATTTGAATGACAAAATAACAGGCTGGTTCATTACTTATTTACAGAATGAGATGGGACCTTACCTATTGCTCAACTTCCTCCCTTTTTAAAGGAACTTAACTAAAAGTATTTTAAGTCAATAATCTACTTTTGGAAGGATTGTTTGTTATATATAATAAAGAAGCCACATTGTGTGCTGTGCAAAATTGGAAACATGTTTATTGGGTAATACGCAATGATTTTTCCAATGCTAAATACCCTCTATATAACATCTTGGGAGGAAAGGTCAGTGACAAGCTCATAACTGATGTGAACCAACTGGTTCAGCCAAATAAATACTGTGGTTGCAAGAGCTGGTCAGGAGCGGGTGGCTATCCTATGGTGGCTTACTCATCTGAAGGTGAGGGAAGAGCCTGCTGCCGATTCTCGAGTTGGAGAATTTGAAATAAAAAACAATGCTTCAGGCTGGCTGTAACATCAAAATAGCGACTGCTGTCTCCCCTCTCGCTGTGGAAGGAGTGATATCTGTCTCTCCCTTAGAGAGAGAGAGAGAGTGCCTGTGGGATGCGAAATGTTGGAGTGGACAGTTAGTTGCTGATGGGCTGCAGACCATGGGCTCTCTTTGGGGCTTTTTTGTTGCTGGCATGGCGGGTGGTGGGAATGCTGGTGTTAATTCTAGAATAAGTGGGGGGGAGGTTGCTGCTGTTTATGCGTGGAAGAGGGGGCAGGGGGCTTTGGGGTTCTTGCTTTTTTTCTGTCATTCTTTGGGGTTTTTCTTCTGTTTTGAGGATGTCTGTGGAGAATAAGAATTTCATGTTGTAACACACATCAAAGTTGCTGGTGAACGCAGCAGGCCAGGCAGCATCTGTAGGAAGAGGTGCAGTCGACGTTTCAGGCCGAGACCCTTTGTCAGGACTAACTGAAGTTGTATTCAGGTTGTATATTGTTTATGTTCTCTGATATTAAATGGAACCATTGAACTAAAGTCTTTCAGTTACTCACAATCACAAGTCCAGATGACAGTGGAATACACTGCAATTGTCTGGATAAGTACTGGTATGCTTACGCTCAAGAAGTTCAACATCATCCACCATCCTATCCTTAATCCTTCATCCCCCTCCACCACCAGAGTATGCACTGTCTACAAAGGTGCTCTGCTATTGGAAAGGTACCCCAATAGTACCTACTGACCTCAACCACCAAGAAGATGGGACAGCAGACCCTTGGAAGTACAGGTTCCCCTTCAAACCACACACTTCCCAAACCTGATTATATATTGTTGTTTCTTCATTATTATTGGTTGTAAAGCCCGGAGCATTTTGTAACAACACAGAAAGTACCATCTCCAGATGCATTGCAGCAGATCAAGTCAATGGCTCTTTACCAGTTGTTCAAGGGTAATGAGGGGAGCTGACTGCTGGCTGGTCTTGTCGATGAAAGCCACATTAAGGAAAAAACAAGGTAGAGAAATGTGCTTTGTTCATATTTGCTACTTATGAGTAACAAAAAGCAATCATGGGTGTCAGTGAGGAGATGATAATAGAAAGTGAACAATGGCGGGGTGGACTTCCGGGTCATCAAGGGAATGGCGGCGTAAGGAAAAGGTCTCTCGACAAAAAAGAAGGTAAACTGCCCCAAAATCGAATTTAGACAAATACTTAATATTGCATAACTATATTAATAAAAGGGGCAAGGATGATGTCTAAGAACAAGAATAAAAAGTCCGCTTCGAAGGCTGATAAACATAAAGAGATGCAGCAAGGCGACGGGCCTAGCTCCCCCACGGCAAGCCAGGACGGAGATAATGAGGGGGAATCGGTGACTCTGTCTTTGATTCTCGGAGAGATTCGCGAGTTCCGACAAGATAACAGCAAACAGCTGGAAGATATTAAAGGAGAAATAGTAAAAACTAACTCGCGGATAGATGAAGCCGAAGCGAGGATTGTTGGAATTGAAGAGAAGCTACAAAACGCCGAGGAATTGATAGCAGAAATGCTGAAGCTACAAGACCAGCTCCAGTGGAAACTAATAGATCAAGGCGGCCGCTCGAGAAGGGAAAATGTGAGGATCTACGGAGTTCCCGAAGGAACCGAAGGTAAACCCGGATTGATGATTCCCTTCGTGGAGAAGCTGCTTAGAGAGAACCTTGATATACCGGCCGCAAAAGACCTACAGATAGAAAGGGCTCACCGCGCGTTGGCACCACAGCCTCCGGCAGGCACCCAGCCCAGATCGATTCTGATCAGATTTCTCAGTTACAGAACGAAGGAAGAGGTGCTTAAAAGAGCATGGCAAAAGAAAGGTTTCATGTGGAACAACTGCAAAATCAGTTTAGACCACGACTACGCACCGGGGATTCTTGCCAGACGGAAGGAATATACGGAAACACGGAGAGCCCTGAAGGAAAACAACATCAGATTCCAGACCCTGTACCCAGCTCGGCTGAGAGTCTTTTACGACGAAGGGACAAAAACTTATGCTACGGTGGAGGAGGCAACGTTGGACCTGGCGGACCGGGGACTACCTATTAAAGTTATCACCCAACCGGAGTCGCTACTGGAGAGGATTCGGCAGAAGTCGTGGCAGTTAGTGGGGCGAGGACGCTCCACTCGAACCAGAGTGTCAAACTACAAGGAAAAGCTGCAAATATTCAGACGCGAATGTACAGAGAATACAGATTAATTAAGAGAAATGACTGAAAAGAGTAAATCGGACTTAAAAGTAAAATGAAAACTGGTAACTGAAAATAAACTAGGTGGAATAACTTGAATGATAGCAATATGGTCGAGACATAAATAGGAGAAAATTCTCTATGATTATTCAAACTGCTGAGGGCCCTCTAACACAGGGTGAAGATAGAGGTTATCCCTCTGAACTGAGGCGGGTCGGTGCTCAGGCCTCACTGTGGGAAGTCGGGAAAAATTTTCAAATGTTATACGTTCAGAAATGTCTAGGGTGTGGTTATATGTCTTGGTTTACTGTTGAGAAGGGATTGCTTACTGTTTGGTTAGAAAAGGAGAGTGCTTTTTTTCTACTAGAGAAAAATGCAAACTGAATTGGTAAAAATAATTTCCTATAATGTTAATGGGGTTTTGAATCCAATTAAAAGAAATAAGATTATGTCTAAATTGAAAAAAGAGAGGGCACAAATAGCTTTCCTCCAGGAAACACATATGAGCCAATCTGAACATGGAAAATTAAAAAGAATGGGCTTTAAGCATGTATTTTATTCATCATATAAATTGAGTCACAAAAGAGGGGTAGCTACTTTAATATCAAGTACTCCTAATTATGAACATATTTCAGAGACTAGAGACAAAGAAGGACGGTTTGTAAAAATCACAGGAAGAATAGAAGGTACAGAAATAGCATTGCTGAATGTTTATGCTCCTCCAGGTAGTGAATGGTCATTTTATAGACACATTTTTGACCTAATGGTCAGTTCTCGAGGGGTAGTAATTTGTGGAGGGGATTTTAATATTAGATTAAATCCTATATTAGATTCTTCAAGAATAGTTACTCAGAATAAACCTCTGACTCGGAAAGTGAATTCATTGATGGAGGAGTTGGGAATTATAG
Organism: Mobula hypostoma; assembly: GCF_963921235.1. Classification (NCBI taxonomy): domain Eukaryota; kingdom Metazoa; phylum Chordata; class Chondrichthyes; order Myliobatiformes; family Myliobatidae; genus Mobula; species Mobula hypostoma. The sequence continues at coordinate 88,233,854 of NC_086104.1, read as the reverse complement.
ATGTCTGGAGGGAATTACACCCTACTAGTAAAGATTATACATATTACTCTTTCCCTCATTCAGCCTATTCAAGGATAGACTATTTCTTTATCTTTAATACAGATAGACTCAGGATAAAAAACTGTAATATTGCAACAATTGATCTGTCGGATCGTAGCCCAGTCTCTATGTCTCTAATCCTGGAAAAGAAGATGAGGAAAACACTATGGAGGCTAAACTCACATATACTCAATAACCCGAAAGTAATGGAGAGATTAAGGGGAGAAATCAAAGAATATCTAGACCTTAATGACACGGGAGAAACATCACCAGTGATTTTATGGGATACATTGAAAGCTGTACTGAGAGGGAAAATTATTTCCATTACTACTCACATGAAAAAAATCAATGCACAAAAATTAGCAGACCTTCAAGGAAAATTAAAACAACTTCAAGTTGTAGATAGCAACAAAAGTAATTCAAATCGAAAACAGGAAATTAGGAAATTGCAAAGTGAATGATATTTATACGTTGGAAACTCAAAGAAATTTTCTTTACCTGAGACAAAAGAATTATGAAGTAGGAGGTAAATCAGCTAGATTATTAGCATATAAATTATGAAAACAACAAGCAGACAATACAATTCATAAAATAAAGAATCCAAAGACAAAGCTTGTGGAGAGTACAATAGGGAAAATTCAAGAGAGTTTTGAAACATATTATCGAGAGCTGTACTCCCAACCCCGGGCCCCCAATGAGCCCTATATAGACAGTGTATTGAATTTTTTAGATCTACCTAAACTTACAGATTTACAAAATGAAAGTTTATTAGAACCAGTAACTGTCAAAGAACTGAACGTGGCCATCTCTAGGTTAAAGGCTGGAAAGTCCCCAGGTTCTGATGGGTTTACCTCAGAGTGGTACAAGTCCCTGAAGACACAGATAGCCCCATTACTACTTAACACCTTTAATTGGATCTTGCAGAGAGGAGAAACTCCACCTTCCTGGAGAGAGGCGATTATTTCAGTTATTCCTAAAGAGGGTAAAGATGAACTAGAATGTGGCAATTATCAGCCAATTAGTGTTCTTAATTTAGATTACAAACTATTTACATCTATACTAGCGCGCAGATTGGAAAAGCTTTTACCTGGCCTAATCCATTTAGACCAGACTGGATTTATTCAACAAAGACAAACACAGGACAACATAAGGAGAACTCTGCACATATTAGAACAGGTTAATAAGAACGAGACAGAGACAATGGTAGTAGGATTGGACTTTGGGAAAATATCAGGTTATAAAATAAATGTAAAGAAAACGCAGGTTATGTCCCTAAATTATACACCATCCAAAAAATTGCAGGATACATACGATCTTAAGTGGGAAGCTAAATCATTAAAATATTTAGGAATAACCCTGCCGAAGGATCTTTCAACACTGTCACAGGTAAATTATGGGCCATTAATCTCAGAGATAAAAGCAGATATGCATAGATGGAATCTTATCCCCTTTTTAAGTTTAAATTCAAGGATAAATACTATAAAAATGAATATTCTTCCTCGGTTATTATATCTTTTCTGTACTTCACCAGTGGAGGTGGATGATAATCAATTCAGGGAATGGGACAAATGGATTTCCCGCTTCATTTGGCAAGGAAGGAAACCTAGAATTCGATATAACACCTTACAGTTAGGGAAGGAAGGAGGAGGTATGGTTCTTCCTTGCCTGAGAAATTATTTTTATGCCTCACAGATAAACCCTCTGTTATATTGGTGTAATAGGGAATATAAGGCTGGATGGAAGGAAATAGAATTTGGATTAGTTGACAGTTTTCCTCTTCAGGCCTCAATAGCTGACAAAGGATTGATGGCGCAGTTGGAAAAATTTAATAATGCTTGGATAAATCTTACATTAAAAGTATGGCAGAAGGTGGTTAATTCATGTGGAATTAATAACATGTTAAAACTCTTTAGATGGTGTGCATATGATACCGAATTCCTTCCCAACAGAGGAGATAAAAGATTTGAGCTATGGATAAAGAAAGGTCTTACAACCTACCTCTCATTTATGGATAAAAGAGTATTACAAAGTTTCCAAATCCTGCAGGACAAACATGGCCTAGAACATAATGACTTTTTTAGGTACCTTCAAATACGAAACTATGTTAACCAGAGCTGTAGATATACAGACCTATCAACAGTAGAATTAGAATTTTTCAAGATTCTGAATTCGGCTTGCAGTTCAATACCTAGTAAATCAGTTTCTCGCCTATATAATGCACTCTCCCATGCTAAAAATGTAAATACACTGTATATTAAAGAGAAGTGGGAGAAAGAAGCGGGGTTGGTACTTTCAGAGGAGGCTTGGGGGAAAATCTGCAGCTTTCAATGGTCCTCGACTAATTCTTTGACTTGGAGAGAACATTGTTGGAAAAACATTATAAGATACTTCAAGACCCCATATCAGGAAAAATATAAAGATACAAATGTGATGTGTTGGAGAAGGTGCGGCTCTAAGGAGGCAAATCATTTTCATATTTTCTGGGATTGCCCTAAATTAAGTCTATTTTGGGAAGGTATTCATAGAACATTAGTTCAGGTACTTAGGTCCCAGATACCTCTGAACTTTGAGACGCTCTATTTGGGGCATGTATTGTTCCTTGAACAGAAGGAAGATATAAAGTTGCTGCAGGCCCTCTTAGCGGCAAGTAAGAAATCAATCACTAGAAAATGGCTAAATCCAATACCACCTACATTAGAAGATTGGTACGAAATTATCTTGGAAATATTTAAAATGGAAAAGTTGACTTACTCCCTGAGAACTCAAAAAGAAACATTTTATCAAATCTGGAATAAATGGATTGAATATATAACCCCAATGCGAGCAGACTTTAGATGACTCTCCTAATGATTTATATTGCTCTTCTCATCAACACAGTAATATTGCTAACGTAAGCACCCCTAGTCTAAATGTTTGTTTTTTTTTGGAAAATAGAGAATTAACACAAGTAAAGGGAAAGATTTGGGAAAAGGATAAAAAAAAATGAAAAAATTAAGTAAATAAGTACATAGGGATTGGATAATTATGTCTGCGGGCAGGAACAAGCACGAACAAATTGGGATATAAACACCTACAATGGTTGGTATATAGGCTTGTATGCAACATTTTGGACCAGTGGAAATGGTCCAGAAGGGTTGTATGGAAACTATTATTACCATTTTTCTTAACAACTAATTTCATTACTTAGCCTAATAGGTTAGATTTACCACAGTACATAATTATCTATTTAAATGTTTATTATCCTTTTATATCATCTCAATGTGTACTTAAGAATGTATAAATAATTGTAGTTTTATACATATAAAAAAATGGAAAAGGTTATATGTGTGAAAAAAGTACATGATAATTGTGAATTCCTTATCCAAATAAAAATAAAATTTAAAAAAAAAGAAAGTGAACAATGGCTGTAAAGTAGCCAAGTTCCCATGATTCAGTTGGCATTGTCAGGAAGTGCACTGTAACAGTTGAAGATGGGCATCACACTGCTTCAAAGCATTACAAGGTAGTATAGCATTGTCTCCAGTTTCAAATAGTTGCAAGGCATTACTGTGTTTCTTTTAATTTCTTTGTCAGATTGTCCTATGCAAATATTGAAAGTGCAGTCCTTGTAAACTCCTTGAACAGTAACTGTTCTGATAACTGTTTAATTTTAATGCAACTTCCTTGTGACAACTTCCTACTCTATACTCTAGCCTCTCGCCTGCACGTTTCCCTGATGAGTACTCCAGCAGAAGAAATTTCATTGTTAATTAATGAAAGGCCACTTGATTGTAGTGTGTGAGAATGAAAGTGTCCCTTCAGTTTTCATAAATAGGTACTTAGTGCTTACAAGATGATCTGTGGAGCAGCTTGTCAGGGAGCTAAACATCAGTGCATTGCATCAAGCATCTCATATCATCTGAATAAAAGAAGAAAGACTGATAGGCTATTTTACTTTCCATTTGCTTTCCTTTGTTTCAGTTTTCTCTTTCTCTTGACATTATCATCAACTTTTGCAGAAAACAATTTTTGACGTTCTACCCTAACCAGTCAGGATATGTGTTCATTTATTTCAGGGTATTAAAGGTCATTGCAAGTTTGCATTCACAAATGATCAGAGAATTGAAGAGAAGGTATGAATTAAGATGAAATTGGACGGTGCTGCTATTTGAAATTGAATTGTTTTCAGCAGCAGAACAGTGACAATTCCCTATCCAACCTATGGTAAAACCTATGGTTCAGTATATGGAAAGCATCTGGCCCAGACAAGGTACCTGGCCCAGTACTAAAGACCTGTGCTGATCAACCGGTTGAAATGTTTCCCGTTATTTTTATTCTTTAGTCTGAGGTACCCACCTTCTTCAAGCAAGCTTCAATTATACCAGGGCCTAAGAAGAATGTGGTAATCTGCCTCAGTGACTATTGTCCACTTGCACTTACATCCACAGTGATCAAGTGCTATGAGAGGTCGATGATGAAACATATCAACTCCTGAAAAGCGACTTGGTTCCGTTCCAATTTGCCTACTGTCACAACAGGTCCATAGCAGATGCCATCTCATTGGCTCTTCACTTAACTCCAGGACATCTGTACAGCAAAGATGCATGCATCAGGATGCGCTTTATCAAATTCAGTTCAGCATTCAATACAATCATCCCCCAAAACTAATCAATAAACTTCAAGATCTTGGCCTTAATATCTCCTTGTGCAAGTGGATCCTTGATTTCCTCCCTTGCAGTGCCCAATCAGTTCGGATTGGTAAATATATCTCCACAATCTCAATCAACACAGGTGCACCACAATGCTGTGTTCTTCACAAGATCACAAGACAAAGGAGCAGAAGCAGGCCATTCGGCTCATCGAGTCTGCTCCGCCACTCCGCCATGAGCTAAACTATTCTCCCATCTAGTTCCAATTTCCGGCTTTTTCCCCATATCACTTGATACCCTGACTAATTAGATACCTATCAATCTCCTCCTTAAACACCCTCAATGAACGGGCCTCCACAGCTGTATGTGGCAACGAATTCCATAAATCCACAACCCTCTGGCTAAAAAAATTTCTCCTCATCTCTGTTTTAAATGGGTACCCTCTAATTTTAAGACTGTGGCCTCTTGTCCTGGACTCACCCACCAAGGGAAACAGCCTTTCCACTTCTACTCTGTCCAACCCTTTCAACATTCGAAATCTTTCTACGAGGTCCCCTCTCATTCTTCTATACTCTAATGAATACAGTCCAAGAGCCGACAAACGCTCCTCATGTTAGTCCCTGCATTCCAGAAATCATCCTCGTAAATCTTCTCTGAACTCTCTCCAACATCAGTACATCCCTTCTAAGATAGGGGGCCCAAAACTGCACACAGTATTCCAAATGAGGTCTCACCAATGCCCCATAGAGCCTCATCAATACCCTCCTACTCTTATACACTATTCCTCTTGAAATGATTGCCAACATAGCATTCGCTTTCCTTACTGCCGATCCAACCTAGTGGTTAACCTTTAGGGTATCCTGCACGAGGACCCCCAAGTCCCTTTGCACTTCCGATTTTTGAATTTTCTCCCCATCTAAATAATAATCTGCCAGATTATTTCTTCTTCCAAAATATACAACCGTACATTTCTCAACATTGTATCTCATCTGCCATTTCTTTGCCCACTCTCCTAAACTGACCAAGTCTCTCTGCAACCTTTCTGTTTCTTCAACACTTCCTGCTCCTCTACCTATCTTGGTGTCATCCACAAATTTAGCCACAAAGCCATTTAATCCATAATCTAAATCATCAATATACATTGTAAAAAGAAGCGGCCTCAACACCGACCCCTGCAGACCCTATTAGTAACCAGCAACCAACCAGAATAGGATCCCTTTATTCCCACCCTTTGCTTTCTGCCTATCAGCCAATGCTCCACCCATTCTAATATCTTTCCTGTCATTCCATGGGCTCTCATCTTACTAAGCAGCCTCTTATGCGGCACCTTATCGAAGGCCTTTTGAAAATCCAAATGCACAACATCCACAGCCTCTCCCTTGTTAGCCTCTTACTCTACTCTGTACTTATGACTGTGTGGCTAAGCACAGCTCTAATGCCATATTCAAGTTTACTGACTATACCACTGCTGTTGTCCAAATCGAAGGTGGTGATGAATAGGAGGGAGATTGAAAATCTAGACAAGTGGTATCACAACAACAACCTCTCACTCAATGTCAGTAAGACCAAGAAGGTGATTATTGACTTCAGGAGGAGGAAACCAGAGGTCCATGAACCAGTCCACACTGGGGGATCAGAGCAGGAGAGGGTCAGCAACTTTAAATTCCTCATTTTAGAGAATCTGTCCTGGGCCCAGCACCTAAGTGCCATTATGAAGAAAGAACAATAGTGCCTCTACTTATTTAGAAATTTGCAAAGATTCGGCATGATATCTAAAACTTTGACAAACTTTGGTAGATGTGTGATGGAGAGTATATTGACTGGTTGTATCACAGCCTGGTATGGAAATACCAATGCCCTTGAACAGAAAATCCTACAGTAAGTAGTGGATACAGCCCAGTTCATCATGGGTAAAGCCCTCCTCAGTGTTGAGCGCTGTCACAGGAAAGCAGCATCCATCGTCAAGGACCCCCACCATCCAGGTCATGCTCTCTTCTCACTGCTGTCATGAGAACGAAGGTACAGGAGCCTCAGGACCCACACCACCGGGTTCAGGAACAGTTATTACCCCTCAACCATCAGGCTGTTGAACCAGAGGGGATAACTTCACTCAACGTCACTCACTCCATCACTAAGCTGTTCTTACGTCTCACTTTCAAGGATTCTTCATCTCATGTTCTTGATATTTATTATTTTTCCTTTCTTTTGTATTTGTAGTTTGTTGATTTTTGGCACACTGGTTGTTTGTCTGTCCTATTGGGTACAGATCTTTCATTGATTCTATTAGATTTTCTGTGTATGCCTGCAAGAAAATGAAACTTGGAGTTCTATATGGTGACATATATGTATTTGGAGAATAAAGTTTACTTTAAACTTTGAACCAGATAATGTTTGGCAAGCTTTTCCTACCTGCCTGGGGCGCAAATCCCATGCTCCCTTGAAATTTACTGGTTTCCTTTGAACATTTATCATGCTAATGTGTAACATTAAAAATAGAAGCATGTTGGAATATTAATATTCATAACATGATGGTTTGGAAAATTTGCTCGTTAGGAACCCCCAAAGTACTGATTGTGCCTGAGTAGCTGTATTTGATGAAGTCAAATTGCCTTGTTTCTCTGTGTCCTCAGTGACTCAAAGCTTTTCTCAGTTGAGTGAGAAGGAACAAGTTGCCACTTTAACACAAGGAGAATAATGTTTAAACTGCTGGATAAAATCTTAAGAAATGAAACTGAGATGCCAATGCTCAGCGGGCAGAACCTGGGTTGTAGAGGCACAGAGCGATAGGGTATGGAAACAGGCTTGTGGCATATCAATCACCCATTTACACTGATCCTGCATTAATCCAGTTTGTTACTCCTTCCCACTCACTCCCATCTGCATGTACCACTTCCATAAACACTGCGTGCCAACTAACCCGACAAGCCGTACGTCTTTGGGATGTGGGGGTAAACAGGAGCACCCAGAAGTTACCTGCACAGTCAATGGAAAACATGCAAACTCCATGCAGACAGCGCTGGAGGTGAGAATTGAACTTGAGTCTCTGACACTGGCTGTATCACTGCTGCCTGATTTTTAAGTACTTAAATTCCTCAGTCCATTTCACCAACATATCGATATCACCCTGTAGTCTCAAACCACCTTCTGCACTATCAATAACTCCACTAATCTTCATGTCATCTGCCTCCTATATCCACACCAGATCATTCACGTATATTACAAACATCAAGGATTCCAGCACTAATTCCAGTCATAGGCATCCATTCACAAAAATACCCTTTAACACCACCATCTGTTTCCTATTGCCAAACAGGGATGGAGAGGGCAATATGTGACCTTTTGTTCTTTCTTGTTACATAACATAAATTAATTAGATTTATAAGAACAGAAGCAGGAGATGCTGGAATAGTCCCTGGAGTCGACTCTGCTGTTCAGGGGGATGGTTTCAGATACTTTATGTCAACTGCTGTTTTGCTACTGCTTCCTATATGGCTTGATAATCAGTCAATTGCAGCTTTCAATGTATTCAACAACTTTGAGCCTTGGTTCCCTTAAAGAGCAGAAAATTTCAGTGTATAGCTTGCTGAGTAAAGAAATTTCTCTTATTCAGTTTTTAGACCCATCATCATATCTGAAAATGTGCCAGATTCTGCCTGACCTGCTGAAAGCACCTCAGTATTTTCTGATTTTCATTTTACATTTCCAGCAATTTAAGGATTAAAGATTAACTTAATTTTTTTTTATTATTAAGTGCAGTCGTGAACAATAGCCAGATCAGAAATGCTGATCAAGTCAACTAGTTCCCAAAGAGAACTCTGATAGGCCAATCAGATGGTTCACTGCTGCTCAGCGATAGAACACACAAAAAAAATCATATGTACAATTAAGAAACATTAAAAAATAGTAGAAATATTGGAGTCATGATGATCATGATGAAGTCTGCTGGAGAGACATTTATACACATGCTGTCCTCCGTAATTCAAAGAGATTGAGGGATAAGGTTGCAGGGTGACAAAATGTGGCAGGAGCACTTGGAACTAAAAACTAATCCCTACCAGGAGAAAACAGCACCTGTTCTTTCTGCACTGTTCTCCAGCGGTTTAACAACGAAGTCCAGCCGGAACATAACTCACAAGTGCTCTTGAAAGTCAGGTATTAACTCTACCTACCAACCACGCATTGCCATCCTGGTCCCCTTCATGATAGCTTATGAAGAAGCATGTGACTTCCCTCCCAGAGATGATAGGTGTTTGTGCACTTGATTCTTGAAGGCTTGGGCCCCATCATCGCAGATGTTTCCAACCACAGCATCTGGAAGGCTGGAAGGCGATGTACATGCCACATGTACGTCAAAACATGAAGTGAAATGTGTTGTTCAGCATCAACAACGAGCATAGTCGGAGGGCATCCTGCTAGTATCACCGTGGTTCTGGTGCCCACAACTCACTAACCCCAGCCTGTACATGGGAGGAAACCAGTGGAGTTATGGGGAGAACATACAAACTCATTACAACCAGTGGAGTTATGGGGAGAACATACAAACTCCTTACAACCAGTGGAGTTATGGGGAGGACATACAAACTCCTTACAACCAGTGGTGGGAATTGAACCCTGATCCGTCATCACTGGCACTGTAAAGCGATGCAAGAACCAATACACTACCATGATGCCCCTGTAGTTTTATTTGATTTTCAAGAAATTTCTCATCTTCTGATCCCAGTGCTGTGTCTGAATTAACTGTCTCAGCATCTGTTGTGTCAGCCCTTCTTGTAATGTTGTAATACAGGAGGAAGCCATTTGGCCCCTGCTAACAATCCCCATCCCACTTCATCTTTTAATTTCCTTTTCCCTCTTCAGCATATTCTCCCCCACATGTCCATCAACTCCTCTTTGATTCATTTGTCATTACTCACATTCCCCCTCTGATCTCAGTTCTAATCCCTACAGTCTTCATCATACCCTCCGATGTTCCCCTCTCTGACGTGCTCAGCAAGGACCTTACCTTTGCCCCCCCTTCACCTGCATCTCAATGAGATCCGCACATGCCAAGCTCTTTTTTCATCTCTGAGGCCGTTCTGTTGGTAAGGATTCCCCGTGTCGCACTGATGACCCTTTCTCCCGTCTCCGACCTTCCTCCTTTTCTTGGACACGCTTCTCTTGTTCTCTGTCTGCTCTGGATATTTTCATCTCTTAATGCTGACGAGACATCAGCCGACTGGACTTCAGCATTCCTCTCTCCACTTTGAACCTTACGCCCTCTGAATGTACTGCCCTGCACTCTCTCTGTACCAATCCCAGCTAAAGGGGGTGCTGTTGTACTATGGTGGCCTCATCTGAACCTTTCTGAGGCCAAGTGGCAACTCTCAGGCACCTCCTCATACATACCCCTTGAAGAGGACTCCACTCCAGACCATTAGAAAATTGTCCCCAACACCATTGCTGCCCTCATCAACTCTGGAGAGCTCCCATCTACTGTCACCAAGCCCATAGTTCCCTTGTCTTGCACTGCTCGCTTCTACCTCCTACCCAAGATCCACAAACTATCTAGGTTGCCCCTTTGTCTCTGTCTGCTGCTGCCCCATTGAACTTGTGTCCACATACCTTCATTCTGTCCCCCTTGGTCCACTCCCTTCCCACCTACATCCATGACACTTCACATGTTCTCAATCTCATCAACAGCTTTTAATTTCCTTGCCCTGACTGCCTCATATTCACCCATGGATGTTCAGCCCCTATACATTTCTATCCTCCATCAAAAAGGCCTTAAAGTTCTCCACTTCTTTTTGAACTAAAAACCCAACCAGTTCCCCTCCACCACCACCTTCCTCCATCTGACAGAACTGGTCCTCAACGTTAATAATTTCTCCTTCGCCACCTCCCACTTTTTCCCAACCTAAGGGATAGCCCTGGGCACCTGCACAGGCCCCAGTTATGCTTGTCTTTTCATTGGCTATGTGGAACAGTCTATGTTCCAAGCGTTCCACAGTAATGCTCCCTAGCTCTTCCTGCACTACATTGATGACTGCACTGGTGTTGCTTCATTCACCTCTGCTGAGCTTATGAGTTCCATCAACTTTGCCTCCAACTTCTTTCTTTTTTTGTGCAGGGGAGGGCTTTTGGAAGTCAAAGATCTTGCTGCATTTTGTGCGGGGGAGGGGGCTTGGGAATCCGTGTTGCGTTGGTTAGTTTTCTCGTGCAGGGGAGGGGGAACTCAAGGGGCTGATGTTCTTGTTGTATTTTGTGCAGTGGAAGGGGTTTGGGGGGTGTTGGTGATCATGTTGCTGTTTTTTTTTGTGTGTGGTGGATTTGCTCTTTCTCTTTGAACTGACTTCCATGGTTTTCATTCTTTCGTGACTATCTGGAGAAGAACAATCTCAGAGTTGTATGCGGCATAATTTTTTAAAATATTATTTCTGCTTTGCACTATTTTTAATCTAACTATGTAATATACACATATATACTTACTGTAATTGAATTACTTATTTATTTTTTTCTTTCTGTATTATCATGTATTGCATTGAACTGCTGCTGCTAAGTTAACGAATTTCACTTCGCATACCGGTGATAATAAACCTGATTCTGGTTCTGATTCTGCTTCTGGCATACTTGATAATAAATGAACCTTTGAACCTTTGAACTTCCACTCTGCCCTTAAATTCACTTGATCCATTTCTGACACCACTCACAACAAGCTGGAGGAACTCAGCAGGTCGGGCAGCATCTGTGGAAAATGTTGACCGACCTTTTCCACGGATGCTGCCCAACCTGCTGAGTTCCTCCAGTTTGTTGTGAGTGTTGCTTTGACCCCAGCATCTGCAGAATATTTTGTGTTTCTGACACCAATCTCTCCTTATTTGATGTCTCTGTCTCCACCTCTGGAGGCAAATTGTCGACTAAATTTTTTTATAAACCTACTGATCCCCATGGCTACCTTGACTACCTCTTCCCAACCTGTCTCCTATAAAAACACTATTCCCTTTTCTCAGTTCCTTCATCTCCATCACATCTGTACCCTGGCTGAGGCTTTTTATTCCAGGACATCAGAGATGTTCTTCTTCAAAGAACGGGGTTTTCCTTCCTACAGCATTTATGCTGTCTTCACTCACGTCTCCTTCATTTATCGGACATTCATGCTCATCCCATCTCCCCGCGCCTGAACAGGGATAAAGTTCCACTTGTCCTCACCTATCACTCCATGAGCCTCCACATTCAATACATCATTCTTCCCAACCTCCGCCATCTTCAGTGGGATCCTACCACCAAACACGTCTTTACATTTACCCCACTCTTCACTTTCCACAGGGATCATTCCTTCTGTGAGTTCATTGTCCATTCATCCCTTCCCTCTAATCTCCCTCCTGGCATGTAACCCCACACGTGACAGAAATGCTACACCTGCCCATTCACCTCCATTCAGTGCTTCAAACATTCCTTCCAGATGAGGCAACAATTCACCTGTATATCTGCTGGGGCTATTTATTGTATCCAGTGCTCCTGATGCGGCCTCCTCTACATTGGTGAGACCCGATGTAAATTGGGGAACTGCTTTGTCAAACACCTCTGCTCCATCCGCAAAGTGATATTTCCAAGTGGCTAACTATTTTAAATCCCGTTTTGACATGTTGGTCCATGGCCTCCTCTTTTGCCAGGATGAGGCCACTCGCAGGTTACAGCAATGTCACCTCATATTCCATCTTGGTAGCCTCCAATCTGGTGGCATGGACTGATTTCTCTTTCTTGTAATTTTTTCCCACCCTCTTCCTTCTTCTATTCCCCACTGTGGCCTCTTAACTCTTCTCCTTCACCTGCCTATCACCTCCCCCAGTGCCTCTTCTTCCCTTTCTCCTATGGTCGACTCTCCTCTCCTATCGGATTCCTTCTTCTCCAGCCCTTTAACTTTCCTACCCACCTGGCTTCACCCAGCACCATCTAGCTAGTTCTTCTACCCCTGGCCACACCTTTTTATTCTGGCATCTCCCCCCTTCCTTCGCAGTCCTGAAGAAGTGTCTTGCCCTGAAATATCGACTGTTTATTCATTTCCATAGATACTGCTTGACTTGCTGAGTTGCTGAGTTCCTTCAGCATTTTGTGTGTGTTGTTCTGGATTTCTTGCCTCTTGTATTTATTTACACAAAGTGTTAATTTCAGTAGCCAATTAATTGTCCAGCAATATCTTGGAGAGGAAACTGGGGAACCTTGGGGAACCCCACACAGTGACAGAGACAATATGCTGACTTCACACAGATTTCATCTGAGGTCAGGATTGAACCCACATCCCTGGAGCTGTGAGGTAACAATGTTAATTGTGGCATCGCTATTCCACCCTACACATATGAGTATATTGCCAACACTGTACTGAGCAGTCCTTACTACTGTATTACCTCTTGTCTCCTTATTGTCCTTTAATCCTGTCACTCACTCTCTGAGACCTTCTCCAGCTCCCTCTTGATTGCTTTGTACCTACACTAAGGAGTAACTTATAGTCACAGATTTATCTGTCAACAGATGTTTGGGCTATTGGATGAAACTGGAGCAACCAGAGATGTCCTTTCTTTTTCTCATTTCCACTGACCAAAGACCAATACAGCCAATCTGCTTTATTTTGTAACTCCAGAAACCAACTGAAAGAGAAACACAGGAGCCCAGGATAATGTGCCTACTTTGTTCTACTTTAGAGAGTCACACTCATATGACGTGTTGCCGTAATGACGTACGCCATTCACATATAACCCATAATGAATTATGTAAAGAACAAAGAATGTTTAATCAGGCAATATATTTATAATATGACTCAAATATTGCTGATATTGCTGAAGTATTAAATACACAACACAATCCTACTTAATCTCTTCTCAATGGAACCCCATTCCCCTTCCCACCAGTTTATGAAATAGTCTGGTGAATCCATACAGCACAGCCTTCAATCCCAGTATATTCCTCCTTGGCTGAGGAGACTCAAACTTCACAGATGTGGTCTCACCAAAGACAAAAATAGTTGAAGCTAGTCTTTCTTTTTTTGAATTTCATGGACCAAAGCACTTAGACTATTTAGAATACCAACATTTGCAAATTTCACATTATTCAGCCTCGTATCCTTTTGCAAGATACTATATCTGCCTGCTCATTTCCCATTCACTTAATCTCTCTATATCCCTTTGTAGGCTCTGTCTTTGAAGTTCTGTATTCTGTTATAAATAAATTTAAATATGTTATACATTCATCTAAGTTATTAACTTAAATTTTAATAAATCAAGGGCCCAATTTTGTGGGTAACCTTCTAGCAACTGCGTGGCATCATCAAGAGAACCATTTATTTCACTGTTTTCTGTACTTTAACTGAACCACTGTCCATAACAATTTATCACCCCTGGCCCTGTGAGCTTTTCTTAAATGTGGAAACTTTATAAATCCATTGAAAAAATCTGTTTACCCTTTTAATTTGTTGCTGGTCACATCCTCAGATAAGCTCTGAAAACAGTATTTCCTTTTCATAAAAAATACTGGTTCTGACATCTTGTCTCACTAAGATTTTAATAATAGTTTTCATATTTAACCAGATAGAGATCTGAAAGTCAGCAGGGCAATACCTGTTATGAGAACATTAGACATAGGAACAGATTAGGCCATTTTGGCCCATTGAGTCGGCTATCATGGTTGACATATTATCATTCTCAACCCTATTCTCCTGCTTTTTTCCTGTAACCTTTGACACCCTTATTAATCAAGAACCTATCAAACTCTGTTTTAAATGTGCTCAGTGACTTGGCCTCCATAGCTGTCCATGGTAATGAATTCCACAGAATTAATTTTCATTTAACTTTGTTTAATCTTGCTGAATTTACAAAAATAAGCATTCTCTGGAATATTTATGAATATATTAAAATATCTACATCTGTATTCATTTGTTTCAATTATATATGATCGCATTTCTAAACTTTATTTCTAATGCAAATTATTTAAACTTAATTATTTTTCATAATTTAATCTATCCATGTTTTTGGGTAACTTAGTTTATTGTTAGTATTTTATGCCAGCATTATAATATATTCCCAACAATGTATAGTTAACTCATTTGTAAAAACGTTTTGTTATCTGTATGTGATGGCAGGGGTACTGTAATGTGGTTGTGTTAGCGGCAGATTGCAACATCAGAATTTTTTAATACTGATTCCTATTTATAAATATATTTTCGGGGATAACCCATACAAATTGGCTAAAGACAGATCATTTTGAATGTACCTAATTCAGATCAGAGCATGATTGAATGTATTACTTCAGAATTATTGACAGTCATATGATGAAAGATAGGAGACTGAGAGGGTGAGGCAGGATGAGAAAGCTTTACAAAATAATGAAAAGTCGTTTGGCTTCAAAATTTGAGACTTTAATAAGTCAGTCGCATTTCAATAGAACAGTCAGTTACGTGATTTTAAAATGAAGCCAGAAGGTGCCACATCAGTAGATGGATAACAAGTGTTGCCAACAATAACTGGTAGTCAGGATGGGTTAGGAGTCAGTGACATGTATCAAGACTTGCACCAGCTGCTTAACTGTTCAAAATATGATTTAGAATTGACGTATGCAATTGCCAATCACAAATAATTAACCTTATTTTCCCAGTTTTAGGAGCTATTGTGATGCGAGGGTGTTGTAAGTTGTAAGAGTATACAGCATAGAATCCTACCAGTTTAACTACAACTCCTTTGGCGATCAATGAGCAAAGCTCTGGGAAGACAAGAGTAATATTATTTAAAAGAACTTCTTTGGACTTCAATAATTTGAATTGCATTTCAAAAATGAGAAACTAATCTTAAAAATGTGTGCACAACTAGCAGCGTTACAAAGTCAACACCTTCTCAATTAAATTTTGTCAACAAACTCGACAATTATTTAACAGTTGTTCGGCATTGTAGAGTTAATGGGTTCTCACCCTACAAGCTAAAACATTGTATTTTGACTATCGAGAGAGGCAGATATTATGAAACTTGCAGAGGGTGGCTGTATAATTAATAATTTCAATAGTGATGAATGAGAGATGGTGAATTTTGGCCAGAGGAACCCTGAGGCATTGAACTGTATGGATGCTCAAATCACCATGATTACTATGAGTCAATTTTTAAAAACAACAATCTCATTCGTTGGGTTCACTTCTAGAGAGGTAGTTAGGTTAAACTTCTAAGACATTGGCTAATATACTCGGAGTGTCTTGTGTGTTTCTTGTCTTGATATTGCAAAAAAAAAATCTTTTGAAGATGCTTGAAAAGATTAAAAAGAAAAACAAATTACAAGAATGACTCTAGAACTTCTTAGGAAAGTCCCAGTCAATTTTATAACAGATCTCAGAACTCAAACCCACGAAGCCTCTGATTTGATGAGGTGTTTGTGCTGTTTCTATTATGCAGAAGCCAGTATATGAGCTGATATTATCAGATGATCACTAATAAATCCACGGAGAATGAATATTTACTCAGAGCACAGTTAGTATGTGAACTTGATACCACAAGAGAATTGTAAGGCAAGTAGCATAAGTACACGTAAGGAGACATTAAGGAACAAAATGGCTGCCATATTTGGGTTGAATTGCCTTATTTCTGTTCTGTTCGACCTTTCCAAGTGATTCTTTACAACAATGTGTTTTACATTGAATATTATTGCTGTTTGATGGTATGGGCGGGATATCCCATGAACTAAACTCCGGCTGTTCTGTTAGCACCTCCTTTTCCAAGCTGGAAAAGGGATTGGCACGTTGACTTGCTGGATGTTGGCAGTGTTTGGCTAAGATGTTGAAGTGTAGATCAGTGCAATAACCAGACATGTAATAATATCCTCTTCATCTATTTACTTCCAGTAATAGTTTTCAAGATCCACTGGGGAGCTGCAGTGGAGTTTGCATTGCACACATATTGGATTAATTTCCTACCCCAGTTATTGTGGGTTCATCCAATTTCTGAGATTAGGAGCTTACTTGAACTAAAGATTATCTTTCTCCTGCAAAGCCCTCTTATTCGTGCATGATGTGCCAAAAATGTCAAATTTCCTCCTCTACTTTCCTCTACTGCATCTCTTTGGATTGACAGACACCTCAACTGGACCTGTATCCATAATAGACAGACAAGCACCAAATCTCATTGTACTAATCAACACTGACCAGGCCCTTTCCCAATTTTAATGGTGAAAAGCCGATTACTTCAGCACAGATTAAAGAAGTTTGTATTGTGTAATATTAAATTTGGTAACGATCACAGCCTCACTAACTTCTGCATACCCCTGAACCAAAATCATAAAATGCATAAAAATCAACAGAACCGCTTCATTTCCTTAGAGTTTAAAATTTGCTTGCACACGAGTCTGAATTGAGTCTGAGAATAAATAATTTTAAGATACAAAAGCAAAAGTCACTGTGTTGTATCATCCACTTTTTTGTTTCTAAATGTTATATCCTTTTATCTTTATTCACAATTTTTCATTCACACCCATGTTTGTAATATGCCGTATTAGTAATTTTGTGGGTAAAAGATAGTTTGAATTCATCCAATGTGATTGTGGGTAATTTTCTGGCAAGTGGTGTATTTATCAAAGCTGCTGTAGGCTCCACAAGCGTTCTCATAGTTTCAAAATGAGTGCACAATCGGGGTAGTAAAGTATTGTAGGAATAGTGGAAACCCTTATCAGCTTAAAATATACTGTACACAACCAAGTCCCTACAATGTTCCCAATTGATGTAGTTGTATAATTATCTTTGAGCAATAATTTACAAGTTATAATCTACGCAAAGTGGTCAAATTCACACATGATCCAAAGATGAAAGTGAATTTAGGAATAATAGACTGAATGGGTACCATTAATTATATCATGAGAGTAGAACTAACATTGAGAAATTATGCAGTAGGTAATCAATAAAGCTTCAGGGCAAAACCATAAAGCCCCACAAAAAACATATGAGAAACAATTATATACTACATTGGGTTGGTGTGAATGAACAAAGATAGACCAAATAGACTTCCTGCGTTATGATTTTCCTGTGACCGTGGAGTCCGTAAGGCTGAGTATGTGACATGCGCCTTTCTACTAGTATCATGATCTAATTGCCCCTTGAGGGAGACAAATGTTTTATCACCTATGTGACTAGTTATGTGAACAAGTTTAAATATTTTGTAATCACTTGTGTCAAAACAGAAGGAAGTCGATCATTTAATTTACAAGGCAATTTAATTTTCTCACAGACGCAGAGTTTTTATCTTGGGACCGTCACACCATGCACCTCTTTCTCGCTGTGCTTTATCCACTGCAGATATTTATAGAACGCCTTTGTATGATCTACGCATCGATCAAAAGAGTAAGTGTCAATGCTTGCCTCTTAATTTTGAAGTAAAGCACTGTATGTGATTTCATTGATGCGTGTCAACCGATGGTTGCAAAGATTAGCTGATGCTCCATCATGATTTATGTTTGGGGGAAGTAAGTGGTATTTTAGGAGGGCAGTTGCAGTGCTTATAATTAATAAGTCTCCAATAAATCTCCTTAATATAAGCTTAGTGCAGTGGCTTTAAGCAACAAGCACATGGAATGTAAAAGCAAAAATTTTAAGATGCAAGGTATTTAAATCTGGGAAAAGGGTCATTTGGCTCAGTAGATCTCTGCTATTATTCATGTTTCTGCCTACCTACTTAATCTAACTTCAGCATAACTTTCCATTCCATTCCTCCTTCATGTTTATTTAGTTCTTCCTGTACATTACTCACCTCAACTGCTCTGTTTTGAAGAAGGTTCTCCTGAATTCCCGACAGAATTTATTACTGTATCAGTGAATGGTTCTTGGCCCATTCTTCCCTCAAGTAGAAATAATTTTTGTTTGTCTCTCCTTTTATCATTTTCAAGACCTTTATCATATCACTTTTTTTTCTGATGTGAAAAGAAATAATTGCAAATGTTTTTAAAAAAGGGCAGAGAAGTTACAACAAGCAATCTGCCTATTTGGTCCAAGTGGTCCATGCTGTATGACAGCTGTTCAGAAGAGTAAAGAATATTAGCTTTCTTCATGAGGAAGAGAACATAAAAACTAATAGAGTAATAACTAATTCCACTAAATCTTCATTGAGAGCTCATATAAGTTTCAAAGCCCATACTGCTATTTAGCTTTGTATCATCAGCATGCTTGGATGTATCACAATTCATCTTTCTAAAGTACTGCAAACACGAGGAATTCTGCAGATGCTGGAAATTCAAGCAACACACATCAAAGTTGCTGGTGAACGCAGCAGGCCAGACAGCATCTCTAGGAAGAGGTGCAGTCGACGTTTCGGGCCGAGACCCTTCGTCAGGACTAACTGAAGAAAGAGCTAGTAAGAGATTTAAAAGTGGGAGGGGGAGGGGGAGATCCAAAATGACAGGAGAAGACAGGAGGGGGAGGGATGGAGCCAAGAGCTGGACAGGTGATTGGCAAAAGGGATATGAGAGGATCATGGGACAGCAGGCCCAGGGACAAGGAAAAGGGGGAGGTGGGGGAAAAAGCCCAGAGGATGGGCAAGGGGTATAGTCAGAGGGACAGAGGGAGAAAAAGGAGACTGAGAGAAAGAATGTGTGTGTATATAAATAATGGATGGGGTACGAGGGGGAGGTGGGGAATTAGCGGAAGTTAGAGAAATCAATGTTCATGCCATCAGGTTGGAGGCTACCCTTACGGAATATAAGGTGTTGTTCCTCCAACCTGAATGTGGCTTCATCTTTACAGTAGAGGAGGCCGTGGATAGATATGTCAGAATGGGAATGGGATGTGGAATTAAAATGTGTGGCCACTGGGAGATCCTGCTTTCTCTGGCGGACAGAGCATAGGTATTCAGCAAAACGATCTCCCAGTCTGCGTCGGGTCTTACCAGTATATAGAAGGGCACATATGGAGCACCGGACACAGTATATCACCCAGCCGACTCACAGGTGAAGTGTCGCCTCACCTGGAAGGACTGCCTGGGGCCCTGATTGGTGGTAAGGGAGGAAGTGTAAGGGCATGTGTAGCACTTGTTCCACTTACGAGGATAAGTGCCAGGAGGGAGATCAGTGGAGAGGGATGGGGGGGACGAATGGACAGGGGAGTCGCATAGGGAGCGATCCTTGCAGAAAGCGGGGGGGGGGAGGGAAAGATGTGCTTAGTGGTGGGATCCCGTTGGAGGTGGCGGTACTTACGGAGAATAATATGTTGGACCCGGAGGCTGGTGGGGTGGTAGATGAGGCCTCAAATGTCGACTGTACCTCTTCCTGGAGATGCTGCCTGGCCTGCTGTGTTCACCAGCAACTTTGATGTGTGTTTCTAAAGTACTGATATAGATTGTGAACTGGTGTACCCTTATGTATGCAGGTACAGCAGGCAGTGAAGAAAGCGAATGGCATGTTGGCCTTCATAACAAGGGGAGTTGAGTATAGGAGCAAAGAGGTCCTTCTGCAGTTGTACAGGGCCCTGGTGAGACCACACCTGCACAGTTGTGTACAGTTTTGGTCTCCAAATTTGAGGAAGGACATTCTAGCTATTGAGGGAGTGCAGCGTAGGTTCACGAAGTTAATTCCCGGGATGGCGGGACTATCATATGTTGAAAGATTGGAGTGATTTGGGTTGTATACACTGGAATTTAGAAGGATGAGAGGGGATCTGATTGAAACATATAAGATTATTAAGGGATTGGACACGCTAGAGGCAGGAAACATGTTCTCAATGTTGGGGGAATCCAGAACCAGAGGCCACAGTTTAAGAATAAGGGGTAGAAAATTTAGAACGGAGTTAAGGAAAAACTTTTTCACATAGAGGGTTGTGGTTTTGTGGAATGCTCTGCCTCAGAAGGCAGTGGAGGCCAATTCTCTGGATTCTTTCAAGAAAGAGTTAGATGAAGCTCTTAAAGATAGTGGAGTGAAGGGATATGGGGAGCAGGCAGGAAAAGGGTACTGATTGTGGATGATCAGCCATGATTACCGTGAATGGTGGTGCTGGCTCAAAGGGCTGAATGGCCTACTCCTGCACCTATTGTCTATTGTAGTTATAATTTCAAAAAAAAGCATCAGATCTGTCAAGCATGTCTTCCCTTTCATAAATCCAAGTTGACTTTGTCCAGGTCTGTTACTATTTTCCAAGTGCTCTGTTGCTATTTCCTTAGTAATAGCTTTCAGTATTTTCCCTTTACTGAACTGAGACTACATGGTTTGTGTTTGCTTGTTTTCCCTCTCCTTTTTTAAATAGTGGGGTTATGTTTCTTACCTCAATTATGTTCAAACTGATGTAGAAACCATAGAATTTCAGAGATAATAACCAACAACATACAAAAATGCTGGAGGAAGTTAGCAGGGCCTGCTGCATCTATGGAAAAGTGTACAGTCAACGTTTCAGGCCAAGACCCTTCGGCAGGACTGGAGAAAAATAGATGAGTAGATTTAAAAGATGGAGGAGGAGAGGGAGAAACACAAGGTGATAGGTGAAACTGGGAGGGGGAGGGATGAAGTACATAGCTGGGAAATTGATTGGTGAAAGAGATACAGGGCTGGAGAAAGGGAAGTCTGATAGGTGAGGGTAGAAGGCCATGGAGGAAAGAGAAGGGGGGCGATGGGCCGGCAGGGAGATGAGGTGAGAGAGGAAAAAGAGTTTGGGGACTGGTGCAGGAGAGGGTGGGGGGGAGTGGAAATTATCAGAAGTTTGAGAAATCGATGTTCATATCATCAGGTTGGAGGCTACCCCAGAATTTAAGGTGTTGTTTCTCCAACTTGAGTGTGGCCTTATCACGACAGTAGAGGAGGCCAGGGATTGACATGTCGGTATGGGAGTGGAAAGTGGAATTAAAATGGGTGGCCACTGGGAGATCCCACTTCTTCTGGTGGACAGAGCATAGGTGCTCAGTGAAACAATCTCCCACTACGTTGGGTCTCACTGATATACAGGAGGCCACACCAGGAGTACTGGACGAAGTATATGGCCCCAACAGACTCACAGGTGAGGTGTCGCCTCACCTGGAAGAACCGTTTGGGGCCCTGAATGGTAGTGAGGGAGGAGGTGTAGGGGCAGGTGCAGCACTTATTCCGCTTGCAAGGTAAGTGCCAGGAGGGAGATCAGTGGGGAGAGACGAATGGACAAGGGCCCTTTCACCAATCAACTTCCCAGCTATTTACTTCATCCGTCCCCCTCCCGATTTCACCTATCACCTTGTGTTTCTCTCTCCCCTCTGCCACCTTTTAAATCTACTCCTCATCTTTTTTTCTCCAGTCCTGCCAAAGGGTCTTGCTCCAAACCGTTGACTGTACTTTTTTCTATAGATGCTGCCCGTCATGCTGAGTTCCTCCAGCATTTTGTGTGTGTTGCTTGGATTTTCAGCATCTGCAGATTCTCTCTTGTTTGTGATTGAATAACCAACAAATTTGTTATCTCCAGAGTAGCTACTTTCAAATTCCAAGGCTAAGTCATCAGATTCATAGGATTTATCAGCATTCTGTACCATTAATCTCTTCAATGGGACATCCTTACTTAGAGTCATACGGTAATACAGCATGGATACGAGCCCTTTGCACAACAAGCCCATGCCAACTGTGCTGTCCACCCAGCAAGTCCCAATTTCCTGCATTTGGCCATATCCCTCCTGGCCCTTTCCCTCCATGAACCTGTCCAAGTGCTCCTCGAATGATTATTTTGTACCTGCTTCAATGCCTTCCTCTGGCAGCTCATTCCATATACCCACCACTCCCTTGTGTGGAAAAAGTTGCCCCTTAGGTTCCTTTTAAATGTCCCAAATCACCCTAAATCTATTTCCCTTGGCTTTGGACCCCCCTACCTTGAAAGGTCATCCTCATTCACCTCTGTTCCAAGAAATAAAGATCTAGCATGACCAACCTCTCCCTATAACTCAGGCCTCCAGTTCTGACAACATTCTTGTATATCTTTCTGCACTTTTTCCAGTTTAACACATCATCCTTTAATAGGGTGACCAAATCCGAATACAGTACTCCCAAGTGCAGCCTCACCAAGATTTATACAATCAAATGTAATGTCCCAACTCCTATAGCCAAAGCCCTGATTGATGAAGACAGCATGCTAAACACCTTTTTCACTACTCTGTCTACCTGAGACACCACCTTCAAGCGTAGATTAGGAGACCACTTTGTCAAGCACCCACATTCCGTCCGCCAGAAAAAGCGAGATCTCCCTGTGGCCACCCACTTCAATTCTACTTGCCATTCCCATTCCAACATGTCAGTCCATGGTCTCCTCTACTGCTGTGATGAGGCCACACTCAGGTTGGAGGAACAACACCCTGTATTTCGACTGGGTAGCCTGCCCATCACCTCCCTCTGGTGATCCTCCCCCTTCCCTTTCTTCCATGGTCTTCTGCCCTCTCCTGTCAGATTCCCCCTTCTCCAGCCCTTTATCTCTTTCACCTATCAGCTTCCCAGCTCTATACTTCATCCACCCCCCCTCCCAGTTTCACCAATCACCTACCACCTTGTACTTCTTCCTCTCCTCCCCCCACCTTCTTGCTCCAACTTCTCATCTTTTTTTCCAGTCCTAATGAAGGGTTTCACCCCAAAACATCAACTCTATACTCTTCCACAGATATTGCCTGGCCTGCTGAGCTCCTCCAGCATTTTGCGTGTGTTACCGGGGATTTATTGTTTCACTTATCTGCGTTTTCCTTGTTCCCCTGTGTACTGACTGTTGCGTTGGTCATTAAAGGACACACTTTAACTTATGCTAAAATTAACCCATACAGGAAAGGATGTAAAAAAACAGCTTACAGTACTGTGCAAAAGTCATAGTCACTCAAGCTATACATACTGTATATACGTGCCTAAGACCCTTGCACAGTACTGTATATCTACAGAAGCTGTTAAAGTACACTTTTTTTTTGAGTTTCTCTCAAGCTGACTGGCATATTCTTTCTTCCTTATTCTTAGCAATTTCTTGTTCATCCTTTGCTGAAAGTTGAAATTTTTTTGGCAATGATTTTCTTTTGATCTAATATATCTCTTCAATGTCTTGACTGGACCACCTTCCTTGTTTTATTTTGCCTTCAATAGATTATAAGACCATAGGATATAGCAGCGGAATTAGGCCATTTGGCCCATCACATCATGGTTGTTCCAATTTTTTTCTCAGCCCTAATCTCCTGCCTTCTCCTTGTGTCTCTTGATGCTCTGACCAATCAAGAATCTATCAACCTCTGCCTTAAATATATATGAAGACTTGGCTTCCACAGCTGCCTATGGCAACGAATTCCACAGATTCTGCACTCTGGCTAAAGAAATTCCTTCTCATCTCCATTTTCAAAGGATGCCCCTCTATTCTGAGGCTGTGTCCTCTGATCTTAGACTCTCCCACCATAGGAAATATCCTCTCCATATCTACTCTATCAAACTTTCATCACTTGATAGGTTTCAATGAGGTCACCCCTCATTATTCTGAATTCTAGTGAATACAGGCCCAGATGCTACTCATATAACAAGCCATTCAATCCTGGAATCATTTTCATGAATCTCCTTTGAACCCTCTCCAGTTTCAGCACATCCTTTCTAAGATGAGGGTCCCAAACCTGGTCACAATACTCCAAGTGAGACCTCACCAGTGCTTTATAAAATCTCAACATTATATCCTTGCTTTTATATTCTAGTCCTCTTGAAATGAATGCTAACATTGCATTTGCCTTCCTCACCACAGACTCGCCCTGCAATTTAACCTTTAGGAAATCCTGCATAAATCCCTTTGCACCTCAGATTTTTGTTTAAAAAAAAAAGAGCAACCCTTTCATTTCTTCTACCGAAGTGCATGACCGTACACTTTCCAACACCGTATTCATCTGCCATTTCTTTGCCCATTCTCCAAATCATTGATACATAATGTAAAAGAATCTGTCCCAACGCAGACCCCTGTGGAACACCACTAGTCACCAGCAACCAGCCAGAAAAGGCTCCCTTTATTTCCACTCTTTGCCTTCTGCCAATTAGTCACTGCTTTAACCGTGTTAGAATCTTTCCTGTAATACCATGGGCTTGTAGCTTGTTAAACTGCCTCATGTGTGGCACCTTGTCAAAGACTGTCTGAAAATCCAAGTATACAACATCAATCTATACTCCTTTGTTTATTCTGCTTGTTATTTCTTCATAGAATTTCAACAGTTTTGTCAGGCAAGATTCTTCCTTGAGGAACCATGCTGACTACGGCCTATTTTATCATGTGCCTCCATGTACCCTGAGACTTTATCCTTATAATTGACTCCAACATCTTCCCAACCACTGAGGTCAGCCTAATTGGCCTACAGTTTCCTTTCTTCTGCCTCTCTCCCTTCTTGAAGAGTGGAGTGACATTTTCAGTTTTCCAGTCTTCCGGAACCATTTCAGAATTTAGTGATTCTTGAAAGATCATTACTAATGCCTCCATGATCTCTTCAGACCTTTCAGTTTCCCAAGAATCTTCTCTCTTGTTATGATAACATCACACACTTCGTGCCCCCGACACCTGGAACTTCCACCATACTGCTAGTGTCTTCCACAGTGAAGACTGGTGCGAAATACTTATTCATTTTGTCCACCATTTCATTGTCCCCATTACTAACTCCCCAGCATCGTTTTCCAGTGGCGCAATATCTACTCTTGCCTTTTTACATTTTATATATCTGAAGAAACTTCTGGTATCCCCTTTAATATTATTGGCTAGCTTTCTTTCGTATTCCATCTTTACCTTCCTAATTACTTTTTAGTTGCTTTCTGATAGTTTTTAAAACCTTTCCAATCCTCCAACTTCCCACTAATTTTTGCTTTATTATATGCCCTCTCTTTGCTCTTATGTTTGCTGTAACTTCTTTTGTTAGCCACAGTTGAGGTATCTTGCCTTTAGAATATTTCTTCCTGTTTGGGATGTATATACCCTGTGCCTTCCAGATTGCTTCCAGAAAATCTAGACATTGCGGCTCTGCCATCATCCCTGCCAGTATTCTTTTCTAATCAATTCTGGCCAACTCTTCTCTCATGCCTCTGTAATTCCCTTTACTCCACTGTAATACTGACACAGCAGACTTTAGCATCTCCTTCTCAAATTTTAGGGTGAATTCAATCATATTACGATCACTTGCCCCTAAGGGTTCTTTTACATTAAGCTCTCTAATCATTCTGGTTCGTTTCACAGCACCCAATCGAGAATAGCCGATCCCCTTGTGGGCTCAACATGGTCTGCTCTAAAAAGCCATCTCATAGGCACTCTAGAAATTCCCCCTCCTGAAGTACAGCACCAATCTGATTTTCCCAATCTACCTGCAAAGTTAAATCCCCCATGACTATCGTAACATTGCCCTTTTTGGCATGCATTTTCTATCTCCCATTGTAATTTGTAGGCCACATCCTTAGTACTGTTTGGGGGGAGGGGGTCTGTATACAACTCCCATCAGGATCTTTTTACCCTTGCAGTTCCTTAGCTTGTGATTCAACACCCTCTGACCCTATGTCACCTCTTTCTAATGATTTGATTTCATTTTAGCAGCAGATCAACGCCACCCCTTCTGCCTTCTTGCCTATCCTTTCAATACAATATTTATCCTTGAGCATTTGGCTCCGAGCTATATTTTTTCATCCATGATTCAGTGATGCCTACAACATCATACCTGCCAATCTGCAACTGTGATGCAAGTTCACCTACCTTATTCCATATGCTGCACACATTCACATACAACATCTTCAGTCCTGTATTCACCCTTTTCGATTTTGTCACCCCATGCTCAACCTTTTGATTCCTACCTTTGTCTGAGGTCTTACCAACATCTGCCACCACAACCTGTCCGCAATCCGTACTGGACTCTGGTTCCCATCCCCTTGCAAGTCTAGTTTAAACCCCACCATGCAGCATTAACAAACCTTCCCACTAGCATATTAGTCCCCCTGCAGTTCAGGTGCAAACTGTCCCTTCTGTACAGGTGTCACCTGCCCTGGCAAAGAGCCCAATGATCCAAAAATCTTATGCCCTCCCTCCTACACCAACTCCTTAGCTGTGCATTAAACTGTATAATCTTCCTATTTCTGGCCTCACTGGCACGTGGCATGGGTAGGAATCCTGAGATCACAACCCTGGAGGTCTTGCCCTTTAACAGCACCTAAATCCCTGAACTCCCTATGCAGAACCTTGTCACTCTTCCTACCCATGTCATTGGTTCCCTACATGGACCATGACTTCTGGCTGTTCATCCTCCCACTTAAGAATGCTGAGGACTCGAACTGAGATATTCTGGACCCTGGCACCCAGGAGGCAACATGCCATCTGGGATTTTCGTTCTTACCCATGGAACTCCCTGTCCATTTCCTTAAGTAACGAATCCCCTAACACCACAGCGTGCCTCTTCTTCCTCCCTTCCCTTTTGAGTCACAGACGCGAACAGTCCCAGAGAACCGACCACTGTGACTTTCCTCTGTTAGGTCACCCCACCCCGGACAGGATCCAGTGATATACCTGTTGTTGAGGGGGATGGCCACAGGGGTTCTCTGCATTGGCTCCTTAACTCCTTTCCCCTTCCAGACTGTCACCCAGTTTCCTGTGTCCTGCACCTTGTATGTAACTACCTCTCTATATGTCCTATCTGTCACCTCATCAGCCCTCAATAATCCAGAGTTCAACCAGTTACAGCTCCAACTCCATAACGGGGACTAATAGAAGCTGCAGCTGGATGTGCTTCTTGCAGTTGTAATGGTGAGGAATACTGGAGGTTTCCCTGCCTTTGCACGTCCCACAAGAGGAGCATTTAACTATCCTGCCTAGCTGAGCAGATAAAGAAAAAAATTGAGCTTTTCTTTCCTTTGCCTTCTCTGAGTGAAGCCTCGAAGAGTAAAAGCCTTAAGATCACCACTCTGACTATGTCCACTCAGACGATGGCCGCAGTGCTTGCCCCGCCTTCTCTTACTCTTAATTTTCTCTTACTAATCAATTCCAAATGCCGATTGGCTGCTGGTCAAAGCTCTATACACTGCCACGAACTGCTCCTGCCTTTTATCCTTCAGCAGTGTTCCTGATTGAAGGCCCCTCCTCTCCAAACTTCCAATGTCCAGATTGGCCATTGGTCAAAGGTGCATATACATTACATATGAAACCCCCTTTTACCAGGCGTCTGTAGGGACACAGCTTGTTAGCCCCTCGCTAATGGCCACTGAACTCAGCGGTGAGGAAACTCAGTACATCTGGGGTCAGTATGACTTGGGTCCCACCAAACTGGGAAATTGGGATGTTTCAACCACCCGAATACTGTGTAAATACTGCCCACGTGCAATTATCTGTCAGCAAGAAAAGAGCAGATGGTACACTGCATCCTATTATAAAAAAAGGTGTATTTATGCAGGTCAGCTTAACCAAACAGTCATTAAAGAAGAAAGAAAAAGAAAGGATAAAATAAAACGGTTCATTGTAATTAAACCAGTCAAATGTGCACAAGGTTGGAGCTGATATCTCCCAAAAGCTGGATGTGCCCTTTTACTCACAGTGCCAACTCCTATTCACCAATCACCGGTAGAATTTCCCATCTTGGACTCCATCGAATTGCACATTCCAGTTTGGTCGAGTCCTACAGCCGATTCTCTCAATCTCCTTTCCTCTCCATCTTCTGCCGAAAAGACCTCAACCCGAACCAGTGTCCGTCACAAAACCTCTCCCTCAGCATTCTC
Source organism: Mobula hypostoma (assembly GCF_963921235.1). Classification (NCBI taxonomy): domain Eukaryota; kingdom Metazoa; phylum Chordata; class Chondrichthyes; order Myliobatiformes; family Myliobatidae; genus Mobula; species Mobula hypostoma. The sequence continues at coordinate 88,205,532 of NC_086104.1, read as the reverse complement.
CAGAACCTTCTCCCAATTCCACCATCCTGATTGGCTGACCCAACATTCCTAAGTTGAACATCAAAACCCCTTATCTTCAACTGAAACCCAAACAATCAGCAGAACACACTGCTTGTACAGAAAACTATTAAATGAAATACGCTATGGCATTAGCAGTAAAATCTTAACCATGGCATTACACGAGTGAACAGTATTTTAATTCTAAGTCTCTAATTCTGAGAAATCTGTGGTATTTAATTTGATATGAATTGCCCTTTAACTGTGGCTGTTCATCTATGTAATACAGGTGGTTTCTGTTTATCCTGTCTCAGCCAAGTTAGAATGATAAATACTTCTGATGCATTAGCTTCTTATCAGCTAACGAAGGCAGGCCAAATTATACAAACCTTTGTGCATATTTTTTTCTTCATTGCTCCAAATCTAACACTATCGTGCATGTGTTTTTGGCACATATCCATATATTGCTAATGTGAGATGTTGAGAGCTTGTTTTCATTCACATTATGCTGCATGAGGGCTGCCCTAAGTCAATCAGGGATTTCCACTCTTGTCCTTCAAAGTACCTCAGCACTCACATATTTTAATGGGCCTTGGGGTTGCACAGATTATGCACACTTTGCTGATTTGAATCCAGAGTGGCCCATGCCTCCCTCAATTGAAGAAATATTTTTAGAAAAGATCAATGATGAAATGGTATTAGAAGGGATATGGGTTTCTTCTGGTTTAATCAGACTACATTGGGATGAGGTCACCAATTAAAAATCCCATTGTTTGTGTGAATTAAATGTTTGGTGTTTGTGAAAATGTCAGTGCTTGAAATATTCACTTAAAAGTACAATATGTCTGTAAGCATTCAGTGTTTGACAGTAAAACTTGGGTAACTCAGCCAGGTTTGTTTCTATGGTCTTTACTGAACAAATCAAGATTTGGAAAAAAGGTTTTCAACATTGTTACTTCATTGTTAATAATTCTCAAACGTGAATACCTCTAATTGCAACCTGTGATTTCTGAATATTAATTTAAAAAGGAGTTAAAATGCTATTGGTAGAGTTAAACTCAATTATACAAATGACCACTGAAATTTGAAAATTTTGACACACCCAGTCCAAAGCATTTGAACTTCTGGTAGCGCAAAAGTATTTTGTGATATTATTGTAAAACATCATTCATTGTTGGGTAATCTGCAAACTATTCCAAAATAAACCACAAAGCTTTAATAATGAAAATCTGCAGGAATAAGATGTGGCAATTCTGCCTGCCGTTACTAGATAACTTGTTCTTTGTTCTCTTGAATTCCTCCTTGGTCCAATCTAGGTTTGAGTTCTGTATGTACAGTTGCATTATAACATTGCTGCTGTCACACTGTGTTAAGACACCACAAAGTCTAGGGAGTTTAGTCTGCTTGGCCTAAGGGTCAATCAACCCTGAATATGGCTTAAATTGTTGAATGCCTTAATCCTTCCAGTGTTTAGCAGGTGAAAATTAATTTCAGTACTACTAGAAAATTGGTGTTAGAATGGATAATATTAGGCTCCGATCCTATAGCTTTTGCTTTAAAATCTCTGTTTGATTATGAGGAAGAGTGAAATGGAGGTAATTTGCTTGGATCCTCAAAACTTCTAATAAATGCCCAGTAGAGTTGTTAATTGGGGCATTTGGGGTTCAGATAATCATAAAGGAATGGAAATGAAAATTGGGTTGAGCCTGTTGATACTTGTGGTATTAACTTCAGTCTTTTGTAATGATCAGTTTATGGAGAGCTGTGGAAGACGGGAATGTTTGAGCGGATGACTATCCAAATAGATGAAGACGAACACAGTATTGAGATGCATTTGCCTTACACAGCTAAAACCATGGAAAGGTAAGACTGCAGCTGCCATACACTATGAATGAGTGTACATTTATTGGGTAGATTAGGCTTGCATTGCCTTCTGTGATTCAACTGAGCGGTTTTAGGTGACCAATGGAGATGGTGGGGTAAATTTGAGAGAAGTTGTTTCCCTTGACAGGTAAAGAGTGGGGTGGGTATGTGACTTTAAAACTAAATAGCTAAAATCAAGCTAGATTTACAAAGTGAGGTGAAGAACTGAAATTTCTTTGACTTACTAATGAGGCTGAGGGTTGGTTCGCATATACAGCTCTTTGTGTCATCGTCTGTCTTTAATCCTTACACTGTCCCTGAGTTGACTCTGCTTCCATCCATTCTTTCATTATTTCAGACTTAATTATTACAGTGCACTGCCAATTCATCATCCTCACTCTACATTGAGTAAATTTGCAGTCATCCAAAACTCTGCTGTCTCCTTAATGCCCTGTTCATCTCTCACCCAGTGCTTGCTGACATATTTCAGCTCCCTGGTTAAAAGGTGGCTCAATTTTTTAAAAAATGAAATATTTTGAAATCACTCTTTGTGCCTGCAGAATCGTCCAGTTCTACATTGATGACACTTCAAATATAGTACTTAATCACCTCAGCTGAACTCTGAAGCGCCCTCTGTAAATCTCTACACTTCCCCAAATTTCTTCTTAAAAACTACCTCCATGAAATGGCCTGTCACCTGCCTTAGTTATCGTGCTACGTAGCTTGATGTTGAACTTGATTGACAAAGTCTATGTTAACAACTACTTATGTACTCACCTCAATTTAATAAAAAAAATTGTTGCGGGTGCTTAAAAGAAGCATATTTGCACAAAATTTGGAACAAAATATTAAGATGTGTAAGGGAGTGCTTGGTTAGAAAGGTACTTTGACCAAGCAGCTTGGAGCAATGAGAGGCAGAGGCATTTAGGAAAAGAATTTTTGAACTGAAGGAGCAATTGTCAATGGTGGAGCACGAAAAATCAAGAGGCGGAGGCCAGTGTGGGAAGAGCGTGCAAACTTCTGGGAATTATAGGACAGGACAATGTTACGACCAGGAAGTGAATTTTAAAATTGAGGTGTTGTTGAGAGCCAAAGTAGATAGTAAATGTTTTGTTCAATTAATCTTGGTTGTTGGCTCCTTTCAAATAATGAACTGAAAATTGCAAATGTTGAGGGTGATAAACTAGGATTTAGCATTTATCTTGAGTTTGATGTTGCACCAGTCATTTTGCAAATGATGTTAAGTCTTGTAAAGTAGAATTTATTGTCTCCAAATGGGTTGTGCTTATTCCACAACTAGCTAAGGTTTGCTGAATTGGAACAAACTGAGGTTGGTACCAATCATGATAAAGCATAAGTTGTGCTAAAGCAGCAGGGAGATAACACAGGGTCAAGAAATGGTCTCAAGTTGTGAACTTTGGGATATTTGCTTCTTTCAGGTTATGATGTCAGCATTTTGCATTTGGCCAGGAAACACACAACAATATACTTCCCCATCAAGAAAGCCTTAAAGCTCTCCGCTTCTTTCTTGACAATACCCAACCAGTTCCCCTCTACTATCACCCACCTCCGTTTGACAGAACTGGTCCTCACCCTCAATAATTTCTCATTCGGCTCCTCCCACTTCTTCCAAACTCAAGGGACACCCATGGGCGCTCGCATGGCCCCAGTATGCCTGCCTTTTCGTTGGCTACGGAACAGTCCATGTTCTCAGTGTACCTTGGTAATGCTCACCAACTCTTTCTGCACTACATTGACAACTGCAATGGTGCTGCTTCATGCACACATGCTGAGCTCATCAATTTCATCAACTTTGCCTCCAACTTCCCCCCTTCCCCCCTGCCCCTAAATTCACTTGGTCCATTTCTGACACCTCACTCACTTTTCTTGTATTCTCTGTCTCCATCCCTGGATATCTACTGACATCTTCTATAAGCTACCGATTCCCATGGCTATCTTGACTATACCACTTCCCACCCTATCTCATGAAAAAATGCCATTCCCTTTTCACAGTTCTTTCATCTCTGCCGCATCTGTTCCCAGGACGATGTTTTCCCAACTCGCAGAGATGTCCTTCTTCAAAGAATGGGGTTTTCCTTCCTCCACCATTGATACAGCCCTCACCCACATCTCCTCTGTTTCCAAATGGTCTAATTCTGCTCCTATATCTTGCGTCTTATGGTCTCCCTGACATCTGCACTCACCCTTCTTCATGCTGCCTTAACAGGGTTACAGTTGCTCTTGTCCTTACCGACCACCCCATGAGCATCTGCGTCCAACACGTTTTACCACCCACCCCCACTGTCCACTTCCCACAGGGATCGCTAACTCCATGATTCCCTTGTCCATTCGTCCCTCCCCACTAATTTCTTTCTTATCACGTATCCCTGCAAGAGTCGGAAATGCTACACCTGTCATTCACCTCCTCCCCCACTTCCATTCAGAGGCCAAACAGTCCTTCAAACCAAGGCAACACTCCCACCTGCAAATCTCCTCTACACTGGTGACACCCGATGTAGATTGGGGGACCGCTTTGTCGAGCACCTTCGCTCTGCAAAAAGCAGGATTTCCTGGTGTCCAACCATTATAATTTCAATCCGCGTTCCTATTCCGTCAGTCAGTCCATGGCCTCCTCTTCTGCCATTTTGACACCACTGAAGGTACCCCCCCCCCCACAACTTATCTCTTTGTCAAATCCCCACTCTGGCCCACCTTACCTCACCCTTGGTGGCCCTCCTCCTTCCCTTTCTCCCATTGACTATTCTCCTGTCCGATTATATTTCTTCTTCTCCAGCCCTTTTCCTTTTCTACCTATCACCTCCCATTTTCTTACTTTATCCTCCCTCCCCAAGCCTCCTGAATTCACCTATTACCTTCTAGCTTGTACTCCTTCCCCTTCCCGACCCCCACCTTATTTTAGCATCTTCCCCCCTCCTTTCCAGTTCTGATGATGGGTTTTGGCCCTAAACATTGATTTCAAGGTTCATATCCATAGGTGCTGCCTGACTTGCTGAGTTCTTAACAGCACAGTTCTAGCACAGCTTGGCATTTATTTTTAAAGAACCTTATTCCCTGTTTAAAACTTAGCAGATTTTATGCCATTACTTTCAGATCAGGCAAGACTCCTCTGAATTATTGACATTAAGTGGATGCAAATTTTTAAAAATTCATAAGCATTGGATATTCTGTGAAAACATTTTAGTGCCAAAGTATTCTATACAAACATTATTGGGTCAATAGTGGGGTTGGAATTTGGAATTGTGGCTTCATTTACACATCCAGCTGACGATAAAGGCAGTCAATGATTAGAAATGTATAATAGAAATATAGCACAGTGTGACAAAAAGATCTTTTCTCTTTCCAAGTTCTTTTCCTTGACAAGAAATAAATTTGTCATACAATTCAGTCTGTCAAGATGTTCTGTTAAATGTCGAGAGCCCCTCTCTCAGTTCAAGTCCGAAGGATATTGGCTGTTGGCAGCTCCTTGATAATCAGTAGCATTTTTCACTGAGCGTTGGTCAATTGCTAGACATAAGATAAAACTGCATAAATTGTTTTCAGTGCATTACAATCACTTGTCAACTAAACCACTTTTGAAGACCAGTAATGTAGGGAAATGAGGCACCTGCTTGCCCCAACCCCCCGAGCTATGGTAAGTTTAGTGCCCTGGTCATCTGCTCCAGTGATACTGCTGAGGGATATTATTTGCCAGAGTAGTGGGAAGAAGTTCTGGAGACCCATTGTCTTCACCTGAGAAAGCAGGTGGTGCCTTTACTTATCCTTCAAAGTTCAGAGTAAATTTATTATCAAAGTTCATATGTGTCAGTATATACAACCCTGAAGTTCATTCTCTTGTGGGCATTCACAGTTAATGCCAGAAACAGAATAGAATCAATGAAAGACTGCCCCCAACTGGATGGACAATTAACGTGAAAAAGAACAGGTTGTGCAAAGACAAAAAGAATAAATAAATATATATATATATATATATATCAAGCACATGAGACAAGAGTGAGTCCACAGGTTCTTTGAAATTTCAGTGATGGGGGTGAGAGAAGTTGAGGGAAGTTATCCCCTCTGGTTCAAGAGCTTGATGGTTGAGGGGTATGAAGGGTTCCTGAACCTGGTGGTGTGAGTCCTGAGGCTCCTGTACCACCCTCCTGATGGCAGCAGTGAGAAGAGAGCGTGTCCTTGGACGGCGGGGGTCCTTGATGGTGGATGTTGCTTTCCTGTAACAGCACTCCTTGTAGATGTGCTCAATGGTGGGGAGGGATTTACCCGTGATGGACTGGGCCGTATCCACTGCTTTTTGTCAGCTTTTCCATTCAAGGGCTTTGGTGTTTCTATACCATGACACAATGCAACCAGTCAATATACTCACCACTACACATCTATAGAAGTCAAATTTTTAGATGGCATGCCAAGTCTTCGCAAACCTCTAATAAAGTAGAGGCTCTGCCATGCTTTCTCCATAATGCTGGACCCAAGACACATCCTCTGAAATGGTAACACTGAGGAATTTGAAGTTCTGCAATCAATCAGTACTTCAGAGTTGTGACAGCTCAGTCAATGAGTTCAAGTCTCTGGAATGGGCTTAAGAGCACGACCTTCTGAACTGGAGAGCTGTACTGCTGAGCGACTGCTGATAATCGAGAAGCAAGCGAATTAATCCAAAATATAGTAATAATCACAAAGTTTAACTTGAAACTGCTAATTATTATGTTTTGTCTCTATTTGTTGTTTAATTTAAATATTTTGTTTTGAAATGACCATTTCTTTCTGTGTTTTTAACCAGCCAAAAAGATGAGTTAACTATTGTTCCTGTTTTGGTTGGAGCATTGAGTGATTCCAAAGAACAGATGTACGGGGAGCTGTTTAGTAAATACCTTGCAGATCCTCTAAATCTCTTTGTGATTTCATCAGATTTCTGTCACTGGGGTATGTACCTGTTTCAATCACACTCTGATTCTGCTGTTGGAAACATTCAGAGAACAACTACTATGTTTAATTCAATCACTAAAGGAAGAAGCCCCCTATCTGTTAACATTTTTGGCTATTTTCTTCCCAACCTTTCTTCTTCGACACAGTTTCACACAGCAGTGCATATACCCAGAGATGCATCGTACATTCATGTATGCATTCACATACACAGTACATTTGTACACCTTTCTCTCTCACACACACAGAAACATACAGTGCACTGTTTGAAGTGCACATACACAGGACAATAGCACACATCTGCACACTTACCCATATGCTGATATACACACATGCACGTTGACCCACTTGTATTGTCAACCCATACCAACATTGCTACAGGCAGAAATACTCGATACATTGGCATCCACCTTTGGCACCAACATCAGCATATCTGCCTCTATACTGCATACACATGTGCATCCCAACACATTGACAATTCATGAATATATGGCATACTTTCTAGTTACACATTTATGTTGTGCTCCTATTTCAAAGGATAGAGACCAGAACAATTGGAAGGTAAATGAACAAAAGGCAATGGTTTGAACAGAATCTGCCACAGAATGAAGTTGGTGAGGTGGAATGGGGCTCAATTTTGGTCATCTTCAGTTAACTTCTGAAATCTGTTTCCACCAATTGCTTATTCCATTACACTTATAAACATGGAAGTATAAGAAGTGTTTTATGTATTTGGCTGGGCTGTTTATAAATGTTCAGAGCATGTTAATGGTTTTGTATCATTCACCTTCAAATATCTTAACTAATCTGTCTGTAAAAAGCGGTGATTAAAAATCTTCACTGGAACAAAAGTTTTTTTCAGAGTTTACAAGTGTATAGCTGCCCTTTTCTGATGCTTATTTCTAGGGATTCTACAGAGGTTTTAGTATGAAGGCATGTTGTGAGGAGGCACCGTACATTAGCTTACCTTTTAACCAGCAACTCAGCTACTAAATTATTTTATCTTTAAACGCCAGTGAGCTATAGAGATAGAAATTGGAGGCAGGGAGTTAAATGGTTGAATGGGTTGGGTTTTCATCTTCAGAACTTGGGTTAAAATCCAGTATCCTTGCAGCCACAGATTTAAGGACAGCCCTGTTCCTGGATTAACACTATTTGCCATTCTGACACAAAAGTAATCAAATGCTTTTTGTGGAGAATGGACAGTGCTATGTTTCTGAAATAGGGGGCATTCTTTCAAGTTAGGGTCAGAGTGTAGGGTGCTTTCCCGAACATCTGACTGATCGGGAAGTGCTTCAGACCATCAGCCGAAGATTGATTGAGAAAGAGTTCCATATGAGCATCTCACCTTGAAAACCAAACATACACATAATGAAAAAAATAGTTCATGCAATTTATAATGTATATGTAATATACATTTAATGGATTTACCGAGAACCACAACACAAATGAATACAGATTCCTTATGTGTAGAATATTAGTTGTCAAAGATTTCACAAGAACCATGCCATTATGCCTAGAACTCTGGATATTCACAGCATATCAGGTGGCCACTCGGATTACAATACTGCAGTGATAACAAAATAGTACTGATATGGTTAGAGATGTAATGTTTCTAGCTGGGATGAAGTATGCCCCACCATCTCTATCTTCGATTTTTGACCTTTGTTATTTTTCAGGACAACGTTTCCGATACACGCATTATGATGAGAGTCAAGGGGAGATCTACAGATCAATTCAGCACTTGGATAAAATGGTATGGGAAATGATGGGTTATTTCGAGGAAGTAGATCCCTTTCTGCCTCCCTCTCCCTCCCCCGTGTACTCTGTTCCAGCTTCATTTGTTTTTAATAAGCTAGCAATACCAATAAACTATACACTAACTTGCCCACAGAATTCTATTGCACTGAGCCCTTGCACAGAATGTGCAACATAAAAAGTCATTTGATCCAACAGGCTTGTGCATTTTTGGGACATGGGCATCGCTGGAGAGGCCAGCATTAATTGTCCAAATCTAATTGCTCTTGAGGTGTTAGTAAGCTCTTGCCTTAAACTTCTGCAATCCCTCTAGTGAAAGTACTTCCACAGTGCTGTTGAGGAGGGAATTCCCAGATCTTCACACAGCCACGGGCTCTTGGTACCAGAGGTGTTGTGTTTGGAGAAGTGGCCTGGGTGGGTAACTGTAGGTAATATACACATTGCTGCCAATGTGTGCCAGTGCTGGAGGGAATGCACATTTTAGATGGTCAGTCTGTGGCAGTCAACCAGTTTTGGTGTTGAGCTTCTTATGAGTTGTTAGAGTTGCATGCAGCCAGGCAAGGAGAATATTCCACCAATCTAGTGCAAGAGTATATCACACTTTCACCTTGGTGTTTCAGCTAACTATAATTTCTGTTGTAGTCCTTGTGCTTATCCATATTTCTCTTTATAAAAAAAACCTGCTGTGCTATGTGTCTCAATTGATCTGTGTAATGGAAAGCTTAGTAGGGCCCCTTATTAAAGAAAAGATGTGCTGGCATTGGACAGGGTCCAGAGGAGATTCACAAGAATGAAAGGGTTAATGTAGAAAATTAGAAACATGGAAAACATACAGCACAATACAGGCCCTTCGGCCCACAAAGCTGTGCTGAACATGTCCCTACCTTAGAACTACCTAGGCTTTATCCTTGGCCCTCTATTTTTCTAAGCTCCATGTAACCATCCAGGAGTCTCTTAAAAGACCCTATCATTGCTGCCTCCACCACCACTGCTGGCAGCCCATTCCACGTACTCACCACTCTGCGTAAAAAAACTTACCCTGACATCTCATCTGTACCTACTTCCAAGCACCTTAAAATTATGCAACACACACAAAATATTGGTGGAACGCAGCAGGCCAGACAGCATCCAGAGAAAGAAGCACAGTCAACATATGGGGCCGAGACCCTTCATCAGGACTAACTGAAAGAAGAGATGGTAAGAGATTTGAAAATGAGAGGGGGAGATCTGAAATGATAGGAGAAGACAGGAGCGGGAGGGATGAGGCTAAGAGCTGGAAAGTTGATTGGCAAAAGGGATACAGAGCTGGAGAAGGGGGAGGATCATGGGACGGGAGGCCTAGGGAGAAAGAAAGGGGGAGGGGAGCGCCAGAGGAAGATGGAGAGCAGGCAAGGAGTTATAGTGAGAGGGAGAGAGAGGAAAAAAAGGAAAAAGATTGATTGATTGATTGATTCAATCAATAAATAAATAGATGAATAAGGGACGGGGTAAGATCAGGAGGAGGGGCATTAACGGAAGTTAGAGAAGTCAATGTTCATGAAATCAGGTTGGAGGCTAAACCTGATGGCATGAACATTGACTTCTCTAACTTCCGTTAATGCCCCTCCTCACGTTCTTACTGAATCCCTTATTTATTTATTATTTTTTTCCTTTATTTTCTCTCTCTATGTCCCTCTCACAGTTACTCCTTGCCTGCTCCCCATCTTCCTCTGGGGCTCCCGTGCCCCTTTCTTTCTCCCTAGGCCTCCTGTCCCATGATCCTCTCCCTTCTCCAGCCTTGTATCCCTTTTGCCAATCAACTTTCCAGCTCTTAGCTCCATCCCTCCCCCTCCTGTCTTCTCCTATCATTTCAGATCTCCCCCTCCCCCTCCCACTTACAAATCTCTTACTATCTCTTCTTTCAGTTAGTCCTGACGAAGGGTCTCAGCCCAAAACAACGACTGGGCTTCTTCCTATGGTTGCTGTTTGGCCTGCTGCATTCCACCAGCATTTTGTGTGTGTTGCTTGAATTTCCGGCATCTGCAGATTTCCTGGTGTTTGCAACCTTAAAACTATGCTCTCTCATGCTAGCAATTTCAACCCTGGGGAAAAGCCTCTGACTATCCACATGATCAATGCCTCTCATTATCTTGTGCACTTCTATCAAGTCACCTCTCATCCTCCGTCGCTCTAAGGAGAAAAGGCCAAGTTCACTCAACCTAGTTTCATAAGGTATGCTCCCCAATCCAGGCAACATCTTTGTAAATCTCCCCTGCATCCTTTCTATGGTTTCCACGTCCTTCCTATAGTGAGGTGCCCAGAATTGAGCACAGTACTCCAAGTGGGGTCTGACCAGGGTCCTATATAGCTGCAACATTACCTCTCAGCTCTTAAACTCATTCCCCCGATTGGTGAAGGCCTATGCACCGTATACCTTCTTAACCACAGAGTCAACCTGCGCAGCTGCTTTAAGTGTCCTTTGGACTCGGACCCCAAGTTCCCTCTGATCCTCCACACTGCCAAGAGTCTTACCATTAATACTACATTCTGCCATCATATTTGACCTACCAAAATGAACCACCTCACACTTACAAACGCAAACAACAGGAATTCTGCAGCTGCTGGAAATTCAAGCAACACATAAAAGTTGCTGGTGAACGCAGCAGGCCAGGCAGCATCTCTAGGAAAAGGTGCCGTCAACGTTTCAGGCCGAGACCCTTCGTCAGGGTCTTGGCCTGAAATGTCGACTGCACCTTTTCCTAGAGATGCTGCCTGGCCTGCTGCGTTCACCAGCAACTTTTATGTGTGTCACCTCACACTTATCTGGGTTGAACTCCATCTGCCACTTCTCAGTCCAGTTTTACATCCTATCAATGTCCCATTGTAACCTTTGACAGTCCTCCACACTATCCACAACACCCCCAACCTTTGTGTCATCAGCAAATTTACTAACCCATCCCTCCACTTCCTCATCCAGGTTATTTACAAAAATCACAATGAGTATGGGCACCAGAACACATCCCTGAGGCACACCACTGGTCACCAGCCTCCATGCAGAGTATATCCCATCTATGACCACTCTTTGTGGGCAAACCAGTTCTGGATCCACAAAGTAAGGTCCCTTTGGATCCCATGCCTCCTTACTTTCTCAATAAGCCTGCCATGGGGTACCTTATCAAATGCCTTGCTATAATCCAGATACGCTACATCTACAGCCCTGCCTTCATCAACGTGCTTAGCCACATCCTCAAAAAATTCAATCAGGCTCGTATGGCACAACCTGCCTTTGACAAAGCTATGCTCACTATTCCTGATCATATTATGCCTCTCCAAATGTTCATAAATCCTGCCTCTCAGGATCCTTTCCATCAACTTACCAACCACTGAAGTAAGACTCACTGGCCTATAATTTCCTGGGCTATCTCTACTCCCTTTTTTGAATAAGGGAGCAACATCCACACCCTCTAATCCTCCGGAACCTCTTCCGTCCTCATTGATGATGCAAAGATCATTGCCAGGGGTTCAGCAATCTCCTCCCTTGCTTCCCACAGTAGCCTGGGGTACGTCCCATCCGGTCCCAGTGATTTATCCAACTTGATGCTTTCCAAAAGTTCCAGAACATCCTCTTTCTTAATATCTACATTCTCAAGCTTTTCAGTTCATTGCAAGTCATCCCTACAATCGTCAAGATCTTTTTCCGCAGTGAATACTGAAGCAAAGTGTTCATTAAGTACCTCTGCTATTTCCTCCTATTCCATACACACTTTTCCACTGTCACACTTGATTGGTCCTATTCTCTCACGTCTTATCCTCTTGCTCTTCACATACTTGTAGAATGTCTTGGGGTTTTCCTTAATCTTGTTCCACCAAGGCCTTCTCATGGCCCCTTCTGGCTCTCCTAATTTCACTCTTAAGCTCCTTCCTGCTAGCCTTATAATCTTCTAGATCCTTATCATTACCTAGTTTTTTGAACCTTTCATAAGCTCTTCTTTTCTTCTTGACTAGATTCACAACAGCCTTTGTGCACCACCATCCTTTCCATGTCTCATTGGAACATGCCTACTCAGACCCCACGCAAATATCCCCTGAACATTTGCCACATTTCTTTGGTACATTTCCCTGAGAACATCTGTTTCCAATTTATGCTTCCAAGTTCCTGCCTGATAGCCTCATAGTTCCCCTTACTCCAATTAAACGTTTCCCTAACTTGTCTGTTCCTATCCCTCTCCAATGCTAAGGTAAAGGAGATATAATTGTGATCACTATCGACAAAATCCCCTCCTACTGAGAGACCCGACACCTGACCAGGATCATTTCCCAATACCAGATCAAGTACAGCCTCTCCTCTTGTAGGCTTATCTACATATTGTTTTAAGAAACCTTCCTGAACACACTTAACAAACTCCACCCCATCTAAACCCCTCACTCTAGGGAAATACCAATCAATATCTGGGAAATTAAAATCTCCAACCACAACAACCCTGTTATTATTACTCCTTTTCAGAATCTGTCTCCCTATCTGCTCCTCAATGTCCCTGTTACTATTGGGTGGTCTATAAAAAAACACCCAGTAGAGTTATTGACCCCCTTCCTATTCCTAACTCTCACCCACAGAGAATCCGTTAACAACCCCTCCATGACTTCCTCCTTTTCTGCAGCTGTGACGCTATCTCTGATCAACAGTGCCATGCCCCCACCTCTTTTGCCTCCCTCCCTATCCTTTCTGAAACATCTCAAGCCTGTCTCTTGAAGTAACCTTTCCTGCCCCTGCACCATCCAAGTCTCTGTAATGGCCACAATATCATAGCTCCAAGTGCTGATCCACGCTTTAAGCTCATCTGCTTTATTCATGATACTCCTCATATTAAAATAGACACATCTCAAACAATCACATTGAGCACGTTCCTTCTGTATCACCTGCCTATCCTCCCTTTCACACTGTCTCCAAACTTTCTCTATTTGTGAGCCAACCTCCCTTTTCTCCATCACTTCAGTTCGGTTCCCACCCCCCAGCAATTCTAGTTTAAATTCTCCCCAATAGCCTTAGCATGGTTCCCGTCGGATTCAAGTGCAACCTGTCCTTTTTGTACAGGTCACACCTGCCCCAGAAGAGGTCCCAATAATCCAGAAATCTGAATCCCTGCCCCCTGCTGCAATCCCTCTGCCACGCATTTATCCTCCACCTGAATCTATTCCTATCCTCACTGTCACATGGATGAGGAGCATTTGATGGCTCTTGGCCTGTACTCACTGGAGTTTAGACGAATGGGGGGAGAGGGATAGATATCATTAAAAGTTATCAAGTATTGAAAGGCCTGGCTAGCGTGGACCTGAAGAGGGTGTTCACTATAGTGGGGGGATTCTTAGATCAGAGGGCACAGCCTCAGAATAGAGAGGTGTCCATTTAGAATGGAGATTTGGAGGAAATTCTTTAGCCAGAGGGTGGCGAATCTGGGGAATTCATTGTCACAAATGGCTGTGGAGGCCAAGTCATTAGGTATATTTAAGGCACAGGTTGATAGGTTCTTGATTAGTCAAGGCATAAAGGGATATGGGAAGAAGGCAGGGATATGGGAAGAAGGCAGGAAATTGGGGCTGAGAGGGAAAATGGATCTGCCGTGATAAAATATAGCAGACTTAATGGGCCAAATGGCCTACTTCTGCTCCTATTATGAACCAGGTGAGATTTCCACAGACTGTTTGCCTTTTGATAAACTATATGATTGAAGTACATGAAGTTTAATTACAGTTAAGGAGTGAGAATACTCTACTTTCCCTCAACCAGGAAAAATGACTCAATCCATTTGTGTTTGGGCACTAATGGACTCCTATTATTGCCTTCAGTTGGATGTTATTTCTGGGTGTCTCTCCTCACCATTTAATATTTCTCTTCTGCAAGCAAACGTTACATTGGAAAGCTGCTTGCATGTCGGATGTCATTTTCAGCAGTTTCAACCCTAGGCTCTGGAATTTGCCCCCCAAAACCTCTCTATCTCCTTTTAGATGTTCCTTTTGGACCAAGCCTTTGGATGTGTTTCTTTTCACGTCTGTGCATCAAATAATACAGTACTGTGTAGAAGTCTTAGGCAGGCACTCACACACAGCTAGGGTACCTAACTTTCACACAGTACTATATTTATCAACGTGGTGCGGAGAGCGAGTTTGTAAATTTGGCGGAAGCAAAGGATTTTGGGAATGGTGAGGGTGGAGTGCCCCAGGAGGGGTGTGGTACATGAGGCAGAGAAGAAGTGCCGGGGTGGGGTGGGGGGTTCGGTGGTGCGCACGCAGACACACCCAGCCCTGAGACACCAGGCAAGGTCTCTTGATTCCAAACAATTGGTTTATTGATCATTACACAATGTCTCTGTGGTGCTTCTCACTCTCTGCCCTCTCCCTTCCCCTTTTCCCAACCGTGACTCCCCTCTCCCTGCCCCTTCCTGCTCTGTCCACAATAGAGACTCATATCAGATCACAAGAGGTTCATCATCACTCACTTATGTCGTAAAATTTTTTTTGGTGTCAGCAGTATAGTGCAATTTTTAAAATTATTACAGTTTCGTGCAAAAGCCTCAGGCACCCGAACTATATATATATATATATATATATATATATATATATATAAAACTGTGTGTGTGTGTGTCTAAGACTTTTGCACAGTACTTTGTCTATTAATGTGGCTCTAATGTGGCTCAGGATATTTTACTATGTTTACTGTGCCATACAAACACAGGCTGCGATGCAAATTCTGTCAATTACATGCACAGATTTTTTTCTTGTGAGTGGTTTCAGTAACTCGATGCCTTTTCTAAATAACCCGCCAGTTTCAAACACAGTACATATCTTTAACCCTTACTCCTGTTAAATCCTTGTCTACTTTTCAGTGGTAGCTGAGGTCCCATTTCTTGACATGTTTTCTGTAAAATGGACAGTTGTCGGAGCTTTGAGTTGATGCAAGCTTGAACATATTACTAATGAGCTTTAGGCTTACTTATAAATAGAACGCAGCAACGATTGGCAGTTGGAAGTGAGAAATGTGTGTAGATTGTGTGCCTGCATAGATTGAGCAAGATTTGGTAGCTGGGAAGGCAATGAGTGAGAGAATGTATAACAGGATTTGTTGAAGAGAACTGACTCAAAGGAAAATGGGGCTTAATTAATTTCTATTCAAGAGGCAATAGAGGGAAATATGATAACTGACAAGGATAACTTTATGTGGATAATTAGGGGAAGAAATTTATTGAAGCAATTACGTATGTAAAGATGTTTATCAATTCATCGTACTGAACTTAATGGCCTTTCCTCAAGCCCTGATGACTCGAAGCAATAGTGCTTCAGATGTATGGAAGCTGGATGGAAGATTGGCTGGCTGAGTTAAATTATATAATTCAAAAGTATATAAGTCCAGCAGCCCCCTGGCTATTGCAGCCATCACTGATTATTCATTTTGTTTTGCACTATTTAGTTTTATAGTAATTTTATGCCTACTCCCATCAACCTACACAAGAACCATGGCCCTCCATACCTCTATCTATGTACCTATCCAAACTTCTCTTAAACCTTGAAATCAAGTGATTCTGATTAGTTACCAGGTGTGATATCACATTGAACAGTGAAGAGAAGGGCACTGAGGAGAGTGGTAGAATAAAGGGATCTGGGAATACAGGTCCATAATTCCTTGAAGGTGGCATCACAGGTAAATAGGGTCAAAAAGAAAGCTTTTGGCACATTGGCCTTCATAAATCAATGTCTTCTTCGGCTGTCCATCAATTTTGATGTTGACTGAGGCCTGGGCAAGGTTGTATGGAAGACCGGCAGTTGCTTATGCTGCAAGTCTCCCCTCTCCACGCCACTGATGTTGTCCAAGAGAAGGGCACTAGGACCCATACAGCCAGGCACTGGTGTCGTCGCAGAGCAATGTGTGGTTAAGTGTCTTGCTCAAGGACACAACATGCTGCCTCAGCTGAGCCTCGAACTAGCGACCTTCAGATCATTTGACTGAAGCCTTAACCACTTGGCCATGTGCCAACACATAAATCAATGTATTGAGTACAGGGGATGAGATATTATGTTGAAGTTGTATAAGATGTTGGTGAGGCCAAATTTGGAGTATTGTGTGCAGTTTTGGTCACCTACCTACAGGAAAGGCGTAAACAAGGTTGAAAGAATACAGAGAAACTTCGAGAATTTTGTCAGGTCTGGAGGACCAGAGTTATAAGGAAAGATTGAAAAGATTAGGACTGTATTCCTTAGAATCTTGAAGATTGAGAGGAGGTTTGATATATACAAAATTATGAGGGATATAGATAGAGTAACTACAAGCAGGCTTTTTCCACTGAGGTTGGGTGGGACTACAACCAGTTCATGGGTTAAGAGTGAAAGATAAAAAGTTTAAGGGGAACATGAGGGGAAACCTCTTCACTCGGGGTCGTGAGAGTGTGGAATGAGCTGCTAGCACAAGTGGTGCTTGCAAGCTCGATTTCAAGGTTTAAGAGAAGTTTGGATAAGTACGTAGATAGTAGAGGTATGGAGGCCCATGGTTCTTACATAGGTTGATGGGAGTAGGCAGTTTAAATGGTTTTAGCATGGACTAGATGGTCCAAAGGGCCTGTTTCTGTGCTGTACTTCTCTATGACTATCAGCCGAAATTCTATACAGTAACAGGAATTGAAGATGAGTCATAGCTCCACTGAGCAGTAACATGAAGATGAAGTGAAACCCATTCTGGCCCATTTCCTAGTGCCATTGTAGAGTTCTGGCAGATAGTACATCAAGCCTAGTTTGCTATTTAGCCTTCCCTGCCAGTACAGACATGTATTCATGAAAGGTGCAGACATTTATAATCTCAGTATAAGATGTAGTACAAATGTAATTTTCCCAACATAATCATTGGTTGCCTTTAACGTTTTGAGTTTGCCTTTGTTTTTTTTACTTTAAAAAAAAATGGGAAAAGTTTGTGTTTCAATAGAAATCTGAAAAATAAAATCAGAATGCAACTGAGAGGCAGGAACAGACTAACATTCTGAGAAAAGTCAACTATTATTTACCTCTCTGACAGCAGCTGATTGTTGCATTTCTGGGCTTTACTAGCTTCTGTGCCTTTTATACTTGCATTTTGTGTGTTAATCTGTACACGATTAGTCATTGTACCTTGGACAGAAGTGATCTATTACACATGGGAAGAGATGATTTTGAAAGATTTGTAGAGTATCTGTAATGTGGACAGTATTACATTGGAATCACTGAATGGATTACTTTGTAGTAAACCATATCACTTAATCTGTTTTATTTCAGGGTATGGATATTATAGAGCAACTAGATGCTGTATCATTTAACAACTATTTGAAGAAATACCACAACACTATCTGTGGTCGCCACCCGATTGGCGTTCTGCTCAATGTAAGTTAAAAGTATCCAAGTTTGTTGTGTTTTTAACCTATTCACCCTCTGTACTGTTATGTCCCTTGCTCTTTAAATGCATTCTATTACCGTACATAATTACTCATATCAGAGCTATATGACATTTGGTAGCAGGTGCCAAATACTCTCCAGTAATACGTGCTGGAGGGACAAGGAGAATTAATTGTTTTGGTAAGGGAAAATCTTTGATAAAAGAAGTCCAGCATTTTCTTGGAAAAGCATTCAAAATCAGCTTTTAGGGTATGAGCCATACGCATTTTAGAGTTTCCATTATGTTTCAACAAGTAGCCCTCTCTCAGACAGGGAACAAGCTAGAGATTCCAGTCTCTTAGAACAGGGGTCCCCAACCTTTTTTGCACTGCGGACCAGTTTAATATTGACAATAATCTTGCGGACCGGCTGATCCGGGGGCGGGGGGGGGGAGGGAGGGTTGTCAACGGACAAGAGTAGCAGTCAAATACGTTGAGCTTACCCCGAGAGAAAGACTACAATAACCATGAAGCCTTGCACAGGCACCAGTGCGCATGCGTGACCAGCGAATGCGTGTATGTGCCGATTTTTCTCTACAAATCGTTTTTGACGATTCTATTTGAGAGGGGGTGTTAATCAATACCGGAATATAGGTGATAAGGTGCTAATACGCTCAATTTCGTTTCTAAAAGGGTTTATCTAACGAATTTAACATTAAACACACCGCATATTTTCCTCACATGAATATAGTGATAAGTCAATTATCAGGGGAGGACAGGGGAGCTTGAAGTAAGTGTTGAACAAACTTCCAGTAGAAGTGGTAGAGGCAGGTTCCATGTTATCATTTAAAGAAAAATTGGATAGGTATATGGACGGGAAAGGAATGGAGGATTATGGGCTGAGTGCAGGTCGGTGGGACGAGGTGAGAGTAGCGTTCGG
This sequence comes from Mobula hypostoma, assembly GCF_963921235.1. Taxonomy (NCBI): domain Eukaryota; kingdom Metazoa; phylum Chordata; class Chondrichthyes; order Myliobatiformes; family Myliobatidae; genus Mobula; species Mobula hypostoma. The sequence goes on along the minus strand of NC_086104.1, from coordinate 88,186,671 downwards.
CACAGACTAGAAGGGGCGAGATGGCCAGTTTCTGTGCTGTGAATGTTATATGGTTATATAAGTCACTTATAATTCAATAGCATCATTTTAAGTAACGTTTGGATATTAAACACACAGCACATATTTTCCCCGTATGAACATGTAAAATCATCGCAACACAACCAATATCGCTGAATCAGTGGGAGCCCTGGGCTTGTTTCCCTGCAACAAGACGGTCCTATCGAGGGGTGATGGGAGACAGCGATACTCGAAGGAGGTTTCTTATGACCAGTCTATTCTGCAATTTAGTTTTCATTGCATTCATTGCAGAGATATGTTGGAAATGGAAGCAACGTTTTCAATGCTTTCGTGGCTATCTCAGGATATTTAGCCTTGACTTTAATCCAGAATGCCGGCAGAGATGTTATGTCAAACATACTTTTCAGCCCGCCGTCATTTGGAAGCTCGAGGAGTTGATCTCCTTCCCGCGCTGACATGGATGACACGTGGGTAATGACCTTGCGTGCGTTCAAGCTTAACAGTGGGCGTGACAGGGAACGAGGGAAGGTGCAGCTGACTCATATTGCCAAATCATATCATTTCCTCGCGGCCCGGTAGCACATGCTTTGCGGCCCGGTGGTTGGGGACCACTGTCTTAGAACAGACCATATATAAATGTGAAAAATTAGTTCCTTGCATACATGGAAAGAGTTCTCGATAAAATTCAAAATCATGTTCCCGTGTATGAGGAGAAAGTGTACCCTTATTTGCTAGGAGTGTACTGTGACAGCTGATCATTGTCAAAACTTCCAGCAGTCACGCACAACTTCCTTCCCCTTCCTTTCAATTCCTATCGGAGTAGGTGGCACTACTAAGACATTAAGAACTGTTCCTTTTTCCCCTTCAGGCAGTGACGGAATTGAGGAAGAGTGGGATGAACATGGCTTTCTCGTTTCTGAACTACGCTCAATCAAGTCAATGCAAAAACTGGGAGGATAGTTCCGTTAGCTATGCTGCGGGTACTCTGATGGTCCACTGAATCACTGCTACTCAGGAAAGCCACTTCATTCTCCGTCTCCTGATCCCAGCCTCCCTTCAAAAACATACACATCCATCATTTGGAGCTATCGGATGTTGAACATTTGAACTCTTCTTCCCCGAAGTGTAGTCCCTCATAGTTTTGATTGACATATGCTCTGTTTTTTTTCCCTCCTTTTTAGACTGGTGAGGTGCAGGAAGACATTAACTAGCATTTAAGTTGGCCAGTGCTGGCAGTATAAAACAATAGATGTGTACTTGCTTACAGATAGTTTGGCAGGATGTGGGTGAGAGTGTACCATTTATATCCGAATCAGTCGCATTATAATCTCATACCATAGTTACTCAAGTATAAGCTGCAGTGCAAACAGCTGCTGCCAACATTGTATAAGGTTTTTTTTTGTTTAGTTGCTAATAAAGGGCTACACACAATAAAATGGTCTTATGATTTAGATTTCCTGCTATCTGATGTGTAATCTGAATTGTCACTAACTGTAGTGTTTTTATTACCTATTTCTAAAAGCAATTAAAGTTTATTCTTGATTATTTTTCTTACTTTTGACATACTTTTAAGAGTTTCAAATTTTACCTAGACTTTTCTTCAAGCAGGAAGTGCCCAAGCATTCCCCTGGTGATATAAGCAGTTTCTCCCTTTTCTTTTCCAGTGGGTTAGCTCAGTAAACAAAACTGTTACTGCCTGGTGCAAAGCAGTCTTAGCCAGGCAGGAAATGAAGCACTCTATATGAAACAAAACATGCTAGCTAGCCAGAAACTCAATTACTGAACAATCACAACAAATCCATTTACTTGCCCTTTCTCCTGAAACACTGTCAGGTGCTCTGTCCTTTGTTGTAGCCCCAGCCTATCTTGGCTGTTATCCTGATCCTCCGAGTTAAGAAGAAAATACCTGTTTGAGGGTCTGGGTCCTTCTTGGGCATGCTCAGACAGCAGGGGAAGGCAGAGAAAAGAGTGAGAAGTAAACCTGGGTATCAGATTCTGTGTGACAATGATGTTGAAAAAGACAGAAATCAGTGAAAACATGAGTGAAAAGGGGCAATGACAGGAAGTAGCAAAAAACCCTCAAGAGTATGGAGTTTGTGGTTCTTTCAGAAGGAAAGCTGTGGAATTCAGATACTTGAGAAAAGCAGTTGAGAATTGATTTTTTTTAAAATGTAAAAATTGAAATAGCTAACTTTGCAAAGCCAAGGGTCTTGTTGGTTTGATGTTGAAATGTATAGTGGTAGGAATAATGTCTACTACAGTTCAATCTGTTCCCCAATGCCTTTTACTCATTTAAATAGTTTGCTATTATCTGTAAACATTACACACATTTGGATTATTGTAACCCCGATTAACACTGACTTCAGTAATTGACTTACTCCAAAATATTATCCCATAATTCTCACTAATTTGACCAATGTGTACAGATAAATTATTTTAGATTTATTTACAAAGGAAACTATATACAAATGTAGAAAAGCACGGCGAACTACAAGCCAGTGTATACAAGAATTGACTCTAAATACCCAGCAAGTAAACTTTTCTCTGTTGACATGATTCCTGTGGACCAACTCCCTTGTCTTTCAGAGTGAGGTTTAAAACATTGATTCAGAGAAGCTACTACCCTGGTGGAAGAGAACAATACAGAAGCAAAGTGCTACAAATGCTAGAAATCTGAAATAAGAAACACGAGGAACATTCAACAAATCAGGTAGTATCTCTGCTCAAAGAGTCCAATTAACATTTAAGGTTCATGACCTGACCTGCTGAGTACACATAGCATTTTATGTTTGTACTTTTAGAGTTCAGCTGAACCTTGCTTCTGGCTCCTTGAGTATACAAGAGCTGAAAACTACGTGTGGCTTCATTTATTGACCTTGGACCAAGAAACTTGTTCTGCTGTGTCAAGCAATTTAGTATGAGTCTGGAGTTGTCCAATGTAGTCAATAGGCATGGAAGGCTGAGTTCCTTCCTGAAGGATATTAATGAAGCAAGTTATTTATTTATTTAGAGATACATTGTGGTAACAGGCCCTTCTGGCCCAACAAGCCCGTGCCACCCAATTACACCAATGTGACCAATTAACCTACTAACCCATACGTTTTTGGAATGAGAGGGGAAACTGGAGCACCCAGGGGAAGCCGACGTGGTCACAGGGAGAATGTACAAACTCCTTTCTGAGAGCAGCGGAATTGGACCCACGTTGCTGGCGTAGTATCGTTACACTAACCGCTACACTACATGCTGCCCTTAAAAGGTCTTTCAAAATAAAGCATGTAAGACCAGAGTTGCTGCATGTAACACACGTCAAAGTTGCTGGTGAACGCAGCAGGCCAGGCAGCATCTCTAGGAAGAGGTACAGTCGACGTTTCAGGCCGAGACCCTTCGTCAGGACTAACTGAAGGAAGAGTTAGTAAGAGATTTGAAAGTGGGGGGGAGGAGGGGGAGATCCAAAATGATAGGAGAAGACAGGAGGGGGAGGGATGGAGCCGAGAGCTGGACAGGTGATTGGCAAAGGGGATATGAGAGGATCATGGGACAGAGGCCCAGGGAGAAGGAAAAGGGGGAGGGGGGGAACCCAGAGGATGGGCAAGGGGTATAGTCAGAGGGAGAAAAAGGAGAGAGAGAGAGAAAGAATGAGTGTATATAATTAAATAATGGATGGGGTACAAGGGGGAGGGGGGAGGTGGGGGGTCATTAGCGGAAGTTGGAGAAGTCAATGTTCATGCCATCAGGTTGGAGGGTTACCCAGACGGAATACAAGGTGTAGTTCCTCCAGCCTGAGTGTGGCTTCAGCTTTACAGTAGAGGAGGCCGTGGATAGACATTTCAGAATGGGAATGGAATGTGGAATTAAAATGTGTGGCCACTGGGAGATCCTGCTTTCTCTGGCGGACAGAGCGTAGGTGTTCAGCAAAACGATCTCCCTGTCTGCGTCGGGTCTCGCCAATATATAGAAGGCCACATCGGGAGCACCGGACGCAGTATATCACCCCAGCCGACTCACAGGTGAAGTGTCACCTCACCTGGAAGGACTGTCTGGGGCCCTGAATGGTGGTAAGGGAGAAAGTGCAAGGGCATGTGTAGCACTTGTTATGCTTACAAGGATAAGTGCCAGGAGGGAGATAGATGGGGAGGGATGGGGGGGAACAAATGGCCAAGGGAGTCGCATAGGGAGCGATCCCTGCGGAAAGTGGGGGGGGGGGAGGGGAGGGAAAGATGTGCTTAGTGGTGGGATCCCGTTGGAGGTGGCGGAAGTTACAGAGAATAATATGTTGGACCCGGTGGTAGGTGAGGACCAGGGGAACCCTATTCCTAGTGGGGTGGCGGGAGGATGGAGTGAGAGCAGATGTGTGTGAAATGGGGGAGATGCATTTGAGAGCAGAGTTGATGGTGGAGGAAGGGAAGCCCCTCTCTTTAAAAAAGGACATCTCCCTCATCCTGGAATGAAAAGCCTCATCCTGAGAGCAGATGCGGCGGAGACGAAGGAATTGCGAGAAGGGGATGGCGTTTTTGCAAGAGACAGGGTGAGAACGGGAATAGTCCAGATAGCTGTAAGAGTCAGTAGGCTTATAGTAGACATCAGTAGATAAGCTGTCTCCAGAAATAGAGACAGAAAGATCTAGGAAGGGGAGGGAGGTGTCGGAAATGGACCAGGTAAACTTGAGGGCAGGGTGAAAGTTGGAGGCAAAGTTAATGAAGTCAATGAGCTCAGCATGCATGCAGGAAGCAGCGCCAATACAATACTGATGTCTGCTATAAGCCTCGTTTTGCTGAACACCTACGCTCTGTCCGCCAGAGAAAGCAGGATCTCCCAGTGGCCACATATTTTAATTCCACATCCCATTCCCATTCTGATATGTCTATCTACGGCCTCCTCTACTGTAAAGATGAAGCCACACTCAGGTTGGAGGAACACCTTATATTCCATCTGGGTAGCCTCCAACCTGATAGCATGAACATTGACTTCTCTAACTTCTGTTAATGCCCCACCTCCCCCTCGTACTCCATGCATTAATTATTTATATACACACATTCTTTTTCTCTCTCTCTCCTTTTTCTCCCTCTGTCCCTCTCGCTATACCCACTGCCCATCCTCTGGGTTTTTTCCCCCTCCCCCTTTTCCTTCTCCCTGGGCCTCCTGTCCCATGATCCTCTCATATCCCTTTTGTCTATCACCTGTCCAGCTCTTGGCTCCATCCCTCCCCCTCCTGTCTTCTCCTATCATTTTGGATCTCCCCCTCCCCCTCCCCCTCTCAAATCTCTTACTATCTCTTCTTTCAATTAGTCCTGACGAAGGGTCTCGGCCCAAAACGTCAACTGTACCTCTTCCTAGAGATGCTGCCTGGCCTGCTGCGTTCACCAGCAACTTTGATGTGTGTTGCTTGAATTTCCAGCACCTGCAGAATTCCTCGTGTTTGCTGCATGTATTTGAGATAAATTTCCAAACAAAAATACTAATAAAAAGAAAATGGATAGATAGATGCATTGAGGTACTCTTGGTGATTAGTTATGATCATATTGAATGGCAGAGAGATCTGAAGGGACCAAGTGACCTCCTTTTCTTTTCTGTGTTTCTTGGTTACAGTTACTGAGGCCAGTCCTTTTACATTCAAGCTTAATTAGTTGTACGTAAAAATCTCAGCTGCCGCTACGGATTTGTATTGGTGTTCCAGGATTATTCTGCTCTGGATTACTGTATTAACAATTTACCACTGTTATCCTATAGAACATCTAAACTAAAACAGACCTGGTATATTCTGTTCTGATATGTTTTTCTTGCAAGTCTACCTCTATAGAAAAAGTCAAACAAAATATTTAAGATTATTATGAACGAGAAGAATGGCTGGAAATAATTTTCTTCAGCTATACTTTTAGATGGATCACAAAGTACTAAAGTGGTCGCACGCCACTTTGTAAAGTTCTTCACATCGTATCCATGCTTCATTACATCCATTGACAAGAAAGCTGCATCCATTTTATATCCCAACTATTTTTCCTGATGCTAGAAATCTTTCACTGAAGATTATTTTAGTTGGAGTGCCATGGTGGGTTAGCGTTTAGCACTATGTTATTATAGCTCAGGGCATCGGGAGTTCAGAGTTCAGTTCGTACATCCTCTGTCGCCCTTGTGTGTTTTCCCCAGGTTCTCTGGTTTCCTCCCACAGTCCAAAGTCATACCAGTTAATAGGTGAACTGGTCATTGTAACCTGTCCTGTGATTAGGCTGAGTTTAAATAGGGGGTTTGCTGGGCAGCACAATTCGTTGGGCTGGAGCAGCCTATTCCACACTGTATCTCTGAACAAATAAAGCTAATGACTTTCATGTTGCCGCTACCACGAGAAGACAATGCAAAGATCAGAAACACTCCAGCTCACTTATGAAGTGCACAAATGGGGAAGGCCCCATTAACATTTAACTCGCCAGTATCCAAGTCCCTTGATCTAAAGTGGACAACAGGTAGAGGCACAGGGAATGAGGGTTGCATCCAGGTTAAGCCGTGTACTCCTCTTCACCTTGTCTTTTACTTTTATGATAACGCACATAGTCACCGTGCAATGCCTTAAATACTTCCCTCACTCCCAACTGCAACAAAGCATTCAGAAAGCGGAGATCATTTTCCGTGACCAAATCCAGGAGGTGGTATACTCCCTCCGTAAAGGCTTTTTTCACGTCTGCATTCAGGGTGACCTGCAAATAAAGAACACTAGGAGAATGACAAAATATTCCATGATGGATTTTGAAGGTATCAAAACAACGGTGGGGGTGGGGGGAGGTGGGATGTTCATAGGTTTCTGCTGTTTAATTGGTAACTGAAGCACTCTGTACTTCCTTATGGAAGATGCTCACTGTGTTGGAACATGTGGCCTTATGTCCCACACAGCAAGTTAAATATTTGCCCTACAGCTCAATTGGCTCCACATCTGATGTGCTGTTCAGCTTGGCTCAGTTGGTGACACTCCTACCCAAGTCAAAGGATTCAAAAGCTTGTAGGTTCAATTCTTATTCCAGAGATTTGAACACACAATCCAGACTTACATTATCAACACACTAATGGGGAGGGGGGTTGGCACAATGTATGAGATATTAACCCACACAGATGTTAAATCAAAGCTGGCTGGATTTATCTTTATGGTGCACTTCGAAAACCTTGGGACTCATAAATAGATTAACAGCGATGTTAACCCAAATATTCAAACCAATATCAATCAACATAACTAAATTACATGGACATTACCACATTTGTTTGTCTTTGCACATTGCCTGTAATGTCAAATCTGACTACTGGACTGTGCACTTGGATGTTAAGGTGCAACAGGAACCTATAATTTAGAGAGTACCTATAACTGAGCCTTGACAGAATCTTAAAATTCTCCTGAGCTCTTATAGTTGAGGTGTCACATTTTGTGGCTGTGATTACCTTTTGAAGTTCACTGATGTACTCTGCCACCATGAATGCAGAAAACATTCCAAATTCCTCTGGTTTTGAAGCAACGTGAGTGTACATCCTTTCAACCTGCCGTGCACAGTCCAGGATCATTTCATTTTCCATCACCGCACCTGGAATAAAACAACTCTTCAGCAATACAAAATAGTCCAGAGCTCCAAGGAAGCACCATCGCTTATGGATGCAGTTGCTGTCTAACTTCAGTATTAAAACATTGTAAAAATATTGCATTAGATAGTCATACAATGTCAGTTCACCGCATTAATACTTCACATTGACAACTCTTCATAAACACATCCAATATTATTGACATATAACTCGCTCACCATCGCAAAACATTTAACACATCACTGCACAACCAGATACAACATTACAGCACTATCGTTCTATGCTTCTGGCCCATCTGTGACAATTTAATTTTGTTCTGATAGATACCTCACACTCAGCTGAAGGAAGAATAGAAACAATTTTTCTAATCTGGATACTCCATCAGATAAAGATGTTTGATTCTCTTAATCTCAGTAAACAGTTGGTAGTGCAGCACTGTGAACAGCTTTGTGTGTAGCCATGAAGTCAACAAGGCAGATTAAGCCTGTTTCACAGTTCATTTCTTTAGTCATACGGAAGGCAGTATGTTCAAATCCATTGTTTAAAATAAAAAAGGGGAAAATTCAGACTTCAAACATCTTTCTGACAGTAATGCTCCAAAGATTAAACAATTCTACAAGTCAAGTCACTTTTTACTGTCATTTCGACCATAACTGCTGGTACAGTACACAGTAAAAATGAGACAACTTTTTCAGGACCATGGTGCTACATGAAACAATACAAAAACTACACTGAACTATGTAAAACAACACAAAACTACACTAGACTACAGACCTACCCAGGACTGCATAAAGTGCACAACACAGTGCAGGCATTACAATAAATAATAAACAAGACAATAGGCACAGTAGAGGGCAGTAGGTTGGTGTCAGTCTAGTCTCTGGGTATTAAGGATTCTGATGGCTTGGAGGAAGAAACTTACATAGTCTGGTCGTGATAGCCCGAATGCTTCGGTGCCTTTTGCCAGATGGCAGGAGGGATAAGAGTTTGTATGAGGGGTGCGTGGAATCCTTCATAATGCTGTTTGCCTTACGGATGCAGCGTGTGGTGTAAATGTCTGTAATGGCGGGAAGAGAGACCCCGATGATCTTCTCAGCTGACCTCACTATCAGCTGCAGGGTCTTGCGATCTGAGATGGTGCAATTTCCAAACCAGGCAGTGATGCAGCTGCTCAGGATGCTCTCAATACAACCTCTGTAGAATGTGGTGAGGATGGGGAGGTGGGAGATGGACTTTTCTCAGCCTTCACAGAAAGTAGAGATGCTGCTGGGCTTCCTTTGCTATGGAGCTGGTGTTGAGGGACCAGGTGTGATTCTCCGCCAGGTGAACACCAAGAAATTTGGTGCTCTTAATGATCTCAATGGAGGAGCTGTCAATGTTCAGCAGAGAGTGGTCGCTCCGTGCTCTCCTGAAGTCAACAACCATCTCCTTTGTTTTGTTCACATTCAGAGACAGGTTGTTGGCTCTGCACCAGTCCGTTAGCCACTGCACCTCCTCTCTGTATGCTGACTCATCGTTCTTGCTGATGAGACCCACCACAGTCGTGTCATCGGCGAACTTGATGATGTGGTTCGAGCTGTGTGTTGCAGCACAGTCGTTGGTCAGCAGAGTGAACAGCAGTGGACTGAGCACCACAGCCCTGGGGGGCCCCCGTGCTCAGTGTGATGGTGTTGGAGATGCTGCTTCCAATCCAGACTGACTGAGGTCTCCCAGTCAGGAAGTCGAGGATCCAGTTGCAGAGGGAGGTGTTCAGACCCAGTAGGCTCAGCTTTCCAATTAGTTTCTGAGGAATGATTGTGTTCAATGCTGAACTGAAGTCTATAAACAGCATTCAAACGTACATGTCTTTTTTGTGCAGGTGGGTTAGGGCCAGGTGGAGGGTGATGGCAATGGCATTGTCTGTTGAACGGTTGGGACGGTACGCAAACTGCAGGGGGTCCAGTGAGGGGGGCAGCAGGGTCTTGATGTCCCTCATGATGAGCCTCTCAAAAAAACTTCATGATGATGGATGTGAGTGTGATGGGACTGTGGTCGTTGAGGCAGGACACTGACTTCTTCGGTACGGGGACGATGATGACGGCCTTGATGCATGTAGGAACAACGGCGCTGCTCAGGGAGATGTTGAAGATGTCAGTAAGAATCTCAGCAAGCTGGTCTGCACCCTGCACAGGGTTCTCCTCACATTGGCCACGGTAAGACACAGCACCTGGTTGTGGGCTCATCACCTCCAGTTTTACAAGACCACAATCTCTTCACTCCAGTTGCAGCCTCCTTTGCATCCCCAAATTTTTTTAATCACTCCAGTGTTGGTATTTTCCCTTTGGTTGCCTTGGCTGCAATCTCTGGAAACCCTTCCAAAATTCGTTCCTTAAGATGCGCTTTAGAAGTCACTCATTTTGAATCAGATTTTGGCCATCTCTCTCAGTGTCGCTTTGTATGGCATGGAGTCAAAGTTGGCAATATGCTTTTGAATACGTACCTATGTAAAATGCCCATTGCTGATATTCATGCAGTTTTTTAAAACCATATGCTTAAAGCATGAAAGCTGTACTGGCTCGTGACATGTGGTATAAATACATAGTTTGTGGGCCAGGCCACACTTTCCATCATGTAATCCTATCTTCAGGATGTAGTCGCTCTCTACGTACCTTTCTCTCCTGCACCTTTTTGACGTCCTTTATGTATAGCAGAAAGGAGAAGGCGGTTTAAACATTTGAGGAAGACTGGTGCTGCATTGAGCAAAACCTGTGTGCCAAAGTTTAAAGAAAAATATCAGTGAATATAGAAACATAGAAAACCTGCAGCACAATACAGGCCCTTCAGCCCACAATGCTGTGCTGAAATTGAACCCGGGTCGCTGGCACCGTAACAGCATTACGCTACAATAAAGTAGCAGAATCAATACAGTGATGGTGCAGGGTTGGAAATGGAAGGACAGAGCTTTACTTTCCTGTACTGTGGAAGAACAGCCATCTATATAAACGCAATCAATAGATGAATGCGGTAATTCACAGAACATAGAAAACCCACAGCACCATACAAGCCCTTCAGCCCACAATGCTGGGCCGAACATGTACCTACTTTAGAAATTACCTAGGGTTACCCATAGCCCTCTATTTTTCTCAGCTCCATGTACCTATTCAAGAGTCTCTTAAAAGACCCTATTGTATTCGCCTCCACCACCGTTGCCGGCAACCCATTCCACCCACACACCACTCTCTGCGTAACAAACTTACCCCTGACATCTCCTCTGTACCTGCTTCCGAGCACCTTAAAACTGTGCCCTCTTGTGTTAGTCATTATAGCCCTGGGAAAAAGCCTCTGACTATCCACACGACCAATGCCTCTCATCATCTTATACACCTCTATCAGGTCACCTCTAATCTTCCGTCGCTCCAAGGAGAAAAGGCCGAGTTCACTCAACCTATTCTCATAAGGCACGCTCCTCAAATCCAGGCAACATCCTTGTAAATCTCCTTTCTATAGCTTCCACATCCTATACACTTCAACAAGAACATGATTCAGGACTCCCAAATACAATCACATTTTCAAAACAGATTTCCCTCATTCTGCAGGGCTTTCAGTATGGAGCTTATCCCAGCCTGAAACAGCAGTTCCGGGATTAGTAGGATCACGAGTTACTGAGGAAAATTCAGATTCACACGGCATGAAATCAGGCTCTTCAGCCCACTTACTCTATGCCAACCATCAAGCACCAAATAACACTCATCCTAATTCTTTAATTCTCCACACATTCCCAACAATTCCCATCAAATTCTACCATTCACCTCCACACAAGGGACAATTTACAGTGGCCAATTAATCTATCACCTGGCATGGTTTTAGGATGTGGCAGGAAACTGGAACATTCAGAGGAAAGCCACGCAGTCATTGGGAGAGCATACAAACTCCACAGGTACAGCATCAGAGGTCAGGATTGAACTTGGCTTGCTGAGGGTGTGAGGGAGCAGCTCCTTCAGCTGTTTTAATTATAGCCAATCAACAGCCAGTTTGCAAACAACTTTGAGACGAATGCACAGGTGACGATACTGGTGATTCTGAAACTTTACAAGTTTCAACATTTTTACTGGTCTTGTTCCATGAACCACAATAAAGGGAGGTCATCTAATATCTTCAACCTATTCTCCTACTGAAGTTTCCTCCAGCCAAGCTAAGGGTGTAATTGCCGTCCCAATTTTTTTTAATATTGTGTCGCACCAGACAGTCAGTCATTCTTGTCTGGCTCTTGGTGTAAGGATTGGTCTCCTTTCGAATTAACCGGATCACGATATGAACGTTCCTGACTCAACCCTGTTTTTTACAAGGCTGAGTGGCTAGCTCGACACTCAACCCGGCACGGATGGAAAGTGTGCTCGGGGGGGTGGCCCGACTTGGATTTGAACTCGGGAGCCTTTGCTCCGGAGACCAGCGCTGAAGCCATTGCGCCACCAGCCATCCCAATAAATCAGTGCTTCGGATATAAGTGACAGCCCTTCACTACCATGAAACATTGGTTGAAGGACTACCGACTGGGCAGGGGAGGGTGGGCACTGATTGAAATGCAGTGATACAGCCGAATGAAGCAGCAAACCTGGAAACTGACTGCCTCAGCAGATATACTGCAAGAAAAGGAAAGCAGTGAGCAAAAATCACTGATAGTCCAAGAGAACTGGTCTTGGCCCATTGCAACAGACTGATTAAAGAAAAGGCTTCCAAATATATTTCCCAAAGATAACTCCAGTAAAAGATGGGAGAAACTTGGTGATGACAGACGTACCTTCGGCTGAGACTGTATTACAGAAAACAGCACCTCATGGATGGCATGGAAAACTCCTGCGTATTCATCCAGTTTGAGGTGTTCTAGTGGAATGCACAAGAGAACATCGAATGCAAGCGTCACGTGATGGGGATTTGTGAGTATACCCTCTCCTCGTTGGATGAGGATTGCCAAGGCCTCCAAGCTCAGCAAAGTAATCTTGTAGCCCCAAGGTTCATCAAGGTCTGTTTTCTTGCACAAAACCTGAAAAGTAAGAAGATTAAAAGGTGACCACAGTGATTGCTCCTGACAATAGCTAGTTCCATCAGTGGAGATTTCTCAGAGGCCACAGCAGAGTACATGTTCGGATGCTTCCAGTCATGGAAGAAAGGAATTTTCATTTATAATGAGGTGCAGAGGGCAGTGACTCACCAGAGGATCATTGGGTAACAAGTTTATTCCCAACATGGACTGAGATGCAGCAACTAGTATAACACGCTGCAAGGTTTCACTGCTAAGGCTAATGTAATGGCCTCTCTGTAATGTTTCACTGCTAAGGAAATGGTTTCTCTGTAGCAGCAATGTTTGGGTTATGACTAGAGATAATGGGACTTTGGAATGCAGAGGCTACCCAATGAGACAAATATTCTTCTTTCTTGTGTGTCTGGGAGCTGGGTTTATCGCGGCCTTTCGTCAGGGAGCAATGGAGAGAGAGGACGCGAATGGAGAGAGTTGGAAGACCACCGGACAGAGTGGACTGAGGAGCGAGGGTCCGAGGGCCGGCTACACTTGGAGGTCGACAGGAACAAATGAACGAACAAACAGTGAGCTCCAACGATGTGCAATGGACTGTTTCATGAGAATGGGTCCTTTTTTTTTGTTTCTTTACTAACCATATAATCCAATTAATTATAAAGATCAATCGTTTAATTGCATATTGTGTACTGTTTGATAGTCTGCGGTGCGGATTTGTAACCGGGCAACACATCACACAGCATCCACACAAACTGATTTCTCAGTTTGGCGGGGCCAGACGTTGTTTTCCCCAGACGAATGCGTGCTGGTTGAGCCTGAGGGTAACACAAGCTTTTGTTTGCATGCCAGATCTTTTCACATACAAGCACATCTAGGTGGTTAAAAAAAAACAGAATGTTGTTTAACAGAGAAAGGAAAATACAGTTAGACAAAGTGCAAGCCTGTAGTGAGATGGACTGGGAGATCAAGAGTTCATCCTTTTCATACAAGAGGAACTTGAATAGTTTTATAACAGCGGGATGGAAACTAATCTTAAGCCCGGTGGTGCATCTTCTCAGTCCTTTGTTACCTTTTGCCCCATGTGAGGGAGAAGAAGGGGGAATGACCAGGGTGGGAGGGGTCCTTGATTATGGTCAAGGAGAAGTTGATAAATTATTGGGAGATCAGGGAAGCCAGGCAAGTGGGAATCTGGCACAGGAGATGAGGCAGATCACACTGAATGGTAGGACAAGATTGAGGAGCCTGGTGTCTTCCCCCATGTTCTTATACTTACCAGGAATGCTGTGATAACCTGAGGAGCTGAAAACCACATCATCTTTTCTGCATTTTTCCTTAACGAGCACTTGAAAAGGATAGAAATGAGGATCACAGAGGACACGACATCCTGAATCAAAATAAATATGGTTTTAATGGGAAGGTGAACCCAAAAAACAAGATCATGTTGTTTGGGGACCAGCACCAATGTCCACTCACCAAGTGCTGTCCTTTCCAAAGATTGACAACTTCAATGCCCTGTATGATTGACTTTACAAGAAGATAAAACTGATGGTCTGTGCACCGTTCAGATATGCAGGTGAGGAGTCCAATCAGCTGGGTATCCAGTGACTGAATGAACTGTGATGTTATCCATGGGGCTGGAAGAACATGAGACACAATTACTCTCAGCTAAACTATGGTTCAAGAACACATTGCAACATAGCAGAGACCTTATGGTACCATAGATCTGCACAGCATAAATGAAGTACAATTTGTCTAACGTGTCTCTTCTATTGCAGAATATTCAACTTTGCACTAGAATCTCTCCTAATGAAGAGCCTCAGCTCAAAATATTGACTGTCTATTCCCCTCCATAGCTGCTGCCTGACCTGCTGAGTTCGTCCAGCACATTGTGTGTGTCATTCTACAATGGAGAAGAGACACTGTTCCATTGGACAACATTATCAGATGGGATACTCTAATATGCCTCTTGTGATTTTCCCTCCTCCTGGGCCCCAAATTCTGGAACTTCCTCCTACACCTCTCCAGTTTTCCCTTGCCTGTTCTGACGCTGAGCATCAGCTCAAACACAGTGTGTTCAGGATCACTTGCACAACGATGGTACAGCTTCAGCTTCGGGTACCCGGCCTTGGCTCGGTCACAGCACACACTTTCTGGGTCAGAACACTGTGCGCAGAAATCCCACTCCAGAGATACAAGCACTTGCCTGTGCAGCATCAGGGGAGTGCTACTCCATCAGAGGCACCTTGTTTGTCTGAGGCAGGTCAGTTTTACACATCTCGTGCTTGATTCCAAGATCAGCAAGAGGTATTCCCCATTGCCCTGGCTAATATTTCTCTTTCTCTCTCTCTCTATATCAACATCATGAAGCCTGGTCACCCTCTTATTGCTGTTGAAGGACCCAGGACCCTGCTGTGCACAAACTGGCTGCCAAATTCACTACGTCTTAACATAGCTTCCTCTTCCAAAGTACTTCCAAACCACTTCAGATGTCCAGGACTTGAGAAAGGTGCTACATAAATGCAAGCATTATTTTCATCAAGTCCTGCTTAACAAATGACACTTGAATGGCTACAACCTAAAAACATGGTAACATTAATGCTTTATTTTGAAGTTTAAAGGTGTTGCAGGAATCAGTCAAATGAAGCACTGCCATCTCAGTAAGATAACCTTGACTTAACAGTCCAAGTGCTAGGTACACGTTAACTGTGAGGGATGGAAGACAGATTTTTCCTGGTTGACATGAAATGGATACTATTAGGGCTCCCTCCATTGAATCCAATATACTCACCCGTAAACCCATCATATGATGTTCTAAAAACATTAGCACACACTCATAAACATTTTAAATGTTTAAATACCTAAAAGAAAATGTGATCAGCTAAAAAACTATTTGCAGTGAATACTTACAAATAGGGACGTATTTTAAAAGTACAAAGTGCAGCTGTATAAACAAGTGGCCAGGAAACTAATCACTAATTTAAGGATAATGACTGGTTCCTCAATATTTGCATGTATTTATTAATTTTTAAAAAAATTGTAAGTGTACAGGATGTACGGTACTGTGCAAGATTCTTAGGTACATGTATATAGCCAGGGTGCTTACAACTTCTGCACAGTACTGTACTTGTCAACATGGAGCGGAGAATGAGTTTGTACATCTGGCGGGAGCAAAGGATGTTGGGAATGGTGAGGGTGGAGAGCCCTGGGAGGGGTGTGGGACAGGTGGCAGAGAAGTGCCAGGGGAGGGGGTGGGGGTGATGCACAGGTGCAGACAAACCCAGCCTCAAGTTCATTTGATTCTGAACGATTGGTTTATTGATCATTACAGAATGTCTCTAGAAACCATAGAAACCACAAAAACTACAGCACAGAAACAGGCCTTTTGGCCCTTCTTGGCTGTGCCGAACCATTTTCTGCCTAGGCCCACTGACCTGCACACGGACCATATCCCTCCATACACCTCCCATCCATGTATCTGTCCAATTTATTCTTAAATGTTAAAAAAGAACCCGCATTTACCACCTCATCTGGCAGCTCGTTCCATACTCCCACCACTCTCTGTGTGAAGAAGCCCCCCCACTAATGTTCCCTTTAAACTTTTCCCCCCTCACCCTTAACCCATGTCCTTTGGTTTTTTTCTCCTCTTGCCTCAGTGGAAAAAATCTGCTTGCATTCATTCTATCTATACCCACCATAATTTTATATACCTCTATCAAATCTCCCCTCATTCTTCTACGCTCCAGGGAGTCCTAACCTATTCAACCTTTCTCTGTAACTGAGTTTCTCAAGTCCTGGCAACATCCTTGCAAACCTTCTCTGCACTCTTTCAACCTTATTTATATCCTTCCTGTAATTTGGTAAACTGAACACAATACTCCAGATTCAGCCTCACCAATGCCTTATACAACCTCATCATAACATTTAAGGTCTTATACTCAATACTTTGATTAATAAAGGCCAATGTACCAAAAGCTCTCTTTACAACCCTATCTACTTGTGACGCCACTTTTAGGGAATTTTGTATCTGTATTCTCTGGTGCTTCCCGCTCCCTCCCCTCTCCCTTCCCCTTTTCCCAACCATGATTCCTCTCTCCCTGGTCCCTTTCAACTCCCATAGAGACCCATGTCAGAATCAGGTTTATCACCATTCATGTCATGATGTTTTTGCAGCAGCAGTACAGTGCAATATATAAAATTACTACAGTACTATATTATACTGCAGCAGCTGTATCTATGTGCCTAAGACTTTATGTACTAAGTACCACACATCTATAGCACACCCTGCTATAAGAAAGAGGTTATTAAATTGGAAAGAATTCACAAAATATTTACGAGAATGTTGGCAAGACTTTAGAGACGAAGTTGTAGGGCGCGGTTGGATAGGCTAGGATTTTATTCCTGGAGCAGGGGAGACTGAGAAGTGTCCTTACAAAAGTGTACAAAATCAAGATAGGGGAAATGCACTCAGTCTTCTTCCAGGCTTGGATTATCAAGAACTGGAAGCCATAATTTAAAAAAAAACTTAGTGTGGTACCTGTGTGGAATGAGCGGTCAGAGGAAGAGGTTGAGGAAGATACAATAACAGCTGCTAAAGGACAGACAGGTACATTCATTTAGAAGGTTATGGGCTAGATACTGGCAAATGGGACTGGCTTGGATGGACATCTTGGTCGGCACGGAGCAGACGGGCTGAAGAATCTGTTTCTGTTATGTGTGATTAAATGGCGTGGGCAAGTCTCTTACCTGCCAGCAGGGCCCTCACAGCACAGAAGATGGAGGGGATTCCAGTCGCGATATTGTGACCACAGCAAAGTTCTGATGACGAACAAAACACTCGCAAAAAGTCGAGCTGTTTACGAAGTGGGTCCAGCTCTTGGGTGGAGGTGGCAAGTTGGTGCAGAACCTGGGAACAGATGCTCTGATACAGGTTTCTGTGCTTCAGCCCCATCTCGTCCGGACTCCTTCCCTCACTGATTGCACCTCTTTGCTCCTCCTTCAGACACAGCTCTGCCTCCAGAAGGGCAGTGGCACAAGGCACGGTAAATGTCTGATCTAGTCCACTTCTGTCGAAATGTGACTGCAGGATAGGGCCCAGGAGGCCAGTGAGCTGGCTGAGAAGAGACGGCAGGCTGCTGCTGAGCCGGTTCTTTTCAGACTGCCGCACTGTGGTTTGGATAACGCTGCTCAACGCCAACAGGGCCACCATAAGCAACTGCTCTGCCACCAGCTTCCATTCCTCCTTCTCCTCCGCATTCGCCCAGTTGTTGGAGAGGAAACCAATCAGCTGCTCCAAGTTAAGGCACATGCTTTGCTTCCTTTCGACAATCTTCTGGACAAAGTTACTGAGAAAGCATTGGAAGCTGTGGAGTAGCTTGGACCAGGCTGGGCAATCCAGGGAGGCGGACAGCTCACTGCTCACGACAAACAAAGGAGCTGTGACCTTCTCTAGAATGTCCCCAGCATGTGCCAACCTGAAGACCGCCTTCCCATTGGTGCCTGTCGCCAGGACTGTGAGGAGGAAGTAGCACTTGCCCAAAACCTGCAGGTACTTAGAGGCATTGCTCTTTTTGGAGCCGGGTCGGAGGACGGTGACCAGGGACACCAGCAAGAGAAAGGCTTGGAGATGATCGGTGCACGAAAGGTTGTCCAACCTCAAAGCAGAGAGCAGATCCAAAATCTGCAGAAGGGTGTCCAACTGCTCCGTCGGCAAGGTGAGAAGGGGAGTGCCTTTTATTGACAAGAACATGAATTGGGGTGACGTCTCTTGAGAGGGTATGGAACAGGGGAACAGCAGTCCCCAGCTGCTGCTGGTTTGGTGGCCCTCACCCCGAGAGGCATGGACATTTCCTGCCAGCTGCTCTAGTATCGCTGAGGGCAACCCCCTTCCAGCGGCAGTGACCAGACGCCTCACCCTCTGGGTCAGGCCGAGTAAAATCTCGCGGTAGAGAGCCTGGAGTTCTGGAAGAAGAGTGCTGTTGAGCAAACTCTCACACATGGCTGGAATGGAAAGTGAGGTCCCCACATCCGGCCGCACCTCCCAAGCACCCTCCTGCAGGAGGCTGGCGATCACCACCTCGGCAATGTAAGCGACCTCTTCCTGTGGGAGGTAGGGGACCAGGAGGGCAAGGTTGGCAGTGACCAGGTGCCAGTGCGCCACGCCGCAGGTATCCCCGTTCAGCGTGCACAGCTGCCCGTCCCACCCTTGTGCCCTGGCACCCTGGACAGCGGCTTTTCCGGAGGAGATGACAAAGGAAGCGGAGGACCTCAGGCACAGCCGCTCCGCCTCCGTCAGCTCGCCGGGCCGCATCATGATCCTCTTCATCTTCTGCAGCGACAGAAGCCGGGCGAAATGTTGGCCGAGCTCACCGCCCGGTCCCGCCGGCTCAGCTGCCACCTTCCACTCCACCGCGCTCAGCTGCGGGAGGAGGCAGCAGAAGTCCCACGCGCCCGCCTCTGCTTTGCCGGCCTGGGTAGAGGGCGAGACGTACTTGCTGCAGTTCAGCCGCAGCATGTGATCAATTTCTACCCAGGTGCAACCGAGAATCAGCCCCGCGCTCCTGGCGTCTGGGGCCCACACCGGAGAGTCTGTACCACCAGTGCATTTACCCATGCGGAGCAGCGGGACCATGGCTCTTTCAGCCGTCCTGTCCATCAGGGCCTGGGAGGACCGAATTACCGGCACTGGCGTTTTGTCATTGAGACTCCTCATGTTGAAAAGGATGGTGTGTAGTAAAATGCTCATTGTGAGGACCTTCAGTGCTACATCAGGGCTCTCCACATCGGGAATCAGTAATTCCAAGTTCTTCAGAATCAAGTCCCAAATATCCAAGACCTGGCTGTTTGTTACTTCCAGGAGGCACTCGCGCAGTTTCTTTGTGAGGCTCTCGGAGAGGACGGGCTGCCTCAACTCATCAGCAGCTGGACGCGAGATGACGTCCAGCACCTCCTTGAACACCCTGGGCAACTGCCGCAGTTTGGTGTAGGTCTCCAGCAGGGTGCTCAGCAACAAGTCCTGGGCTTTCTTCACCCTGGCGTCACTGACGTCAGCGTCAATCCACGCCAGCGACACCAACTCATCCAGGCACGGCTCCACGATCAAGTGGTTCAGTAAGATCAAGGTCCTCAGGCATCTGAACCAGGCTGCGGTACCCGGGCGAGGGTAAGTCAGCAGCATTTCCGCAAATCTGCTGTAGCAAGCAAACTGCACCCCCTCACACCGGATCTTGTCCACGGAGACATTGTAGATGTTGTTGATGAAGATCGAGTTGAGCAGCTGATCCAGAGCCAGGAGCCCAGGGTTCCATTCCACAGACGCTCCGTCCCCGGCACCCTTGGACGCTGGGAACTGCAACAAGTCGAGGAATTTGGTGAAGATGTGGAAACAGAGAAGCTGATTTCCATCCTTGCAGTAGGACTCAACAGACAGCTTGTAAAGCATCGGTACTGAACTGGCTACGACGGCAAAGTGCAGGTCTGAGCCGAAGAACGCAGCGTCGGCCAACTTTAGAAGTATCGTTTCAGCGGGTGCAGTCAGCCCTTTGGAAAAGCCTGCCTTCTTCCCTTGAGAGCCCTCACTCGGCAAGAGCTCCTCTCTGTACGAGTTCAAAAAATCAGTATGGAACAGACCATTCTGAAGGGCCGTCTGGATTTTATTGCAGATTTCCCTGCTGAGGTGTTGCCGCACCGACATCTCGTCCTCACCCATCCAGCACCTCGTGGACAGCAGGTGACGCAGGAGGAGGAAGGGCTGGAGCAGAGAACTGCACATCTGCAGAAACATCCGGGGCTGGTTGGTCTGCTGCCTTTGCCCGACAAGGTACTGGTTCAACACCAACAGGAGGACGTCAAAGAGCTGCGCAGAGCGCAAAGCTTCCAACGATTTCAACCTGCTGCAGGCTAGCCTGCACAGCTTGCACAACAGATCAACCAACAGCTCATACTTGCTGGTGTAGATGATGGAAAAGGCAGGAGACAGGAGAATTCCTTGACAGCAGCTCAGCACCATGGGAAGACTTGATGTATCAACATTTAGGGGCTCTTCACTGGAACATGCCAAGATCCTCTCGTTTATAATCTAAAACACAGATTATAAGAAACACTGATTATACATCTCACAAATTCAAATGTTACTAACGAACTACCCAAATCACTATAACTCGTCTCCCGTCCCGTGATCCTCTCCCTTCTCCAGCCTCGCATCCCTTTTGCCAATCAACTTTCCAGCTCTCAGCTCCATCCCTTCCACCTCCTGTCCTCTCCTATCATTTCGGATCTCCCCCTCCTACTTTCAAATCTCTTACAATCTCTTCTTTCAGTTAGTCCTGACAAAGGGTCTCGGCCCGAAACGTCGACTGTACTTCTTCCTATAGATGCTGCCTGGCCTGCTGCGCTCACCAGCATTTTTTGTGTGTGTTACCCAAATAACCTTCCTTCTTTAAGTCCTTTGTCAAAGTTTACCACTTTGAGCAAATCCGTCATGGCTTCTGTGCCAGTGCCAAATCTCGGTTGATATTTTGAATCGTGTTGAGTATTTTCAAACAGTAGAGTTGCTATGCAAATTCAGCTCTTTGTTTTTAAGCACAGTTCAAATTACACCACTGCATGGACACGGACCATTCATCTCAAGAAGTCCACACTGGTGTTTAGAAATTCCACAAGCCTTCTGTCAACTTCCTAATAAAAAAACAGCTTTTATCCCTTTTCCCCCTTATCCAGTTTCTACATATATGCATTCTTGTCAAAGTGCAACTATCCAACAGGGGAGCAAGTTGACTATTTTAAATACATATTTCTGGATCACCTAATGGGTTATAGATGAATATCTCATATGCTGGGCTCCCCACAAGTGGAATCAAATCCAGTTAAACCGTAAACCAGTTTTAAACTCAAATCACCTAACAGCTCAGCCTCCCAACAGATTTATGAGGGATCTTATGTACCCGTGTGGTTTGTATACATTAACCTCACACTAAATTACAGCATAGAAATATATCATAGGTACAGCACAGCACAGGCCCTTCAGCCCATGCTGTTGTGCCGACCTTTTAACCTACTCTAAGATCAAACTATCCCCTCCTTTGCACATAGCCCTCCTATTTTCTTTCAGGCATGTGAACCTCCCTAATGTATCAGCCTCTACCACCATCCCGGCAGTACATTCCATATGTTTACCACTCTCTGTGTAAAAATACCCATCTCTCACATTCCCTCCCATACTTTCTTTCAATCATCCTAAAATTATGTCCTTTTGTATTAGCCATTTCCACCTTGGGAAAAAAGGCACTGGGCTGTCCATTCTACCTATGCCACTTATCATCTATAAACCTCTTTCAAATCACCTCTCACCCTCCTTTGCTTCAAAGAGAAAAACTACAACCCACTCATAAGACATGCTCTCTAATCCAGGCAGCGTCCTGGCAAATCTCCTCTACACCCTCTCTAAACCTTCCACATCTTTCCAATCATGAGGCGACCAGAATCGAACACAATACTCCAAGTGTGGTCTCACCAGAGTTTCAAGAGGCTGCAACATTACCTCGCGGCTCCTGAACTCAATCCCCCGACTAGTGAAGGCCAGCACACCATACACCTTCTTAGTCATTCTGTCAACTTGTGCAGCAGCTTTGAGGAATCAATGGATGTGGACCCCAAGATCCCGCTACTCCGCCACACACTAAGTACTGCAAATGTATGGGTTTTTTGAAGATCAGGCATTTCAGAGCCTGCCTGAGTGCAGTCAAGATCTTTACGATGTCAATATAAAGACCTGTTGTTCAGAAACGCTCGTTGTTTTTCCTGAATGGCTGTAAACCAGGTTTCATACATCTCATTTTGGAACACGAGCAGGGGGCTGTCATTCAGCCCCTCTACCTTGTTCTACACACTTTGCTTCAGTCACGGTAATGCGAATTAGGTGAAATGGTTTGACCAATGGTATTTGTCAGTTTGGCTCACATTGCGAGTTCATACCCATCTCCAGAAACCTGAGGTTGTCTTGAAACGCCGACAATCCCTTTCCTCCCACAGATGCTACTCGGCCTGCTGAGCTCCCCCAGCAGATACCTGTTGCTCATTTCTCTTACAGTATGTAGTACTGAGAAAGTGTTGCATAGTAGGGCAGGTGGGTTTTTACATGAAACTTTAACAAGACATGCTCTTTCTCCTCAGTAGACTTAAAAAGATCCATCCGTGCTATCGTAAAGAACTTGAATGGAATTCTTTTCAAACCAATATTGACCTCTCAACTGAAATTAAGGAAGTGCTCTACCTAATCAACATCTCATTTGTGGACCTGGGCAGTTAACAAATCTGCTTCCATACATGAGGAAATCTGCAGATGTGGCAAAACTAAAGCAACACACACACACACAAAATGCTGGAGGAATGCAGCAGGTCAGGCAGCATCTATGGAAGAGTAAGTAGTTGACATCTGGGGCCGAGACCCTTCTTCAGGACTGGAAAAGAGTGGAGAGGTCAGAGTAAGAAGATGGTGGGTGGAGAGGAGGAAGGTGATAGTTGAAACCGGGAGAGGGGGAGGGGTGACGTAAAGAGCTGGGAAGTTGATTGGTGATAGAGATAAAGAGCTGGAAGGTGGGGGGGAATCTGATAGGAAAGGACAGAAGACCATGGAAGAAAGGGAAGGGGGAGGAGCACCAGAGGGAGGTGATGGGCAGGTAAGGAACTAAGGTGAGAGAGGCAAGCAGGAATGGGGAGTGATGAGGGGGTGGAGGGGCATTACCAGAAGTTCTAGAAATCAATATTCATGCTATCAGGTTGACGGCTACCCAGATGGAATATAAGGTGTTGATCTTCCAACCTGAGTGTGGCCTCATCCTCGCAGTAGAGGAGGCCATGGAATGACATGTTGGAATGGGAATGGGAAGTAATACTGAAATTGACGGTCACCACGAAATCCCACTTTTTGTGTTCAATGGAGTGAAGGTGCTCAGTGAAGCGATCTCCCAGTCTATGTCAGGTCTCACTGATGTACAGGAGGCCACACCAGGAGCACTGGATAGATGAGCCCAACAGACTCACAGGCGAGGTGTCGCCTCACCTGGAAGGACTGTCTGGGGCCCTGAGTGGTAGTGAGGGAGGAGGGAGGGCAAGTGTAGCACTTGGTCCACTCGCAAGGATAAGTGTCAGGAGGGAGATCAGTAGGGAGGGACAAATGGACAAGGGAGCCGTGCAGGGAGTGATCCTTGCAGAAAGCGGAAAGTGGGGGGCAAGTGGAGATGGTAGAAGTTACGGAGAATTATGTGCTGGACACAGAGGCTGGTGGGGTGGTAGGTGAGGTCAAGAGGAATCCTATCCTTAGTGTGGCAGCAGGAGGATGGGGTGAGGGCAGATGTGTGTGAATAGAAGTGATGCAGGTGAGGTCACCATTGAAAGTGGAGGAAGAGAAGTCCCTTTCTTTGAAGGCAGACATCTCAGTTGTTCTGGAATGAAAAGCCTCATCTTGAGAGCAGGTGAGGTGGAGACACAGGAACTGAGAGAAGGGACTGGCATTTTTACAAGTGACAGTGTGGGAAGTGGTATAGTCCAGTCTGCTTCCATATTCCTTTGTGCCACAACTGCTGGCAATTTCCGAAAAACACTGGATGACTGTGTTTGTACAGCACAGCATAAAAGCGTATTCTTTCTCCCTTCTAGCTCTCCTGCTTCAAATTAACCCATTCCTGCCAAGACAGAAGTGGTCACTGGCAGCAATTTCTTTCCTCACTGGGGTGCAGCTGACAATCCAAGCCAGCTCACCTGAGGGATCGAGAAGCGAATCGTGATGATCTTCCCTTTCTCCATCAGCTTCTGCACTCTTTTGCTGTGAAGAATGTCATCCAGATAGGACCACAGTCCTTCCACAATTTCAGCTCCAAAATGGAGCTTCTTGCTGTAGTATCCAGTTAATGCATGGCTCACCCAGTCGAGTAAAACCTTGGGGTGGCGAGAGAAAAAGAGAGATCACAGTGAAAAGTTGCATACAACCTGATACCATTCTAATGTGACAAGCTGTACGTAACAGAGCATCTAATTGATTTGCGTGAAACACAAGGACTTTAGTATCTCCTTCTCTGATTTATGATGGCACTTTCAATTCCCTTTACAACTGAGCTGCTTCCCAGTTCCTATCATTGCTACTACACAATGGGTTGGAAGGAAAGAATAGACTTGTCACACTGAAAACGCAGCCTGGTCTAATAATAAAAGTGTATCTCAGTTCAACTTGGGCTCTAAATCCCAAACTGTATCCCAACAGATCCAGCACATGTCAGTGGCAAGGGTATTTGCAGACATTTTTAACCCCTCCCTGCTTCAGTCTGAGGTTCCCACCTGTTTAAGACACTATCACCCCAAACAAGGTAACTGCCCAGTGGCTCTGACTTCTACCATCATGAAGTGCTTAGAGAAGCTGGTCAGGACATGTTCCCAGACAACCCTGACCCACTGCAGTTCACCTACTGCCAAAACAGGTCCCCAGCAGGCGCCATCTTGTTTGGCCCTACAACCATCTCTGGAGCATCTGGGCAGTAACAACACCTACATCAAACCCCTAGACCTGGGATTCAACATCTCCCTTTGCAACTGGGACCTTGACATCCTGACCATTGGACCACAATCATTAAGGAAAGACAGGAACATCTCTACCATACTGGTGCCCCATACCCTATACACTCACGACTGTGTGGCTAAGAGTCTGCTCTAAGTCCATAGTTTGCAGATGATACCACTGTAGTAGTCTGTACCTCAAACAACGATGAGTCAGAGTACAGGAAGGAAGTAAAGGGCCCAGTGACTTGGTGGCATGACAACAACCTTTCCCTCAACATCAGCAAAACACAAAAAAATGATCACTGACTTCAGTGTGGGGGGGTGGGGGTGGGATAGTGGTATACATGCTTTTGTTGACTTCAGTGGAGCTGAGGTTGATTGTTTCAAGTTACTAGGACTGAACATGACCAAGAGCCTGTCATCGTCCAACCATGTTGATGCCCTGGACAAAAAAAAATGATCACCTCTGCTTCCTCAAGAAGCTAAAGAAACCTGGCATGTCCCCTTTGACCCTCGCCAATTTTTGTTGTTACAGCATAGAAACCAAACGGCTTGGCGTGGCAACAACTGTGCACGTGACCGCAGGAAACTGCAGAGTCGTGGACACAGCTCAGCACATTGTGGAAACCCTCCAAAGAACATACCACCAGGCTCCAGGACAGCTCCTATCCTGCCGTTGCATGAATTTTGACCTCGCAATCTATCCCGTTTTGACCTTGCACCTCATTGTCTACCAGCACCTACTCTACATCTGTAACACTTTAATCTGCACTATTATCTTTCAGAATCAGAAGCTGTGTACTACCTCAATACAGAGCTGTAATACATCGATCTCTATGGAAGACAAGTTTTCAATGTACCTCATACCTGTTACAATAATAAGCTAACTTATCGAATTTTACAAATGGTAGCATTTTAACTCAGAAATCCATCTGCAGTTTATAGTGGAAAGTTCATCCCAATATTAAAACACATCAATCACAGGAGAACAAGCAAGAATCGGCCATCACGTCCTCTCAATTTACCTCATCACTTACCGTTTAATCTCCTGATTTGAGGAAATATTTAGATCCATGAAAAGCACACAGCTAAATGTCAGAATCACTTTGATTTCTCATTGGACTTTGGTCTCTTATGGTCTCAACATAGACATACAATATATATACAAAATTTGATCACAAATAATTAAAATTCCCATGCAATTCTTGACTTACTTTAGTTCTGAACACGTTAACTCAAAGTCCTAATGCAACATTGACAGAATTGTCATAAGATCTGAGTGGCTGTGGGAGCAGGGGTCAGAGAAGAGAGATTGGAACTGCAGTGAATTATTTAAATATTTATCTGGGGAAAAAAGTTCTGGTGGGAAATCCACAGCCTTACAGGCAGCAGGTGCATTTCTGATACAAAGAATTTGGATAAGAAGAATGGGGGACACTGTGAATGGGCAGAAGATTTGGGCAGACTGGATAGCTTATTTAGAGAGTCAACTCTGGCCCCCTTCTTGATCCAGATTTTCTGCATGCCCTAATGCAAGCACCATTTTGTGACTTCTCCGTCTAACCACCCACCAATTCCCATACACAGAATGGAAGGTTCAACAGTCTATTACAGCCAGACTGACATAGCACACTCTTTTTAAGTCCCCCCTTCCTTTAGAAAGTATTACTTTTGTAGAGAGGGAGTCCTAGTGACAAAGTTTTGTTGCTTTTAAAAGCAGGCAGAAACACAAAAATAAACTGAGACAAACGTGTCACATTACAGGCAGAAATCTACAAAAATAAACAGGGTCAAAGGTGTCAGATTATAGAGGTAGTGTTCTCAGGACTGGTCACCAAAGGAGTAGAGGGTGTTGATGTAATTCCAGAAGAAGAAGGAGGTTGAGGTTCAGGGACAAAATTCTGGAACCAGCAGAACATGGAACTGAAGGTCTGACTGTTAATAATGGGACAGTAGAAATCAGGGATAAGCAAGTGGCCAGATTTGAAGGAAGTCTGAAACCCCAGAAAGCCCACTGGGCAGAAGGAGATTACCGCAATACGGAAGTTCAGAAAGGAATTTGAAAAGACCATGTGCATTTTAAAACCAAACCCAAAGGATATCTGAAGAGTTCCAACTATGCACCTGTTCCTTGTTGGGCAAAAAACAGTGCTGTGAAATCCAGGCAAATCGAGCTAATTTCAGCTTGTCTTCCCAAGGTGTCTTTGAACTTTTGAGCTTCAGGTGAATCCCAGAGTAAACT
This sequence comes from Mobula hypostoma, assembly GCF_963921235.1. NCBI lineage: Eukaryota > Metazoa > Chordata > Chondrichthyes > Myliobatiformes > Myliobatidae > Mobula > Mobula hypostoma. The sequence continues at coordinate 88,159,300 of NC_086104.1, read as the reverse complement.
GCAGCCATGATCTGTAACTGAGAGGACAACGTTTGGAATTAAAATGAATACAGTTTAAACCAGTCTAGCTTTTATACTAGTGACTCGCCGTATCACCTCATGAATTCCAGCGGTGGTACCACTCTTGGCTTTGAGCCTGAAGGCAGAGTTTCACAGTGCTGAGTACAGTATGGTCAGAGATGTCACATTTCAGATGGGAGTGCTGCTTGCCAAGCCCACTGAATACCTACTTGGTGGAATAGGTAGGTGGGTAATAAGGCACCACCTACCACACTACCCACACAAGAACATTAGAGAACAGAGCAGAAGCAAGTCACTCGCACCTTCAATAACTTCACAGCTAATCTAGCCCTGGCCTCAACATCACTTTCCCACTCTCTCCCTATTTCTCCTTGATTCCTTTGTCATACAAATATTCAACCGCTTCCTTGAATATATTTCATCAGCTCCCTGGAACTGGGATGGCTGCAATATTGCAACGTTCTGGGAGAAGAAATGTCTTCTCTCATTCCAAAACTTTATTCCTCAGCTTTTGGAACACCCATTAAGAGAAACAATCTCTTTCTTTCCAACATGTCCAACCGCAGAATCTTACGCTTCAATAAAATCAAGTCTCCTTCTTCTAAACTCTAATGAGAAACCCGGGACCGAGAGGGTCAGGGAGGACACACAAGTCCTACGGTGAAAAGATCACACTACCTCACCCATCCAACCCTACTGAAGAGTCTTCCCTTCCCACACTGGCATCACCAACCCCCTCAGAACTACCAAAAGCAGAGCTGCAGCAAGTTATCCCCTGCTAAGAGACTATCTGACAAGAAATGAAAAATGCAGTTAAGAAACTTAAGGTCCAGCACAGGCCATCTTTGGTCAAACAGGTTCCACTTCTACAGATGTCCATAAGTCATTTTTATCCACAAGTTAGAAAATATACAAAAAAACACCCAATCTGGTAACCATATCTCCACAGTATTGTTATGAAAAGTGCATGTGACTGACAAATAATTACTAGAAGTTAGGTGAGAGAGGAAACTAATTCTGTCGTGTGTAAGAACAAATATTAGACCTAAATCCAACAATGTTAAGGGAGCATTGTGCGTGTGTGCCTCTGTGTTGATCTAGGTTTGTAGGAGTGTCCGCATACCCGTAGCGAAATTCAACAGCCCGTCAAAGCAGTTAGATAGAGGGGATCAACCCCAGCGTCCGGGCCACGGCACGGTTTGTGGCAGACGATCCTGCCCTTACCCCAGGGTGCAGAGAGCTCCAGAGTCTCCCTTCCCGGTTCCGCTCGCGTACACGTGCCGACCCGCCAGCTCCCGGCGTCACATGACACCCCCGCGACCTCTCACCCCGCGCACGCAGCCAATCGGCGAGAGGCTGAGCCGCTCGAGCGGAGGCGGCAAAGCGGCAGCAGAGAGAGCGGTCCCTCCCCCTGCCCACCGCCGGCTGGCCCGGAGCCCAGCGCAGCGCGTCCTTCGGATCGGCTCTGAGGCCCGGTGACATTCTCCGGCCTTCGCTTTCTCTGCTGTCACGGGAGGGAACGGCCGTCATGCAGTAAGTCACGGCTCGGTAGTAAGTGGAGGCTGCGGGCCTGCGGGAAGTGCGGAGGCGGTGGGGCAACGATTACCTTCCTCCCTGCCCCATCTACCACCCGTCTCTCAACCCCTTCCCCCACGCCCATCCACACTTCCTCCCACCCCTTCTCCCCCTCTTTCCCTCCCCCAATTATGTGACCACTCTCAGTTGGATGGACCTAAAAAGGTATAATTGTCAAATAAATATTGTCACTTATCCCATTGATTTGTTTAGACTATGAAGCGAGTACGCACAGAACAGATTCAAACTGCTGTGGCTCACTACCTCAGAAGAAGACAATTCGTGGACTCGGATGGAGCCATGAAGCAGGGACCGAAATTTTCTCAGACTGCTGAAGAAATGGCAACGAACTTGACAGGTACATCGAAGACATTTTTGCCTACCTGAACCAGGCTATTTTGAGTACTAGACATCTACATCAAGTTTGAGTAAAGAAAATTTCCACCTCATTGGTGAAATTACTTCAAAATAACAGGAAAAAGCTTGTACAGAATGAGCCAAATTGCTGGTTTGTATTGTTAATGTAAGTCCTGAGCTATCATTCCTGCCTCTCTACATTTACAATGGTCAGCAATGCAGATATCTTTGCATTGGATTGTTTAGAAAATTGCAAAATAAGAATTCTTTATTCAGTTGCATTTGAGGCTGCAGATTGCAAGAACTGTAAATGTAGGGTTGAATCAGAGGTTTGAAAGGTCTCAGCCTGAAATGTCGACTGTTTACTCTTTTCCATGAATGCTGCCCAACTTGCTGAGTTCCTCCAGCATCTTGTTTGTGTTGCAACATGCCGCGAAGGACCAGAAGGTCCTGTGCTTTAACTCAATAAATACATAAATATAACAGTTGACTGTAGGAAACCCTTTTTTCTCTCTTCCCTTTCATTGCTACACCTGAACCTCGTGTACTTGTGACCAAGTAGAGGTGATCAGCCTGTTCAGTGAGACACTACCACTGATGGTTGACCAGTTTAGCATTGTCTTAATAGCAGAGATCTCTTAAGGCAAACCCAATTTGCCATAAATTAGAATTCCTGTTTTTCTCCTTAATTAAACATTTTCATAATTCCTACTTTCTTCCTGGGCTAAACCAACAGCGTTTAGCTCTTTACCCTTTCAGGTTTAGTATCTGATATGTAATTTTTAATTTTTACTAAGTCTTAATAGATGAATTGCATTCCAGGTGATCAGATGTTTTCAGTCATCACCTTGTTTTCCTACTTAATTCCTTGAGATAAACTAGTTTAGTTTATTGGAATAGGTAAGTGGACAAGTCCCCAAATTACAAATAAACTCTTCTTGCACTTCCAGCAGGGTACAGGTATTGATTATAACCGATGTTTTGAAGACCAGCTCTGTCATCATCTTAAACACAAGGAATTCTGTAGATGCTGGAAATTCAAGCAACACACATCAAAGTTGTTGGTGAACGCAGCAGGCCAGGCAGCATCTCTAGGAAGAGGTACAGTTGACGTTTTGGGCCAAGGCCCTTCGTCAGGACTAACTGAAGGAAGAGCTAGTAAGAGATTTGAAAGTGGGAGGGGGAGAGGGAGATCCAAAATGATAGGAGAAGACAGGAGGGGGAGGGATGGAGCCAAGAGCTGGACAGGTGATAGGCAAAAGGGATATGAGAGGATCATGGGACAGGAGGCCCAGGGAGAAGGAAAAGGGGGAGGGGGAAAAAACCCAGAGGATGGGCAAGGAGTATAGTCAGAGGGACAGAGGGAGAAAAAGGAGAGAGAGAGAAAGAATGTGTGTGTAAAAATAAATAACAGATGGGGTACAAGGGGGAGGTGGGGCACTAGCGGAAGTTAGAGAAGTCAATGTTCATGCCATCAGGTTGGAGGCTACCCAGATGGAATATAAGGTGTTGTTCCTCCAACCTGAGTGTGGCTTCTATCCACGGCCTCTTCTACTGTAAACCATTCCCATTCTGATATGTCTATCCACGGCCTCCTTTACTGTAAAGATGAAGCCACACTCAGGTTAGAGGAACAACACCTTATATTCCGTCTGGGTAGCCTCCAACCTGATGGCATGAACACTGACTTCTCTAACTTACACTAATGCCCCACCTCCCCCTGGTACCCCATCTGTTATTTATTTATTTACACACATTTTCTCTCTCTCTCTCTCTCGCCTTTTTCTCCCTCTGTCCCTCTGACTATACCCCTTGCCCATCCTCTGGGTTCCCACCCCCCCCGCTTTTCCTTCTCCCTGGGCCTCCTGTCCCATGATCCTCTCATATCCCCTTTTGCCAATCACCTGTCCAGCTCTTGGCTCCATCCCTCCCCCTCCTGTCTTCTCCTATCATTTTGGATCTCCCCCTCCCCCCTCCACTTTCAAATCTCTTACTAGCTCTTCCTTCAGTTGGTCCTGACGAAGGGTCTCGGCCCAAAACGTTGACTGTACCTCTTCCTAGAGATGCTGTCTGGCCTGCTGCATTCACCAGCAACTTTGATGTGTGTTGTCTGTCATCATCTTCGAAGTTTGTCATTGAAACATCGGTTATAATTGATACCTGTACCCGGCTGAAAGCCCGAGAAGAGTTTATTTGTCATATATGCTGGGAAAGCAGTAGATCCTTTTTCAAGTCCTTAAATTCTCTCAGAAGGCTTTTAATGGACTCAATTTTGACTATTAGCATTTCTCAAGAATCCAATGCATTATTCTAAGTGTGTAAATTGCAGCAAGTCTCAAATTTTTTTATCAGACATCAGAACTGTAGGCACAGAACTACTTTCTTCAGAATCAGGTTTATTATCACCGGCATGTGATGTGAAATTTGTTAACTTAGCAGCAGCAGTTCAATGCAACACATAATCTAGCAGAGACAGGAAAAAAAATTAATTAAATAAAACAGTAAATAAACAAGTAAATCAATTACGTATATGGATAGATTATTAAAAGTGCAAAAACAGAAATACTGTATATTTTAAAAAAGTGAGGTAGTGTTCAAAGATTCAATGTCCATTTAGGAGTCAGATGGCAGAGGCGAAGAAGCTGTTCCTGAATCACTGAGTTTGTGCCTTCAGGCTTCTGTATCTCCTACCTGATGGTAACAGTGAGAAAAGTGCATGCCCTGGGTGCTGGAGTTCTTTGATAATGGACACTACCTTTCCGAGATACCACTTCCTGAAAAAGTCCTGGGTACTTTGTAGGCTAGTGCCCAAGATGGAGCTGACTAGATTTACAATCTTCTGCAGCTTCTTTCGGTCCTGTGCAGTAGCCCCTCCATACCAGACAGTGATGCAGCCTGTCAGAATGCTCTCTACGGTACAACTATAGAAGTTTTTGAGCATATTTGTTGACATGCCAAATCGCTTCAAACTCCTAATAAAGTATAGCCTCTGTCTTGCCTTCTTTATGACTACATCAATATGTTGGGACCAGGTTATATCCTCAGAGATCTTGAGACCCAGGAACTTGAAACTGCTCACTCTCTCCACGTCTGATCCCTCTATGAGGATTGGTATGTGTTCCTTCAGCTTAACCTTCCTGAAGTCCACAATAAACTCTTTTGTCTTACTGACGTTGAGTGCCAGGTTGTTGCTGCGGCACCACTCCACTAGTTGGCATACCTCACTCCTGTACACCCTCTCGTCACCACCTGAGATTCTGCCAACAACGGTTGTATCATCAGCAAATTTGTAGATGGTATTTGAGTCAAAATATCCACATAAAACATCTATTTGTGCATTGTTTCATAAACTTTTGAGGCTAAGCATATAACATGGATTAAGTGAATTTGGAACAGTAGTTGACATAGGATTCTTGTACCACCAGCAACTGCTAAGTTGTGAAACTTCCTTTTTAACACAGTGACATTGAAGTGCTTAAGTTGTCAGATGTTTTAAAATAACTTGATTAATATGGCTGAATTGATGCTTCGAGATCTATGTGATTTTAAATTAAGTGCAAAACTAAGGTAATTAAACAGCAGGGAAAGTGATGCCAAGAAAAATATTGTTGATGCAAAAGCATAATAATATGGATGCTGGAAATTGGAAATAAAGCTAGGCTTGTACTGCTTCAGTGTTGTTCATCATCTGTAGAGACAAGGAAAAAAGTTGATCTTTAAGGTTAACGTTTCAGAAATAGTTAAGTTAAATGCTTTGGAAGCTTGGAGGCAGAGGCTATGATAGGATGAGGAATAAAAGGAAATATCCTCACTGAGGAGATTAAATGATGAAAGGAATAATGCAGAGGATGATAAAGTGTACCCTCGTTTAGTTCTTCTACATAAAAGAAAGTGTAAAATTTCAACATATGCATTTGGAGCTGCTAGTTTCTCAACTTTCAATGTTTATAACTGTGCCAGTTGTCTGTTTTCTACTGGGGAGATGTTGAGAATGACCAAAATCAGATGCTTGAGGCAAATTTTGTTCAGCGGTGAATGAGACTTGCATTCCAGAAAGTGAAAATATAGACTGCACATTACTAAAAATGCTGGAAATACTCTGGCCTCATCTGTGGGAGGAGAAACAGAAAATGTTCCCAAAACTACAAAAATGTTTCCAATGTTTTACAGATTCAGCCTGTTCTGCTCAGTATGTCCAACATGTGCTTTTTCATTTTAGCAAGGTTTTTTTTCATTTCTAAAACCAGTTGAATAATGAGGTGTGAGACAATTTGGTTGTGTGGATTGATTAGTTCCACAATTGGGACTAACATTCATTGTAAATAACACATCAATAGCAAGATGATCCTGGTTACGAAGAACTTTTTAAAATTGTGATATGCTATGTATTGTGAGAATTGCAGTATTCACCTGCAAATGCAAAGAAACAGCTTCTCACAATCCATTGAATTAGTTTGTCTAACCTCATTTTCACCTGCATGCCCATTGAAATGACATTGTCAGTGCAGTTACTTTGAAATGACTGGGATGTGATTTTATTTCCTGTGCCAGATCTTTTAGTGTTGATAATATTCTATTTGTATTTCTTTTAACAACAGTTCAGGCAGAGTCTGGGTCTCCCAATGTGGTTTCTGCAGCTCCCTGTCAAGCTGATCCTAATCAATATGAAATACAGTTCGGGAGGTTTAAAATCTTCCTTTTTGGTGAGTGTGGATGGGGGGAAGCATGTATTCAGATGTAAATTACGTAGGTGTTATAAAATACTATAAGCATTCCGCATTGTCAGTGTCTGCTTAATACTGTCTCTGAAATTTATACAGTAGAACATTAATGATGAAGGTCTCTGCTCAAAAAAATTGACTATTTCCCTCCATAGATGCTAACTTGTTGAGTTTCTCCAGCATTTTTTGTGTATTGCTGAAGATTCCCAGCATCTGCAGAATCACGTGTTTAAAGTCATGCTATACCTGTGGTTATAAATATGGTTTGTAAAGTGTTTAAATTTTTGTCTAACAATTGAAGAGAAGCTTTTCTTCAATGTGAAGAACAGAAGACTTCTCAACAGGGTGGCATATTTGACTGGCCTGTTGTATGATCAAACCTCAATTCAGATCAAATTCACAGGTTTGGACAAAGATATCAAATATTTCAAATCTGGAAGACACTGAGTCAGGAAGAAATATTTTAATAAAATAAGTTAGTAACTGAAAGCAACATGGGTTATTTTGCACTGGTGTTGACAGATAAAGGGTGAGCGGCAATATGTATGAATTAAGCTTAAGTTTGCATACATTGCTGTTGTGCACTAGTAACAGAAAATGTGGAGGCATTTCTAAAGATAAATAGAATCTACATCAACAGGAAAAAAAAGATCAATCATATTAGCAAGAATAATATTCCAGACAAGTAATGGCACAGAGAGGTGGAGGAGGAAATATGTACGAACATTTAAAAAAACAGACTAACAATGATGGGGAATTCCATTTAGCCCAATATGAATTGAACATAAGGAGAAAAGGAATGTAGTTCCAACGATATTTATAGAACTGTTCTTTATAGTTTTAAACATAATCCAGAAAGTATTCTTGTTTGGATCTAGTAATCAAGATTCAAGATTGCTTAGTGTAATTTTCTGTACACAAGTGTAAAGAACAAAGAAATACAATAATTATTCCTCCAGATCCAATGTAGCACAAAAAAACACAAGATAAAGAACAGAACAATGATGATAAAAAAACACAAATATAAATACTCATCAGTTATAGTAGATTTAATTGTATGTCTTTAAAGAGATGCAAGGCATAGGGCTGTCTGCACACAAGCTAACTGCCAGGAAGTGATAAGGTAGGGGTGGATTGATGTTGATCAGCCTTGCTATTTGGCGAAAGCAACTGTGTTTGAGTCTGGTGGTCCTAGTGTGGATGATACATAGCCTTTTCCCTGATGGAAGTGGGACAAACAGTCCATGAGTAAGGCGGGTGGAATTCATCGTGACGTTACTCTTTAGGCACTTTTCTGTATATGTATATGTCCTTGATGGCGAGTAGGCTGATGCCATGATGCATTGGACAGTTTTGACCACCTGTTGTAGAGCCTTCCTGTCTGCTGCAATCCAGTTTCCGTGCCATGCAGTGCTGCAGCTTGTTAGGATACTCTCTACTGCACATCTGTAGAGTAACATGAGTATAGATGTGCATAGTCCAGCTCTCTTCAGGTTCATCAGAAAGTAGAGACGTTGGTGAGCTTTCCTAACTTTAGAATGTGTTTTGGGACCCTGAAAGTTAGTGTGAGATGTGCACTCCCAGCAGTTTGAAACTGCTATGCCACTTATGTAAAATGGGGTTTGAGTGGTCCAAGTTCTCGATAACCATCTCCTTTGTCTTGTTGACATTCAGGAAAATATTATTTGCCTTGTTCTCCCATCTTCACTCTGTAGGCTATCTCACCGTTGTTGATGGTGAGACCACCACTGTTGTGTTATTGACAGACTGAACAGTGTGAATGAAGAATGAACTGCAGTAGATAAGAGAAAATAAGGGAGCATCCAACTGTAATATCCTGTAAGATAATAGAAAAGGACATCAATGTGATGAAAATTAAATAGATTTGGGGGAGAACTGATTTTGTGGTTCTGGGTATAGGACTCAAAGATGAAATGAACAGCAGCATTGTTTTGTTTGAAAAGGGAAACATTCAAAATAATGTTCAACTGAGTACAGGAAGGATGTATTTTACGAAAAAGACAAAACTAACAAAACATTTCTGATGCTCTATGGATGCAATAAAAGATTGAGGAAAAGGAAAGGGCATACATTGTATAGAGACGGTAGAAGAGTGGATGGTAAGAGAGAATACAAAGAGATTGTTTTTAACTGATCTCTTCGAATTGAACAATTAAAAAGTAAAGATGAACCAAATTTTTCAAGGGGCATAAAATAGAAACATTTAAAAAAGATTAAATTGGAATAAGGCCATTAAGTACAAACAGGATAGTGCCACAGTATGTGATAAGAAGATATCAAAGGTCATTATTTTGCTCTGAATCCATCATGAAGCTTGAACAGGGAACATTACAAACAAGTGGGAAGAGGGAAAATTGATAATAACAAAACTGTTGAGGATTAAATCCCTGGCCTCAATAGATTACAGCATTTTTTTTTTGCAGATCAAGATTAGAGATAACTGAGGCATTTAATAACCTGTTTGGAAAAGATATTCATAAGGAGTGACAGATAACTAATTTAACACTTGTATTTAAGAAGGGTTTATAACATTATTGAAATTTAAGGTTAACATTAGTAGAAGGATAAAATGGTGGAATCTCTACCAGAGGAGAAACCAGGAGAACACCTAGAAGTGGTAGGTTCATTAATCAGCAGAAAATAGCTGGGGAAACAAGGAGCTAACAAGGTAAACAATCTTTATCTCCTTTTGGATTTGCAGCTTAGAAACAGGCCATTTAGCCCATCCAGTCAATTATGTCATTTGTGATGCACTTGAACTCGTTCTTCAAACAGACCTATCAATGTAACCCTCTGTTCCCTTTTCTTTCAAGCTTATTCAGTTTTAAAGGCATGCCTATTCTTTGCTTCAACCATAGCTCGTGGAAACAAGTTCCACACTCTTACTCTTTCAGCATTGATTTTCTTTTGAATTCACTACTGGATCTCATGGTGACTTGAAGTGATGGCTTTGAGTTACTCCTCTCCACAAGTGTAAACATTTTCTGAACCCACTAAGAAAATCTTCCATAATTTCATAGACCTAATTAAGCCACCGCTGCAGATCTCTAGTGCCTTGATAATTTTTTCCACGATACAGTAACCAAAGCTACACACATAAGCAAATGCTGTCTAAACCGAATATTCCTACCAAATAGTTTTAATTTCTCCAGTTTTTTGAAAAAACTTTCTGTATTCATTATACAACCGTGATTAAGGTCAGAGAATGAAAAAGCATTGGCCAAGTAGAATTATTTACTAGTTGACCTCAGGGCTATGCAGAGTTGGATTGAAGAGTTTCATTTTGAAATGGAAGTAGGCAGTGTTTCAAATTGCTGTCATGTCTGTTTGTATTTAAAGTCAGATACTTGAATTAAAAATGTTAAAGTTTGTATATGGTACCATGTTTAGAAGGAATATTCAGTTCTGCAGAAAACCTCAACAAATGATAAGTGAGCTTTAAACTTACAGAATGGATAAAAGTATTAATGAGCAAATGAAGGGTAAATGCAGGATCGCAGACTTTGATAGTAAGAACAGAGCTCACTTGTTATTGGGAAGATACCACCATAGATCAGGTAGGGAAACAAAGGGATTGTGACATGCAGGTGCTGCAGTTACTGAAAGTTGTCTGCATATTAGCAGGGCCATGAAAATACAAAATGCGGTATCTAAAGAGGGCATTGGAAAATAGGAAAATGAACTTTGGTTAGGCAGCGTTTGTACATGTGTAGTACTGGTTGCCATATCATGAAAAATTGAGGCATTGCAGAGAATACAAAAGAGACTTGCTATGATGATGCCACAACAGTACTTGTCAAGGCAAACAGACTCAGTCTCTTTACTTCCTCTGGTGTAAAGATGGCTGCTGAGAGAATTTGCTTAGGTGTTGAAAATGATAGAAAGTTTTGAGAGTAGGTTCAGAGAATATTTTCACTTTGGAGAGGAGTGTAACTAGAAACCATCACTATAAGAATTATTTCAGATTTATTTATCACATCTACATCAAAACATACAGTGAAATGCATCATGTGCATTAACAATCAACAGCCGAGGATGTGCAGGGGGCAGCCTGCAGGTGTTGCCACACATTCCAGCACCAACATAGCGTGATCACAACGCTTTGCGCAACAACACAAAACACAACCAGTAACAAAACCATAGCAAACCAATCCAGATTCCTTCCTCCCACCCACCCACCCACATAAATACATAGTCCTCCAACCCCAGGACAAGACGTCTACAGCTTACAGCCTCCAGTGGACTCAGACTCGCGGCCATTGGGCCTTTGACTTCCCTAGCAGACTCGCAGAGATTCGCAGACTTGGGGCTTTGGCTATCGGTCCTTGACTTTCAGGTTCCAAATTCGATATTGACTCCAGGACTTGCCGATGATGTTGAATGAGGTCCCCAAACACAAGGCTTTGAAAGTCACCATGAAATCAACTAATAAATTCAAAACAAAGTCTTTGCTGAGGGAATAAGAACATGGAACGTGTTTACCACATGCTATGGTTGAAGTAAATAATAGACATGCCTTTGAAGCTCTTAAATTTGAGGGATAAAGGAATAGAGGTTACATTGATAAATTTGCACAAGAAAAGAATCAGTTAATATTGGCATTGTATGTTAATGTATTAACAGTTTTTCAGGAAGAGTTTTGTAATGGGAATATTTCATTTAACCTTGCAGTCTGAGACCCATTCCTGTCCAGCTCTGATTTTGGCTTACAAGTTCTTTTCACCAGTTTCTTCAGCTACTTCCTCATTTGGATGGCCCAGTCTGCAAAACTAGAATATGCCTCATTGTTGAAATATTTTGGCATTAAAAATTTTGTCCTTTGAATTGGGATGTTTCTGAATGTGAACTGCTAATGAAATAAAAGGTAATTTGATCAGAATGAATTGGAGCCACTTTCTGGAGTTGACTAATGCATCAATTTGGTCTATTCGGCAAAACAACATCCAAGAAAATTTTAAAGCACTGTGTTAAAAGTTACCGCAAGCAAATATGACCTCCTATCCTGATTTCTTGGAAATAAAAAGAGTACATCAAATGCTCAAGTTATAATTAACATAAGTAATTGAGCTCTATATTAGCAAAACTAATGTTTTTATTTACTCAATATTGATTTCATGATCAATGAAAAATCCTATGGAATTCCAATATTTTTTTCCATTTCAAAGGGGCTTTAGTGATGGAGATAAAGGTGTTATACTGTCAGAGAGATCAGGGAATGTGCCTGCTATTTAGTCATTTGAGAGTTTTATTTGAAATGTTGTTTTCCTGGAATCAACACTTTGCTGTTTGAAATATCATTTAGGAGTATCAAATCTTTCTGCTGAAATTGAAGCTCCCCTCATGGGTGCCTTAAGAACACTGGTTCTAAATAATTGAACTAACTTGATATCTCACACTTTGGTGTTAGCTTTATCCTTAGTTAATCCTGTCAGTGTCTATGTGGAAGGCATGTTGTAGATAAGGTGCAGAGTTAAATGTGAGCAGAAGGTATTTCATGTCATAACTTTTCTAACATACGCAGAAGTTGTATAATTTGCTTATAAAGAATGATGATGGATGCAACATGTGAATAGATTAGCTCCATCTCAATGTTAAAGGGTGTAAAGGCAGTACAACAAAGCTCTCTCCAGGGACATGTTTTCAAAGCTAATCTCAGTGTAGAGTTTGCGTGCACGGGTTATCAATTGGTTTCTGCATCTGAATTAAGTGCTGGTTGATCAATTAGCTCTTAGTGTAGGTTAATGGTAAAAAGGATTAAAGAAGCCTTTATGGGAATGTGTAAGAGAGAGTAAATACAGGGCTACAGGAAAATGGGGAAGTCAGTGGGACTAACTAATGGAGCTAGTATGGGCATGATGGGCCAAATGGCCACCTCCTGTATCATTGTAAGATGAGACTTCTATGGGTATCTATAACATAAATTTTTTGATGTGATTTAGGAAATAATTTCAGTTGGTGAAAAGCAAGTAAATTGGAATTTTTATTTTATAACTGCCTTTCTGTTCCAGGTTGCCATGTCTGATCTTAATATATTTTTGAAGCTTGGCTGTGTTCCCAAATTTTGGAAATGTTCCATGTGCATGTTCACAAAACTAGTGCTTATTGCTTTTGCAGTTTGTGCTGAATGCTTAGTTTTGGCTCATAAAATTTCTGACTTGCCTGTGAGCACTGTAAGGATTGTAGGGAAAGGTGTGGGTGTCCTGTGAATGCCTTTCCTCATTATCACATTTCTTATTCCAGATGTAGAATCAAAGTACAGCCGAGAAGTGAAACAACTGCTTTACCCCTTATTTGTCTACCTCCATCTTGACATGGTACATAGCAGTTTGAAGAGTGCAGCAGATAGCTTCTACAGTCGCTTCCATGGAATGTTTCTGCAAAACGCAGATCAAAAGGACATCATGGAACAGCTAAGGAGTACTCTGAATAGCCAGGATATTTATTCAAACTCCAAGCTGCGTACTCTAATTGAAAACAAGTATGTTGTTAGCCTTACTGAAGAAAGTTACAACTATCTTCTCCGCTACCTCCAGAGTGACAACAATAGTACATTGTGCAAGATTCTAGCCTCACGTATTCACTTGGATGTGCGGTGTTCTCAGCAGACTGGCTATCAGCTATACAGTGTTGGAGCCCTTTCTCGAAGTGAGGGGTTGGGCTTGGAGCCTTCAGAGATACCCTCTGCCATGTTACAGAATGAAGCAGCATTGGAGCTGTTGCAAGACAGTATAAAACGAGTAAAGGATGGGCCACCCTCTCTCACGACAATATGTTTCTATGCTTTCTACAACACAGACCAATTGCTGAATACTGCAGAAATTTCACCCGACAATAAACTGCTTAGTGCTGGATTTGACAACTCTTGCATTAAACTTTGGAGCTTGCGATCGAAGAAACTTAAGTTTGGGCCACAGCAGGTGGATGTTTCTCGAATCAACCTTGCATGTGATATCTTTGATAATGAGGTATGTATTTGCTTGGTTGTATGACAGCAGCTAAATCCAACAGTTAGCATCAAGCTGCTAAACTTCAATTGGCTTAACCTATTTCCTTGTAGTCTTTTGTCCTGCAGCTTGCTTTGCTTTGAAAACTGATACCCTCCCAAGGAAGGTTCCTGAATTGTACTTTACATAATTGTCACAAATTAAACTCCTGTCTGCCCTTTCAGTTAAGCATAAGTTTTGATACTGTTTTGAGGACAAGCTCTGTGAATTGAAATGCAAGTGTAATGACAAAATAAAGAGAAAGGCAAAACTGAATAAGTTTGGAGGGAGGCAGAAGCTGAGTCTAGCATAATGACCAAAAAATTAGAGGGCTGAAATTAAATTACTGTTAGTATAAGCTGGTGATGTGGTTATCATTGTACGAGTAAAGTTCTGGACCTTTGGTCTAGAAAACTGTTCAATCCCATCTGGTAAATTGAAATACCCATAATTCTAGAATTTATTTTTGGGAAAAGTCTCAATATCTCTGGCCACAAAACTAATCGATAGTCATTAAGAAAACACCTGGTTACCTAATGTTCTTCAGGAAAAGGAACTTGTAAAAATTACATGGTCGGGCCTACATGCTTCACTCAACTACCTTCTCAATTGGAGGGTGATTAGGGACTGATTGCAGCAAGTGGGCTGCTCCTGTTCCTCCAGGCCTTACAGAGGACCTGCGTTATGCTGAGAACACAGCAATACTGTCTGAAAACAAAGAAGACCTAAAGCAACTACTAACCAACATTAAGGAACATAGCCTCAAGATGGGTCTGCACCTTAACTTGAAGAAGACTAAGATTATGACTTCTGGCAGCATAACCAATTTCAATCTCAGTGGAGAGGAAATTGAAGCGGTGAACAGTTTCAACTTGCTTGGATCAATGATTAACACCGAAGTGGTAAGCAGTCAAGAAATCCAATGAAGAATCACACTTGGCAGAGCAGCCATGAAGGATTTAGAGAAGATCCTCAGGAACTGGAATCTATCTTTACATACCAAGATTCAACTTTTGCAGGCGATAGTGTTCTTTACGACATTATATGGATGTGAAAGGTGGACAGTAGAGAAGGAGAATAGTAAGCCTATCAATGCCTTTGAACTGTGGTGCTGGAGAAAAACACTATGCACCTTGTGGACCTCTTACAGAACAAACGGATTGGTCCTCAACAAGATCAAACCAAGTCTCTCTCTGGAGGTTCAAATGACAAGACCCTGCCTGTTGTACTTTGTACACATTATTTGTGGAAACAGCTCCCTGGAAGAAGATATCATGCTTGGCAAGGTAGAAGGACAACGGAAAAGAGGAAGGCTGCCATCAGATGGATGGACACAATGAGGACAGCTTTGAACACAACATTATCAACAAAGAGCCGCCTTTGCGAGGATTGAAGCTTTTAGGGCAACTATCCATAGGGTCACCATGAGTCAACAATTACTCGATGGCACTTAACTACAACTGAATCTGGAGCTACGAAGTGCGGTCATGGGAATATGGTGGTTTCCAGCATTATTCTATGAAGAGTTTGAGAATAATTAATTTTTAATTATTTAATCCAGAGTTACTTATGTCGTTTTATTTCACTTGCAGGATCTGTAGTAATTTATTGGCAATCACTAATTACCCTCTGAATTGATGGTTATATGCCAATCATGTTGATCAGTAGATTTACATGGGCCAAAATGGACCAGGATGGCCAGATTTCCTCTTTAAGGTGTAAATGAATCAGATGAGGTTTTATAAAAAGCCTTTCCTTTAATGGTCACTATTGCTGATGGTTAGGGCTTCATTACAGATTTATTTAATTTAAACTAAAATCTTTGCTCATCGCTCCATTTTAGTGAGTTTAGAATCAGTGGTCCTGCTCTTGGAATATAGTTTTGCAACTGTTGCACATAACTTTGCCATGGACAGTCCCAAGCCCGGCTGCAAAAGGAGGAGGGTTGGGTATGGGGCTAGCAACACCATCCCTTAAAAACCCAGTGCTACAGAAACACCAACAGAGGCTCCAAAGACCTCATCCCTGGGAGAGGAAGGATTTTCGCCGAGAAGACATGAAGTCGTGGTCAAAGCAGAAGCCACAGGGCCGATCAGTCTTCGGCCCAGGTCAGAGGACTGTGGTGAGCTGCTGTTGACGGCCTATGCTCCAGCCCGGGTGATGGACTTAAGAAGAAGACTTTTGCACATAAAGATCAAAACAATTTACAAACAAAACTTTCACAAAGTTGTTTACCTTTTATTGAAGCAAACAAAATTTGGTTAAAAGAGACAAGGGGTTCTGCAGATGCTGGAAATCTTAAGTAACATTCAAAATGCTGCAGGAACTCAGCAGATCAGACCACATCTATGGAGGGGAAGTATTACAAGCTGGCAGGTGATGGCTCAGTCCAAGTAAGTGAGGGAGAAGGTAGGAGAGTTTAAAGGAGCAAGGTTTGCAGCACTTTTTGGAGTAGTTGAAAGAAAAGGTGTTTAAATGTTAAAGGTGTTTTAAGTTAATTAACACCCCTCCCAGTATGCGAATTGTTTCAAATATCACATCTCCAAATCTCTTGCGTTCACTTGGTATCTGAGGTGTATGAGTATTTGACAGATGGGATAATCCACTGGGAAATAATGGATAGTATACACTAGCACATCTAGAGCAGGGAGGAATATTAAAATTTAAGATGCAATAACATCCCTTGATGTGAACACGTTCCCACTGCCAGCTCCAGTGACAGCTCAAGGAACAGGAAACAAAGGCAAATGTTATAAGGGGAAGAGTGTGAGGAAACTACTTTTATGTGATAATTAAGATACACAGTTTGATGCTTGTAGGGATGATGGAAATTGTCTTCAAAAGGGGATTGTGTAGGCTCTTGGGAGTGCAGAGAGTGATATGGAGAATAAGAATAAAGGGGTTGCTCTTCAAGGGATGTATATTTTTGATGGGCTAAATGGCCACCAACTGAGTAGGAATCCTGACAGCTAATTTTTATAACATGGGTGTGAAATTCCAGGCATCTAGTTAGGTGAAGATTACTGTTCATAACCTGATCATTTGAAGCAGTAAATAATTCACAAATACTGGACTTGCTTTATTATGTGCACATCGGATCAATTTCAGCTTTAATCTTTCTTCCAAACAGGTTTGGGGTTACTAAATGAAAGTAGGTTTGAGTCTTGAAAGCCTGAAAGCTGTGCAGGAAAAATGTGCCTAAAGTTTGCCTTTACAATTCTTCAGTCTTTTATTAGATCAGCCGAGAGAAGACTGGTTTTCTCCCCAGCCTTCATTTTTTCCGGTTTGATCAAGGCAGTCTAATAGTGACTGCATATTTCCTGATGTACAAAATAAAGTCCCACATGAACTGATTTATTTTGGAGAGGATGGACAGGATGCAGTTGCACCTTTCAAGCTGATACACTGTTACCAGAATAGCTCCACTCCACAGATGCTCCCTGATATGCTATGTTGCAACCTTTTGTTTTTACTCTTAGATTTTCCCGCCCTCGCAGAATGAGTGGTTAAAATGTATTAGTAACATTGAAAAAGCTTTCCCAAAACTCAGGTCTGGGTGATGAGAGGGTCATGTATTTTCCAATCCCATTCTGAAGATTTCCCTGAGGTGGATGATGCAAGGGCCGGATGCTGTATGTTACATGTAACATGTGCCTCTTGTAATATGCTGAAATGTAAGTAGAACCCATCAGCAGTTTGTATGAATATTTCTTCAAAAGCAAGAAACTACACGTCAGCAAAAGATAATTTGTTACTAAAAGATAATTTGGTTCAGTCATAAACATAGTTCATTTAATTTCCCTCTGAGAAATTTGACAGATGAACAGGGAATGACTGTCACTTTAAAATATTGTTTAAAAATGTACTTTTTTTTTTAAAAAAGGCAGCAGTGAATTGGCTTAATTTAGAAATGTCACATTTGCACCTTAGGATCAGCAACAGCTGTGAAGAGATTGCCCTTGTCTTATTTTTTAAAAAGATCCCAAAGTCCTTTCCAACTGAAATGTAGTCATTGGCTGCTGCATATGATGGACAATTTGCAAACCTCTAACCTGAGGTGAAGACTCTGCAAATAGTACAGGATAATTATTGACGTGACACTGAGCATAATCACCCTCTCGTCCTTTTTTTAAAAGTAGTACCACAGGATATTTTGCAGCCACCTGAGAGAATACTTCAGATAGTGATAATTTATACAATCTGGAGACTTACTTTATTGCTTTGGGATTTGTTGCTCTGACTGTTCCCTTAAGCTGCACTGACTATATCCTGGTTCTTATCCCCTTTTTCAGCAACATTGTGACAGATTGGAATATGAGTTTGATGTTTCAGCATTTTAAGCACAACTTTGCCTAGCTGAAAATAATTTTCAGGACAATCAAAAGGAAAGGCATCTTAATATCTTAATAACGTCGACTGTACCTCTTCCTAGTAATGCTGCCTGGCCTGCTGCGTTCACCAGCAACTTTTATGTATGTTGCTTGAAATTTCAGCATCTGCAGATTTCCTCATGTTTGCGTTAATATCTTCATTGTTTTCTCTTGACCTGTTGGAGGTTGCTTTGGATATGATACTGTCTGAAGCCTGTCTCCATCCTTAACAGGTGTTTAAAGGAGAGAAATGCAGGATGATATAAACACTTGTGATTTCTGCTTAATAAGGAAGCAAAAGCCAGTAGAGAACTACTGTAAACAATTTTCATTGTTCAATGCATGCATGATAAATTGAATTTTTGATGAATTTGGTTTTATGTGACTTTATTACTCTTGCCTGTTTTTAATGCAGGTGGTAGATGATGTGGGCAGTGAAATGAAGATCCTAAGAGCACACTGTGGTCCTGTGTACAGTACCAAGTTTCTCTCAGATAATTCAGGACTTCTCTCTTGTTCAGAAGACACAACAGTCCGATACTGGGATTTGTGCAGTTTTAAAAACACTGGTTTGTATCAAGGGCATGCTTATCCAGTCTGGGACATTGACGTTAGTCCTCTTAGCCTTTACTTTGTGAGTGGATCGCATGATCGGACTGCAAGACTTTGGGCACTTGATAGGACGTACCCACTACGTATTTATGCAGGTCACTTAGCAGATGTAGACTGTGTAAAGTTTCATCCAAACTCTAATTATGTGGCAACTGGTTCAATAGATAAAACTGTGCGGCTGTGGAGTACTCAGCAAGGGAACACAGTCCGCCTCTTCACAGGACATCGTGGCCCTGTGTTGGCATTGGCCTTTTCTCCCAATGGGAAATACTTAGCTTCAGCAGGTGAAGATCAGCGACTGAAGCTATGGGACCTCGCATCAGGTACTTTATTCAAAGAGCTGAGAGGGCATTCTGACAACATAACTAGCCTTGCATTTAGTTCAGATAGCAGTCTGATCGTTTCTGCATCAGTTGACAATTCTGTCCGTGTCTGGGATATTCGTAATACATACTCTACTTCATCGGTGGATGGTTCTTCCAATGAGCTAGTGGGTGTATATACAGGACAGACCAGTAATCTTTTGAGTGTTCAATTCATGTCCTGCAATTTGGTCTTGGTTACTGGAGTTGCACAAGAGAAAAAAGAATCGTAAGCAGAAGAGAACCGTTCTTGTGTTTAGAAAGTACTAGAAAATTTGGTCACGTGGACCATATGTATTATTATTTTCTAGCATGCTTTGCTCAAATATGTGTATTCTATTGGCTTGCATTGATTACATCTTGTTGCAGCCAAAATACCAGCTGTTGCACAATTGTCCCAGTATTTAGAAAGGAAAAAAAGAAAGTGGGTCAAATCTTGGTGGTTCTCCTCTTACCTACCTAAGATGCCCTGACATGTTTATACAGGTGCCCTGAAATTTCTGGATCACTCCATTTATAGCCCTGTTCAGGTCCACTAGGCACAGAAGTCATGGTCGATACAAGGCTAGGTTAAGATGCGGGTTTGGTAATACCGTATTGCCATTCAAGATGTAAATTTGACAGTTTTCTATGTTGGCTGCTGTAGGTTCAGCTGAAGAATGGATTATACCATTTGAATACAATCATCCAAAAGGTGACTAGTAAGTTCTTCTGTAATTTATTTAGTCTGATTTTTGTAGTCTGACCAGACTAAATCCCAATTGAGTTGTTTTGTGACACTAGCCCAGATGTTTAACCATGAAATTTCTGGCTGATACACTTGTAGGGCAGGGGTTGATTGTGAATAATCCACAAAAATTGTAATCTGTGAAAGTTTTTGTAATTGAAATTAAGGTTGTTTGAGAATGATAAAGTACTTTGATATAAAGCCATGGGCCTTTTTAAAGATTAAATGAACCTTCCCATCTCCAGAAAAACATTAATATGCATTAATGTCAAACTGAAAATTAAAGAGTTTTGCACACAGACAGATGTTTTCTGCTTTGTATGGACACTTTTTTCAGAATTCAATATCAGTTAAAAGGTATTTTATTCCAAGTCAATGTTCCAACTAGACAAATTCAAAATGGGCAGATAGGTGGTAAGGAACACTCTTGCTCCAGATATTCTACCAACCACATCTCGATATTTAATAGCATTTCCATCAGTGTTTACTCACCATCAATATCCTAGTATTCATCTTTGACCAGAAACTCGACTGGACCAGCCATAGTGAAAGATTGGTCACGGGGTCCTGTGGTACTTGATGTGATAAGATATAGGAACAGCATTAGGCCATTTGGCCCATTGAGTCTGCTCTGACATTTCATCATGGCTGATTCAATTTTCCTCTGAGCCCCAATCACCACTAGTCAACTGCAGCCAACCAGAAAAAGCTCCCTTTATTCCCACTCACTGCCTCCTGCTGATCAGCGACTACTTTATCCATGGTTGAATCTTTCCTGTAATACCATGGGTTCGTAGCTTGTTAAGCAGCCTCCTGTGGCACCTTGTCAAAGGCCTTCTGAAAATCCAAGTGCATAACATCAACCAATTCTTATTTGTCTATTCTGCCTGTCAGTTCTTCAAAGAATTCCAACAGATCTGTCGGGCAAGATTATCCTTTGAAACCATGCTGACCAAGGCCTATTTTATCATGTGCCCCCAAGTACCCTGAGACCTCATCCTTAATGATTGACTCCAACATCTTCCCAACCACTGAGGTCAGACTAACTGGCCTCAGGTTTCCTTTCCTCTGCCTCTCTCCCTTCTTGAAGAGTGGAGTGACATTTGCAATTTTCCAGTCTTCCAGATCCATTCCAGAATCTAGTGATTCTTGAAAGATCATTACAAATGCAGCTGCGATCTCTTCGGCCACCGCTTTCAGAACGCTGGGGTGTACATCATCTGGTCCAGGTGACTTACTTACCTTCAGACCTTTTAGTTTCCCAAGAACCTGCTCTCTAGTAATGGTAACTTCACGCACTTCATGACCCCTGATACCTGGAACTTCCACCATACACTAGTGTCTTCCACAGTGAAGACTGATGCAAAATACTTATTCAGTTTATCCGCCATTTTGTTGTCCCCCGCTGCTACCACTCCAGCGTTGTTTTCCAGCAGTCTGATATCCACTCTTGCCTCTCTTTTACACTTTACATTTATCTGAAGTAACTTTTGGTATACTGTTTAAATATTATTGGCTGGCTTTCATATTCCATCTTTACCTTCTTACCGACTTTTTAGTTGCGTTCTGTTGGTTTTTAAAAGCTTCTCAATCCTCTAAATTCCCACTTTTTTTTTGCTCTATTTTTGCCCTCTCTTTGGCTTTTTTATTGGTTTTGACTTCTCTTGTTAGCCACGGTTGCGTCATCCAAATTGCTACCAGAAATTCCAGCCATTGCTTCTCTGCTATCGTCCCTGCCAGTGTTCTTTTCCAATCAATTCTAGCCAACTCCTCACTCATGCCTCTGTAATACCCTTTACTCCACTGTAATACTGATACACCTGACTTTAGCTTCTCCTTCTCAAATTTCAGGGTGAATTTGATCATATTGGGATCACTTGCCCCTAAGGGTCCTTTTACCTTAAGCTATCTAATCAATTCTGGTTCATTGCACAATGCCCAATCGGGAATAGCTGATCCCCTAGTGGGCTCAACACAAGCCGCTCTAAAAAGCCAACTTAAAAGCACTCTAGAAATTCCCCTTCCTGGAATCCTGCACCAATCTGATTTTCCCAATCCACCTGCATATTGAAATCCCCATGACTATTGTAACATTGCCCTCTTGGCATGCTTCCCTTGTAATTTGTAGGCCACATCCTTACTACTGTTTGGGGCCGGGGGGGGGGGGCGGCGGGGGATGTCTGTATACAACTCCCATCAGGGTCTTTTTATCCTTGCAATTCCTTAGCTCTAATCACAATGATTCAACATTTTCTGACCCTCTGTCACCTCTTTCTAATGATCTGATTTTTTACCAGCAGAGTAAATCTTTGCCTTCCTGCCTGTCCTTTCGATACAATATGTATCTTTAGACATTAAGCTCCCAGCTATAATCTTAAAGCTGTGATTCAGTGATACCTACAACATCTACATGCCAAGCTGCAACTGTGCTGCAATTAATCTACCAAGTTCCTGAAAATGTGCGCATTCAAATGCAACACCTTCAGTCCTGTATTCACCCTTCTCGATTTTGTCCACTTTTTATGTTGTAGCTTGTCCTGTTGATAACGCAAAATTGTAGACAACAGCCTTTCCTCACTAGACAATGCCTCTGGTTGTAAACTAGCTACCTCATCTTCAGCACGATCATCTGCCTTTCCGATGATACTTTTTGCATTGAAATATACACAGCTCAGGACACTAGTCGCACCATGGTCAACCTTTTGATCCCTAACTTTGCCTGAGATCTTACCAACATCTGCCTCCATAACGTCTCCACTAACTGTTGTGGCACACTGGTTCCCATCCCTCCTGCAACTCTAGCTTAAACCCCACTGTGCAGCATTAATAAACCTTCCTGCTAGAATATTAGTCCCCCTCAGTTCAGGTGCAAACCGTCCCATCTGTACTGATGTGCCTTCCTTCCTACACAAACTTCTTAGTCATGTATTAAACTGTATAGTCTTCCTAGTTCTGACCTCAGTAGTTTGCAGCACAGGTAGCAATCCTGAGATCACAACCCTGGAGGTCCTGTCCTTAACTTGGCATATAACTCCTTATGCAGAACCTCATCACTCGTCCTACCTATGTCATTGGTACTTACATGGACCATGAGTTCTGGCTATTCACCCTCCCAATGAACACTGAGGACTCGAGCTGAGATATCCCAGACCATGGCACTCGGAAGGAAACATACCTTCCAGGAATCTTGTTCTCACCCACAGAGCCTCCTGTCCATTCCCCTAACTAACAATTCCCCTGTCACGACAGTGTGCCTCTTCTTCCTCCCCCTCCTCCAAGACACACAGCCAGACTTGGTGCTGCTATGACTCTCCTCTGTTAGGTCAACCCCCCCCCCCCCAAACAGTATTCAAAGTGATATATCCATTGTTGAGGGGATGGCCACAGGGGTACTTTGCATTAGCTCCTTCACCCCTTTCCCCTTCCTAACTGTCACCCAGATTCCTGCATCCTGCACCTTGGGTGTAACTACCTCTGGAGTTACATAAGGAATAGGAGCAGGAGTAGGCCATCCGGCCCTTCAAGCCTGCCCCACCATTCAATAAGATTATGGCTGATCTGTCTGTAAACTCAGCTCCATCAACCTGCCTTTTCCCCATAACCCTTAATTCCCCTACTATGTAAAAATCTATCTAACTGTATCTTAAATATATTTAGTGAAGAAGCCTCAACTGCTTCCCTGGGCAGAGAATTCCACAGATTCACCACTCTCTGGGAAAAACAGTTTCTCCTCATCTCTGTCCTAAATCTTCTCCTCTGAATCTTGAGGCAATGTCCCCTAGTTCTAGTCTCGCCTACCAATGGAAACAACTTTCTTACTTCTATCTTATCTATCCCTTTCAAAATTTTGAATGTTTCTATAAAATCTCCTCTCATTCTTTCTGAATTCCAGAGAGTATAGTCCCAGGTGACTCAATCTCTCCTCATAGGTTAACCCCTTCATCTCTGGAATCATCCTGGTGAACCTCCTCTGCACTGCCTCCAAAGCCAGTATATCCATCCTTAAGTATGGAGACCAGAACTGCACACAGTACTCAAGGTGCGGCCTCACCAGTACCCTGTATAGTCCCCTCTTCCTAATCATCAATGTAAATGGTAAACAGCTGCAGGCCCAGCACCAACCCCTGCATCACCCCACACACCACTGACTGCCAACTGGAGAAACACCCATTTATACCAACTCTCTGCCTTTTATTGGTTAACCAATACACTTCCTCCGACTCCATGCATCCGTATCTTATTTATAAGTCTCTTGTGCAGCACCTTATCGAATGCCTTCTGGAAATCCAAGTATACGACATCCACCTGTTCCCCCTCTATCCACTGCATTCATTATGTCCCCAAAGAACTCCAGTAAGTTTGCCAAACAGGACCTCCCCTTTCTGAATCCATGCTGCGTCTGTCTAATGGAACCACTCCCTTCTAAATGTTTTGCTATTTCTTCCTTAATGACAGCTTCAAGCATTTTCCTGACTACAGATGTTAAGCTAACTGGCCTATAGTTGCCCATTTTTTGCCTACATCCTTTTTTAAAAAGTGGCGTGACATTTGCTGTCTTCCAATCTGCCGGGACCTGCCCAGAGTCGAGAGAGTTTGGATAAATGATTACCTACACGTCTACTATAACCTCCGCCAATTCCCTCAGCACCCTAGGATGCATCCCATCACGACCAGGGGACTTAACTAGCTTCAGGCCTTCTGGTTTGCTCATCACTATCTCTTTAGTGACAGTGATTTTATCGAGGTTCTCACCTCCCATTTCAGCCATAACATTATTTTTTGGCATATTAGACGTGTCCTCCACTGTGAAGACCAACACAGAATAATTGTTCAGTTCCAGCTCCAGCTCCTTAACACGGATTGTTAGAAGCTGCAGCTAGATGCACTTCTCCCAGTTGTAGTCGTCAGGGACACTGATGGTTTCCCTGCCTTCCCACATCCCATAAGAGGAACATTCCACTATCCTGCCTGACATCTGTACTGTCAAAGCTGAGCAGATATAAAGAAGGGAAGGGGGAAAAAAACTTAACCTTGAGCTTTTCTTTCCTTTGCTTTCTCAGTCTGAAACCTCTCTTCACAGACACCTCAAAGAGCTAAAGCCTCAAGATCACTCTGACTTCACTCAGACGATGGCTGCTGCACTTGACCCTTCCTTCCTTTAATTTGCTCTTGCTAATCAATGTCAAACACTGATTGGTCACTGGTTGAAGCTCTTTTTTGCTGCATCGACCCACTGCTGCCTTTTGTATTTGGGTAGTGGACCTGAGTGAATCCCTTCCTTCCGGTATCCGGATTGGTCCCTGGTTAAAGCTCTTTTTTTTAGTAGTAGTACTGCTGCTACTTCAAACTCTTCCATCATTTGTGACTACAAGTCAAGAATATGATGGAACACTCGGTACTGCCTCTGAAAAAAGCACAGATCCAATAACACCACGATCACAAAACCAGTAAGTAAGGACAGTGTTGATTCTGTGAGGGAGAAACTGCAGAATGAATAATGGGAAAATAAATAGCACAGCCTGAGCAAATATTTTACATCGACCTTCAAGTTGCAAGGTGCTAAAAGTATTGCATAATTGTAGAAAATATGGAGGCAAAAAAAGGATAAGAAACTTTAAACAATTGTGTTTACATTGTGGGAAGTAGTACCAGGGTGGATCCCCTGGACTCGCTAGCTATGGCTACAGAACTAAAGTTGGATACTGGAATAATACCTGTATCAATTCTGTTCTTCGGAAGTTCCTCAGATTCCAGGTACTGTACATCATGGTTGGAAAACAACAAATGTAATGGCCCATTCAAAAAAAAAAGGAGACAAATCAAGAAACTATAATATCTTATTGGGGAGAAATTGGCATCTTTTACAGCCATAACAAGATATGCAGAAAATCAAAATATGGTCCTATGAAAGGAAAATCATGTTTGAAGTCATGAGGGGTGGATGAAAGAACCAGATGTGGTGCACTTATATTTCAAAACATTGAGACCAGGAGCTCAACTGTTCACAGTGATGAAGGTGAAGGCATAGCACGTATTGTAATCAAATTTGCTGCAAAGATAAGAAAGCAAGTTATGAGAGGGAGTCAAACATTTGCAGAGAATAGATGGGTTAAGTGAATGAGCAAAAATTTAAGCAACACAGCTAACTGCTGGAGGAACTCAGCAGGCCAGGCAGCATCCAGGAAAAGAGTACAGTTGATGTTTCAGGCCAAAACCCTTTGGCAGGACTGGAGAAGAAAATGCTGAGGAGTAGATTTAAAAGGTTGGTTGCGGGGGGGGGAGGAAGAGAGAGAAACAGAAGGTGATAGGTGAAACCTGAAGGGGGACAGATGAAGTAAAGAGCTGGGAAGTAAATTGGTGAAAGACAGGAGGCCATGGAAGAAAGAAAAGGAGGGAGAGGTACCAGAGGGAAACAATGAGTGGGCAAGGAGATAAGGTGAGAGAGGGAAAGGGGGATGGGAAATGGTGAAGGGGTGGGGGGAGCATTACCAGAAGTTTGAGAAATCAATGTTCCTGCTATTAGGTTGGAGGCTACCCAAATGGAATATAAGGTATTGTTCCTCCAACCTAAGTGTGGCCTCATCATGACAGTGGGGGAGGCTGTGGATAGTGGATAGAGGCGGTATGCGAATGGAAAGTAGAATGGGAATGGAAAGTAGAATTAAAATGGATGACCACTTGAAGGTCCCGCCTTTTCTGGTGCTCAGCGAAGCAGTTTCCTAGTCTACATCAGGTCTCACTGTTAATACAGGAGGCCACAACAGGAACGCTGGACACGGTATACGACTCCAACAGACTCACAGGTGAAGTGTTGCTTCACCTTGAAGGACTGTTTAGGGCTCTGAATAGTAGTGAGGGAGGAGATGTTGGGACAGGTGTAACACTTGTTCCGCTTGCAAGGATAAGTGCCAGGAGGGACATAAGTGGGGAGGGATGAATGGACAAGCGAGTCGCGTAAGATCCCTCTAGAAAGTGGGGGAGGGGTGGGTAAACCCATCGGAGATAGCTGAAGTTTTGGAGAATTATGTGCTGGCGACGGGGTGGTAGGTGTGTTGGTGAGCAAAAATTTAGTAGGGAACATGATGTTGGGAAAATGTGAGGTTTCCACCTTGGTAAAATAATTAGAAAAACAATGTGTAAATGCAGAGACTATAGAGTGATTTGGTACAGGTGGATGTGGTTGAAACACAGCAGCTAGTTACAAAATCAAATAGACTGCTGACATTTGCTTTTTGCAAAGGGGCTGGAATATAAAAGCAAAAAAGTTTTGGTAAAATTGGTCAGAACACTGTCGAGACTCCAGCTGTAATATTGCCTTCCCTTTTGTCTCCCAAATCAAAGGGGAGGGATTGCTTGCATTGGAGGCCATTCAGAGAAGGTTCACTAGACTGACTGCAAGAATGAAGAGTTTTTAAGACTGAGCTTAAACTCTTTCAGTTTAGGAAAAGACATTAATTGGAGCTTAAGAGATCCTAAGAGGTTATATCCTGTGAGGACATTTCCTTTTGTGAGGGTATCTGGTATTTGGGGTCTTAGATTTAGAATAAGAAGTTGTCCATTTAAGACCAGTAAGGAGGGTTTTTACTCAAGAGGTCATGAATCTTTTGAATTCTCTACTGCTAGGGTCTGTGGAGGAGCTGTCATTGAATACATTTATAGCTGAAATAGGGGGATAGAGGATGATAGGAAATGCACACGAAGCTGGACGTATGTCTATGGTTAGATGGGGGGAGCAGGCTCATTAGGCTACACAGCCAGCACCATTTATTTCATTTCAACTTTGTAACTATATGAAAATGGAGAGAAAAATCAACATCTGGATAAAGGCACCACACAAGGTTGAGGTTCGGTTTTCCAGTTGCCCTGACTGATGGAATAGGTGAACATTTTTCAGACCTGGGAATGGAAAATGGTGCAAAGTTCTCTTTCCTGCTCATTTCTCAATGACTCCCGTATCACTTCTTGTAAATAACAGGCATTTGTGCTCCTCAATTGAAAGGCTTGTTGATGTTGTCGATAGGCAAGCATGTGGAACAGTGTCACAGGCAGGGCATGGGAAAGGTCCCAGCACAGTAAGAGCTTTCCCTGTTCTGAATGAGGAAGTAGGAAAAGGAGCATGCATGCTAGTCAGTGTGTTAATCACCAAACCCCAATGACAGGAGAAGGGGATTGAAACTGAAGTATCTTATTCTTGAAATGTAATCTGGGTATTAAAAATATGTAACATCAAGCCTGGAGTAGAAAAGTCATTTTGAAGAATTACCTGATTCAACTTTACATTTACCAGAAGTTTCTCAAATCTGACAATTTCCATAATTTGATGTATATTGCACGGTTTAGGGACTTGACTTGGTAACACCCTGTGCCTAGTTCTCTTAAAGGCCATGGTTTGGAAGAAAGCCTGTACTGGGAACCATGCTTCCTGGAATACAGATAAGGGACAGGTCGGCTAATGTCAACATTTTAAGAAGGATGAGACGATTAAGTCATGTCACTGCCACCAGAGGAATCAATGCAGGACAAGTTGGTGAAGTAGGATATTGGCCTTCATATATCAAAGTATTGAGCACAGGAGTTGTTATGTTATGTGGAAGTTGTATAAGATATTGAAGCTTGACTTGGAGCGTTGTGTGCTCCAAAATATGTAAGAATGTTTCTGGGACGTGAGGACCTGCGTTTCAGGGAAAGACTGAATAGGTTTAGACTATTTCCTTCTGGAGTGTAGGAGAATGAAGGGAGAATTGATTGAGATATACAAAATTATGAGATATATAGATCAGAGGTTTCAAAGGTACATTTAATGTCAGAGAAATGTACACAATATACATCCTGAAACACTTTTTCTTTGCAACCATCCACGAAAACAGAGTGCCCCCAAAGAATGAATGACAGTTAGAACCCCACAGCTCCCCCCTCCCCCGTGCAAGCAGCAGCAAAGCAACAATTCCCCCCTTCCCCACCAGCAAAAAAAAAAGCATCTGCACCCACCACCGAGCACTCAAGTGTGCAGCAAAGCATCAGCAAAGACACAGACTTGGAGTACCTCAAAGACTACTCATTCACCCGGTATTCCATTCTACAGGATCTCTCTCTCCCTAATAAGGGAGAAAGAGGTGTCTTTGTTTCACAGCGAGAGGAGAGACATGACAAACAACTCGCAGATTTATGATGTTAAGAGTCCATTGCATCGCTTTTTCCGAGCTCTGTGCCCAAAGAACTTGGGTCTCTGGGCACATAATCAGCTAGCTGCTTTCGATCTTCCGTCTCCCACAATACCCCAGATTCCTGCAGAGACACCAACCTTCAGTCTACCCATCTCCAGAGCCATAAGATCCCGGAACTCTGAAGGCAAGCTAATCTCTTCAGCCGCATCCTTGGCATATCCAATAATGGCCAGTCGTGAAACCCCAAGAGCAGGTCCCATACCCGCAAAGAACCAAAGTTAGCGTGTAACTCCAGGTCAAGGTCTTCAAAAGAACCGTGAAAGGGAAGAATAGAGACATTGAAGATGGAAATAGATAAGGTAAATGCAAGCAGGCTTTTTCTACTGGGGTTGGGTTAGGAGTGAAGGTGGAATGTTTCAGGGGAACATAAGGGAGTCATCTTCACTCAGAGGACGGTGAGAGTGTGGAACAAGCTTTCAGAGAAAGTGGTGGATTCAGGTTCATTGTCAACATTTAAGAGATTTGGATAAGTACATGGATGGGAGGTATGGAGGGCAATGGTCTGGGTGCAGGTCAATGGGACAAGGCAGAATAATAGTTCAACACAGACTAGATGGGCTGAAGGGCCTGTGCTGTGGTGTTCTTTGACATCGCAAGGCCACTTCACTAAGGCCAGAGATGGGGAGGAGTATTGATCATGTTGAATCGGGGGTGAGGAATTATTCAGAGTTTGTCTACTTCTTCTTGGTTCATTAATGGGATAAGGGAAAAGGGAACATTTGTCTCCCTTGAAGTGGAGTACAGTGGATTCCAGATATTAGGACAATTCAGGACCAGTACATTTTGGCCAAATTAAGTGGTTGCTCTAATTAGCCAAAGTTACATGAAAATAGTTGAGAAAAAAGACAAACTGCTGTTTAACTGAGTAACAGTATCTATTTAAAAGAAGTAAAGAATAAATTAGAACACTATTGATACTACAACAGTACTATAAAACTGTATTAGTTCCCAATGGTTATCAATAGAGGAATTCATCTAGTGTACACTGATAAGTTGTTCTTAGTGATTGTAAATTAACAAAATCAGCACAGACACCTAGTGCAGATAATGGACTGTCTTCATACAATACTTTGATGATTGCATCCTACATATCTTCATTTTCATTGTAACATTCAAGATGATTGTTGGTATCTTCAAGCTCTTAGTAGTTACTAACTTCTTTAAGTAGTGAAATCATTTCATTTTCACTCCTGGCTGTTTCTGGCAGCTCCAAGCCAGAATGCTTGAAACCACAGGTAGGAAAACAGTTCTGAATTGTCTTACTGCTTATTTCTCGCCAACTATCATTGACAAAAATCGCCACTTTTTGAACACAAGCATACACACTTGATGCTATTTAAAAACTGTTCACTCTAAGCAAGTGGTAGTGCCTAACAGCCACACACAAGTGCATGCCATGGACCTAGTTAGAAACTGTTTAGCAATGGTCACCTGTCCCAATTAAGCAGAATAGTATCCCAAATAAATACCCAGATTTTTTTTGATTAGTTTTTGTTCTTGAAGATTTCTCTCAAATAAGTAGCTGGCCCAATTAACTGATGGCCCAATTAACTGATGGCCTAATTAACTGGAATGTACTGTTCATGCATTCAGGGGTGGGGCAGGGTTTGAGGGAGTGGTTGGTGTAGTGGTGGGTAGCTAAGTCTTCCCACTGACCAATATGAGGTAATCACCACATCTGCTCTGCGTCCCATCAGTGAGGCTCCAACTACACCAGTTAGGTCCTCCCCTCTGGTGGGAGAATCTGCAGATCTCACACCTTTCATCTGTTAGCTGAGGACCCACAGAACTGAAATGGAATCAGGTCATCCTTAGTGCTCAAGGAACTGGTTGAGAAGAAGATTCTTCTTATGTACAGTGATTAGACAGCTCCAGGTAAGATCACATTTAGGCTTTATGCAGCTGCAGCATTATTTCCATTCCTTTGTACGTCAGATCTTCAAGTTAGACATTTCAAAGTTCAAGGTAAGTTTATTATTAAAGTATATACACGTCACCATATACAGCCCTGAGATTTGTTTTCCTGCAGGGAATCACGGTAAATGCAAGAAACACAACAGAGGCAATGACAGACCACAACCCGACAGGGCAGTAAGCCAACAAGCTTTTCACTCCACTGTTTCTAGTTTTTCCACCATCAGAAATAGCTGTTTTACTAAAGTGAAATCCAAAGTGGAGCCTCGTGAGTTCAAAGGGAATGGAGTCTTTGTGAGTACTTCTATCTGGCATTGGTGCAACTACAGAGGAAAAACTGAAACTTAAACAAAACTGCAGTTGAAAAGGAACTTGTATGGCTGTTTATTGTGAAGATTACAAACTTTTATTGTGGAAATCAAACCACTCATGGATTTCCTTTTGACTGCATATCCTGACAATTTGAATTCTAGCTAGGAGACAGAAAGCTGCAGATGTGGAAGTATTAATTAAAAACAAAACAAAAAAATCTAAGAATACTCAGAAGATCCAGCAGTGTCTGGAGATAAAGGACCAATTTCTGGGGTTGACATGATTGGATAAATTCTCTTGACCAAGACTGATTTTACGTGCAGACATGCTGTGCTACATCAGTTTTTCGAACTTCCAGTAATGGCTCCCTTCCTCACCATTCCCATTTCTCTGTCATCTTTATCTCCTTATCTATCACCCCCCCCCACCCCCAGTGCTCCACCCCCTTCCCTTTCTTCCATGGCCTTCTGTCCTTTCCTGTCAGATCTCTCCTTCTCCAGCCCTTTCTCTCTTTCACCCATCGATTTCCCAGCTCCTTACTTCATCCCTACCCCCCCCCACTGGATTTCACCTATCACCTACTATCTTGTATCTTTCCTCTGCCCCCCCCCCCCCATCCTCTTTATCTGACCTCATCTTTTTTCTCCAGCTCTGATGAAGGGTCTCGGCCCAAAATGTCAACTGTTTACTATTTTTCATATATGCTGCTTGGCCTGCTGAGTTCCTCCAGCACTTTGTGTGTGTTGCTTGAGTTTCCAGCATCTGAAGATTTTCTTTTGTTTGTACATAAGAACAGAAGAAATAGGAGCAGGAGTAGGCCATCAGGCCCATCGAACCTGCTCTGCCATTCAATAAGATCATGGCTGATCTGGTGATGGACCCATCTCCACCTACCTGCCTTTTCCCCCATAACCCTTAATTCCCCTACTACGCAAAAATCTATCCAACCTTGTCTTACATACAGTTACTGAGGTAGCCTTCACTGCTTCATTGGGCAGAGAATTCCACAGATTCATCACTCTTTAGGAAAAGCAGTTCCTCCTCATCTCCGTCCTAAATCTACTCCCCGGAATCTTGAAGATATATCCCCTGGTTTGAGTCTCACCTACTAGTGGAAACACCATCCCTTTCATAATTTTATATGTTCTATAAGATCTCCTTCCTCTCATTCTTCTGAAATCCAGTGAGTACTGACCCAGGTGACTCAATCTCTCCTCATAGTCTAACACCCCTCATCCCTGGAATCAACCTAGTGAACCTCCTCTTCACTTCCTCAAGTAAGGAGACCAGAAATGCACGCAGAACTCCAAGTGCGGCCTCAGCACACCCTGTACAGTTGGAGCATAACCTCCCTGCTCTTAAATTCAATCCCTCTAGCAATGAAGGCCAACATTCAATTTGCCTTCTTGATAGCCTGCTGCACCCGCAAACCAACCTTTTGTGATTCATACACAAGCACTCCCAAGTCCCTCCGCAGAGCAGCATGCTGCAATTTTTTACCATTTAAATAATAATCTGCTCTTTCATTTTTCCTTCCAAAGTGGATGACCTCACATTTACCAACATTGTACTCCATCTGCCTGACCCTTGCCCACTCACTTAACCTACCTATATCTTTCTGCAGACTCTCTATATCTTCTGCACAATTTGCTTTTCTGCTCAACTTAGTATCATCAGCAACTTAGATACTGTACACTACACTCAATCCTCTCCTCCAGATTGTTAATATATATCGTGAACAATTGTAGACCCGGCACTGACCCCTGCGACACACCGCTCACCATTGGATTGCCAACTAGAGTAACACCCATTGTCCCTACTCTCTGCTTTCCATTAGTTAACCAATCCTCTATCCGTGCTAATACATCACCCCCAACTCTCTGCATCCTTATCTTATGGATAAGTCTTCTAATTGGCACCTTATCGAATGCCATCTGGAAACCCAAGTAAATAATGTCCATTTGTTCCCCTCTTTCCACTGCATTTGTCATATCCTCAAAGAACTCCAGTAAGTTTGTTGAACAGGACCTGCCTGTGTTGAATCCATGCTGCGTCTGCATGATGGATCCATTTCTTTCCAGATGCCTCGCTATTTCATCTTTAATGATAGCTTCAAGCACTTTCCCAACTACAGATGTTAAACTAACTGGCTTTTGCCTACATCCTCTTTTGAACAGTGGCATGACATTCACCATCTTCCAATCGGCCGGGACCTGCCCAAGTCCAGAGAACTTTGGTAAATTATCACCAAAGCCTCTATTATAACTTCTGTCAGTCCCACAAGTTTGCTCAGCACCATCTCTTTAGTGATAGCTATTGTATTGAGGCCCTTACCTCCCTTTGCATCCATAACATCTCTCTTTGACAAGTTAGATGTGTCCTCCACCATGAAGACCTCATTACCCAATATCAATTCCTCTTTCTCATCCTCCAAGGGACCCACATTCATTTTAGCCACCTTTTTCTACTTTATATAATTATAAAAATCTTTTACTATCCGTTTTTATATTTTGTGCCAGTTTATTTTCATAACCTAGCTTCCCTTTCTTTATTGTTCGCTTATTGGTTCTTTGTTGCTTTTTAAAGTTTTCCCAATCTTCCAGTTTCCCACTACTCTTGGTGACTTTCTATGTATGAGTTTTTAGTTTGTTGCCTTCTTTTATTTCCTTAGTTATCCAAGGCTGGCTCTCCCCACCCTTACTGTCCTTGTGTTTAACTGTAATATACTTTTGTTGAGCACCCTGAAAAACCTCTTTGAAAGTCTTCCACTATTCCTCAACTGTTCCACTGCCTCCCTCATCCCACTATTGTCTCCATTGTTTAGGCATAATACACTGGTTACAGATTGAACTATTGCACCCTCTACTTGTATAAGGAAGTATGATCATTCTTTCCAAGAGGATCCCTAACTACAAGATCATTAATTTTACCTGTCTCATTGCATAGGACCAGATCTAAGATAGCACGTTCCCTTGTGTGTTTAGTAACATGCTGTTCAAGAAAGCTATCAAGACTCCTCAAGATTGCCTTGATCAACTTGATTCACCCAATCTACATGCAAGTTAAAGTACCCCTGATAACTGCTGTTCCATTCTTATATGCCTCAGTTTCTCTGTTTATTGTCTGTGCCACTGTAATGTTATTATTCAGTGGCCAATAGACAACTCCCACCAGTGATTTGTTTCCCTTTACTATTCCTGTCTCTACCCAAATGGATTAATTCCACCTCAGGCCAATGACAAGCAGGCTTTAGATGATCTGAGCAATGGGATCAACATGCACCTAACAGCGCACCCTAACGCCTTCATCATCATTTTGGAAGATTTTAACCAGGTCAGTCTGAAAAAATCACTAAACAATTACCATCAGCATATCACTTGCAATACCAGAGGAAACAACACACTGGACTATTGTTACACCACTATCAAGAATGCCTACCATGCTATTCCACACCCTCACTTCAGGAAGTCTGATCACCTGCCTGTACTTCTACTCCTTGAGTATAGGCAGAGACTGAAGACTGCAGCACCAGTAGTGAGGACCAAGAAGGTTTGGACAAGGGAAGGACAGGAGCGCCTACAGGACTGCTTTGATTTGGTGGACTGGACTGTATTCAGGGATTCATCTTAGAACCTGGATGAGTTTTTTGCTGTTGTTACCGACTTCTCTAAAACCTGTGTGGATGAGTGTGTGCCTACAAAGACTTACTGTACATTCCCAAATCAAAAGCTGTAGATGAACCAGGAGGTATGTCATCTACTGAAGGCTAGATCTGTGGCATTCAAGTCTGGCGACCCAGGCCTGTACCAGAAAACCAGGTATGACTTGCGGAGGGCTATTTCAAGGGTGAAGAGACAATTTCAAATGAGGTTGGAGGCGACATCAGATGCACGGCAACTCTGGCAGGGTCTGCAAGACATTACTTCCTACAAAGTGAAACCCAATAGCATGAATGGCAGCGATGCTTCACTACCAGGTGAACTTAATGCCTTCTATGCATGTTTTCAAAGAGAGAACACAACTACAAATGTGAAGATCCCTGCTGCACCTGATGACCCTGTGATCTCTGTCTCAGAAGATGATGTTAGGCTGTCTTTAAAGAGAGTGAACCCTCTCAAGGCATAAGGTCCCGATGGAGTACCTGGTATTGCTCTGAAAACCTGTGCCAACCACCTAGTGGGAGTATTCAAGGACATTTTCAACCTCTCACTGCTATGGGCAGAAGTTCCCACTTGCTTCAAAAAGGCAGCAATTATACCAGTGCCGAAGAAGAATAATGTGAGCTGTCTTAATGACTATCACCTGGTAACACTCACAGCTACAGTGATGAAATGCTTTGAGAGGTTGGTCATGACTAGACAGAACTCCTGCCTCTGCAAGGACCTGGACCCATTGCAGTTTGCCTATTGCCACAATAGGTCAATGGCAGACACAATTTCAATGGCTTTCCACATGGCTTTAGACCACCTGGACAACACAAACACCGGCTATAGTCCAGCATTTAATACCATCATTCACACAATCCTGATTGAGAAGTTGCAGATCCTGGTCCTCTGTACCTCCCTCTGCATTTGGATCCTCGACTTCCTAACTGGAAAACCACAAGCTGTGTGGATTGGTGATAACATATCCTCCTCGCTGACAGTCAACATTGGCGTGCCTCAGGGATGTGTGCTTAGCCCACTGCTCTACTCTCTATATACACATGACAGTGTGGCTAGGCATAGTTCAAATACCAGCTATAAATTTGCTGAAGATACAACCATTGTTGGTAGACTCTCAGGTGGTGACGAGAGGGCGTACAGGAGTGAGATATGCCAACTAGTGGAGTGGTGCTGCAGCAACAACCTGGCACTCAACGTCAGTGAGATGGAAGAGCTGATTGTAGACTTCAGGAAGGGTAAGACGAAGGAACACATACCAATCCTCATAGAGGGATCAGAACTGAAGAGAGTGAGCAGTTTCAAGTTCCTGGGTGTCAAAATCTCTTAGGATCTAACGTGGTCCCAACATATTGATGTATTTATAAAGAAGGCAAAACAGCAGCTATACTTCATTAGGAATTTGAAGAGATTTGGTGTGTCAACAAATACACTCAAAAACTTCTATAGATGTACCGTGGAGAGCATTCTAACAGGCTGCATCACTGTCTGGTATGGAGAGGCTATTGCACAGGACCGAAAGAAGCTGCAGAGGGTTGTAGATCTAGTCAGCTCCATCTTGGGTACTAGCCTGCAAAGTACTCTACTCAGAACAACTTTAGGTAGCAGTGTCTCAGAACGGCAGCGTTCTGTATTAAGGACCCAGGGCATGCCCTTTTCTCACTGTTACCATCAGGTAGGAGGTACAGAAGCCTGAAGGCACACACTCAGCTATTCAGGAACAGCTTCTTCGCCTCTGCCAACCGATTCATATATGGACATTGAACCCTTGGACACTACTTCATTTTTTAAATACAGTATACAGTATTTCTGTTTTTTGCACGGTTTTTAAATCTATTCAATATACGTATACCGTAATTGATTTACTTATTTATTAATATTATTATTTCATTTATTTTTTCTATATTATAGTATGCATTGCATTGAACTGCTGCTGCTAAGTTAACAAATTTGATAATAAATCTGATTCTGATTCAATATTCTGCTCCTCAGATTTTGTATCGTCTCTCACTATCGCCTTGATCTCATCCTTAATTAAGAGCACTGCCCCACCTCCCTTACCTTCCTGCCTATCCTTCCATATTATTTGGTATCTTTGGGTATTTAATTCCCAATCCTCTCCACCCTGCATCCACATCTCTGTAATTAATGGCTACTAATTTGTACTGATTTGTGACAGTAGACGAGCCTAATAGACTCACAGGTGAAGTGTCGCCTCGGCTGGAAGGACTGTCTGGGGCTTTTTGACACAGTCCTGAGATTTCTATTTGCAGAGATGTTGGCTGAGTTTTTTCCAGCATTTCTTGCGTCCCTGAGCTCATTCGCCGCGAAGGCTCCTCTGGGAGGCGCGGCAGAGCTGGCGGGAGGGGGCGCAGTCGCGGGAGTCTCGCTGGGCGCGGACGCCGCCGACTGACGCTGCGACAAGATGGCGGTGACCTCCAGCGGGCTGGCGTCGGCTGTCCGGATGGATTGATCGCGGGGCAGAGGAGCGCGGGGTTTGGGTGTTACAAGCGTGGCGACCGCGTTGGATGCGGCGCGGTTAATTTATCCTTGAGTGCGTGCACTGATCGCGGGTTCCTATTCCTGCAGAGAAGAGGTGAAGATATTTATCCCAGGAGGGGGAGAGGTTGAGGGTGTTTATTCCTGCAGGGAGGGAAGGGTGCGGGTATTTATTCTGAGAGGGACCCAGCAGACTGCGAGGATGAAGTTGAAGGATATAACGCGCTGGAACTTGCGGGTGTCATTGGTCTACGCGATTGGCATATGGACCCTGTTCGGTACCTACGCCTACCTACAGACGAAGAGAAAAGAAGAGAAGGTTTTGGTCGAGAGCAGTAGCGAGATTTCTGCAGGTAAAAGTAACTGGTGCGGAATAAATGCTCCCCCCCCCCCACACACACACACTCGTGTACTACGCAGCTACTATAGAATACTACACCTTCACATTATCCCATCAGATACTGAATATATCCCCCATTGCCCTTGGTAAGAGGCGCAAATGTGCAATATAGCCAGTAGAAGGTAAATTTTAACCCATGTAACATGCCGGCTAGTGCCAGATAGCTCTTTTGTCCACACTTTCCCTGCACCTTGTAGTGAAAAATCGTCCCTATGTCTTGCCATCAACCATCCCAGTCTATTCCTAATTCTGCGTAGTTAAAATGTGGAACGTGTGTCCAAACGTATAGAGTTGCATAACATGGAAACAGATTCTTCAATTCCTTTCCCATTCTTCAAATTGTCCAAATGTCTTTTAAAAGCTGTTAATTGTTCCTGCCTCAGGTTAACGTGTTCATTGCTTGAATTGTGTATGTGTTGGGGGTAAATTTGAAGGGTAATAAAATAGGTGTGGAGTAGCGTTAGAATAAATGACTACTCTGTGGATTCACTAGACTGAA
The DNA here is from genome assembly GCF_963921235.1 of Mobula hypostoma. Lineage (NCBI taxonomy): Eukaryota > Metazoa > Chordata > Chondrichthyes > Myliobatiformes > Myliobatidae > Mobula > Mobula hypostoma. The sequence goes on along the minus strand of NC_086104.1, from coordinate 88,121,041 downwards.
AGGCCTGTTTCTGTACAATATGATTCCGTGAAAACCTATTAAAATAAGAGGACAGGTCATTCAAGACAGATAAGAAGACATTTCTTCACCCAGAGGATGGTGGATTTTTGAAATTCACACCCAAGGTGGTTATGGAGGCCTATTTGCTGGGTATATTGAATATATAGATTTAAAGTCTTTTTTTGGGTATTAAAGAAATCACAAGGAATGTGGGATTTCTTAGGAAAGTGGTACTGAGGTGAATGGTCAGCTATGTTCTTAATTGAAACATGAAGCAGGCATGAGGGGCCGATTAGCTTACTTCTGACGTTTGGTATGTTCTTTATATCTTTGGATACCATCCTCTGATAGCATTATATACAGTATATGTATTTTTAACCAAGTCTTCGTACTGTGTTTTTGACCTTTATTTGTTGAGTATAACCCCTACACTCTTCATCTATGTAAACTGTACAGTTTTGGACCAATCTTAAAAAACATGTACTCGGGGCTAAAAGCACCCCTATTTTTCTATACAAAATTGTTGATTAGTCTTTCCTCTCTTTTCGTTAGAAGACCCTCAAAAGGAAGACCAAAATACTGAGGAGCGGAAAAGGAAAACCAATAAAGACTTTATAGAGACTCGTGTTGTTGTCAAGGAAGGTTTTATCCCCTTTTCAACCAGAATCTACAACTATGGAAAGTCTTTCTTTGAGACTTCGTCTGATAATTCATCAGAAAATTAGAATTCGTAAGAGTGACTTGTTCCAGCAGCATTGTAAAACACTGGTTCTTTGATCTTCCATGATACACCAAGGACTCTTCATACCACATGTCTCAATCTCTAGCCCTGATACAGAGTTTCAACTCAAAATGTCAAACAGTTCCTTTCCCTCCCACAGATAACTGCTCAACCTGCTGAGTTCCTCCAGCAGATTGTTTGTCGCACTCGGTCTGTGAAGTTGCCTTGCAATGTGTAAACTTCAGTTGACCTCTAGCTGTCTGTTATAGTTGGACTTCTATAACAGTTGCTTTGTTATGCTGGACAGAGGTGCCCTGTTGTTCAGAACACTCAAGCGTCCATTGTGTTGCTACTGTGCTAATATCTCCTGGACTGTGCCATTGAGAGAACAAAGGTATTTAGAGGTTGTTGCTGCAAACATTTTCGCATGAAGGTTTGATTTTTATTTTTGCAAATATATAATCAACCTCCAGAACAGCATTTCAAAGTTAACTTGTTATCAAGTACATATGTTACAATCTACTACCCCGATTCATTTTCTTGCAGGCATTCACAGTAGAACAATGAAATGCAATGGAATCAATTTCAAAAAGCTACACACAAAGACTGACAAACATCCAATGTGCAAAAGAAGATGAACTGCAAATACAAAAACAAACAAACAAATAATACTGAAAACATGGATTATTTTTAGAGTCTGTGAAAGTGAGTCCAAGGTGCTTGTAAATGCGAGCCACTTTTCTTCCTTTTATTCCTCTTACCCAGACCTGGGTGATCTGCTGCCATTACAATATTTTTATAATTTAAAAGAATGATAAATACAATTGCAATTTGATGAGCTGAACTGTTAAGTGCCTGTTGTTATGAGATCATTTTATTAAATTGAGACCTTATCAAATTAACCATTTTACACTGGTTTAAAAATGGGAAATTGATTCATGCTGCACCCTTGTATATAATATTCATTTGTGATGTGTCATGAAAGAGCAAGTTCAGAATTTATTTTTAAATTATGAAGCAATCACCTAATCTGTTGTGAGCTGAAGTCAATTAAAGGTGCTTCAACATCCAGATTTAAATCTGCACATGCCTGTAATTTGATCTTTGTGTTACTTTTCGTTCTGGAGTTCTGCCACTTTTGTCTCTTCTCATCCAAGGACTAAAGTTGTGGACATTTGCTGCTGTCCTGGTAACTTGCCATGTTCTACCCAATTCTGTGAATAAAGCAATGAGCACAGCCATACAACTAAAAATGTTATTACAGGCGTAAGACTGGAGGGGTTTAATTGACCTAGAAAGTAAGTGTAGGATTTGGATAACCCAGCTCATTGTTTCTGTATTTTTGATATTGAAGATTTTAACCTCTTGACTACTTTAAAGATTACGGGTATATTTAGTAGCTAAGGCCTTGACAACCCTTGGAGTGGGGTGGAGGTTGTCAGGTACTCTAGGATTCTGAATTTTGTGCTGATATATAGTACTGTGCAAACATATTAGGCACATATATATAACCAGCATGCCTAAGGCTTTTGTACAGTACTGTATTTGTCAAGGTGGAGCGGACAGCGAGTTTGTAAATCTGGCGGGAGCAAAGGATGTTGGGATAGTGAGGGTGGAGACCGTGGGACCGGTGGCAGAGAAGTATTGGCGCAGGTGCATACACATCCAGCCCTGAGACACCAGCAAAGGTAATTTGATTCCCAACAATTGGTTTATTGTTCATTGCGGAATATCTCTCTGGTGCTTCCTGCTCTCTCCCCTCTCCCCTTTTCCTAACCATGATTCCCCTCTCCCTGCCCCTGCCCCTGCCCCTTCCCACTCTCAGTCCACAAGAGAGACCCATATCAGAATCAGGTTTATCATCACTCATGTCTATCGTGAAATGTGTCTTTTTTTCCCCCCAGCAGCAGCAGTACAGTGCAAAACTGCTACTGGCCTGTGCAAAAGTCTGGGCACCCGAGCTGTGTACTGTATATGTGCCTAAGACTTTTCCACAGCATTGTACATTGTTGATGGAGGAGTTTTAGTACAAGTATGTCAGCAGGTTTATGTTATATTGCAGTTGTTATGCAGCCTTCAGGTAATGTCTCACCAATGGGTCAGCACAACTGTTCATTGAATGCAGTTTGGTGCATTCAATCCATTACACACTTCAGCATAAGTTAAACTTTATGCTTGCATGAAACTCCTTGGGGGGGGGAGAGAGAAGCAGATAGTAAAGAGCACCCTTGTAATGTTTGCTAGTGTAATAATGTTTTTAAAAAATGCCATGAATTTATAGAGCAAATTTCACATTCATTTCAAGATTTTACAACTAATGATGTACAGTGTTGTACGTTAGGAAATGCAGCAACTAGTTTGGATACAGAAAGCAACATAATATTGACATGCAAACATGAGAATCTGCAGATGCTGGAAATTCAAGCAACACACACAAAATGCTGATGAATGCAGCAGGCCAGGCAGCAGCTATAGGAAGGTGTACAGTCGACATTTCGGGCCGAGACCCTTCGTCAGGACTAACTGAAAGAAGAGATAGTAAGAGATTTGTAAGTGGGAGGGGGAGTGGGAGATCTGAAATGATAGGAGAAGACAGGAGGGGGAGGGATGGAGCTAAGAGCTGGAACTTTGATTGGCAAAAGGGATACAAGGCTGGAGAAGGGAGAGGATCATAGGACGGGAAGCCGAGGGAGAAAGAAAGGGGGAGGGGAGCCCAGAGGAAGATGGAGAGCAGGCAAGGAGTGATTGTGAGAGGGACGGAGAGAAGGAAAAAAAAGTTGGGGGTGGGGAGAAATAAAGATAAACAAGGGATGAGGTAAGAAGGGGAGGAAACATTGATTTCTCTAACTTCCGTTAATGCCCCTCCTCCCCTTCTTACCCCATCCCTTATTTAATCCCCCCTTTTTTTTCTTCTCTCTCTGTCCCTCTCACAATCACCCCTTGCCTGCTCTCCATCTTCCTCTGGGCTCCCCTTCCCCTTTCTTTCTCCCTAGGCCTCCCATCCCATGATCCTTTCCCTTCTCCAACTCTGTACCCCTTTTGCCAATCAACTTTCCAGCTCTTAGCTTCTTCCCTCCCCCTCCTGTCTTCTCCTATCATTTCAGATCTTCCCCTCCCCCTCCCACTTTCAAATCTCTTACTATCTCTTTTTTCAGTTAGTCCTGATGAAGGGTCTCGGCCTGAAATGTCAACTGTACTCCGTCCTATAGATGCTGCCTGGCCTACTGTGTTCCACCAGCGTTTTGTGATAATATTGACATGACTGGTTCTTGTTGAGTGAGGAATATATATTCAGTAGGGCAATAGGGATCACTGCTGTGCTCTTCAAAACGTGATGTGTTATCTACATTTGGGTGAACAATCAAGCATTGGTTTAACGCCTCAGGCAAAAGATGACACCCTATTTGCAAGAATGACATGCACTGAGACACAGCAAACTTGACAGTCGAAACGAAAGGTTGGTTCGTCCCACTGCTCCGCCAGATGTACTCTGCACAAACAAGTTTCTGTAGCCCCAACACAATTCTGCCAAACCACAATGCAAGGTGCTGGTACTCCCATTCTTCAAAACTTCCTTACTTGTTACTGTTAAAGATGCAAAACAGTTCCCAAGGGTAGTATTAGAAGTGGGAGATCCTACCCATTTAAGACAGAGAGAGCAGACTAGAGACCTTTAGAAAACAGAAGCCTGAGCAGCAGTCTAGGTGGAATCTGAGAAGATATGGGGTCAGATTGAAGTTGGGCAATGTAGGTATGAGGTAGGTATTAATAAATGAAGATTCAAGAGCAAATCCTCTACCTCAGGAATGGAATGAGCTGAATAATGGAGGTGAGGATAACACAGGGGAAAAGGAACTGCTATTGGGTAGTGGACCATGTCGAACAAGTGGCCAGTCTCTGTGGTGATCTTGGTAAATATTTTCATATTAACCATCCTATTAATAAGAGCGTCCTGGGACCACTTGGTCTCCTGTTCCATCAATGTTTTACTAATTAAGAATGTCATACATTTAATCACAGTGAAAGCACATTCCCTGAAGACAAATTAGTTTCTGTGAGGTCTGCGTAATCCTATTTAATTACCAATCCTTATTCTCAATTGTTCCTCAGATCTATCTTATTTTTCTCTTACTTCAAAAAATAAATACCTTCCACCCTGTACAGTTTCAGACATTTCTTCACATGCCTTAACACTTATCACAATAAGCAGTTGGGGTAATTATTCTTACAAGTCCATTGTAATGAATAGGTGTTCAATTGAATTAAGCAAGTTCACACCCATTTTGTTCTTGATACCTCTCCAATTTACAGACCACAGCACTGAACATTTGTCGTGGAAACAAAGTCCTTTTACACTATTGGTGTGTTGGGTGGTACTATTATTCTACGAAATGGAATAGACTCTTACTGTCCCTTACACCACTGACATTTCGGGCAGCAATGAAGTTTCCTCCATCTCTTGTCAGTCCTTGGCCACCCAAATTTAGAAGGATTCTTTATTGCTGTTTCCATAACAACTTTGTTTTAAAAGTCAGGGTTGTTACCCCTGAGCCAAACCCCCCAAACCTGGAGGACCAGCAGACTACTTTTAGTCTGGTCTCTACCCTTTGACTTGTTTGGTATGGGTGACCCTACCAAGAGTCAAAGCATAAAGCCCTAACTCCAGCCAACATAGCTCTTTGGGTGACTGTGACACACAAGCTTCCAAACCCTGACAAGGTTGTGATCGTCTGGAGATGGGATAGACGCTGCTTGTTCAAAGCTGGGCAACTTTGGGCAATACAGTGACCAGAGAGGCAGTGCTGCTGCCTCATCGCTCTGGTGACCTGGGTTCAAACCTGCTTTCAATGTGGAGTGTGCTTCTTCTTCCTGGGACAGTGTGGGTTTTTCCTGGGTGCTCCAGTTTTGTTCCGGCATTCCAAAAAAAAAAGTCAAAGCTGGGTTTATTGGTCATATACACAGGTGAAATGAAAAACTTACTCACAGCAGCATCAGAGGTACATTTCACAATAGGGCAGTGTTCACAAGAAAAACAATTTATATGCTACAGAATTGGAACAAAATAAAATCTATTTCAGTGCAAAGTGGTCAAAACGTTGCTAAACTGCAGTGATTAGGGTTGATAATACATGTTGTCATCTTGAGACACTTCCTGTAAATACTACCAATGATGGGGAGGGATGTGTTTGTGATGTGTTCAAAGTTCCAAGTAAATTTATTATGAAAATACATATATGTCACCATATACCATTCTGAGTTTCATTTTCTTGTGGGCATTCACAGACGACCAAAGAAATACAATAGAATCAATGACAGAACTACACACAAAGACTGACAGCCAGTGTGAAAAAGAAGGCAAACTGTAAATACAAAATAAATAAATAATACTGAGAACATGAGTTGTAGAGTCTTTGAAAGTGAGTCCATAGGTTGTGGAATTAGTTCAGTGTTGAAGTGAGTGAAGTTATGCATGCCAGTTCAGGAGCTTGATGGTTGAGGGGTAATAACTGTTTCTGAAGCTGACAAAGTGGGACCTACAGCTCCTGTACTTCCTTTCCGATGGCAGCAGTGAGAAGTGAGCATGCCTTGAATGGAGGGGATGATGGTTGCTGGTTTCTTGCGGCACTGCTCTATTGGGCAGAGTCCATTACTCTCTGCAGGTACTTACATTCCTGTACATTTGAATGCTGTGCCAGAACATGATACATCCAATCAGGATACAGTGGTAGAACTTAGCGAAGCGTGTTCAATGACGAGTCAAACCTCCTTGACCTCGTAACTGATGGCACATTTTTCTTATGATTGCATCTGTGTGCTGGGTCCAGGCCAGGTCATCCAATAAGTTAAAACCCAGGTATTTAAAGTTGCCAATGCTCCACTGCTTATCCCCCAATGTGGATGGGTGCATGCTCTCCCTCCTACCCCTTCCTGAAGTCAACAACAAGGTCTCCAATTTTTCTCACGCTGAGCGAGAGGCTGTGTTCAAGACACCACTGAACCAGGTAACCTATCTTGCTCCAGTCATTGCCACCTGTGATGTAGTAGATCAACTGGGAAAGTCGGCAAGGGAATAGCAGGTGGAATTTAACTAGGATGAGAATGAACAGAATCAGGTTTAATATCACTAGCATGAGTCGTGAAATTTGTTGTCTTTGCGGCAGCAGTACAATGCAATACTTAAGAGAAAAAATACTGTGAGTTACAGTAAGTACAGTGCCTATAAAAAGTATTCACCCCGCCTTGGGAGTTTTCATGCTTTATTGTTTTACATCATTGAATCACAATGGATTTAACTTCAAACAACAGGAATTCTGCAGATGCTGGAAATTCAAGCAACATACATCAAAGTTGCTGGTGAACGCAGCAGGCCAGGCAGCATCTATAGGAAGAAGCGCAGTCGACGTTTCAGGCCGAGACCCTTCGTCAGGACTAACTGAAGGAAGAGTGAGTAAGGGATTTGAAAGCTGGAGGGGGAGGGGGAGATCCAAAATGATAGGAGAAGACAGGAGGGGGAGGGATAGAGCCGAGAGCTGGACAGGTGATAGGCAGAAGGGGATACGAGAGGATCATGGGACAGGAGGTCCGGGAAGAAAGACGGGGGGGGTGACCCAGAGGATGGGCAAGAGGTATACTCAGAGGGACAGAGGGAGAAAAAGGAGAGTGAGAGAAAGAATGTGTGCATTAAAAAGAGTAACAGATGGGGTACGAGGGGGAGGTGGGGCCTAGCGGAAGTTAGAGAAGTCAATGTTCATGCCATCAGGTTGGAGGCTACCCATACGGAATATAAGGTGTTGTTCCTCCAACCTGAGTGTGGCTTCATCTTTACAGTAGAGGAGGCCGTGGATAGACATGTCAGAATGGGAATGGGATGTGGAATTAAAATGTGTGGCCACTGGGAGATCCTGCTTTCTCTGGCGGACAGAGCGTAGATGTTCGGCAAAGCGGTCTCCCAGTCTGCGTCGGGTCTCACCACTATATAAAAGGCCACATCGGGAGCACCGGACGCAGTATATCACCCCAGTCGACTCACAGGTGAAGTGATGCCTCACCTGGAAGGACTGTTTGGGGCCCTGAATGGTGGTAAGGGAGGAAGTGTAAGGGCATGTGTAGCACTTGTTCCGCTTACACGGATAAGTGCCAGGAGGAAGATCAGTGGGGAGGGATGGGGGGGACGAATGGACAAGGGAGTTGTGTAGGGAGCGATCCCTGCGGAATGCAGAGAGAGGGGGGGAGGGAAAGATATGCTTAGTGGTGGGATCCCGTTGGAGGTGGCGGAAGTTACGGAGAATAATATGTTGGACCCGGAGGCTGGTGGGGTGGTAGGTGAGGACCAGGGGAACCCTATTCCTAGTGGGGTGGTGGAAGGATGGAGTGAGAGCAGATGTACGTGAAATGGGGGAGATGCGTTTAAGAGCAGAGTTGATAGTGGAGGAAGGGAAGCCCCTTTCTTTAAAAAATGAAGACATCTCCCTCGTCCTAGAATGAAAAGCCTCATCCTGAGAGCAGATGCGGCGGAGACGGAGGAATTGCGAGAATTGCGTTTTTGCAAGAGACAGGGTGAGAAGAGGAATAGTCCAGATAGTTGTGAGAGTCAGTAGGCTTATAGTAGACATCAGTGGATAAGCTGTCTCCAGAGACAGAGACAGAAAGATCTAGAAAGGGGAGGGAGGTGTCGGAAATGGACCAGGTAAACTTGAGGGCAGGGTGAAAGTTGGAGGCAAAGTTAATAAAGTCAACGAGTTCTGCATGCGTGCAGGAAGCAGCGCCAATGCAGTCGTCGATGTAGCGAAGGAAAAGTGGGGGACAGATACCAGAATAGGCACGGAACATAGATTGTTCCACAAACCCAACAAAAAGGCAGGCATAGCTAGGACCCATACGGGTGCCCATAGCTACACCTTTAGTTTGGAGGAAATGGGAGGAGCAAAAGGAGAAATTATTAAGAGTAAGGACTAATTCTGCTAGACGGAGCAGAGTGGTGGTAGAGGGGAACTGATTAGGTCTGGAATCCAAAAAGAAGCGTAGAGCTTTGAGACCTTCCTGATGGGGGATGGAAGTATATAGGGACTGGACATCCAAGGTGAAAATAAAGCGGTGGGGGCCAGGGAACTTAAAATCATCGAAAAGTTTAAGAGCGTGAGAAGTGTCACGAACATAGGTCGGAAGGGATTGAACAAGGGGGGATAAAACCATGTTGAGGTATGCAGAAATGAGTTCGGTGGGGCAGGAGCAAGCTGAGACAATAGGTCGGCCAGGACAGGCAGGTTTGTGGATCTTGGGTAGGAGGTAGAAACGGGAAGTGCGGGGTGTGGGAACTATAAGGTTGGTAGCAGTGGATGGGAGATCCTCTGAGCGGATAAAGTCGTTGATAGTGTGGGAGACAATGGCCTGGTGCTCCTTGGTGGGGTCACGATCGAGGGGTAAATAAGAGGAGGTATCCGCGAGTTGTCGCTGTGCCTCGGCAAGGTAGAGGTCAGTACGCCAGACTACAACAGCACCCCCCTTATCAGCGGGTTTAATAATAATGTTAGGATTAGTGCGGAGGGAGTGGAGAGCAGAGCGTTCCGAAGGAGTGAGGTTGGAATGGGGACAAGGTGCGGTGAAGTCGAGACGGTTGATGTCCCGTCGGCAGTTAGCGATAAAGAGATACAGAGCAGGCAGAAGACCAGAGCGGGGTGTCCATGAAGAAGAGGAGGGTTGAAGATGGGAGAAGGGGTCATCGGTGGGGGTGGAAGAGTACTTGCCGAAGAAGTAGGCTCAGAGACGGAGATGGGGAAGAAAAGTTCCGCATCATGGCGAACACGGAACTTGCTGAGGTGTGGGCGAAGGGGGACAAAGGTGAGGCCCTTACTGAGGACAGAGCGCTCTGCCTCCGACAGTTGAAGGTCGGAGGGGATGGTAAAGACCCGGCACGGATGAGAGCTGGGATCAGAGGGGGGAGGGGGGAGGGGGGAGGCTGGGGGTTTAACTTGTTTTTTTTTTGACAATGATCAACAGAAAAAGACTTCCTTGTCAAAGTGAAAACATATCTCTACAAAGTGATCTAAATTAATTACAAATATAAAACACAAAATAATTGATTGCACCTTTGCACCTTTGGCAGCAATTACAGCCTTGAGTCTGTGTGGATAGGTCTCTATCAGCTTTGTACATCTGGACAATGCAAAATTCCCCATTCTTCTTTATAAAACTGTTCAAGCTCTGTCAGATTGCACGGGGATCGTGAGTGAACAGCCCTTTTTTAAGTCCAGCCAGAAATTCTCAATTGGATTGAGGTCTGGACTCTGACTTGGCCAGTCCAGGACATTAACTTTGTTTTTTTTTAAAGCCATTCCTATGTAGCTTTGGCTTTATGCTTGGGGTCATTGTCTTGCTGTAAAACAATTCTTCTCCCAAGTCACAACGCTCTTGCAGACTGCGTTATGTTTTCCTCCAGGAATTCCCTGTATTTTGCTGTATTCATTTTACCTTTATCTTCACAAGCCTTCCAGGGCCTACTGCAGTGAAGCATCCCCACAATATGATGATCAGCTACCACCATGCTTTGTGGTAGGGGATGGTGTGTTTTTGAGCAGAAAGAGCTAAGCATACAAGTACTTAGTTCCCTAAAAGTGGTGAAATAGAATGATACACGGTACTCCAAGTGCAGTCTCAGTTTTGTCGGCATGACATCCCACTCTTACAATGCCTCAGGCAAACATACCTAATGCTTTCTTCACTACCTTATTCACCACTGCCAGAAAGCTACAGACTTGCAACCTCATGTCCCTCTGTACGTCAATGTTTTCAAGGTCCCTGCCATTTACTCTATATGTCCTACTAGAACTTGACTTCCCAAAATACATAACCTCACACTTGTCAAATTCCATCAGCCATTGCTCGTCAAACGTTTCAGTAAATCTATGTATGACTCCTAATCAGTCCCTGCCTTTCCAAGTAAACATAAATTCTGTCCCTTAGAACATTCTCCAACAACTTCCCTACCATACCACTGATGTAAGGCTCACTTGTCTGTGGTTTCCAGGATGGTACCTACTGCCTTTTCAGAATATGAAGACAACATTGTCTATCCTTCAGTCTTCTGGTGTCTTACCTGTGCCAAATGAAAATGTAAAAATCTCTGACAGGGTCCCAGCAGTGTCCTCTCATGCTTCTCTTCCTGTCAGGCCCTGGGGATTTGTCCACCCTGAAATGTGCCAATATGTCTAACACTTCCTCCTTCCTGATACAGAAATTCTCCAGAATATCAATGTGCCCTTCCCTTAATTGTCGAGCCTTTATATCCTTCTTCCTGGTGAATACTGATGAGAAGTTTTCATTTTGGATATTTCTCATTTCCCTTGGCTCCACACACTTACTAGCCCTTTGGTCACTGATGGAATGTACTAATATGCTAATGAAAAGCATTAGGATTCTCCTTAATCTTACTTACCGAGGTCATTTCTTGGCCTCCTTTTGTCCTCTTAATTTTTTTCATTAAGGGGTTCTCATATATTCCCTATAAAACCTCAGGGGACTTGTTTTTTTTTTTACCAATTTTTTTCTTCTCCCTGGTTAAACTTTCAATATCCTAAGGTCCATCTTTGATTCTTACCCTTACAGAGACATGCTGGCACTGAACGATAGTGTCGAAGGACTGTGCTCCAGAAGCAGCCCTTCCTCTACCCAGTGGTTCCAACACCATCACAACAGGGGCAACATGAAATATTACCCAATTATGTTTTAATCACAAACAGCAACAGGGCAATGTAATCTGACCAATTAAGATGCAAGATTCAGGTGAGACAGGTAAGATTAACAATCTTGTAGTCAGGATCCAAGCGTGCTGAATGTACAGGAATCTTCCAATGAGGAAGACTATCCAATCATGCGTGAAGAAGTTGAAGCTGCAATACGATCACTGAAGTGTGGGAAGTCAGCAGGAGTTGACAACATTCCTGCTGAACTGCTGAAGCATGGAGGAGAGGCCACAATAGACAAGCTTACCGCCATCTGCAATAAGATCTGGCAGACAGGTGAATGGCTGACACCTTAGACTCAGTCACTGATCGTTGTGCTTCCCAAGAAAGGCAATCTCCAACTTTGCCAGAATTACTGTACCATCAGTTTGATCAGCAACGTAAGCAAGGTAATGCTCAGAATCATCTTGAACAGACTGAGATCTCAGGCAGAAGACATCATTGCCGAGGAACAAGCAGGCTTCCGTAAGGGCAGAAGCACCACTGAGCAGATTTTCAACCTCCGCACCCTCTGTGAGAAACACCTTCAGCACCAGAGAGAGTTCTACCATGTCTTCATAGACTTCAAGAAGGCATTTGACAGAGTCTGGCATGATGCCTTATGGGCCACCATGAAGAAATTCAACATGGGGCAGAAGCTGATTCATACAATTCATCAGCTTTACACCAAGGCAACCAGTGCAGTGCTCGCTCAGGACACCATCAGGGAGTGGTTCCATACCTCTGTAGGAGTCCGTCAGGACTGCCTCCTCTCCCCCACTCTCTTCAACGTCTTCCTGGAACGAATCATGAGTGTTGCCCTTGGAGATCATGTGGGCACGGTCAGCATCGGAGGGAGGAACATCAAAAACCTAAGATTTGCTGACGACATTGATGGACTTGCAGGAAAAGAGGACGAACTGGCCAACCTGGTCAGCCATCCTGACAGAGCCTCCACAAAATTTGGAATGGAAATAAATGCTGAGAAAACCAAGCTCATGGCAAATGCCAATGGTGCCATCACAACAGACATCTCAGTCCATGGTCAGAAACTTGAGACGGTGCAGCAGTTCAAATACCTGGGGGCAATCATCAATGATGAAGGATCAAGACCAGAAGTCCTGGCAAGAACCGCACAGGCAATGACTGCACTATCCAAACTCAAGACAATATGGAGGGACAGCAACATCACCATGAAGTACAAGAACAGACTCCTGCGTGCATTTGTATTCTCCATCTTCCTGTACGCGTGCGAGACATGGACCCCCACAGCAGAGCTACAGAGGAAGATACAGGCATTGGAAATGAGATGCTATCGCAACAGTTTGGGCATCTCATACTTGGACCACATTACAAACGAGCAGGTCCACAAGACCATCCAGCACCACATTGGCCCCCGTGAAGACCTTCTCACAACGCTGAAGGAAAGAAAGCTGAAATGGCACGGCCACGTAACAAGATCCAGTGGCCTTGCAAAGACCATTCTACAAGGAACTGTGGAGGGGAAAGGAAGGAGAGGTAGACAGAGGAAAAGTTGGACGGACAACATTAAAGAATGGACAGGGAAAACATCTGTGGTGACCCAGGCTCTGGCACACAACTGCGACACATGGTACAGACTGGTGCAAAGCTTGTCATGACGGCACCCCGACGGCTCCACCAGGAGTTAAGGGCGCAAGGCAAGGCAAAGCAAAGGCAAGTCAGGGATCCTCTTGGAAAGAGTGATCATAGTATGATTGAATTTTGCATACAGTTGGAGCATGAAATAGTTAGATCTAAAACTAGTATATTGTGCTAGAACAAGGGAGACTACAACAGGATGAGAAAGGAGTTGGCTATTGTGGATTGGGAGCACAGGCTATTTGGTAGGACGGTTGAGGAACAGTGGAATACTTTCAAAGAGATTTTTCACAGTGCTCAGCAAAAGTATATTCCAGTCAAATGTAAGGACAGTAAGTGTGGGGAGAGCTAGCCTTGGATAACTAAGGAAATAAAAGATAGTATCAAATTAAAAGCTCATGTGTACAAAGTCGCAAAGAGTAGTGGGAGCTGGAGGATTGGGAAAACTTTAAAAAGCAACAAAGAAAAACTAAACAAGAAATAAGAAAAGGGAAGATAGAGTATGAAAGTAAATTAGCACAAAATATAAAAACAGATAGCAGAAGTTTTTATAAATATATGAAGTGGAAGAGGGTGGCTAAAGTCAACGTAGATCTCTTGGAAGACAAGAAAGGGAAATTGATACTGGGTGATAAGAAAATGGTGGAGGCATTGAACGACTATTTTGTGTCGGTCTTCACGGTGGAGGACAAGTTTAATATGCCAAAGAATGATGTTATGGTCGAAATGGGAGGTGAGGACCTCGATAAAATCACTGTCACTAAAGAGATAGTGATGAGCAAACTAGAGCGCCTGAAGGTAGATAAGTCCCCTGGTCCTGATGGGATGCATCCCAGGGTGCTGAGGCAATTGGCGGAGGTTATAGTAGATGCGTTGAGCCGGCTGGTGGCGTAGTGGCATCAGCGCTGGACTTCAGAGCGAAGGCTCCCGAGTTTGAATCCAGCCGGCTCCCTCGCACGCTTTCCATCTGTGCTGGGTTGAACGTCAAGATAGCAACTTGGCCTTGTAAAAATAAGGAAGCCTGCTAAAAAAAACACCGTCATGATGGCGTCCCAATGACTCCACTCGGAGTTAAGGGCTTTCTTCTTCTATAGTAGGCGCATTGGTAATCATTTACCAAATCTCTCTAGACTCTGGGCAGATCCCCGCAGATTGGAAGACAGCAAATGTCACGCCACTTTTTAAAAAAAGGATGTAAGCAAAAGATGGGCAACTATAGGTTTGCCATTGCCATTGCAGTGTCTTTATAATGTGGGTGACCCCAGCCATTATTAATATTCTTCAGAGACTGCCTGGCGTCAATGGTCCCATAACCAGGACTTGTGAGATGCACCAGTTGCTCATACAATCCTCCACCACCTGCTCTCATGGCTTCTTGTGACCCTGATCAGGGGGCTAAACAAGTGCTGCACCTTGCCCAAGGGTGACCTGAGGCTAGCAGAGGGAAGGAGCACCTTACACCTCCTTTGGTCGAACACATCTCCAGCCCACCGCCCTGAAATCATTAATAATCAGGGAAAAACCACCACAGCTGTTGAAGTCACACTGCACAAAGAAGATGGTCGTGGACACCGCAGCAGGAGTTCCTTAGGAGAGTGTTTGTAGTTGAGATGTCTGCAACTGCTTCATCAATGGCCTTGCTTCCATTATAAGGTCAGAAGTGAGGAGCGTTTGCTGAAAATTGCACAAGGTTTAGTTCAAGCTGCACCTTCTCAGAACAGCATGTAGACCACTCTTGCTTGCATCAGACAACATTTAGATGTGACAAGTAACGTTTATATGACTAACAAGCTAAAGAATAACCATTTCAACCAGAGGGAGCCTAACCCCCTACTCTTTATATTCAATAGCACTGCCATTAGGGATAATAATTGACAAGAAACTCAACAGAACTAACTGTACAAATAGTATTGACCATAAGAACAAGCTATGGGATGAGTATCCTGTGACAAATGATGGTACACAGCCTTTCCACCATCACAAGGTGTAAGTTAGGAATATGATCAAATACTCCACACTTGCTTGGAGAGGTGTAGCTCTAACTGTAGTGGTCTCTTATATCTGGTGTCTGAATTTGGCACAAACCAGTCTACGTGGGGTAAAACTAGTTAAAAGTCACAGAGCGGCATAACCCAGAATTTAAAAAAAACTTTATTGAAACATTATCTTGGTTGTAACCTTTGCATAAGCCCTATATATAATTTAACATCAAATACCACAAAAAAATTACAAAGACGTTATGCAGTATAATACAATGCCAAATACTGAGCAAGGATATTAGCTCTGTGCTCTTAATGATCCTAAAGAAGTTTAATTCTCAATTGTAACTGACCTTCAGCTCAGGTGTATATCTAACTAATTCTGCCTCTGAAGCCAACTCACTCTGGTGATCACTTGAAGGAGCTTGTTCCTTTCTGTATGGGTGATCAGTGCTGTTATGTTGCTCTAAACCTCCCATATATTCCCTATAATAAATTCAGAAATCACACCCACAATAGACCCTCCCATTTGCAACTACAGTACATATCTTTTTCAATATTTTTTATTATTAATTTCTACATAAAGAATACAGAGTACAAGAAGTATATATTATAAGTAAAAAAAAGATAAAATAATACCAATACATATTTCAATCACACTTGCAACCTCATTACTCTATATTCATGTAAATTAAATTAAATCATAATATTGAAATATGATAATTTTATTATTATACAGAAAAAAATCTAAACCCACTACCAAGATCGAAGCTGCTTGGTAAAGAAAGAAAGAAAGAAGGAAAGAAATCCTTATCATATAGTGAAATATGTTATTAGCCAACATCTGTACTTTAACAACAAATCAAGGATTTTGAAAATAGGTCAAAAATGGTCCCCACAATGTGTGAAAGTTTTGGTTAGATTCAGAAATTGAACAACGGATCTTTTCTAAATTTAAACATGACATAACTTCACGTAACCATTGAGCGTGAGTAGGTGGAACGACATCCTTCCATTTAAGCAAGAGCATCCTCCTAGCTATAAGAGAAATAAAAGCCAAAATGTGCAAATCAGATGCCTCCAGAATAATATCTTTTTCTCCAACAATACCGAATAAAGCAGTCAAAGGGTTAGGCTTAAAATTTACTTTGAAAAGTACAGAGAAAGTTTGTAATACTTCCTTCCAGTATTACTTCTATCACAAAAGGGAGATATATCCAAATAAAAACAAGATAGCTTATCCTTGGTCATGTGGGCTCTATGGACCACTTTAAATTGTAAGAGGGAGTGGCGGGCACATGACGATGAAGCGTTAACCAATTAAAAAATTTCATTCCAAGCTTCCTCAGAAATTGAAGTCTGTAAATCTTGTACTCAAAGATTTTTAGTTTTGTCTAAAGGAGCATTTCTCATTCCCAGCAACATACCATAAATATCAGATATTGAACCATTATGAAATGGTTTCAAATTAAAAATTACATCTAATAAGTTCTTATCAGGATTTTTAGGAAATGTATATATAATTGAGATTGCAGAAAGTCTCTAATTTCTAGATATCGAAAAAAGTGGGTTTTTGGTAAGCTATACTTAGCTGACAATTGCTCAAATGAAAAGAGACTTCCTCCAACAAACAAATCCTGGAAGCACTTAATACCCAATCTATCCCATTCTTTAAAAACTAGATCGGTCATAGAAGGTTTAAAAAAAAAATTAGAAAAAATGGGACTAGAAAGAGAAAATCTCAATGAACCAAAATATTTTCCAAATTGTACCCAGATCCTCAAAGTATATTTAACTATCAAATTGTCAGTTAGTTTATTTAAAGATAAAGGAAGTTAGGAGCCAAGAAGAGAAATGATAGAAAATTTATTAACAGAGTAGGCTTCTAAAGAGACCCACACCAGACAGTCCTCACGGTTAATATGACCAAAACATGAGATTTCGTATATTGACTGCCCAGTAATAAAACCTAAAATTGGGTAAAGCTAAACCTCCATTCTTTTTAGCTTTTTGAAAATGAACTTTATTTAATCGAGAATGTTCATTTTTCCATATATAAGAAGATAGAATAGAATCAAGAGAATCAGAAAAAGATTTATGAATGAAAACGGGTAAGGCCTGGAAAAGGTATATAAATTTAGGTAAGATATTCATTTTAGTAGAATTAATTCACCAACCAACGATAACAAAAGGGGCGACCAGTTTGATAGTGCCCTTTTAACATAATTCAGTAGGGCAAGAAAATTTTCTTTAAGTAGGTGTTTATAATTCTTAGTAATTGTTACACTCAAATAGGTAAATTGATTTCTTACAATTTTAAAAGGAAGGTTAGTATTAATTGATACCAAATTATTCAAAGGAAAAAGTTCACTCTTATGTAAATACAGTTTATATCCTGAAAATTGACTAAAACAGTAGAGCAAAGAAAGCACAGGAAGTAACGAAGTCTCAACATTAGAAATAAAAAGCAATAGGTCATCAGCACAGAGCGAAACTTTGTGGGTAGTACCTCTTCTTAAAATACCAGTAATGTCATTAGATTCTCGAAAAGCAATGGCTAAGGGTTCTAAAGCCAGATCAAAGAGCAAAAGGCTCAGGGGACAACCTTGTCTAGTTCCACATTGAAGTTTAAATGGTTTGGAGTTCTGAAAATTAGTAAGAACCCAAGCAGAGGGAGATAGATAAAGTAATTTAATCCATTGAATGAAATCAGGCCCAAAATTGAATTTTTCTAAGGTTCTAAATAAATAATTCCATTCAACCCGATCAAAAGCCTTCTCAGCGTCTAAGAATATCATGCATTCCGATATCTCCTTAGAAGGAGAATAAATAACATTTAATAAATGACAAATATTAAAGTGGGAATATTGATTTTTGATAAATCCAGTTTGATCATCAGAAATGGTAAAATATTTTCTATCCTATGAGCCAGAACTTTGGATAGAATTTTAGTATCAACATTAAGTAAGGAGATTGGTCTATATGAAGAATATTCAATTGGGTTTTTATTCTTTTTAAGAATAAGTGAAATAGAAGCTTCATAAAAAGATTGTGGCAACCTACCCAACTTAAAGGAATCTGAAAAGACTGAACGTAAATGAGGTATAAACAGTGAGGAAAAAGCCTTATAGAATTCTCCAGAAAATCCATCAGGACCCGGAGCCTTCCCCGAGTGTAATGAAGGTACAGCCTCGGCAATTTCCTCATAAAAAATAGGTTGATCCAACTGTTTTCGGTTATCAACAGAAAGTGTAGGAATGTTTAATTGGTCTAAAAAATTATTCATTGCAGTAATATCTTTATGAGGGTCAGAACTATAACGTTTAGAATAAAATTCTCTGAAGGTATCATTAATTTCTAAATGGTCAGTTGTCCTATCACCATTAGCTTTGCAAATTTCTTTAATTTGCCGTTTACCTATAAAGGTTTTTAATTGATTAGCCAACAATTTACCTGTTTTATCTCCATGAATATAAAATGAACTTTTATCTTTTAAGAGTTGAGTGGAGTCAAGGGATATGGGGAGAAAGCAGGAACTGGATACTGATTGTGGATGATCAGCCATGATCACAGTGAATGGCAGTGCTGGCTCGAAGGGCTGAATGGCCTACTCCTGCACCTATTGTCTATTGTCTATTGAGTTTCAATTAGATAAGTTAAAAGAAGATCACATTTAGTTTTAATTTCAGCACGCCTTTTATATAAAGCAGGAACTACGGTACATATCCAAGTAAGTCTGTATGTGTGACATAAAAGTTGTTTTGTGTTATCAGCAGTTTGAAACATTCTTACTTCAACAGCTATCTTGACAATTCTGTGGACAGTCACACTAACGGAAAATCTCTGGTGAATGCAGATAAGTAATTTGTGACCTTAGGTTGGCCTTCCATGTGTCTCTGTATACTTTTGGAATCTCTTTCACAAGTTTCTTTGAAAGTTCCAATGTTGTATGCATACAGTATAATCTAATCTTATATAGTGTTTCACAATCATATATAAACTAATCTTATGTATTGATACTTATTGTGTGTTTTTAATTGTGTTCCTTATGCTTATTGTGTTTTGTTATGCTGCATCGGATCTGGAGTAATGGTCACTTTGTTCTCTTTTACACTTGTATACAGATGAATGACAATAAACAATCTTGAATCTTGAATTCTTGTGGTTAACTTCTGGTGATTGTTGGTTAACCTTGAGTTAGATATGTTACAAGCAACACTCACCACTCAAGAGGCTTGACACCAGCCAGGTCTGAGCAGCCTGCTTGAAACGCACCCCGCCCCAACCCAAAACATCCACTCCCTCCACCACCTGCAGCCCAGAATGCAGGGTGTTCCATACACCAAATGTCCTACAGTACTCTGTAAATTGCTCGGACTGTATTAATCAAACCCACAATCTCCAACTACAAGTTAGGAAAGAGCAGAAGGTGCATTGGAACACTATCTTAAATTGGAAATATAAGACTGTTCCTCCATTGAATTTAAGTCCTAGAATTCCCTACCCAACTGCAGTGGGGGCATTTTCAATAGTGACAGCAGCCTGTGAAAGAAGGGCTCATCATCATCATCCCAACGGGCACATTCAGAAAATAAATTAAAACAAGAACATTTTGGTGTTTGAAATAATGTTTGGAGCATCATAAGCATTACAAAAACTATTCAACAGAGTACCATTTCCAGACCAAATTGTTATTTTACGATGACAAAAATATACAAGGAAGAAAATTGTCGACAAGTCATACTGACAGATTTTGAATCTGCTTGGACTATGACAACGGGAAGGCAGATTCTTCCTGATCATTGTAGAAACTGGCCATGTAGTAAAAAATATTCCAGCTTGTTGGAAACATCCAAGAGTATTGAGTTTGTATTAAATTAGCAGCATGAAGTAATCATATACAAGCTGTATTTTCAGGGGGAAAAAGTTTATTTTACCCATAGGCACCTAAAAACATGCTGTTAGTTATAATTGCAGTTTCAATTGAATTTACAGTTATTCCTGTTAGCAAAGAGCATTCCTCTGTCTAGGTAAACTTTGGATTCTATTAAAAGTATTATTTGCTGTTAAATCTTAAATTTAACTTCCTTCTACTTTAACCTCAAATCATATTCTCAACTGTTTCTTTGTGCTTTTGTTACATGATGGACATTTTTACAGGGTTTCAATATGCTGATCTACTCTGCATTTTCCATATTATTGTCATTGTTATATTCACTTTCCCCACACTACCTGCAAGCTCGATTATCACCCACCACACTTGCCTGTCTCATTTTGCATTGAGGCTGATATCTTGTCAACCTACATTGGCAATATGCTTATTCCATTCTATAGAAAGCCTTTATCTCTCCAGTCTTGTTCTGTAAAATAGTTGGAACTTAGCATTTTGACTGTAATTTTTGAAGAAGCTATCAAGATTTTGACCACTTTTCCCTAAAACAGGCTTTTTAAAGTTGCATTCTGGTATAATTTATGTTTTTCTTGTAAATTTTGTGTCTCTAATGCTTTATGCCTGTGATGCTGCTGCAAGTAGGCACATCATTGCACCCTGTGTGTGCTTATACTAGTGCAGATGACAATAAACTTGACTTTGACTTTGAGAGTGCTTCTCTTTATTTACCCTATCAAATCAATCATGATTCTGTCAAATCTATTCTTAATCTTCTCCATTTTATGGAGAACAAACTCATTTTCTCTTACCCTCTGAAACAATTTAATTCTTCTCCTGGCACGACTCTATTAAATCATCTCTGATCTCTGTAATATCTTTCTTCAAGTGTAATGTCAGAACTGGACACAATATTTCAGCAGAGACCCAAAAAGTGCCTGATATAAGGTTAATCATAATTATCAAGAGCCTGCAGGTGCTGGAATCTGAAGCAACAAATAACCTGCCGAGGAACTCAGGGGACTGAGCAACATCTGTGGGGGCGGGGGGGGTGGGGGTAAGGAATTGTCAATGCTTGGATCAAAGCTCTGCATCAGAACTGATTCAGCCTTGCAATTTTGTTTTTTAACCTTCGGTTAGCCTTTTAACAATTTTAACCGTGCTATAATTAGACACATCTGTTTCCATCTAGCTCTTGAGCTGTACCATTAGTATCTGCAAAGCTGGAGCATTCACTTTATGTTCTTCAGCCCACCAGTTATTTCAGTCTTTGGTCTATGGGTTAAACTTGTCTCCAATCATTCCAACTGTTCTGCATTGTACGATACTAATCGGACGCTGCTGATACCTGCTCACACCAATGACTGTAATGCAATAGCCTTTGCCTTATTCTCGAAGACAGGTGGGCCTTGTTGCAGTCTTTCATGCCATGAGCATCAAGTTAAACTTCAATGAATTATTCGTGGAAGTGGCTGAACTAGTAAGTTTGGTGGCAGGTTTCTGGAAGTAACAGAGAAAACATGTCGAGGACATTCTGAAAGCTGTCTTTAGAAAGGTAACACGTTCACTTGGGTTTGTACCCCTGGCGATAATCCCGTCATGTCAACCAGCTTAGTAAAAATGCTTGTATACATTTCTAATTTTAATTGTTCCAGAATTAATAATCATGCTTCCGGCAGCCTAACCCTAAGTTCTGAAATTCTCTCCCTGCACATCTTTCCACGCTGCCTCTCTCCAGCTTTAAAGTGCTCTTTGAAATGTAGGCATTTGATTGTCTCCTTTTGCATCTCAGTGCTATGCCTTTTGCTAATGCTCCAGTAGCACGCCCTGAAATGTTTTTATTGCTTTAATGGTCTGATGATGGAAAGCATGCACTGGAAGTTATCTGCCCTGTGATAGACCCAAACTGTCTGTATAGGTACTTTGTACTACAGCGAAACCTATCCTTGGTCTGAGGCTGGAGAAGGTGCAACTTGGTAGGGGAAGGTAGATAGCCAGATTTACAAGGTGTGTTAGCAGACACACCAGGGCAGTTGAGGTGATGAGAGCATCATTCAATGCCGTGCTTCAGATAGAAGGAGGGAGCATAAGTTATCTCATCTACCCATGGGAGAAAGAACAGGCAGAGCACACTGTTCACTAAGAGAGTCTGTATTAAACAGAGAGATTCAAGGTATGGACAGGCCATAGTGAGATCTCCTGGTGCCAGTGGAACCGGCCTGAGCAAACATCAAGAAAGAGGGGGAAGGGAAGAGGTAAAACTGCACCACTGTCTGGTATGGGGGGAGGGGGGCTACTGCACAGGACCGAAAGATGCTGCAGAGGGTCATGAATTTAGTCGGCACCATCTTGGGTACTAGCCAACTACCCAGGACATCTTCAAGGAGCAGTGTCTCAGAAAGGCAGCGTCCATTATTAAGGACCTCCAGCACCCAGGGCATGCCCTTTTCTCACTGTTACCATCAGGTAGGAGATACAGAAGCCTGAAGGCACACACTCAGTGATTCAGGAACAGCTTCTTCCCCTCTGCCACCCAATTCCTAAATGGACATTGAACCCGTGAACACTACTTCACTTTTTAAATACATATTATTTCTGTTTTTGCATGATTTTTAATCTATTCAATATATGTATACTGTAATTCATTAATTAATTAACTCTTTTATATTATGTATTGCATTGAACTGCTGCTGCTGCCGTTAACAAATTTCACGACACATGCCGTGATAATAAACCTGATTCTGGCTCATAAACACGCCAGCACAGTGGTGCTGCCACAAAACCACCTTCTCAGGCAGGGGTTCCAGGCCTTTTTTATGCCGTGGACCATGCCATTGAGCAAGGGGTCCGTGGACCCAAGTTTGGGAACCCCTGATCTCATAGATCCTGCAAACTGGCTTTAGTCCTGACTCTGTTGAGTTTGCATGTTCTCCCCGTTATCACGTTGGTTCCCCAAGGGCTCCTGTTTCCTTTCTGACTCCCAAATGTATGGGCTGGAAGGTCAACTAGCCCTTCGTCTGTAGGTGAGTGATAAGAGTCCGGTGGGGAATTGACGATAATGGGGAGGAAAGTAGATTACTCAGTGGGGTTACCCATGAGCCAGTATGGAAATATGAACCGTTTCCCAACAATTGACTGTCTGAAACTGTACTGGACCTTGTTTTGTCGCTCTTGCTAATGGTTTAAATGTGCCACAGATTTCCCTCGTCTTGCCGAAGAATGAGTCACGAAAGGTTGGTCCCTGGGTTTTGTAAATCATCATCATCATCAGGTGCCATGCCCAGTTTGAGCTTTGATTGCCATGGCCCACACACTCCTGTTTCGGGTCAAGTGGATCAATTCATTGGTATTCATTTCCAGTTCTCTGGCTGCTGTCTCCATCATCATTTGTCTTTGTCTTCCTCTTGCTTTCTTCCCTTCAATCTTTCCCATAATTACTGTGCATTCTAACTCCTCTTTCCTAATCACATGTCCAATGAAGTTACGTTGCCTTTTCATGATCTCATACATTATTTCCCTTTCTGTGTTGGCTCTGTTCATGACTGTTGGTTTATTGACACCGTAAAGGTATTGGTTCGGTTACAGTGACCAATGCACGATTCGTGTAAAGAACGCATTTTTTTGGGGGGGGGGGAATGTGTAAAAGGGATGGGTTAACATTGTAGGTGCAAATAGAGCTGTTGGGGGAAGCCCTCTTTGTGTGGAGTAAGGCTTGCCCTGCGTGCAGCGCTGCTCCCGCCCTGTAGGGGAAACATTGCGCTGCGCTCCGCTCCGCCCCACCGTCGCCGTCTGGCTCAACACTGCGGCTGCACCCAGGAAGGTCCCGGCGATCGTGGCGCACCCACTCACCCACACTCACTCACTCCGCTGCCTCGCTGCTGGTTCTTTGGCTCAGCACCATGAAGGCCGTCATTCAGAGGGTCGTAAAGGCCAGTGTGACAGGTTGGTACGGAGCCTGAGGAATAAAGCGGGATTTCCCCTGGCGTTGTGTTGTTGTGCGGCGTTCCCCACACTGGGCCACTGTTGCTCCTGGACCTTGGCGGCGGGTTTACTGGCGCACGGGCGGCGTTGGGGTCTTCTGGCTCATTACCAGCGATGTTCCCCTAACGTAGGGCTCCTTCCGTTTGTGTGCAGCCTCCAGCCCAAAGCCCATTAATTCCCAGCCCGCGAAAAATACTAAACGGGGGACGTGGGCTGGTCGTGAGACGGGGAACGATTCGCAACCAGGGCTCCGTGCTGAATGGGTTGGGGTCTGCAATCTCCTGCGCGGTCAGGCAGAGTACACACTTTGAATTTTTTTACCGGATCAGCCACCCCAATTCTGTGCAAGGGGCTTGTTGAATTATTCCTCACCTAACCCACGATTTCATCCTTGTGTTTCGCGTCCAGGCAATCTATTGTGCAGGTGGACATTGTGGGAATATTTCATGCTGTTTGTTATTGAGGTCCCGGAGGAAACAGACTCTGTGTACGCGAATAAAAATTGTCCACAGACGTGTGGGAAATGAATCATTTTGGATTCACAACCCCTGGCATGGCTGGCTTCGTTATACGGTTGTCTTGTGAATACTCTTCTCAGCATTTGACAGATTAGGCCGTTGTACTGTTTGTATATGATAGTCAATGAATAGTTTTTAAAAACTTCCCGTGCTGGTGCTTGGTTGATATTGCGCGATATACACCTGAGGGGAAAAAAATAAAACCCGTCTCCCTCCCCTTTTGTACTCTGTGGACATCCCAAAGTGCTGAACGGCCGAAGAAGTGTGGTCAAATCTGTTATGAAGGGGTTGTGGGAGCTGAGTGGGGATCTGAGGAAGATTTTTTTTACCCAGAGGGTGGCTGGAGTCTGGAAATCTCTGCCTGATGGGGGTAGATACTTTGACAACACATAAGCAGCCTCTGGATGAGCGGTCTGAAAAACCGAGGTGCAACTGGCTGTAAATGAGATTGATTTTGATGGTAGTTGGTAGTTGAGATGGATGTAGTGGGCCAGAGGGCCTGATTCAGACCCATGTGACCCCATGGCTCCAACTCTCATGGAGAGCAGCTTGATAATGTCCATGTTTTTTTCCGGCACAGTTCGAGGATTACAATGGACAACCTATTTCTTATTTCTTTTGTCATATGCCAAGGTATTAGTATGCTGATCCAGAAGGAACTCATTTGCCCAATCTCTCAGCATTGCACTGGAGCTTCGCTCCCAGCTTGTACTCAAATCTTTTGGAGATGGACCGAGCCACAGTCTTCTGACTCTGAGGCAACACCTGATCCTAGCTGACACCGAATCTAGATGTAATTGTAGAGGATCTGACCTGAGAAACAGCTGAAATGTGCACCCCTGGGTTTGAAACTGATGGTCACTTTGTGGCCACAGGAGGCCAAACCTGAACAGAATTTTATCCACAAAACTATTTGGTTCAGGCAGATGGTTCTGATAAACTGTTGGAATTTAATGCTCATTTATAGATAGGTCTAAAAGTGTTGTGTTTGTTGATTAAAAGTTATCATCCTGAGTAGTTACCATGGGAATTTGTAATAATCAGTCAAGTTCGAGGAGGCAGCTGCTGATCCTAATTCATGTGGCTTTGATAGGGATGGGAATGAAGTAATAGCTTAAAAGAAGATTCCTGGGGAATCAGGCCATTTGTACTCCCCGGAATGCCGTGGATGATGAGATGAGAAGAATGAGTGGTTATGTTGGAAAGAGTGAAGATAATTTTGTGGGAAGGGGGTACAGGGAGTAATTGTAAATACACTGTGGTCATAAACTGGGCTCACTTTCATTCTGAATGCTGTTGCTCGCCTTTGCTCGCTTTTATTGTTTGCATGATTTGTGTCTTAATCTGTGTGCACTGGATGTTTGTTTTTTTTAATGGATTCTTTTGGGTTTCCTGTTTTGTGGCTGCCTGTTCGGAGAGAAATCTCAAGGTTGTATAATGTACACATACTTTGATAATAGATGTACTTTGAACTTTAAAGAACAATGTACTCAATAAAGGAGAAGGCTGTAAGAATCATTCTGTGGGTGAGATACTCCTATGGTGGTCCAGGTGAATCGGGAGAGAAGGTGGAGGTTCTCTGACAGTTAAATAAATATTAAATTTGGCTCTACTGATGATATTCTCATCCTGGTGCAGCATAACCATACTACTGCTTTAAAGCAAGGCCCTGTTGCATTTGAGCTACGTTTATGCCAATATTAATTTACACTCTGATAACTCCCACCCCATTATTAGTCTGATGATGGTGTTAACTTTGTAATAAAAGCAAGGATTGGCTTTGGATGTGTGTGTTAAATCATAGCTTGATCTTTCATCTACTTTTCCCTTTTTTGATAGGATGTTGGAATAGGAGATAAAACCTAAGGGGGAGAGCCACCACTTTTACCTGCAGAATTCCATGTGCATTTGGCCATTGTTATTTTAGTGAGGGAGTTCTAGAGTCATACAGCACAGAAACGGGTCCTTTGGCCCATCTTGTCCATGCCAGACTGTTATTCTGTCTGGTTCCATCAACCAGCACCTGGACCATAGCTCTCCATACCCCTCCCATCCACGTACTTAATCCAAATTTCTCTTAAATGTTGAAACTGAACCCGTGTCTACCACTTACGCTGGCAGCTTGTTCCACCCTAACACCACCCTCCGAGTCAAGAAGTTCCCCCTCATGTTCCCCTTAAATATGTCACCTTTCACCCTTATCCTGTGCCCTCTAGTTTCAGCCATCCTCAGTGGAAAAAGTCTGTTGCATTTACCCTGTCCATACCCCTCATAATTTTGTATACCTCTGTCAAATCAACCCTCATTCTCCTGTGCTTCAGGGATTTAAGTCCCAACCTTATTCAACCTTTCCCTAAAAGTCAGATCCTCAAGTTCCGGCAAAGTCCCGGAGTTCCATGGATTTGGAGCATCCTTGATGAAGGAATGCTGATAGAGGTCCAGTATGGGCTGGTCTGTGATTTGAATGGGAGGTGTCTGTGCTGAGGTTTTTGCATGTACCAGCTGCTCCTGTCATCTTGGCTGGTGGAGGTTGAAAGTTGCTGTTGGAAAGGCCTTGGAGATTTATTGCTGTGTGCACAGTGCAGGGATTCAGGAGCTGAGGCTCACTGAGTAAAGGGTAGGGATGCAGATCCTGGTGTGGGTGTGGCCTTTCCTGAGGCCCCACCACTCATTGCTATAGCTCGGTTGGTGCCGGTTGAGTGGGCTTGGGCCTGTTGGAGAAGGGGATGGGTTGTTTAGGCCCTTTCCAGGTTGATGAGTCTGCACTTGGTAATGATGAGTAGAAGATAGATGAGGCTTGGATTTGTTCTTGGGTCTAAAAAAAACAAGGTGATCATCTCTTGTTCAACAAATTGTGACGAAAGGTATTTTGTCATAATAATTAATTTTTAACTTTTGGTATTCATGGAGTCATACAGCGCTGAAACAGGCTCTTTCGACCCAACTCAGCCACCATACTTATCGACACTAATGTTATTGCCTGCATTAGGCCCAATCTCTATCTGTTTTTCCTATCCAAGTACCTGTGCAAATGGCTTTTAAACATTGTAATACTGCCTTTGTTAGAGATAACCACTGACCTCTGCATGGAAAAGCTTACCGCTTAGATCTCCTTTACCTTTCTCCCCTCTCACCTTAACCCTGTGCCCTTTAACTGCCCTGCTGTGGGAGAAAGACTCTGACTCTATCTATGTCATTTGCAATTGTCTAACTCTTTATAAGGTGGCCTCTCAGCTTCCTACGTTTCAGAGAGAATAAACCCAGCCTATCCAATCTCATTTTGCTTAAAGCTGGCAATGGGAGAGTTTTGGGTTGCAGGAATAACAGATGACCATCCATTGAGCTGCAAGAATTAAAGTTTGAGGAACATAATAATTGCTGCTCCTTCTGTTACCTTTCTACAATGTTTCCAGTAGAACACCATCACCTCCTCTACACCTCATAACCACTCTGGGATCTTTTCTAAGATCCATTCCTATTGTTAGGGGCTAACTGATGTTTTGTATAAGTTTGGGGCAAGTTTGTAAAGAGCCCAGCAGTAGGTGGAGGGCCTATAAAAAGTATTCACCCTCTCCCCCCCTTACAAGTTTTCACATTTTATTGTTTTACAACATTGAATCACAGTGGATTTAATTTAGCTTTTTTGACACTGATCAACAGAAAAAGACTTTTGTGTCAAAGTAAAAGAAGATCTGTACAAAGTGATCTAAATTAATTACAACTAGAAAACATAAAATAATTAATTGCATAAGTATTTACCTCCCCTTTAATATGACACACTAAATCATCACTGGTGTAGCCATTTGGTTTTATAAGTCACATAATTAGTTAAATGAAGAATCTGTTTTTGGAGACTTGTGTACAGTCAAGGTGTTTCAATTGATTGTAGTAAAAATACACCTGTATATGGAAGGTCCACCTGCTGGTGAGTCAGTATCCTGGCAAAAACTACACCATGAAGACAAAGGAATTTGCCAAGCAACTCTGCGAAAAGGTTATTGAAAAGCACAAGTCAGGAGATGGATTCAGGAAAATTTCCAGGTCACTGAATATCCCTTGGAGTACAGTTAAGTCAATCATCAAGAAATGGAAAGAATATGGCACAGCTGTAAATCTGCCCAGAGCTGGCTGTCCTCAAAAACTAATGCAAGAAGGGGACTAGTGAGGGAGGCCACCAGGAGACTTATGACAACACTGGAGGTATTACAAGCTTCAGTGGCTGAGGTGGGAGAGACTGGGCATGCAACAACTATTGCCCGGGTGCTTCACCAGTCGCAGCTTTATGAGTGAGTGTCAAAGAGAAACCCACTGTTGAAAAAAATTCACACGAAATCTCGGCTAGAGTTTGCCAGAAGGTATGTGGGAGACTCTGGAGTCAGTTGGAAGAAGGTTCTATAGTCTGATGAAACCGAAATAGAGCTTTCTGGCTATCAGACTGAATGCTATGTTTGGCATAAGTCAAACACCACACATCATCAAAAACACATCATCTCTACCGTGAAGCATGGTGATCGCTGCATCATGCTGTGGGAATGTTTCACTGCAGCAGGCCCTGGAAGGCTTGTGAAGGTAGAGGGTAAAATGAATGCAGCAAAATACAGGGAAATCCTGGAGGAAAACTTAATGAAGTCTGCAAGAGAACTGTGACTTGGGAGAAGATTTGTTTTCCAGCAAGACAATGACCCCAAGCATAAAGCCAAAGCTACACAGGAATGGCTTAAAAGCAACAAAATTAATGTCCTGGAGTGACCAAGTCAGAGTCCACACCTCAATCCAACTGAGAGTTTGTGGCCAGATTTGAAAAGGGCTGTTCACTCATGATCCCCATGCAATCTGACAGAGCTTGAACAATTTTGTAAAGAAGTATGGGGAAAAATTGACGAAGGGTCTCGGCCTGAAACGTCGACTGTAACTCTTCCTAGAGATGCTGCCTGGCCTGCTGCGTTCACCAGCAACTTTGATGTGTGTTGCTTTGTGGGGAAAAATTGTAGTGTCTATATGTGCAAAGATGATAAAGACCTATCCACACAGACTCAAGGCTGTAATTGCTGTCAAAGGTATAGCTACTAAAGACTGACATGAAGGGGATGAATACTTGTGCAATCAATTATTTTGTTTTTATACTTGTAATTAATTTAGATCACTTTGTAGAGATCTGATATCACTTTACACGAAAGAGTCTTTTTCTATTGATCAGTGTCAAAAGAAAACAAATTAAATCCACTGTGATTCAATGTTGTAAAACATGACAACTTCCAAAGGGGCGTGAATACTTTTTACAGGCACTGTGTATAATTTTAACAGCTCCTCAGTTTCCTAAACACAAGAGATTCTGCAGATGCTGAAAATCCAGAGCAACACACGCACATGCAACGTGCTGGAGGAATAAACAGTCGACGTTTTGAGCTGAAAACCTTCTTGATCCTGTTCCAGACCTGATGAAGGGTCTCTGCCCAATATGTCGACTGCTTATTCCTTTCCATAGATTCTGCCTGAATTCTTCAGTTTTAAAAAAAAAATTTCTTAGATATACAGCCTGGTAACAGGTCCTTCCAGTCTGTTGAGCGGATGCCGTCCAATTATGTCCATGTGACTGATTAGCCTATGTCTTTGGACTGTGGGAGGAAACCAGAGCACCCGGAGGAAACCCATACAAACAGGGGAGAACATACAAACTCCTTACTGACGGCAGTGGGAATTGAACCTGGGTCGCTGGTGCTGTAAAGTGTTGGGCTAACCACGATGCTACCGTGCCACTCCAAGTTCCTCCAGCATTTTAAATGTGTCACCCCTCAATTTCCTGCCATCGTCAAGGATGAACTGACTGCAGACGTTGCCGGTCTCCTGTTCACAGACACCCCTTAGAAGCGTATCATTAAGTTGCTGTTCAAAAGTTATTTCTGCTTTGATGTAATGTTGAGAATTTTTATAGTGAGTTTACATTAGAAAGATCAATGGATGATGCCAAGAGTGTGGAATATTCTAGTATCTGTTAAAATGAAAGTTTTTCAGGGAGGTGGAAAATAACAATAGGGTCAATGGAATGGAAGTAATTTCTGAGGTTATAATCAGCTGAATACGTGGATGTGTGGTGTTTAGAAGTAGATAAGATGCCATGCAAGGAGATACTCAATAGAAATGGAGCAAGTGGCTTGCTGATAATTTATGGTTGTGGATAGTGGGCTAATTCGCAGTGGGCAAGTATAAGTGATCATTTGTGGATCAGCAGTGGGACGCTGCCGGGATTGGAGCTCGGTATGTATGTCCGTGCTGTATGCAGGCTATCCAGGCTTATTAGCACGAAGCTGGCTGGCAATGTCAGTGGTAAGGAGGCTGCCGAGAAACTTTAGGCCCGAGGAAAGCCAAGTGAAAGGGTGTGGATGTGGCAGGTGGAACAAGGGTTAGAAAGACGTGAGTCTATCTGCTTTGGTCGAGAGCACAGAAAAGCACTTTTCAAATGTAAGGGATTGAAGGATAGGGGCATCCTGGTACACGAGTCACTGAAACAGAGGCCCAGCAATCAAATTGGAAGGCCAAGGTTGTGTTACCATTATTGTTCGAGGAATTGAGTACAAAAGTGATGATATTTTGTATTACGTAGTGCTGGTGAGAGCACATAGAATATCATGCTGGTTTGCCATCTTACAGGAGGATATATCTGTGGCTGAGAGAATGCACTAGAGGTTTGGCATGTATTCTGGGGTGGGTGTAAGTTTCCTTTCGTGAGTAAGGGTTAAGTTAAGCAAACTGTCTGAAACTCTCTGGAGTTGAGGAGAATGAGAGGTGTTCTCACTGAAACAGACCAGGTCCTTGCATGTTCTGACAGGGTACACACTGGGATTATGTGACCTCAAACTGAGGACTTTAGAAACAGGGCTCAATGTTTAAAATGAAAAGGGCCAATTAGTTAGGACAGAGATGAGAAATTTCTTTATGCAGAAGGGAACAAATCTTTGTAATTCTTCATACAAGGGAGTTGTGGGAACTTAATTGCCAAGTGTATATATAAGCCAAACATCAATAGATTTCTTTGATGCCAAACTAGTCAAGTGTTAATGAGGTTATTGCAGGAAAGTGGAACTGAAATCACAGATCTTTTTGGATGGTAGAGCATGTGGGAGGGGCTGATTGACCAAGTCCTGTATACTTTCCTTTTGTGTTTCAAGAGGACAGCAGGGTGTGTGGATCTTTAACATAAGAAGAAGGATTTTATTTGGAATAGTGATCTGCCTGGGGCAATCTCAACATGGAAAGGTTTTATTTTAATAGGATTGATGGTGGCAACAAAGGGGGAAATCAAATCAAGCAGGTTTATGAAAATGTGAAGGATGTTGAAAATACTCAGCAGGTCAGGCAGCATCTATAAAGGGCACCAACTGTTCATCTGAACTGAGAAAGGCGAGAAATTGAACGTTTTGGGTGCAGAGAAGGGAGAGGGGTGCAGAGAACGAACAGCATGTCCTGTAAATGAGGGAAACTCCTAAATATCGAATGGGGAAGTCTAGGGCACAGCTTCAGAATAGAAGGAGGTCTTTTTAAAGCGGATGACGAATTTCTTTAGCTAGAGGGTAGTGAATCTGTGGGAGCCACAGGCAGCTGTGGAAGCCAAGTCATTGGGTTTATTTAAAACAGAAGTTGATAGTTTCTTGATTAGTCAGGGCATCAAAGATTACAGGGAGAAGGCAGCAGAATGGGGTTGAGAGGGATAATAAATCAGTCATTTTGGGATGGTGGAGCTTACTTGATGGGCTGAATGGCCTAATTCTGATCCTATGTCTTATGGTTTGGTGCTGGCTGAGAGAAAAAAAGTGAAGGCTTGTTCACTTTTGTTTGGAGGAGGTATAAAGAGAAGACAAATGAGTTGGAAGAGAGGTGGATGGAATTAAAAAAAATACTTGGAGCTGTTGGAAATCTGAAAATACTGGAGGTACCCACCAGATCAGGCAATGTCCGTGGAGAAAGGAAAACAGAGTTAATGTTATAGGATAATGACCTTCCACTGGAGGTGGCCAGTTCTGACACAAACTGGAAAAACTGGTTATCTGGAATAGTAGAATTCATCATTGAGTCCTGCAGGCTGTATTGTGGCTTAACAGAAGGTGAGGTGGTATCCTTCAAGCTTATGGAGAGCAGGCTCTGCTGGAGCAGTGCAGGAGGCCGGAGACAGAGGTGCCAAAATGTGAGGGACTCGGCAGGTCACCTGGAGGGGAAGGGGGCAGAAGCCAGAATAGGAGAGTTGGGGGTGGGGGGGGAGGAGAGTACAAGATGACAGGTGAATCCCGATCAGAGGGTTCCAAACCCTTTTTTATGCAGTAGACCCCCACCTGTGGACCCCAGGTTGGGAGGAGGAAGACAGGAGTGCAGGGTGATTCCTCCTCCTTCAGCCCTTCACCTATCACACCTCAGCGTCTCCCATCATCCCATCTTCTGGCCCCCTCCTTTCCAGTCCTGATGAAGGGTTGCAGCCTGTTTATTCCCCTCCATGGAGCTACCTGACCTGCTGAGTTCCTCTAGCACTGCGTGTGTGTTGTTCATGGTTTCCAGCATCTCTTGTGTCTCTGAATTGGAAGGATGCTTTTCCAAGAAGACCAAGATGGAAAGTGGGTGTCGACAGCCTGAGAGAGCTAGCAACTGTTCTGTTTAAGCAGAGAAGTGAATTCATAAGACAATCTGTTATTCACTACTCTGTTCAGAGATTGGAAAAACTGCCTCACAAGGAAATGCAAAACCTGGAGAGGGAGGGCAAAAGGTGTTCAGAAAGGAAAACTAACTGACGAATGTGTTAAATTATTCATATTTACAGAGATGGATGTGAATTTAAATGAGATATTTAATAGGTGAAATCCAGCAACCAGCTGCGGCGCCTCGTCCAAGCCTATGTTGGCTACCAATTTCTGAAAATATTACGCGTGCAGTGGTGTGGCTGTGTTACAAAGCTAGTCTATTGGATTAGTAATGTGGAGAAACAGAGTCAGATCCCTCCAGAATTTAAATTCAATTAAATAAGAATCTAGGATGCAGATGTAGTGACAGTGACAGTAACCATGACACTGCTAGATCGTCATAACAACCTGTCCCTTGGGGGGTGATATTTGCCGTCCTGACCCAGTCTGGCAGAGGTATCCGCAATGTGGTTGATTCTTCACTGTTCTTTGGAAAAACCAACACTGTGACTCCGTTCAGTGTGCTCAAGAGGCTACTTTGCCATCAGCTTTCAGAGCAGAATTGCTTTGAATGTTGCTGGGACTTGAGGCACTGAGTTCTGGAGAGAGACTGAACAGGTCGGAACTTTAAGCATTGCAGGAAAGGGTGATATTATAAAAGTGTGTAAAATTGCAATCGGGTGAATGCACATGTGATGAACGTAAGAGAACTAAATCATACCAGCACACAGATGAAGGGGTTAACTAGAGCAAGTTCGAGCTTAATCAGAAGACATCGTAATGCCGTGTCTTCAAGTGCAGGCTTGATTCAAGTAGGGAGTCTGAAGTGGGGCAGCCAGGAGTGGATCAGCTTGAAACCGGATGCCAGCTTTGGAGGGGGCAGAAAACTCATGGACTGTAGTGGAGGCATGGTAGGGCAGTGAGAGCAAGGTGAATGGACAAATGGGGCTGGTTGTGAGTTGGGATGTGCCTTCAGGAAGTATATTGGTTTTTGGTAAATGAGTAAATCGGTTTATGTGCTCATGTCAGAAAATACACAATCACACGCTCTGGTTGCCATACCTCCACGGTATTGTAATGAGTGACATGTGTTGGTATACTGAATGCACACCTCTGACACCCTGAGCTCCAGTCCAGTCTGTGTTCCAACTTCCCACAGAAATCTGTGTTCGTAGGTTACTGTAAATTGCTCCTAGAGTAGGTAGGGTGGGCAGCTGGTGGCCTTGTGGGAGAGACTAGTTCACGGAGGACTAGGGGGAGTATGGGATTGATGAGAATATTCTGAGAGCTGGAATGTAGATTCCGTGGGCTAAATGGCCTCCAGTATCACAAGAGAACTGTTCAAGCTCAAAGGGTGATGGAGGCCTGGACAGTGATTCATGGCCTGGGGCTGATGGTGGTGGAAGCAGTTTGTTCAAAGTCAAAGCCGAGTGCATTGTCACGTTGTCAAAGGTAGGTTCTTGAGGAGTAGGTGTGTTAAAGGTTACAAGGAGAATGGGGTTGAGGGCTGTAAATCAGCTGTCCTCGAATGGCTGAGCAGAGGCAGTGGTGGGAATGGCTTAATTCTGCTCTGAGGTCTTGTGGTCTGAAAGCTTACTTGTAGCAGAATACGGGCACATAGCATCAGGTACACAGTCTTCAGAAGAAAGACATGAACTGTTGGAAGTCACCGGTCCAGTTGCAGTGATGATCTGATTCATTCTGGGGTTCGATTGCGCACTGAGTTTTAGAGCATTCCGATTTAATTTTGGATGCAAGGGGGAGTGAGGAAAATAAGAGAGCAACACAGAACTTTGTTAGTGAATCAGACCCCTTAATTATTGGCACTGCTTAGAGGCTGACTATATTGTTATATAGACCAGGGTGCAATGGAAGTCCAGTCTTACCTGAAGTGCTCAGAGTAAGTGGAATACACTCAGTGGCCTCTTTATTAGTACCTCCTTTACCTGATAAAGTGGCCACTGGTGTATATTTGTGATCTTCTGCTGCTGTTGCCCAACCACTTCAAGGTTTGGCATGTTGTGCCTCAAGAGATGCTCTTCTGTACACTACTGTTGTAACACGTAGTTATTTGAATTCCCTTTGCCTACCTGTGATCTTTAACCAGTCTGGCCATTCTCCTCTGACATCTCTCATTAGCAAGGCGTTTTCATCCACAGATCTGCCACTCAACTGGATTTTTTTTTGGTTTTGTTTTTCACACCATTCTCTGTAAACTGTTGGGACTGTTGTGCAAGATCAGCAGTTTCTGAGATACTCAAACCTCCCCATCTGGCACCAACAATCATTCCACAGTCAATCATTTGGATCACATTTCTTCCCCATTCTGATGTTTGGTCTGAACAACCGACTGAACCTCATGACCATGTCTGTATGCTTTTATGCACTGCGTTGCTACCACATAATTAGCTGATTAGATATTTGCATTAATGAGCAGGTATATAGGTGTACCTAATAAAGTGGCCTCTGAATGTATGTGGTAATTTAAAAAAAACACCACTTAATACAGTGAGTACGTAAACAATGGAATGGTGTGGAGTATCGTTCTTCATTAGAATCTGACCAATAGGATTTAAAGGGAAGATGGATAAAGAGTTTAAGGAGGAAAGGAATAGAGCGATGTGTTGAATGGCAAAGGAAAGATTCATAAGCACTGGCCTCGTGTGGTTTCTGAGTTTCAATGCCCCTAGGAAACAAAGGGTTAAGAAACACGCACAAAATGCTGGAGGAACTCAGCAGGTGAGGCAGCATCTATGGAAATGAATAAACAGTTGTCGTTTCGGGCCGAGACCCTTCCGCAGGACCCGAAAGGAAGGTAGAGGGAAGATGTCGGAATATAAAGGTGGGGGTGGGGAATGAGGACAAGCTACAAGGTGGGGGGTGGGGAATGAGGACAAGTTACAAGGAGGTAGGTGAATCCAGGTGGGATGGAAAGATAAAGGGCTGTTGAGGAAGGAGACTGATAGGAGAGGAGAGTGGACCATAGGAGAAAGGGAAGGAGGGGGGGATCCAGGGGGAGGTGATATGCAGATGAGAAGAGGTAAAATGCCTGAGTGGGAAATGGAAGAAGAGGAAAGGAAGAAGGTAATTTTTTTTTTTACGGAAGGAGAACTTGATATTCATGCCATTAGGTTAGAGGCTACCCAGACGGAATATACGGTGTTGCTCGTCCACCATTCCTTGGCACAACAGGAGGCCGTGGACTGACATGTTGAAACGGGACTGGGAATCAGAATTAAAATGTTTGGCCACCAGGAAGTTCAGCTTTAGGTGGATGGAGCGGAGGTGCTCGACGAGGTGGTCCCTCAGTTTACGATGGGTCTCACCAGTGTCAAGGAGAGCAGCAGGCACAACAGGCAACTTCGCAGGTGAAGTGTTGTCTCACCTGGAAGGGCTGTTTAGAACCCTGAGTGCAGGTGAATGGGCAGGCGTAGCACTGAGGCTGCTTGCTGAGGTAAGTGCCAGGAGGGATATTAGTCAGGAGAGACGCATGTTCGAAGGAATCACAGGGAATGATCCCTGTGGAAAGTGGCAGGGGCGTGTAAGGATGTGTTTAGTGATAGGATCCCTTTGGAGATGGTTGAAGATGCGGAGGATGATGTATTGGATGCAGAGGCTCATGAGGTGGTAGGTAAGGACAAGAGGAACTCTATCATTGTTGAGGCAGTGGGAAGATGGGGTGAGTGCAGAAGTATGGGAAATGGAGGAGATGCAGGTGAGGGCAGCATCAATGGTGGAGGGAGGGAAGCACTATTTTTTGAGGGAGGAAAGAAAAGCCACAGCCTGGGGACAGATGCTGCAGAGGCGAAGGAAGTGAGCGAAGGAAATAGCATTTTTACAGGAGACGGGGTGGGAAGAGGTATAGTCAAGATGACTGGGAATCAGTAAGTTTATAAACATGTTGGTTGACTGTTTGTCTCCTAAGATGGAGACAGAGATTGAGAAAGGGAAGGGAGGTGTCGGAAATGGATCAAGTGAATTTAAGGGCAGGGTGGAAGTTAGGGGCAAAGTTGATGAAATTGACAAGCTCAGCACGGGTGCCTGGAACAGCACCAATGCAGTCGTCAATGCAGCAGAGGAGGAGGTTGGGAGAGGGGGGTTATCAGGGAAGGCTTGGGAAGTAGGCTGTTCTGCGTAGCCATCTGAAACACCCTTGCTCGTGGTTGGAGTTCCAGTCAACCTGGGGTGTCGGGCATGACTCTGAGTAGCTGATTTGATCCAGTTATAAGTAAACGGGGCGTCAGTGTGCTCCTGGAGTTGACAAATGACTTGTCAGTGCAGTACTGGTGTCAGCACTCCCACCATGTACTTGACTGGCAATAAATGTCACAAGCTGTCACGCTATTTGGAATATGTTCCTCACAGGGCCACTATACTCCTCAAAACAAATGTAAATTACACAGCACCTTCCGCTCCCACAGGTGTTATGTTCATGAATGGAACACAACAGTATGTAGTGTTATGACACAGGCCTGTATACTCCAATTCCTGCTCTAATTTTAAATGCATCTATAAGCTAATGATAAAACCCTTCACTCCCTCTATTATTTGTGGCATCTCTCCATAAACATCTGTTAAGGCTGCTTGCATTCAGGGCAGTTACGGAGGCCCATACCAGTAATTGTTTCCATATTTGTGTAGAAGGCAGAACGATGCTGAGTCACCGCGTGCTGACGGGTGTCAGTGGATCCCATGTGACTGTTAAAAAGAGGCATGCAGTATTATGTAATGCGCAGTGTATTGTCATAGTTTTCTTTCTGGAGGTGCAGCCTTCCTTTTAACTCCCATTTATTCCTGCTCGTCGACACTATTGGTGTCCCTAGTTTCACGGTATTCCTCTCTTTCTGAGGAAGTTGTTTCAGTTTATCTTCAGTCTCTTCCCCACTGTTTATACAACTTGCTCTCCTTTTCAGTCTCCCCCTGTTTAGCCCAGTAATTCTTCAGAAGTGAGTTTGCTAGACTAGACACAGCTAGCCCAGGTAATTTGACCCAGTTAATCTCAAGGAGTCTTTTTTTATACTTCACTCCAGTCTTGTGTCCAACTCTTTTCACCAGATCCTACTCATCTATACATCTAACCCACATCTGCCTGCAGTATTTGCTTTTCTTAGGGAAGTAAGCTACACGTCCTAAATCCACTCAGTGGAAGAACAATCAAGCTTGCTCATCAGGCAGTTTATTAAGATCTGAAGATGTGAGCTAGTCATTTCTACCAGGCTTCGTGTGGTTAACGAGTACACAGCAGCCAGGGATAATGGCATGTTCTCTGGCCCTGTGTGACAGGTATGGAGCTGGAGGAAGGCATTTCCTGTAGCACAGGTCATGTATCGATGACAATGAGTGATCTGATAGGAGTTTTTGGAATATTAAGGGAAGTGGATAGGCTAGAGAGAGAGAGAGAGGAGTTATTGCTACTGGTTAGGAAGTTGAAAAATTAGGGTGGGATTTCTCAAGAGGAAAGTTAGAAGCATTTGTCTGTGCTGCGAGAGGTAGAAGTTTGCAACTCACTTTGACAGAGAGCAGTGAGATGTCGTTTGCTAATTTTAAAACTGAGATTGATAGACTTGTTTGCCGGAGTTATTGAAGGATATGGGGGAAGGGCTGGTGGTGAGGAGCAAGATCAGAGAAAGCTGCATTACGCAATTCAGTCAGTATCGGAGGAAAGAGAGTCACTGCGAGTGAAGTTTGGATTATTGCATGGGTAGGTGGAGTATGGAGGCTATGGTCCAGGTGTGGGTCAATGAGAATAATAGTTCAGCATAGACTTAGATGGGCTGCAAGACTCACTTCTGTGCTGTAGTACTGTATGACTGTAACTGTAACCAAGACAATAAAACTTTTCACGTTCAGTTCACAATGTGTCTCTTTTTGTTTTCAGTGGGCGAGGAGCAAATCAGCTCAATAGGAAGAGGACTGTGTGTACTACTAGGCATCTCTGTAGAGGACACCCAGAAGGACATTGAATACATGTGAGTGCATTAAAAAGCCAATTGCTCTGGTGCTTCAGAAAAAAAGACATGTTGTTGCAAACCCGAATGATTATTGACCATTAATATTTAACATTGGTAATACAATATTATGCCACTCAAGGGCTTTCAATTGAAAATGTATTTACTTATTTAAGGTGTCTTCCTCAGCAAGATGTCTCTTTCCTTTCATTTTCCAAAAGAATTCAGTTAACTATCCCACCAGCTCGGTTAACAATTTTGTGTCCTATCATTTGTTGCTAATGTTCTCAATCCGATTCTTGTTTATGTGCAAAGCCCAGCAGTTCTCTTCATTTTCCTTAAAGCTGCTATTTAAAAAAAATATCCTTTGTCTTTAAGCCATTCCAAATAAATAAACGATTGAACCAAAATGGAACAGATTGAGTAGAAGTCGAAGTTCTTTTACCAACAAGGATTTAAAGTAGAAACACGAGGTTCTGCAGATGCTGCAAACCCAGAGCAAGATGCTGGAGGAACTCAGCAGGTCAGGCAGCATCTGTGGAGAGGAATAAAGAGCTGACGTTTCAGGCCGAGACCCTGCATAAGGAATTTAAAGAGATTTAAAGTTGACTGCTTTGAAATCACTTACTTTAAATTCATTGAAAAGTCAAAGGAGGGGTATGTCGTATTGACTTGCTTATAAAAAACACGGGATGTGGGGATTATCAACAAGGGAATCAATAAACATACCAGCAATGAACCACCACCTTCACCTACTGCAGTCGTTCTGGTCGAGATATTCCCGTGGTACTGTTGGGTAGGAAGTTCCCAAGAGGTTGACTGGTGATATACTTCCAAGAGAAGATGCTAAGCAAGTTGGAGGGAAACCTACAGGGTATGGCATTCCCTTGGGCTGCCTGCCCATGGCGTTCCTGATGGTAATGGTCCTCGATGTGGGGAGCTGATATCAGAGTAGTCCAAGTGCATTTTGCAGATGGTGAATATTGTAGCCTCCATGCACTTTTGGTGGAGTAAGGAAATGTTTAGGTGGTGGCTGGTGTTCTCCTCCTGTCTTGTCCATGTGCCTGCTCAGTAACGTGAGGAACCAGAGAGAGAATTGAAACAATGTCTTCACTTCAACACAGTGAATGAGGGAATGTCCAGGCAAATGATTCAGCTGAAGGTTGGGTTGAGGTAATTGACCTGAGGCTGAGGAATTGTTAGCACTGAAGTGATTGACTTCCAAGAATCACAGCCACTTAATTTTAGCACATAGGTCAGCTCCTGCCAGGTGGCAGATTTCCCTCTGATTCCCATTACCTTCAGTAATGCTCAGAGCAATTGGTGCGTTTAGTTCCAAGAAATGTTGTCTCGGGCAGCAGGAGGAACTCTGCCCTTCTGCAGTCAGTGCAATCTGAAGTAGACGGTGCTTCAGTCTAACATCCCCACCCAAAGGACCTCACCTTTGACACAAAAACACTCCCCCAGTGCTGAAGTGATGACATCAGCCCTGATTTTCGTGTTAGGGCCAGGGGAGAGGTGCAGGTGACCCTAATGCAAACCAGGCAGGTACCAGTTTTATTCCTCAATGTGGCTTTGTGTGTGTGTGGTTTTTTTTCAAAAAAAAAGCTAACTGTCCAAGGATAAGCCGGTGATGCAGCCAATGCTTACATCTCGCTGATTGATAACAGAGTGGTACAGCTGGTAGTCATGCTGCCCTGCACTTCCAGAGGCCTGGGTTCAATCTAAGCCTCCACTTATGTCTGTGTGGAGTTTGCACACTCCCGCTGTGGCTGTGTGCGTTTACCCCGGGTGCCTCAGTTTCCAGCCATACCCCAAAGGTGTGCAGGTTGGTAGTTTAACAGATGACTATAAATTGTCTGTAGTGCATGGGTGAGTGCCAGATACTGGGGGAGTCGAAGAGATCGTGGGGAGAATGGGATTGGTGTAAATGTATGTTTGATGGTTGTCATGAACTCAAAGATCTCCAACTGTTCAGGATATTTACAAAGACAGGTGTGTAAAAATGGCCCAACAGATCATTGGGGACCCGAGTCACCCCAACCACAAACTGTTCCAGCTGCTACCATCCGGGAAACGGTATCGCAGTAGAAAAGCCAGGACCAACAGGCTCCGGGACAGCTTCTTCCACCAGGCCATCAGACTGATGAACTCATGCTGACACAACTGTATTTCTATGTTATATTGACTGTCCTGTTGTACATACTGTTTATTATAAATTACTATAAATTGTACATTTAGACGGAGACATAACGTAAAGATTTTTACTCATGTATATGAAAGATGTAAGAAATGGTCAATTCAATTCACCTTCTCAGTGGTCATGAACTCTGTGCTCTATTACTCTGTGGACTCAGGGCTTCTCTCCAGGACGACTCCTGGCAGGGTGTGCACACGTTGTACCTGCTGATAACAGAACTGGTCTTAGTTCTAATGCTCTACACTAACAGCCCGCAGGTCTCAATTATAAGATATTGGTTTATTATTGTCACGTGTACCAACACACAAGAAAAGCTTGCTTTGTGTCCTGTTCAAACCATTGCACCGTGCTTTGAGATCGAACAAGGTAAAGCAATGACGATGCAGAATAAAATGTAAAAGCTACAGAGAAAATGTAAGCAATAAAAGTGCAAGATCATTCCCAGGTAGATAAGGAGTTAGAGGCTATTTTATTGATGAGGAGGTATGTTGTTCGGTGAGATTTATGGTTCAGCCAAGACCAGGAAAACCTTCACCAAGTTTGGGGTAATTTGCCTTCTCTCTCCCTGTCTATCCAACCCTGGGTCTAACACAACCATATCCCTGCTCCTCTCCCCTAGGGTCTTTCCTTCTCACCATCAATGCCAACAGCACACCCTCCCTCATACCCCCCACCCCTCCCCTCCACCCCTGGTCCATTCTCCCCCCCCCCCCCGTCCAAGTCCTGTCCCTCCTGTCACCCTCTTCTGAAGTTTTCTGGCAGTGGATCTAATTGGGCCATTTTCTCCTGTGGTGCTGACCATTTCGCCCCGCTTCATTCTTGCTTCACTGACTTGTACTTGTTCACTTTCAAAGTGCATAAAGAATTTGAGAATGACTTGCTTCTTTCTAGCTGTAAGCCTCCCGTGCGTTTTGCTAAATTTCCCATTTTGTCATTGCAACAGGGTTCGCAAGATCCTGAACCTGAGGTTGTTTGAAGATGAAAACGGGAAGCATTGGTGTAAGAGTGTGATGGATAAGCAGTTCGAGATCCTCTTCATCAGTCAGTTCACACTTCAGTGCATCCTGAAGGGTAACAAGCCTGACTTCCACTTGGCAATGGGAGCTGAGCAGTCGGAGGCCTTCTACAGTGGTTTCTTGCAGCACGTCCGGAAGGCCTATAGGCCAGAGCTCATTAAAGGTAGGGGGAGCCAATGAGCCAGGCCTGCAGCCTACAGAGGGTGTGGTTAAAAGCATGGGTACAAGGTGGCTGGTTAAAGTTGGGCGCTGTTACAAAGGCCTCAGGATGTTCTTCCCATTGAGGGGCTGCCTATTGAGAAAGGGCTTTAGCAGCACTGGTCACCAGGAGTATCTGGAAATTCTCCTGGGATTGACCTGCAATAGAGAGTTTCTCTAGAATGGCCCCGCTGTGTGTCTGTACGTGCCCAACTAGTCCTTAAATCCTTCAGGCCACTGGCTGCCATTGGACTACGCTTGTGTGACATCATGCCTCCAGTGGTCCTGTAGGATCTCCTGATGGGCTGACTGGCAAAGTTCCCAGGCCCAAGGCCAACGTTCCTGAACGCATGGTGAAATTGCCCAGGTTTGGGATGAAGATTGCCCAAGAACTTCCCAAACGGGGCCTACTCTTTCCTCCTCTATTCAGCCATATTCCCTTCCCCTCTTCTTGGGGTCTTTCTAATCACCCCCCCCCTTTTCTTTTACCACTCTGCTTCGGGAGTATCAGGAGAGGAGAGTGTTCCCCTCCTCAAAGCATCCTGTAAGAAAACAACGAGGTCACTCAGCTCTTCAAGTTTGCACCACCATTCTTGGGTGATCAACCTCACACCTCGACGACTTCTCTGTGCTCTTCCCCCCAGCTGTCAGTTCCCAGATCATTCAAAGAAATTATCCGTCTCAGTTTTAAACACCTCTGAAGATCTAGCCTGTACATCTTTCAGGAGTGGGGAGTACCAGAGACCCACCAGCCTCTGTGAGCAGAAATATCTGTGTACTTTGGTTTTAAATGATAGGTCTCCCACCCATCCCTGCATAGTTATCTTGTAGCTATGTCCTTCTCGTGAGAGCATCTTAGCGTTCACCCTGGCTTAACCTTAAGATCTTGTATGTTTTGAATTCGATTTCCCCCTCATTCCTTGTGGATAACCTCAGACCAGTATTGATTGGATCTGAAGCTGTTGGATGGGTACTGGTCGGACCTGGAACCCGTGACCCAAGTAGGTGTGGGGAGCAGCTTTGATGGGTGCTGCAGTCACTCGGAAGGGAAAGGTTGACAGAGCCCCGAGGAAAGAGTTCAGGAATCCTCCATGCACTTCCTCCATTTCAAGCATGTCCTTCCTTAATACAGAGGGCAAATCCAGACATTATGCGTCAAGTTGTGGTACCACCCACGTAGGGAGATGTACAGCA
The DNA here is from genome assembly GCF_963921235.1 of Mobula hypostoma. NCBI lineage: Eukaryota > Metazoa > Chordata > Chondrichthyes > Myliobatiformes > Myliobatidae > Mobula > Mobula hypostoma. The sequence continues at coordinate 88,077,397 of NC_086104.1, read as the reverse complement.
TGGAAACAGGCCCTTCGACTTAAAAGGTCCATGCTGGCTTAAGCTAATCTTATTTACCTATGTTTTGCTAATATCCCTGTAAACCTCTCCTATTCCCGTACCTGTCTAAATGCCTTTTAAATGCTGTAATTGTAACTGCCTCAGCCTCCTCTGGTAGTTTATACCCACCATCCTCTGTGTGGTAAAACTTGCCCCTCGGTTCTCCTTTAAATCACTTCTCTCTCACCTTAAGCCCTCTAGTTTGAGACCTACCAAACCTGGGAAGAATGTCCACTGACTTGATCTAAGCCCCTCATGATCTTATACACCTCTGTGAGGTCATCCTTCGACCTCCATTGGTCCAGGGAAAATTGTCCCAGCCTACTCCAATTTCTCAGTACAACTAAATTCATCCAGTACCAGGAATGTCCTTGTGAATTCTTCCTGTATCCTCTGGGGTTGAATGACGTGCTTCCTGTACTGTGTTGCCTCGAGCTGTTCATGATGCTCCCAATGCAACCTCACCAATATATCGTGCATCCTGTGACATGGTATCAAGACTTCCCTCTTTCATACCCCTTCGGAATAAAGGTAACATTCTGTTACACCTCTCAATTGCTTGTGTACTGGCCATTTGAGTTTCCTGTCGTACAACTCCCACATCCCTTTTGTACCACAACATTTTGTGGTTAAGCTTATGCTGCGTATATAGTCTAATAGACCATTTAGATCCGGTTTGGATCAGCTGTATATTCTGACGGAGTTGAGTTGGGTGTCTGTGTTCTGTGCACTTTATCCACGTCAGGGGAATGTATCCTGTGTCATTGATTAGGCTTCCATCCCCACACAGGTTAATTGTGCATATGAGATTGTTGTTAGGATGGTCAGACATAGAAAGATTAGTTTGTCCTCAGGTTCCAGTTGAGTTTAGATTGACCATGGTTCAGAGATTCAAAGTACATCTATTATCAAAGTATGTAGACAGTATACAACCCTGAGATTCATTTTCCTCACAGACAGCCCTGAAACAAACACCACGAAACCCATTCAACAAGACATCAAACAGCCAACGCGTAAAAGAAAAAGTCACGCAAACGACAAAAAAAAACGAGTGAAAAGCACCACAGTCTAGGAATGTTCAGTTTAGTTCGGTTCAATTTAGCACTGTGCTTGTTGACTGCAGGCCGTAGATCCACTCTAACCCGGTCAAAATCACACAAAATAGCAATTTGAAAAAAAGAGGAGTAACCAGGTTGGGTCAAATTTTAATTTTGTGCACAAGGAGACCTTTACTTACCAAAGGAGACCATTCAGAGATGGGGTGGCAGAGGGGAAGAAGGTATTTTTAAAATGCTGAGTGTGGCTTTTCAGTGGAGAGGATGTTTCCAATAGTGGGAGAGTCCAGGACCGGGGGGCAGAGCCTCAGAATAGAAGGGCATCCTTTGAGAACTGAGATGAAGAGGAATCTCTTTAGTCAGAGAGTGGTGAATCTGTGGAACTCATTACCACGGTTGGCTGTAGAGGCCAAGTCGTTCGTGTTTTTAAATTGGAGGTTGATAGTAAGGGTGGTTAGTAAGAGTCTCAAATATTACGGGGAGAAGGCAGGTGCCTGAGGTTTAAAGGGATAATAAATCAGCCATGCGTGATTGGCAAAGCAGACTTGATGGCCTAATTCTGCTCCTTTATCATACGGTCTAATGGTCAATTTGGAAACCCGGTTCAAACCCAGTGAATGACAGGTCCTGGCCATGTGGGAGCACAAGCACTTAGCCTTTGAAAACAGAATTTATTGCTGCTTTTAGAGCACCACTGACAGCAGACTGGGAACAAATCGTCCACCTGTGGGTTCAACCTGCTGGCTTGGAGTCCATGGAAATCTGGAAGGTGCAGCTTTAATCCATTACATCCTTTTCAGAATCGGGTTTATCATCACTGACCTATCTCTTTAGATTTGTTGTTTTGCAGCAGTTCAGAGCAAGAGAAAAGTTACAGAATAAATTGATAGTGCAAAAGATGAGGTAGTGTTCGTGGGCTCATTGATCATTCAGAAATCTGATAGCTTAGGGGAAGAAGCTGTCCTTAAGGTAGAAGCTGTCCTTAAGGTAGATGAGGTGGTGTTCAAAGGGCTTTCTTTGAGCTGGAGGTCTGTGATTAGTGGTGTTCTGCACAGATCTGTATTGGGTTTTCTACTGTTCGTGATGGTTCAGTATACAGGTGTCCCCCGCTTTTCGAACGTTTGCTTTACGAAACCTCACTGTTACGAAAGACCTACATTAGTACCCTGTTTTCGCTTTCAGAAGGTGTTTTCACTGTTACGAAGAAAGGCAGCACGCGATAAAAAATTGGTGCGCGATAAAAGGCAGCGCGCGCCCCGCGCAGCCGCTCTCTCCCGGATTCGGAACGGCATTGCTTTAACACGTTGCATTGAGCAGCCGATAGCAAGATGAGTTCTAAGGTGTTGGAAAAGCCTGAAAGAGTAAGGGTGTTACACTTAGCGTAAAACTAGACATAATTAAGCGTTTCGATCGTGGTGAACGAAGCAAGGACAAAGTGAGTTTGGCTTGTGGAAGTTGATGAAGATGATGTTGAAGAGGTTTTGGCATCCCATGACCAAGAACTGATAGATGAAGAGCTGATGCAATTGCAAGAGGAAAGGATAACAATTGAAACCGAATGCAGAAAGTGAAGCAACTGCGTGAGATTTTCGCTGCAGTGATGAAGTACGACTTTCATTTTGAAAGGGTACGTAGGTTTAGGGGATATTTGCAGGATGGTTTGAGTGCTTACAAACAACTGTATGATAGAAAAATGCACGAGGCTCAGCAGTCAAGCAAGCCTTCCACATCAGCCACAGCAGACGACGAACCTTGACCTTCGACATCGAGGCGGGCAGTCATAGGTGAAAATGAGCTGCCTGCCCTGATCGACAATGAGATGACACCCCCGTGTCCCACCACCCCAACACCCGGGCCCCGGACGGATACTGTACCGATTCGCGAAGAATGCAGCGGTAGCCGGGAGGCACACAGCACATCTTTAAGAAAAAAGCCGAAATAAACATGCTAATTAATTAGGTGCCGCCTAGCACGTAATTGTCGGCCCAGATCAGAGCAGATGCAATCGGCAATCGCCTCTGATCTGCACCGACATTTACGTGCCGGGCAGCACTTAATTAATTAGCATGTTTATTTCGGCTTTTTTCTTAAAGATGTGCTGGGTGCCTCCCGGCTACTGCTGCATTCTTCGCGGCAATGTATCAGGTCGGCGGCCCGGAGGGTGGGGGCTACTGCACCACCCAGCCTGCGACGACTCAGTCTAACACACCATCATCAGTGTGCTCGGCACTGTCCCAATTCCGGTAAGTGATACTACACTGTACACACATTATTTCTACTGTATATAGGCTGTGTATTTTTACGTGTTATTTGGTAGATTTGGCAGCTTCATAGTTTAAAGGTTACTGGAGAGCGTGTTTATGCCAACAGCGCTTGTGTGAGATTTTCGCTATGGAGATCTGTGCAGGCAATCGTTGTAGAGAAGTATTTCTACTTTATATAGGCTGTGTATTTATCATATCATTCCTGCTTTTACTATATGTTACTGTTATTTCAGGTTTTATGTGTTATTTGGCATGATTTGGTAGGTTATTTTTGGGTCTGCGAACGCTCATGAAGTTTTCCCATATAAATAAATGGTAATTGTTTCTTTGCTTTACGACATTTCAGCTTACGAACCGTTTCGTAGGAACGCTGTACCTTCGGATGGCGGGGGAAACATGTATAAGTGACCTGGATGAAAATGTATATTGGTGGGTTAGTTTATTTGCAGATGATACAAAGATTGGAGGTGTTGTGGATGGCATAACAGATTGGCAAAGAATACAATGGGATATACAGTTGCAAGAAAAAGTTTGTGACCTCTTTGCAATTACCTGGTTTTCTGCATTAATTACTCATAAAATGTGGACTGATCTTCATCTAAGTCACAATAATAGACAAACACAATCTAAACACAAAAAATACTGAGTACACCATTTGAACAATCCAGTCTAGGTTCAAAAACTCTAGGATAATGCCTTCTACAAAAGCAATTTAGAGTCAAGTGTTCCAGTCAATGAGCTGAGATTGGAGGTGTGGGTTGTAGAGGTGCCCTGCCTTATTAAAAAAAAGACACACAAAGTCAGATTACTGATACAGCCTGCTCTTCTTAAGAAAGATCTGTTTGTGTGCACAATGCCTCGATCAAAACAACTTTCAGAGAACTTTAGAAGAAGAATTGTAGAGATGCATGAGGCTGGAAAAGGCTGCAGAAACATTTCTAAAGTCCAGAGTAAGAGAAATTATCTATAAATGGAGAAAAGTCAGTACTATTGCTACTTTCTCTAGGAGTGGACAAACTGCAAAGATCACACCAAGAGCACCATGTACAAAGCTGAAAGAGGTGAAAAAGAACCCAAGGGTAACAGCAAAAGACCTGCAGAAATCTCTAGAACTTGGTGAAGTCTCTGTTCATGTGTCCACTATAAGAAAAACACTGAACAATAATGGTGTTCATGGAAGGACACCACAGAGGAAACCACTGCTCTCCAAAAAGACATTGTTGCATGTCTCAAGTTTGCAAAAGACCATCTGGATGTTCCACAATGCTTCTGGGATATTGTTCTGTGGACCGATGAGACAAAAGTTGAACTTTTTGGCAGAAATGCACATTGCTATGTTTGGAGGAAAAAGGGCACTGCACACCAACACCAAAACCTCGTCCCAACTGTGAAGCATGGTGGGAGGAGCACAGTGGCGGCGCCAGAGATTTTTTCTTGCTGGTGCTACGGAGGGGCAAAATGATTCAGTGATGGTGCTGAGGGATGCACTGTGTGGTAATATGTATTCGCAAGGCCAGACGTGAGGCGTTAAAAAGTCAGTTTCAAGCATTATGTGCCTACTATAAATGCCTCTGTTGATTCACAAGCAACAGCAATTGATAGATCTAAAATAGAAGTGAACTGTTATAGTGTCAACGGCATCGGAGACAACCTGGGCTACATGGAGCATCAACAAAAAAACAAATCAGAGCATCCGAGCAACAGCGGACAATGTGAATCATGCACCAATCCCGCAATCAGCGTCAAATGCGTGCTTTTGAACTGAAAAACACAACACGAACCCCCTGCTATTCTCATTACATAGACAGCAATGCCAAAAGATACACCGTTATTAAAGTCAAATAAGGCAAACAACAGATGCAAGGCTTTACCAGGAGTTGGACAAATTATACTCTGACCATGCAATACCTCAATTAATTCGGCTATTGAATTTAAACAAAAATCAACAGAATCACCGCTTGGAAGTCTAAGCAAAACCAGTAGGCTTAATAGCAGTAAATGTAATATTTTAGGATTTGCAGGAAACATAAGGACTATGGGGTATCCACCACAAAATAATAACAATAATTAGCATTAGTCTTGGCCCAAATTTTTAAAAAATCAACTACACTCACCATTAATGTTTTCAGAGAAGCACAATCCGTCTGTTGCTGTGATTGGTGGTGAAAGCATCAATGATTTTCTGGATGTCAAATGCTTTGGTCCTCCAGCTGTTTATGGCCAACAGGACCAAGTTGCTGTTCCGAGCATCGCCGCTGCTATTCCTTAGGTAGTTTTTGACGCCTCTGAGGCAAGAGAAACTCCGTTCGCATGAGGCAGATGTAACAGGCAGAGTCAGTGATATGCAGATTAGTTTGTATAAATCTATAAATGCATTACGGTAGGGTCTCTTTAGAGCTAGAAATTCCACTGTGTCATTCACTGTCCTTGCTTTTGTTTTGTTTCCGGCAGACTCCGAACCTGATGTAGCTCTGCAGTCAGGTTCACTTCAGTCACTCCATAGTATTGGGCCATTGGCCAAAGACAATTCTTGTCTCGGAAGAACTTGTGTTTGGGACTCAATGCTGAGACTCCAGTCAAAACACTCCCAGTCTCAACTGAGGACCTGTCTTTTCATTTCAGTCAGAAGTCTGTCTATAACCGGATAGAAACAGTGGTTGCGAAGGTCATCAGAGGATGTGACGGGTGTGCGTTCAGTTTGGGCCTCAATAACAAAATCATGTAGGCGGTGGGGTGGCTGGGCCTGTCTCCTTTCATGTGGTCTGCTCTGTATATCGGTCTTGAAGCGCAGGTCCCTAGCTCTTGTCTGAATTTCACTCCATGACTCCTCTCCCCGTTTTGCTGAGAGTGCATCGATAACAGACTGAGCCAAGTCCACAGCGGATGAAATTTCCAAACTGGGAGATTGTAGCTGGTCTGACGTGAACTTGGTGACTCGGAATAAATCCTCAAACAGTGTGAGAAGTAAAGCAAACTGCTCGTCAATCAGTCCTTTTACAGAGCTAGCCTCCGTTTTCCTCCGTGCATTTGGTTGACCCATAATATCCTGTAGTGTAGCTAGAGTGGCAGGGAGTGACTTCCTTATAGCCCACAAAGCTGTATACTGCCATACCCAGCGTGTATCTGACAATTTCTTCAACTCCACGGGCTGTGCAGTTGATTCCAGTTCTCTCTGTTTCTTCATGAAAAGATCGTGGGCAACAGAGTTTGAAAAAGAAGTTGTAAAGCAGCTGCACAGTTCCAAAAAACTCACCTGCCCGCTTGTTGTACATTGCTCACAACATCCACTAAAACAAGGTTAAGTCTGTGAGCATGGCAGTGTATATACAATGCCTGCGGGACCTCTTTCCTGAACCTCTCTTGTACCCCGTTATTGCACCCGGACATCGCTGCCACCCCATCATAACACTGACCTATACAAGCGTTCTTATCAATAACACACTGGGCGAGTGTCTGTTCAATGCTTTTAAGAAGCGACTCTGCGTCCAACCCTTCTGCTGGAGTGAAGTGCAAGAATTCTTCAAGCACTGTTTCGTTATTCAAATACCGCACCACCACTGATATTTGCTCCTTTTTACTCAAGTCTTTACTTTCATCCACCATGATGGCAAAATATCCAGCCTCCTTGATTTCTGCACTTATTTGACGTCTGACCATACCTGCCATAATACCCATCATTTCATTTTGGATATCGTGATGGGTGTTTTTTGCATTTCCAGGATTGTCCTCTATTTTTTTTAGTTACAGTCTTATCAAACTTCCCAATTACACTGAGCAACTCAACAAGGTTTCCCCTATTGCCAGATCCATCATTCTCCCGATGTCCTTGCTGGGCAACGCCTTGGCACGCAGTATAGCAATAAAGACTCAACCACTGCTCTCATATACTCACGATTTTCTTGGACAATCTTTGCATGTCCTTTTTCAAGCATATTTCTCAATCTTGAACCGTCTTGTTTTCTCAATCTGAATTCGGCCCATGCCTCCATCGCAAACTTATGAGCTGCACTTACATGGTGGGTTTTGAAAGCTGTTGTAGCTTTCCACCAGTTGCAGTAACCGGTGACAGTGAAGGTAGACTCAGAATGGAACCCATGTCCTCCACACAGGAAATGCCTGCATGTGAAGCAGAATGTAGCATTTTTTGTGATTGAATATTCCAGCCAGGAGTACAGGTGAAACCAGCCACGAATACTCCTTTACTGATTGCCAAACTGTTGCGAAGGGTACTTTTTCAATGCTGGCCGACAGGGTCCTTCCTCAAGCTGCTGGCTAACATCGCTAACAGTAGCGGCTTCATCCACGTTCTCTTCCGAATCCCGCTCCATTTCTTATTCCTCTACTTTGCCCTCACACTCCTTCGATGAACTGCTATCGTCCTCATCCCCACTTACTACTTTCTGCATGTCACTTTCAATTAAGACATGCTCAGGCTGAGACACCACTGATTCCTCGGATGAGGTCGTTTTCTGACTAAATATCGATCTAGTTTTCATGCCTGCCAAAATGATGCATGTACCAGGCCCACGCTCGCTTGTAAAAGCTGTGTGTGTGTGTGTGTGTGTGTGTGTGTGTGTGTGTGTGTGTGTGTGTGATCCGTTAGTCTCGCGAGACCACGGATCTGCGCCTGGATATATACTATCAATCTCTCACGTGATCCCACCTTAAGTGATCTTAGATCAGCTTAACTGATCTGAGGGCAGCAACGGCAAGACATTGACAATGAACGAATAAGCAGAAGTGTAGAGCGGATCTGACAGAGTTTATAACTTTATTGCTGCCTGGGTGCTATGGTAATTGGGGGCGCTGTTTCACTAGATCAACTGGAGAAACAAGCTATATTCAGAACTATACAGAGAAGGCAAAGCAGCTGCAGTTAATTTCTTGGTGGTGCTATGATGGGGCTATTGCAATTTCTGCTGGGGTTATAGCCCCAGTTAGCACCACCTTAGTGCTGCCCCTGAAGGAGCATCATAGTTTGAGGCAGCTTTGCTGCCTCAGGGCCTGGACAGCTTGCAATCGTTGAGGGAATAATTAATTCAAAAATGTATCAAGAAATTTTACAGAGAATGTCAGGGTAGCGGTTTATCACCTGAAGCTTAATAGAATTTTTAGATTTTAGATTATGAGAACACTCAGTCCTCTTTTATTGTCATTTAGAAATGCATATATGCATTAAGAAATGATACAATGTTTCTCCGGAGTGATATCACAGAAAACAGTACAGACTAACACTGACAAAACCACATAATTATAACATACAGTTACAGCAGTGCAAAGCAATACCATAATTTGATGAAGAACAGACCATAGGCACAGTAAAAAAAATAGTCTCAAAGTCCCGAGTCGATCGACTCCTGAGTCCCCGATAGCAGGCGGCAAAAGGGGAAGCTCCCTGTCATAAGTTTCCAGGCACCGTCAACTTGCCGATACCTTGGACGCAACCGACCCCAGCCGACACTGAGTCCATCTGTCCGAAAACTTCGAGCTTCCGACCAGCCTCTCTGATACAGCCTCCTGAGTGCCATCCTCTGCCAAGTGCCTTCGACCTCTCCCCGGACACTGAAACACGCAAAGCAGAGGATTTCGAGGCCTTCAGCTCCAGAGATTCCAGTTATCACACAGCAGCAGCGGTAGCAAAGCAGACATTTCAGAAGTTTTCCAGATGTTCCGCTGTGCTCTCACGTCTGTCTCCATCAAATCAGGATTGTGCACGGTCCCCTATTTGACAGATAATGGACATCATCACTGAAGTGGCTGCGCGCGCTGTTGTCGCGTCGCCATCTTCTCCCCCCTCCCAGGAGGAATTTGGATGATGCAACAAGTTAATGGTCGGAAACACAAGTAAATCAACAACAGAAAGGGAAAAAAAAAATTGTGTTTTGGAATGGCCAAGTCAGAGTCCAGACCTTAACCCAAATGAGATGCTGTGGCATGATTTGAAGAGGGCTGTTCATGCAAAGTATCCAAAATATTGATGAACTGAAACAGTTTTGTATGGAGGAATGGTCTAAAATTCGTCATCGCAGTTGTGCAAGTCTGTTCAGCAGCTATAGGAAATGTTTGGTGTAGGTTATTGCTGCTGAAAGAGATTCCACCAGTTATTAAATACAAGGGTTCACGTGCTTTTTCCAGCCTGGACTGTGAATGATTAAACAATGTGCTCAATAAAGACATGAAAAGTACAATTGTTTGTGTGTTATTAATTTAGGCAGTGTGTTTGTCTATTATTGTGACTTAGATGAAGATCAGACCATATTTTATGAGTAATTAATGCAGAAAACCAGGTAATTACAAAGGGTTCACAGCCTTTTCTTGCAGCTGTATATCAGTTGTAGATACGGGCAGAGAAATGACAGATAGAGTTTAACCTGGCCAAATGTGAAGTGTTGTACCTTGGTAGGTCAAATGTAAAGAGACAGGACACTGTTAATGGCAAGACGCTTAACAGTGTTGATGAGCAGAAGGCTGTTGGAGTCCAAGTTCATAATTCACTGAGTTATACAGGTTGATCGGATGGTTAAGAAGACATATGGCGTGCTTGCCTATATTAGTGGAGACCCTGAGTTTGAAAACCAGGAAGTTATATTGCAGCTTTGTAAAACTCTAGTTAGGCCTCATCTAGAGTATTGCATGCAGTTTTGGTCACCCCATTATCGGAAGGATTTCAAAGCTCTGAAAACCTGTGCCAACCAACTGGCGGAAGTGTTCAAGGCCACTGCTGCAGTCAGTTCCCAGCTGCTTCAGAAGGGCGACAATCGTACCAGTGCCCAAGAAGAGCAGAGTAAGCTGCCTGAATGACCATCACCCAGTGGCATTCACATCTTCTGTGATAAAGTGCTTCGAGAATAAACTCCTGCCTAAGCAAGACCTTGGGCCCACTGCAATATGCCTATTGCTACAATAGGTCTACAGCGGGTGCAATCTCATGGCTGTCCACTCAGTCTTGGATCATAGTAATAGAGTCATAGAGAAGTACAGCACAGAAACAGGCCCTTTGGCCCGTCTAGTCCATACCAAAACCATTTAAACTGTCTACTTCCAATAGCCTGCACTGGGACCATAGCCCTCCATATCCCTACTGTCCATGTACCTGTCCACACTTCTCTTAAATGTTGAAATTGAACTCGCTAATACCCATGTCAAGCTGCTGTTTATTGATTACAGCTCAGCGTTCAACACAATCAAACCCTCAGTTCAATCAACAAGCTCCAAAACCTGAGCCTCTGTATGTTCCTTTGCAACTGGATCCTCGACTTCCTCACCGGAGACCACAGTCTGTGCAGATCAGAAATAACATCTCCTCCTCACTGACAATCAACACTGGCTTACCTCAAGGATATGTGCTTAGCCCAATTTTTTTTTACTCTATCTACACCCATGACTGTGTGACTTGGCCAAAGACACAACTATTGTTGACAGAATTTCAGATGGTGATGAGGATTCAGATTGATCAGCTGGCTGAGTGGTGTTGCTGCAACAACCTTGCACTACATGTCAGTAAGACCAAGGAACTGATTATGAATATCAAGAATGGGAAATCAAGGGAACAGACAGCCGTCCTCATCGAGGGATCAGCAGAGGAATGGGCGAACAGTTTCAAGATGGGGTGGCACAGTGGCGTAGCGGTTAGTACAACACTTTACAGTACAGGCGATCCGGGTTCAGTTCCCGACGCTGCCTATAAGGAGTTTGTACGTTCTCCCTGTGATCACGTGTGCTTCCTGTGCAGTTTCCTCGCATGGTCCAAAGATGAACTGGTCGGTAGGTTAATTGATCATTGTAAATTGTCCCATAAATCGGTGGGTTGCTGTGTGACCTGGCTCGAAGGGCCGGAAGGTGCTACTCCATGCTGTATCTCAGTCAATTGATTAATCAAAGTTCCTGGGCATCAATGGCTCTGAAACTCTAACCTGTGCCCAACCTGTTGATGCAATTACAAAGACAATGACTATATTTCATTAGGAGTTTGAGAAGACTTGGTATGTCACCAAAGATGTGCAAATGTACTGTGGAGAGCATTCTAACTGGTTGCATCACTGACTGGTTTGGAGGGGCCGCTGCACAGGATCGAGGGAAAAAAGCTGCAGAAAGTTGTAAACACGGCCAGCTCCATCACGGGCATGAAACTCCCCAGCATCCAGGCTATCTTCAAAAGGTGATGCAAGGAAAGGTGGCATCCATCATTCAGGACCCCCATCGCCCAAGACATGGTCTCTTCACATTGCTATCATCGAAGAGGACAGGAGCCTGAAGACACACACACTTAATGATTCAGGAATAGCTTCTTCCCTTCTGCCATCTGATTTCTGATTGGACAATGAACCCATGAACACTGCCTCACTTCTTTCTCTTTATTTTTGTACTACCTAATTCTTAATAATATGTTGTAATTTCTCGGTTTTTATTATTATCTTTTGCAATGTACTGCTGCAGCAAAACAACAAATTTCATGACATATGCCAGAGATATTAAACGTGATTCTGATGCTGAGGCTTCAGAGAGGGCGCAGAAGAGGTTTACCAGGATCCTGCCTCGTTTAGAGGGCATGTGCTGTACGGAGAGGTTGGACAAACCTGGTTTGTTTTCTCTGGAGCAGTGGAGGCTGAGGGGAGATCAGATAGAGGTTTAGAAGATTGAGAGGCAGAGAGAGCAGACAGACAGGAGGAAATCTGCAGATGCTGGAATTTCAAGCAACACACATCAAAGTTGCCGGTGAACGCAGCAGGCCAGGCAGCATCTATAGGAAGAGGTACAGTCGACGTTTCGTATGTGTGTTGCAGACAGACACCATCTTTTTCCCAGATTTGAAATGTCTGATAGCAGAGGGCATGCATTTTAGACGAGAGGGAGTAATTTTAAGTAAGATGTGAGAGACAGATACATTAGGGACTTTAAAGAGACGTTTAGATAGGCATGTAAATGTGAGGAAAATGGGGGGTATGGAGATTGTGTAGGTATAAGGGATTAGTTGGCCAACTGGTTTCTAACTTACTTGGTTCCGTACAACATTGTGGGCCGAACGGCCTCTTCCTTTGCTGTACAGAAAAACAATTGTTGAGTGTGTGTTTTCAGGCTCCTGAACCTCCTCTCTGGTAAAGAACACATGCTGCTGCTGCTGAGGATCTTTATGGGCTTCGCCTTGTTGAGGCAGCGTCTCCTGAAGATGCCCCTGATGCTCGGGAAGGATTGTGTGTTCGGCTCAGCTGGCAGAGTCCACGGCCCTCTGCAGCCTATCGCGGTTCTGGGCATTGGAGCCTCCGTACCAGGCTGCCATGGAACCAGTCAGAATGCGCTCTGCCATACATCTGTAGAAATTTGCTGGAGCTCCTTGCCTGAGAAATTATTTTTATGCCTCACAGATAACCCCTCTGTTATATTGGTGTAATAGGGAATATAAGGCTAGATGGAAGGAAATAGAATTTGGATTAGTTGACAGTTTTCCTCTTCAGGCCTCAATAGCTGACAAAGGATTGATGGCCCAGTTGGAAAAATTTAATAATACTTGGATAAATCTTACATTACAAGTATGGCAGAAGGTGGTTAATTCATGTGGAATTAATAACATGCTAAAACTCTTTAGATGGTGTGCATATGATACCGAATTCCTTCCCAACAGAGGAGATAAAAGATTTGAGCTATGGATAAAGAAAGGTCTTACAACCTACCTCTCATTTATAGATAAAAGAGTATTACAAAGTTTCCAAATCCTGCAGGACAAACATGGCCTAGAACATAATGACTTTTTTAGGTACCTTCAAATACGAAACTATGTTAACCAGAGTTGTAGATATACAGACCTATCAACAGTAGAATTAGAATTTTTCAAGATTCTGAATTCAGCTTGCAGTTCAATACCTAGTAAATCAGTTTCTCGCCTATATAATGCACTCTCCCATGCTAAAAATGTAAATACACTGTATATTAAAGAGAAGTGGGAGAAAGAAGCGGGGTTGGTACTTTCAGAGGAGGCTTGGGGGAAAATCTGCAGCTTTCAATGGTCCTCGACTAATTCTTTGACTTGGAGAGAACATTGTTGGAAAAACATTATAAGATACTTCAAGACCCCATATCAGGAAAAATATAAAGATACAAATGTGATGTGTTGGAGAAGGTGCGGCTCTAAGGAGGCAAATCATTTTCATATTTTCTGGGATTGCCCTAAATTAAGTCTATTTTGGGAAGGTATTCATAGAACATTAGTTAAGGTACTTAGGTCCCAGATACCTCTGAACTTTGAGACGCTCTATTTGGGGCATGTATTGTTCCTTGAACAGAAGGAAGATATAAAGTTGCTGCAGGCCCTCTTAGCGGCAAGTAAGAAATCAATCACTAGAAAATGGCTAAATCCAATACCACCTACATTAGAAGATTGGTACGAAATTATCTTGGAAATATTTAAAATGGAAAAGTTGACTTACTCCCTGAGAACTCAAAAAGAAACATTTTATCAAATCTGGAATAAATGGATTGAATATATAACCCCAATGCGAGCAGACTTTAGATGACTCTCCTAATGATTTATATTGCTCTTCTCATCAACACAGTAATATTGCTAACGTAAGCACCCCTAGTCTAAATGTTTGTTGTTGTTTTTTTTTGGAAAATAGAGAATTAACATAAGTAAAGGGAAAGATTTGGGAAAGGGATAAAAAAAAAATGAAAAAATTAAGTAAATAAGTACATAGGGATTGGATAATTATGTCTGCGGGCAGGAACAAGCACGAACAAATTGGGATATAAACACCTACAATGGTTGGTATATAGGCTTGTATGCAACATTTTGGACCAGTGGAAATGGTCCAGAAGGGTTGTATGGAAACTATTATTACCATTTTTCTTAACAACTAATTTCATTACTTAGCCTAATAGGTTAGATTTACCACAGTACATAATTATCTACTTAAATGTTTATTTTGCTTTTATATCATCTCAATGTGTACTTAAGAATGTATAAATAATTGTAGTTTTATACATATAAAAAAATGGAAAAGGTTATATGTGTGAAAAAAGTACATGATAATTGTGAACTCCTTATCCAAATAAAAATAAAATTAAAAAAAAAAGAAATTTGCTGGAGCTTTTGGTGACACACCAAATCACCTCAAACTCCTGATGAAATAGAGACACTGATGTGCCTTTTTCATGATTGCATTAAAAATGCTGGGCCCAGGATGGATTTTTAGAGATGTTGCTCACCCTTTTCACCTTTGACCCTTTCCTCTCAGAGTGGTCATGCTCTCAGTAAAAACACGACACATGGTATAGAGACACATTTTTCAGGGAACTGGCTGTTTCTCTACATGTATCTCCTTTGTCTCATACATACAGGGGAGCAAGAGGGGCTCCTGTGGACTCCAGCTTTGGAGCTGAGATTTCACACGTCCCAGAAATCTGCATGAGAATGAAATACCAAATACTGCTGCAGTACAGAGGGCATTCTGAGCAAATTATCTTGACCTGGGTGAAGTATTGAACTGGGTGTGCACACTCTGGAAGTACTGTACACCCAGACTGATTTGAAATGTCCGCCAAAAGTTGGATTTAGTGTCCTGGGTTGTGCAATGTGGGAGTGAAGTCAACAAGCTGATGGCACCTTCTATTTTGTGGAGCGTTTGCAACGGGAGTCCTACACTGTCTCGTCTTTGGACCGTCCTCCGGGGAAGGCGAAGCAGCCTGCGTGTCCTCACCGAAACCTGACATGGGGCAGTGGCAGGGAAGAAGAGTCCTTCAATGTCAAACTTCAGCAATCTCCACAGTTGGACACAGAATCGACACAATTGCAGGGTCCGGTTTCATTCCTGATGAATGTTGCAAACGGTTTGAATTTGGCGCTGATGTCTTGTGATGTTATTTGATTGTCCTGGAGATTGCAGCTTCATTGTTCCTGGGCAGCTTGGCTTTGCTGCATAGCTCTTGTTCTCTGTTATCATCGGCATCTTAACTTGTGGTCAGGAAGGCTGTGCTCCTGGGACTTGTTGCCCATTTAAAAAGGCATGCAAAATAGCTTTCATCCTAGTGGAATCTTTTCTTGTATCAGCCTTCATGAATAATAAATAATAGGCCTGCAGTGCAGTCCCTCAAGTCCGAAGCACAGATGAAAACTTATTACATATTTTTCAATTTGCCCTATTTCTGTCAGTTTAGAAGTGCACAGGCTGTGTTCTGACGGTAGTGGAAAAGTGTTTCTTGTAGATTAATTGAATGGAAAGTCGAAAACAGATCTTTTTAGATCGTATTTTGAAGATCTTTTAGTTTTATTTTAGGTCTTCAGTTGCAGTGTGATCACACTTTAAAAGGTTGCAGTGTTGCATTTTGTGCTGAGGGACTCGTTGTGGCCTCTGTCTCATCATAATGTGCAGAACACTCCTATCTGTTGGTGCAGTGCAGGTGCAGCATATTTTGTAATTCAGATAAGTTCTTTCCACTCAAAATTCCCCCAGTTTGTTAGCTGAAACTCCTGGGGTTCTTGAATTCCGATTCGGAGATTGAGCATCCTTGAAAAACTGGTTGTCAGTGTTGCAGTCAGATGATGATGATGGCTGGTTCTTCGCTTGCAAAGATCAGGAGGATGGATTGCCCCCTTCTCCATCACTTTTGGACTTTTCTTCTTGCCTGTGCTGCGTACTTTAATACTGAGGATCGGTGTGTGCGGACCAATTCCACTCTTTAGGCCGGGGGATGTTCCACAATGGCACCGCGAGCTGCGACGACTGCCGTGACAGCAAGGCTGTAGGTTGAGTATTGGAGAGCTCCTCCTTCTAGACAGACTGCCTGGCAAGGCTAACAAGTCCCAATCTACCTGGGCTTTGAATACGAGTTGTCCTTCTCCTAGGTTGGCTGCCAACCAAGGCTGATGAGTCCTGTCTGCCTGCCCGCCTGCCCAGTTAGAACAGGGACGTCAGGTGAAGGCGTTGCTATGGGCACAGTAGTTTAGTAGAGGCCATATGCAAGTGACTTCCTGCATGGCAAACCAAACAGTGGTCTTGAGGCGATCAGTACACCTGGAAAGGAGAGGCTAGGGAAGATGCTTCACCTTCTTTAAGTGAGTAGGACGTCCAGCCCAGGACCCACCCGTCCCATGAAGTCAAATAGTTTCTAATCAAAAGTGTTATTTTGAATTAGTGTATTGTTAAAAATTATTTCTCCTCTTACTCTCAATCCCAACCATTGACTGGAGTCTTGAGGCCCTTGAGAAACTTGACAATAGAAACTTCCCATTTCACTTCACCTTTTTTTTTGCACAATTTGTTGTCTGTTACACATTGGTTACTTGTTAGTCTTTATTTCTGTATAATTTTTAACAAGTGCTATTTCCTGTAAATGCCTGCACGAAAACGAATATCAAGCTTCAAAGCTCAAAGTAAATTTATTTTCAGAGTGTATCCATGTCACCATATGCAGCCCTGAGATTAATTTTCTTGTGGGTATTCACAGAAAATACAAAGAAACATAAGATGGACAAGCAACCAATGTGCAAAGGACAACAAATTGTGCAAATACCAAAGGAAAAAAGGGATTAATAATAAGATAAGCAATAAATATTGGGAACATGATAAAGAGTGCTTGAAAGTGAGTCCATAGGTTGTGGGAACAGTTCAGGGTTGGGATGAGTGAAGTTATCTCCTCTGGTTCAAAAACCTGATGGTTGAGGGGCAAGAACTGTTCCTGAGCCTGATGGTGTGGGTCCATAGGCTCCTGTAGCTCCTTTCTAATGGCAGCAGTCAGAAGAGAATGACCTGGATCTTGTGGGTCCCTGATAATGGATGCTGCTTTCCTGTGACAGCACCTCATATAGATGCGCCCAGTGGCGGGGAGGGCTTCACTTGTGTTGGACTGGGCTGTAACTTCTATTTTTTAGTCCTTACTCTTAATAATTTCTCCTTTGGCTCCTCCCACTTCCTCCAAACTAAAGGTGTAGCTATGGGCACCCGTATGGGTCCTAGCTATGCCTGCCTTTTTGTTGGCTTTGTGGAACAATCTATGTTCCATGCCTATTCTGGTATCTGTCCCCCACTTTTTCTTCGCTACATTGACGACTGCATTGGCACTGCTTCCTGCACGCATGCTGAGCTCGTTGACTTTATTAACTTTGCCTTCAACTTTCACCCTCCCCTCAAGTTTACCTGGTCCATTTCCGACACCTCCCTCCCCTTTCTAGATCTTTCTGTCTCTATCTCTGGAGACAGCTTATCTACTGATGTCTACAATAAGCCAACTGACTCTTACAGCTATCTGGACTATTCCTCTTCTCACCCTGTCTCTTGCAAAAATGCCATCCCCTTCTCGCAATTCCTCCGTCTCTGCCGCATCTGCTCTCAGGGTGAGGCTTTTCATTCCAGGACGAAGGAGATGTCCTCCTTTTTTAAAGAAAGGGGCTTCCCTTCCTCCACCATCAACTCTGCTGTCAAACTCATCTCCCCCATTTCATGCACATCTGCTCTCACTTCATCCTCTCGCCATCCACTAGGAATAGGGTTCCCCTGGTCCTCACCTACCACCCCACCAGCCTCCGGGTCCAACATATTATTCTCGGTAACTTCCGCCACCTTCAACGGAATCCCATCACTAAGCACATCTTTCCCTCCCCCCCCCCCCTGCTTTCCGCAGGGATCGCTCCCTACGCGACTCCCTTGTCCATTCGTCCCCCCCATCCCTCCCCACTGATCTCTCTCCTGGCACTTATCCGTGTAAGCAGAACAAGTGCTACACATGCCCTTACACTTCCTCCCTTACCACCATTCAGGGCCCCAGACAGTCCTTCCTGGTGAGGCAACACTTCACCTGTGAGTCGGCTGGGGTGATATACTGCGTCCGGTGCTCCCGATGTGGCCTTCCATATATTGGCGAGACCCAACGCAGTCTGGGAGACCGTTTCTCCGAACACCTACGCTCTGTCCGCCAGAGAAAGCAGGATCTCCCAGTGGCCACACATTTTAATTCCACATCCCATTCCCATTCTGAAATGTCTATATACGGTCTCCTCTACTGTAAAGATGAAACCACACTCAGGTTGGAGGAACACCACCTTATGTTCCGTCTGGGTAGCCTCCAACCTCTCCCCCTCCCTCTCCCCCTCCCTCTGTCCCTCTGACTATACCCCTTGCCCATCCTCTGGGTTCCCCCCCCCTTTCCTTCTCCCTGGGCCTCCTGTCCCATGATCCTCTTATATCCCCGTTGCCAATCACCTGTCCAGCTCTCGGCTCCATCCCTCCCCCTCCTGTCTTCCCCTATCATTTTAGATCTCCTCCTCCCCCTCCCACTTTTAAATCTCTTACTGGCTCTTTCTTCAGTTAGTCCTGATGAAGGGTCTCGGCCTGAAACGTCGACTGTACCTGTTCCTAGAGATGCTGCCTGGCCTGCTGCATTCACCAGCAACTTTGATGTGTGTTGCTCTGCTATTTTTTTTGAAGGCATTGGTGTTTCCATACCTGGGCCGTGATGCAACCACTCACTCTGCTTTCCACCACACAGCTGTAGAAGTTTGTCAGAGTTTTAGATGCCATGCTGGTTCTTTGCAAATTTCTAAACAAGTAAAGACACTGCCATGCTTTCTTTGTAATAGTACTTACGTGCTGAACCGCGGACAGATCTTCTGAAATGATAGCACCAAGGAATTTAAAGTTGCTGACCTTCTCCACCTCTGGGAAGGTTGTATTTGGTGACATACCATTTATATTCTTTGATAATAATTTTACTTTGAATTACAAACCCCATTTCCAGAAAAGTTGGGATATTTTCCAAGATGAAATAAAAACAAAAATCTGTGATATGTTAATTCACGTGAACCTTTATTTAACTGACAAAAGTACAAAGAAAAGGTTTTCAATAGTTTTACTGACCAACTTAATTGTATTTTGTAAACATACACAAATTTAGAATTTGATGGCTGCAACACACTCAACAAAAGTTGGGACAGAGGCATGTTTACCATTCTGTTACATCACCTTTCCTTTTAATAACACTTTTTAATCGTTTTGGAACTGAGGATACTAATTGTAGTAGATTTGCAATTGGAAATTTTGTCCATTCTTGCTTGATATAAGACTTCAGCTGCTCAACAGTCCATGGTCTCCGTTGTCTGATTCTCCTCTTCACGATGCACCATACATTTTCAATAGGAGATAGATCTGGACTGGCAGCAGGCCAGTCAAGCACACGCACTCTGTGTCTACAAAGCCACGCTGTTGTAGCCCGTACAGAATGTGGTCTGGCATTGTCCTGCTGAAATAAGCATGGACGTCCCGGGAAGAGACGTCGCCTTGATGGCAACATATGTCTCTGTAAAATCCTAATATATGCCTCAGAGTCAATGGTACCTTCACATACATGCAACTCACCCATGCCGTGGGCACTGATGCACCCCCATACCATCACAGATGCTGGCTTTTGCACCTTTTGCTGATAACAATCTGGATGGTCGTTTTCATCTTTGGCACGGAGAACTCGACGCCGTTTTTTCCGAAAACTAGCTGAAATGTGGACTCATCTGACCACAGCACACAGTTCCACAGTCTTTCAGTCCATCTGAGATGAGCTCGGGCCCAGCGAACTCACCAGCGTTTCTGCATGGAGTTGATGTATGGCTTCCTCCTTGCGTAATACAGTTTCAAGTTGCATTTCTGGATGCAGCGACGGACTGTGTTGAGTAACAATGGTTTTCCGAAGTACTCCCGAGCCCAGGTGGCTATAATTGTCACAGTAGCATGACGGTTTCTTAGGCAGTGCCGCCTGAGGGCTCGAAGATGACGCGCATTTAACAGTGGTTTCCGACCTTGCCCTTTACGCACTGAGATGTCTCTGAATTCTCTGAATCTTTTCACAATATTATGTACTGCAGATGTTGAAAGACCTAAATTCTCTGCAATCTTGCATTGAGAAATGTTCCTTTTGAACTGACTAGCAATTCTCTCATGAATTTTGGCACAAAGGGGTGAGCCACGACCCATCCTTGCTTGCCAAGACTGAGCCTTTGATGGACGCTACTTTTATACCCAGTCATGATACCTCACCTGCTACCAATTAGCCTGCTTAATGTGGAGTCTTCCAAACCGGTGTTACTTGAATATTCTGTGCACTTTTCAATCTTATTTTAACTCTGTCCCAACTTATTGTTGAGTGTGTTGCAGCCATCAAATTCTAAATTCGTGTATATTTACAAAATACAATTAAGTTGGTCAGTAAAACTATTGAAAATCTTTTCTTTGTACTTTTGTCAGTTAAGTAAAGGTTCATGTGAATTAACTTATCACAGATTTTTGTTTTTATTGCATTTTGGAAAATATCCCAACTTTTCTGGAAATGAGGTTTGTAGAACAGGACTCTGGCATAAGTGTGGTTGCAGTGATGCACACATTGGATACAATAGGGTCGTTTAAGACCCTCTTAGATAGGTACATGGAGCTTAGAAGAATAGAGGGCTATGCGCTAGGGAAATTCTAGGCAGTCTCTAGAGTAGGTTACATGGTTGGCACAACATTGTGGGCTAAAGGGCCTGTAATGTGCTGTAGATTTCTCTGTTCATTTCCAAAACAGCATTCTTTTGACAAAAGCAATGATATGTAATCACAGGGTGACATTTAAAAGTTTTGATTACAGATCAGCAGTTTCAAACAAAAAAAGTTGTAACAATATTAAACAAATTTGAGGGTAGTTGTACATTCCCATTCAAGTGCATTGGCAGGCAGTAGTATAACATGTCCCTCATACCTGATGCTATGTTGGACATTGAGGGCACATTATTGGTTACTACAAGTGATTCAACCTCAATATGAGTTTGGATTTTAAGTAGTTTCTGTTGATTTCTACCAACAATAACTTGCATTTATGTTGCACACACGGTGTTTTCACAGAACCCCTCCTTGCTTCTCAGAAGCATTGTGAATATTGTTTTTAATTAACACACATCAAAGTTGCTGGTGAACGCAGCAGGCCAGGTAGCATCTCTAGGAAGAGGTACAGTCGACGTTCCAGGCCGAAATCCTTCGTCAAGACTAACTGAAGGAAGAGTTAGTAAGAGATTTGAAAGTGGGATTTTTAATTCACTTTTTTCAGGATCCAAACATTGCTAGTAAGATCAATGTTGGTATTTGTCCCTGAAGTAAGAGGTTTGTTGGCCATTTCTGGGTTGGGGGGTTGGGATTGGGGTCACATCGGCCAAACTCGCTAAGGGTGGTAGTTCTGATGACAGGTCGTCAACCTGAAACACTACCCTGTTTTTCTCTCTCCACAGATGTTGCTTGACCAGCTGAGTGTTTTCACCATTTACTGTTCTTATTTCACATTTTCAGCCTCTGCACTTTTTTTTTGCATTTTACAGATGTTACAAGGACTTGAATGAAGCAGATGGGTCTCTATAAAAATCCAGTAGTCATGTGGATATAATTACAAATGAGTAGCTTTTATTTTAAAGTAATCCAGATTATTAAATTCCACAGCTGCCAAAGTGGGATTTGAAGGTTCAAAGTACATTTACTATCAAAGTATGTATACTATGTACAACCTTGAGATTTGTCCCCTTACAGGCAGCCACAAAACAAAGAAACCCGGTAGAACCCATTAAAAAAGAAGATCGTCAAACACCCACTGTGCAGAGGATGACCAAATCGTAAACAAATGGCGTTCAGAACTAAAGTTCAGGAAAGTGAGTTCACATTCACGAAGCCAGTCATCACTGCAGCTGGTCCAGGAGCCCGTTAGTTACAGGCCACAGGCTCAGTTTAGTGCAGGGACAAGTAAACCTCAGTGAGCAGAGAGCTGAGCACCAGCTCATCCCTCACCTCCGGCTCTGAAGCCCTGACCTTCTCAGTCTGGCATGGCACTTAAATCAGCAGCTTTGTCCTCACTCTCAGACCTGGACCCTGCAGCTTCGATATGCTCTGGGGACTGGGTCCTGCTGCCTTGATTTGGCCCATACCCAATCTTTCCAATCTGGCCCGGCACTTAAGTCAATCAAGCACCGGCTCGTTCCTTACTCTCAGGGCCCGGGCCCTACCGCCTCATCTCAGCTCTCCTCGCCTCAGATCTGCTGCTTTGAATCGGCTCCAGATCCGCTCCTGCGATCGTCAAGCATTGGCTTGCTCCTTGCTCCTGGACCCTGGCTCCACCACCTTAATTCGGCCCAAACACGCCACACTGCAACAATCCTGCACCTCCGAAACTACAGTTCACACCGCAAAAATGCCAGATCGTTCAGGCTGTTCGAAAGCTCGACTCTGAAAGGGAAGTTTCAGGCTATTGATTGCATTGATCGTGGTCCATAAAAAGTGTGATCAGTAGTGTAGTTAGTAGGTTTGTATGCTGCCAGAAAGGCGTCGCCACATTTCACTTGCGCTATCATAACCCAGAAGAATTTGGGAGCTTGGGTCTTATAATTACTTGTTCAGTGTACCAGGACATGTCCCCTAAATAGATTCTGACTCAGAGGCATGTAAGGAAATATTAAGACAGGTGATACTAACTGTGGCCTGAGTGGTAGGTATGAGGAGGAGAGAGGCAGAGAGGTTTGGGAAAGGAATCCCAGATCTTGGGATCTGAATAATTGAAGGCATGGACAATAATGTTAGAGCAAAGAATATAAAGGCCGAGAGATTTTAAATGGAGAAACGCAAAGATGAAAGGAGCCACAGTAAAGAAGCGTAACGAAACCTCAAATCTTAAACACAAGTAGCAGAGAGGCTTAGTAAATAGACCAGCTATCTCACAGCTCCATCCACCTAGGTGCAATCCTGACCTCCTGTGCCGTCTGAGTGGTGGTTGCACCTTCTCCTTGTATCCCTGGGTTTCCTCCAGATGCTCTGGTTTCCTCCCACACACTGATGGCTGTAAACAGCTGCCAGTAGGTGAATGGTAGTCCGTAGACCATTGATTGGAGTACAGTGGGATTAGTGTAAAGATGGTCAGTGTGGACTCAAGTCAGCTGAAAGGCTTGTTTCACTGATCTGTGACTGTTTAGAAGGGTTGGACTCAGAACTAATGTTAGAACGCAGGCTGGTGGGTGAATACATCTTGCAATGAAGTTTAGTAGAAGGGGCCGAGCAATTGATGGTTTATTATCGGCCCATCTATGAGATGAGATTCTGACAGCTCATTCCATACATAAAGACATTGAGGCAGTACAAAGAAACAGAAGGCAGAATCTTAAACATGAGAAATTCTGCAAATGCCATCCCCTTGGCCCTCCTTTCTATTCTGCTGTCTTTCTCTTTCCCTTCCAGTCCTGAGGAAGGGTCTCGGCCTGAAACGCCGGCTGTTTATCCATTTCTGTGGATGGTGCCTGTTGTCGACTGTAGTGTTACAGTTACAGACCACGTGCAGTGCAGGTGGACAATAAGGTGCGTGGATCATGGTAGTCTGCAGGCCATTGATGGGAGCACAATGAGAGATGAAGTTCACCTTTTGCATACAAGAGGTCCGTTCCTTCATGGTCATTCAGTCAAAATCCTGGAACAGCATTGCAGGGCTGAAGGGCTGTAGCAGTTCAAGAAGGCAGCTCACTGCCACCTTCTTGAGGGCAGCTGTGAAGGGGCAATTAAATCCTCCCTCAGTCTGAGAAGCCCACATCTATTGAATGAAAGTTAAAAATATTAAAATAAATAGGTTAATAGTTATTTTCTGAATTAAAATAGCTAGCAAACTTATGACGAAAGTTATGTTTTAAAATAAAGCAGCAAAATAATCGGAGAAGATTAGCAACTGACCTACCCGGCTGTGGTCCTACAATTCCCATTGAAGTGGTGAGCAACTTGTATCCTTCTGCAGGCCTGAGCAGGCCCAGGAATCACAGCAAGGCCAGATGTGGACTTGAGTGGGAGATCAAGCTGACAGATGTGGTCTGAATCTGCCAGTTAATCCTGGTCTTCCATGTTAGGCAGTGAGTGTGATTGCTGCTGTCCAAAGGCCGATGGCTGTCGTTGTTACCAGCAGCTTCCTGCCTGTTAACTGTAGAGTTGGCCAGCAGGCTTGATTTGATAGTATTACCAATCGTTCCTGTTTGGTAATGGTGCTGTTAATATATAAAAGTAACTGTGCAAATGCATTAAGTAGTTGAATTATAGATGATGTTTAATCATTCCCTTTCATCCTAATCCCTTGGTAATGTAAGTAATGCCTTTACCTTCTGCAGCTCAATTTCTTCTGCTTACTTAAGGCCTGCTGTGAACTTGAAGGCCTCGACACTGGGCAGCTTGTCTTGGCCTGTATACCAGTGTTGCTTCTCCCTGCTGGGGGCTGGAGAGCAAGGCAGAAAGTAAAGAAGGAAACGCGGCAGGATTATAACCACCAGGAAACTAACCGGTGCTAAATGAGGAACACGAGAGCCAAGAGCAGGCTGTTGGATGTGTGGAGAGTGAGAGAAAATGGAACTGGTGCATTATGGGATACTTGTTTCTTAGGATGTGGACAAGTGCCATTTATTGTCCGTCCTCAATAGCACTTGAGGAGGTGTGTTGCTGTGTGAATGAAAGTTCTGGTAGATATGAGGCAGCATCCTTCTTTGACAAAACAAGATAAAGCAGGCATCATACTGAGACCCTTGGCCCAGACCTACACTTCATGTTATGTGCTAAAGGTCAAAGAAAAATTCAGAGCAATTCAAACAAATCCATATTTACAATGCTTCCTTATAAATACACACCCCTTTCACACCTCCCTCCTTTGCACCCATCCTACAGACACTCAAATACGCACAGATAACAAATTTAAATCGGTGTTGTCTACCCATTGCTCAGAGTTGCATTGTAGATTTAATCTTCAATGCATATTCAGTTCTGAAGGCTAGTGACTGAAGTTGATATTCGCTGTATGTCCTAATCCCAAAAACACCCTAATGAGCTGCCTTCACCCTCATGAGCTGAGTCCACACTGACCTCCTTTTACGGCGGCAGTCTGTCTGGTGAAGGTGCTCCCACCATGCTGTTGTGGAGGGAGTTTCAGGGTTTGGACCCAGTGATGATGGTGTGGTTTGCAGGGGAACCTGCAGTTAGCAGTAGTCCTCTTGCACCTGATGCCTTTGCCCTTCATGGTGACAGTTTGTGGTTTAGGGAGATGTTGTTGGAACTGACTGGACTGTGCATTTTGTAGACGGAACACACTCTAGCTGCTGGTGGAGGGAATAAAAGTTTAAGGTAGTTGATGGTGCTTCGGTCGAGCAGGCCCTGAGTGGTGCTGAGCTTGCTGGGAGTTGAAGGGGTCGCACTCGTCCAATGGTGAGTGAACAAACTCCGTTGATTGTTTTTGAAAACAACAGGCCATGGGTGCTGGAAATCCAAAGAATAAAGCAGGAATGTTCAGCAGGCCAGGCAGCATCTACAGAGGGAGAAACAGAGTTGATGTGGCAGATCAATGACCTTTTATTAGGTCTCTGGTTTCTTCGCACATCCAAGAGGTGTTGGGGAAGCTAACTGGCCACTTTGTGACCCTGTGGTGGAGGTACACTATGTGGCAAGACACTGAAAGGGGACCCCAGTGAGAGAATGAGTGGCAGGGCTATGGAGAAATAAGGAGAGGCAAGATTGTGACTGATAGGATTGCTTTGCTGAGAGCAAGCACAGACTTAATGAGTCGTAGAGCACAACAGCACAGAAACAGGCCCTTCAGCCCATCTAGTCTGTGCCAAACTATTATTAAGCCTAGTCCCATCGACCTGCACCCTCCATACCTCTCCCATCCATGTACCTATCCAAATTTTTCTTAAGTGTTGAAATTAAACCTGCATCCACTACTTCTGCTGGCAACTCCTTCCACACTCTCGCCACCCTCCGAACAAAGCAGCTTCCCCCCCCCATGTTTCCCTCAACCATTTCACCTTTCATCCATAACCCATGACCTCTAGTTCTAGTCTCACCAAGTCTCGCTGGTAAAAGCTTGCTTGCGCTTACCCTATCTATACATAAGAACATAAGAAATAGGAACAGGAGTCGGCCATCTGGCCTGTGGAGCCTGCTCTACCATTCAATATGATTATGGCTGATCTGGCCATGGACTCATCTCCATCTCCCTATACTCCTTGTAATTTTATTTAGCTTGATCAAATCTCCTCTCATTTTCCTACACACCGGGTGGGGGGGGGGGGGAAGTCCTAACCTCTTGCGTTAGGTCCTAACGTAGTCTTGTGAGACCACGGATCTGCGCCTGGAAAGTCTTCACTCTCCAGGGTGCAGGCCTGGGCAAAGTTGTATGGAAGACCAGCAGTTGCCCATGCTGCAAGTCTCCCCTCTCCACGACACCAATGTTGTCCAAGGGAAGGGCATTAGGACCCATACAGCTTGGCACCAGTGTCGCTGCAGAGCAATGTGCGATTAAGTGCCTTGCTCAAGGACACAACACGCTGCCTCAACTGGGGCTCGAACTCACGACCTTCAGATCGCTAGTCGAATGCCTTAACCACTTGGCCACGTGCCCAACCTCTTCAACATTTCACTATATCTCAGGTTCTGGGTTGACTGACCTCCCTCTGTGTCAGTATGAGCAAGTATGTCTCGAGTCAGTTGTAATAATCTTGTTTGTGTCAGACCCTAGAGTTGTTGCTAATAACTGTGAATGTGGAGGGTGGTGTCAATGTTCAAAGTGAACAGGAATAATAAATAAAAGGAAACTGAAAATGACAGAAGTTGTGTAATCAGTTTAAATTGGTCTGCTTCATTTCAGATGGAAAGTTTGGAGCCTACATGCAAGTCCACATACACAATGATGGTCCAGTCACCATTGAGTTGGAGTCACCTACAGGTCCTTCGGACCCAAGGCAGGTAAGAATGGGTGTCTATCCTGTTGCCTGAGTGGTCACGATTAACAGACCTGTATTAATGCTGGATTGCTGAAACTCGGCTTTGTATCAACAGTGATCGTAGAGATCGTGCGATTTCAGGCTAGTATGGCCATAGGCAAGCCTACGACACCTGGTATTCCCAAGCGGTCTCCCATCCAAGTAATAACCAGGCCTGAACCTGCTTAGCTTCCGAGATCGGATGAGATCAGATCATTGATTGCATGCAATCCAAACAGTTTATACAAATATCCTCAGCTGCTCCGAGATCTGTGTTCTGAAACAGATACAGATATGTTCTGCCATGTAGAATTATTAATAATTATGATTCAATGCAATTCTGTTTCTAATTTCATTTTTAATGGATTGAGCATTGTGGAAATGAACAATGCCCATTACATGGGCCTGCTTCAGATTCCCTGAGGCATTAGTGTGGCAGTTCCTCATTTATCAGATCAGTTCTGCACCATTCACTTCCAATTAGTTCCCTATCCAGGGGAGTTTTAGCCTGCAGGTAGGTGGCTGGGACGATAGAGGCAAGTTGCCCAGGCTGATTCTGGAAGTTATTCTCAGGCCATTCTCTGAACACAGCAGAAGGCCAAATTCCTATCAACTGGGCCCGCTCTGTTGCTGAGGCAACCAGACTCTAATCATGATCTGGGATGGTGACTATTATATTTCGCTGTGTTCTGGACTTATCTTTGGCCTCACTATTCGGCTTGTTCCCTGTGATGTCCGTGTTGAAGAAATTAAGATTTAATCGTATTTACAGCAAAGGAGAGAATGATGTTATAATACTGCAGCTATAGGCCACAGAAGATTAAACAATGTAATTTCCGCTTCTGCTCGGGAGCTGTTGTCTTTGTCCCTCGGAAGGGACTTTTCTCCTTCCCTATTAATTCTTCTCAGAGCACATACTGGTTGCCAACAATGCAACAGCTTGCTTCAGGCAACTGTAAGCACTAAACAGGACCGGTCTCCCTCTGGGCCCTTATCTTTATTCACCATCTCTCCCTGGTTTTCTCTTGGCATTCCTCCTCCTCTCTCTAATGTGAACAAAAGACTGCTGGGTGGGATCAGCATTCCTCCCCCTTAGAAATGCGCACAAACTGCGTGGGAACCGACAGCGGAGGGATCACCGCTCGACAAACCGCCAGCCCTCACTCATGGTGACCTTGCCATCGGCGTGCTTCTTGTTGTTGGTCATGTGCTGGAGTTGCCTTTTGATGCCCGAACAGACCTGAGTTACAGGTGTGGCTGTAAACGCCACAGCATTTAGCGGAGCATTCCTAGTCTGAGCTGCAGAACGAGTGGGGAGACAAGCAGTCTAAGGCAGTTCCCATTGTCCACTAACCAAACCCACTTTAGCCACCCCAGGCTAAAGAACAGTTCTGATTTTACAGACATCCTTGTGTCTATTTTACCGACAAAATACACCAAAGTCACTCAACAACAAATGAGGTGCTGGAGGAACTCAGCAGACGAGGCGGCAACTGTTGAGGGAAGTTAACAACCGGCGTTTCAGGTTGAGACCCTCAACCTGTTCAGGCCTTGACCTTAAATGTTGACCATCCATTTCCCTGCACAGATGCTGCCTGACCCGTTGAGTTCCTCCAGCACCTTGTTCATCGCTCCAGATTGCAGCATCTGCGGTGTCCTGGGGGCTCCACACAAGCCACTGCACGGTCACAACACGTCCACAGTAATGTGACGAATCGCATCGAAGGCTGATAAGAAAGAATAGTTACTAAATGTGGAGAGAGGGAGAGGAAACCGATTCTGCTGTTTGTAGGAATGAATGTATGAATATAGTTCAGATGTTTGAGTCTAATTATATTATGGCACCTCTTTGATATGTAGAGGTGTCCCTAGGCTGGGAGTTTGTAATCTGGGAGCAGCCTGTATTCAGATACTGAAACTGCAATCGTCAGGACCTGGTATGGAGCTCCCCAGCTCCAGGGAGTTGTGTCTGCTTTGGAACCGGCCATTTGTGTCTGCCATCATGTTGCTTCAGGTTCTGTTGGTATCGCTTCTGCGCGGCTTCTTCACTGACAGCACATCATACAGACAAAGATGATTAGTGTGCTTGGAACTGCTCCCATTAGGCCATTTGGACTCGCCTTTTCGGAGATTTTCTCAACGTTCTGCACACTGCTTCCTCTACTGAAACTTCACTTGTTTTCCTCTTTCTCTCAGTTCTGATGGAGGGTCATAGACCTGAAACACTAATAGTTCCTCTCTCCACAGATGCTGCTGAGCGTTCTTATCGCTTTCTGTTTTAAGGGAAATGTAAATTGCTTTGTTGACTTTTGCTCTCTGCAAGAGTTGGTGTACCTCTTGGCAAGGGCTTTGAAAACTGCAGCTTTATTTTTCTGTTTGTAGGAATCTAAAATTCAGTACCTTGCTGTGCTCTCTTACACTTTCCCTCCTCCAGCCGAAAAAGAAAGTTTAAAGGACTGCCTTTGAAGTCTCTTTCACATTGGGGTTTTGAGTTTGATTGACCTGATGTCAGAATGCCTTTCAGGCAGTGTGAGGAAGTCCTCGCCACCGGGTTGGAAGGCATTCTCTCCCGGCTCCTGCTTGGCAACAGGCCGTGATTATTGTGTGCTTGAGTGGAGTCATTGTGAGGGACTGTCAAAGCTGGGAGTGGGAAGTTATGCAGATCAAATTTGAGTCACAGCGTCAGGGCACCGTAACCATCAGGGTATCAGATCCAACTCGGCCACAGTCTAATAAGCTGGATGCAGCAATTGCATCCTTTAGTGAAATGCATGTCCTGCAACGTACTGCATTTCATCTGCAAATTTATGAAAAGAAGTCTCATAAACATTTGTCTCTCTGTTGTTGCAATTTTCTTTCTGTGGACACTTGCTAATTTTAGTTTTTATGAATTTTCCTTGCTTTTACCTGAGAGGGAAAGTACACAGCCTTTAGAAGGAATGCGGGTAAGTGTGCAAGAGTGAGGTGGAGGATAAATGCGTGGCTAAGGGATTGGAGCAGCAGGCAGGGATTCAGATTTCTGGATCATTGGGACCTCTTTTGGGGCAGGTGTGACCTGTACAAAAAGAACGGGTTTCACTTGAATCACAGGGGGACCAATATCCTGGCAGGGAGGTTTGCTAAGGCTACCGGGGAGAGTTTAAACTAGGATTGCTGGGGGATGGGAACCAAACTGAAGAGACGGAGGAAGAGGCGGTTGGCTCACAAATAGAGAAAGCTTGTAGACAGTGCGAGAGAGAGGATAGGCAGGTGATAGAGAAGGGATGCGCTCAGACCGATGGTTTGAGATGAGTCTATTTTAATGCAAGGAGTGTCAGGAGCAAAGCAGATGAGCTTAGAGCGCGGATCGGTATTTGGAGCTATGATGTTGTGGCCATTACAGAGGCTTGGATGGGTCAGGGGCAGGAATGGCTACTGAGAGTGCCAGGCTTTAGATGTTTCAGAAAAGGCAGGAAGGGAGGCAAAAGAGGTGGGGGCGTGGCACTGTTGATCAGAGATAGTGTCACAGCTGCAGAAAAGGAGGAGGTCATGGAGGGCTTGTCTACGGAGTCTCTACGGGTGGAAGTTAGAAACAGGAAGGGGTCAATAACTCTACTGGGTGTTTTTTTTATAGACCACCCGGTAGTAACAGGAACATCGAGGAGCAGGTAGGGAGACAAATTCTGGAAAGGTATAATAATAACAGGATTGTTGTGGTGGGAGATTCTAATTTCCCAAATATTGTTTGGCATCTCCCTGGAGCAGGGGTTTAGATGGGGTGGAGTTTGTTAAGTGTGTTTAGGAAGGTTTCCTGACACAATATGTAGATAAGCCTACAAGAGGAGAGACTGTATTTGATCTGGTATTGGGAAATGAACCTGGTCAGGTGTCAGTGGGAGAGCATTTTGGAGATAGTGATCAGAATTCTATCTCCTTTACCATAGCATTGGAGAGGGATAGGAGCAGACAAGTTAGGAAAGCGTTAATTGGAGTAAGGGGAAATATGAAGCTATTAGGCAGGAACTTGGAAGCATAAATTGGGGGCAGATGTTCTCAGGGAAATAAATAGCAGAAATGTGGCAAATGTTCAGGGAATATTTGCGTGGTGTTCTGCATAGGTACGTTCCAATGAGATGGAAAGGATGGTAGGGTACAGGAACCGTGGTGTACAAAGGCTGTTGAAAATCTCATCAAGAAGAAAAGCTTACAAAAGGTTCAAAAAACTAGGTAATGATAGAGATCCAAAAGATTATAAGGCTAGCAGGAAGGAGTTTAAGAATGAAATTAGGAGAACCAGAAGGGGCTTTGAGAAGGCCGTGACAAGCAGGATTAAGGAAAACTCCAAGACATTCGACAAGTATGTGAAGAGCAAGAGGATAAGATGTGAGAGAATAGGACCAATCAAGTGTGACAGTGGAAAAGTGTGTATGGAACTGGAGGAGATAGCGGAGGTATTTAATGAATACTTTGCTTCAGTATTTGCTACGGAAAAGGACCTTAGCGATTGTAGGAATGACTTGCAGCAGACTGGAAAGCTTGAACATATAGAAATTAAGAAAGAGGATGTTCTGGAGCTTTTGGAAAACATCAAGTTGGATAAGTCACTGGGACCGAATGAGATGTACCCCAGGCTACTGTGGAAGGCGATGGAGGAGATTGCTAACCCTCTGGTAATGATCTTTGCATCATCAGTGGGGACAGGAAAGGTTCTGGAGGATTGGAGGGTTGCAGATGTTGTTCTGTTATTCAAGAAAGGGAGTAGAGATAGCCCAGGAAATTATAGACCAGTGAGTCTTAATTCAGTGGTTGGCAAGTTGATGGAAAAGATCCTGAGAGGCAGGATTTATGAACATTTGGAGAGGCATAATATGATTAGGAATAGTCAGCATGGCTTTGCCAAAGGCATGTCGTGTCTTAAGAGCCTGATTGAATTTTTTGAGGACATGATTAAATACATTGATGAAGGTAGAGCAGTAGATGTGAATGTAGATTTCAGCAAGGCATTTGATAAGGTACCCCATGTAAGGCTTATTGAGAAAGTAAGGAGGCATGGGATCCAAGGGGACCTTGCTTTGTGGATCCAGAATTGGCTTGCAAACAGAAGGCAAAGAGTGGTTGTAGACAGGTCATATTTTACTTGGAGGTTGGTGACCAGTGGTGTGCCTCAGGGATCTGTTCTGGGACCCCTTCTCTTTGTGATTTTTATAAATGACCTGGATGAGAAAGTGGAGGGATGGGTTAGTAAATTTGCTGATGACACAAAGGTTGGGGGTGTTGTGGATAGTGTGGAGGGCTCTCAGAGATTACAGCGGGACATCGATAGGATGCAAAACTGGACTGAGAAGTGGCAGATGGAGTTCAACCCAGATAAGTGTGAGGTGGTTCATTTTGGTAGGTCAAATATGATGACAGAATATATTATTAATGGTAAGATTCTTGGCAGTGTGGAGGATCAGAGGGGTCTTGGGTTCCGAGTCCCTAGGACACTCAAAGCTGCTGTGCAGGTTAACTGTGTGGCAGATGTGAAAAAGACTAAGGAGCTGGTGGTAGGCCTGAGGAGAGCTAAGGTACCGGTCACCCCTGTTTCCATCCAGGGGGTCAGTTTGGACATGGTGGAGGATTACAAGTACCTGGGGATACGAATTGACAACAAACTGGACTGGTCAAAGAACACTGAGGCTGTCTACAAGAAGGGTCAGAGCCGTCTCTATTTCCTGAGGAGATTGAGGTCCTTTAACATCTGCTGGACGATGCTGAGGATGTTCTACGAGTCTGTGGTGGCCAGTGCTATCATGTTTGCTGTTGTGTGCTGGGGCAGCAGGCTGAGGGTAGCAGACACCAACAGAGTCAACAAACTCATTCGTAAGGCCAGTGATGTTGTGGGGATGGAACTAGACTCTCTGACGGTGGTGTCTGAAAAGAGGATGCTGTCTAAGTTGCATGCCATCTTGGTCAATGTTTCCCATCCACTACATAATGTACTGGGTGGGCACAGGAGTACATTCAGCCAGACTCATTCCACCGAGATGCAACACAGAGCGTCATAGGAAGTCATTCCTGCCTGTGACCATCAAACTGTACAACTCCTCCTTTGGAGGGTCAGACACCCTGAGCCAATAGGCTGGTCCTGGATTTATTTCATAATTTACTGGCATAATTTACATATTGCTATTTAACTATTTATGGTTCTATTACTATTTATTATTTATGGTGCAACTGTAACAAAAACCAATTTCCTCCGGGATCAATAAAGTATGACTATGACTATAACTACTACTACTACTATGAAGGTATTGGCCTTCATCAACTGTGGGGTTGAGTTCAAGAGCCGAGAGGTAATGTTACAGTCATATAGGATTCTGCTTAGTCCCCACTTGGAGCACTGTGCTCAGTTCTGGTCACCTCACTACAGGAAGGATGTGAAAGGATTTACAAGGATGTTGCGTGGATTGGGGAGCATGCCTTTTGAGAATAGGTTGAGTGAACTTGGCCTTTTCTCCTTGGAGTGATGGAAGATGAGAAGTGACCTGATAGAGGTGTATAAGATGATGAGAGGCATTGATCATTTTGATAGTCAGGGGCTTTTTCCCAGGGCTGAAATGGCTAGCACGAGAGGGCACAGTTTTAAGGTGCTTGGAAGTAGGTACAGAGGAGATATCAGCGGTAAGTTTTTTACGCAGAGAGTGGTGAGTGCATGGAATGGGCTGCTGGCGACAGTGGTGGAGGCGGATATAATAGGGTCTTCTAAGAGACTCCTGGATAGGTACGTGGAGCTTAGAAAAATAGAGGGCTGTGGGTGACCCTCGGTAATTTCTAAGGTAAGGACATGTTTGGCACAGCTTTGTGGGCCAAAGGGCCTGTATTGTGCTGTAGGTTTTCTATGTTCTGTGAATTATTGCATTCAGCTATTGATGGCGTTTGTATAGATGGCTGTTCTTCCACAGTACAGGGAAGTAAAGCCCTGTCCTTCCTCTTCCAACCCTGCACCATCACTGTATTGATTCTGCTACTTTACTGTAGCGTAATGCTGTTACGGTGCCAGTGACCCAGGTTCAATTTCGTCCCTGTCTGTAAGGAGTTTGTATGTTCTCCATGTGACCAGGGGCTCTGGTTCCCTCCCACATTCCAAAGGGTTACATAGGGGTAATCGGGCAGGGCAAACTTGTTGGGCCGGCTGGGCCTGTTACTCTGATGTATTTCTAAATGAATAAATAGTTTGAACTTCAACTCTTCCTCAAACTTGTGGGAAGTAGGGTTGTGAGCTGAGGGCTAGGTCTGTGTTGCTGTTTTTACTTCGAAGTTACAGTAGAGGGCAGCATTGCGACATTGAAGTTCCCAGCTCCTGCCATTTCTTCTGCAGGATTAGAAAACACACTGGTGCAGAGGATGAGCAGCAGATGAACCCTACAGCCCTGACTGAGCTCTGGTCTCTGAGCTCCAGATAAGACTGCAAAGTGGAAGTGTTAATTGGCTTTTTAAAAAAAATATATATACCTAAAGAAACGATTGAAAGTATTCCCCCAAACCTAGTGACTCGATGAAAGACCTATCTGATCAAGGTTGCATCAACTTAGTGAAGATTGAATTTTGCACAGTGAAGG
Source organism: Mobula hypostoma (assembly GCF_963921235.1). NCBI lineage: Eukaryota > Metazoa > Chordata > Chondrichthyes > Myliobatiformes > Myliobatidae > Mobula > Mobula hypostoma. The sequence goes on along the minus strand of NC_086104.1, from coordinate 88,042,698 downwards.
ACTGGGTAATTTAAAATTTTCAGACTCCTGTCATGTTTAGGCCGCTGGTTAGAGTTGTAGAGTAAAATGGCAGAGAAGCAGGTCCTTGGTCGCAACTTATCAGTGCTGACCATGGTGCCCACTAAGTCAGTTCCACTTGCCCACGTTTCCCTCTATACCTTTCCGAACCATGCCTTTACAACGTTAATATTGTATGAGCTCCTTCCTTATTCTCTCTCAATGAACAGGTTGCCTTTCAGGTTCCTTAAAATCTTTTACCTCTCAAATTAAATCAATCCCCTCTCATTTTCAGTTCCTCTTTCCAGCGACACAGTACAGCATGCATTCACTCTGTCCATTGTGGGATCTTGCTGTGTGCAAATTGCCTACAAGCAGTGGCCATGCTCCAAGTGTGCTTCATTGGCATGAAAAAGCAAGTTCCTTTTTGTTATCGGCAACTGGTTGGGAGAAGAGAGGAACTACTTTTCCGTAGTTTCATTGAAAGCAAGGAAAGCCGGAAAGTGGTGTTCCAGGAAGCAGCAGGCCACCAGGCCCGAGGCCCGAGGCCCAGGTGAACATCTGACCTGAGTAGGGTTGCCAACTTTCTCACTCCCAAATAAGGGACAAAAGTAGCAGTCAAATATGGGACACTTGTGTTTACCCCGAGAAAGACTACCATGACCATGAAGCCTTGTGCGGGCACCTGTGTGTGCATGTGTGACGTGCGCATGCGTGTATGTGCCAATTTTTTTCTACAAATCGGTTTTGGCTTAATCTTCCCGACTACACTGTACATATATTATTTCTACTTTATATAGGCTGTGTATTTATCTTATCATATTCCTGTTTTTACTATATGTTAATGTTATTTTAGGTTTTATGTGTTACTTGGTATCATTTGGTAAGTTATTTTTTGGGTCTGGGAACACTCAAAAATTTTTCCCATATAAATTAATGGTAATTGCTTCTTCGCTTTACGCTGTTTCGGCATGAAAGGTTTCATAGAAATGCTCTACCTTAGTGGGGGAAATACAGGACAAGGGCGGAACCGTATGGGACAAACCAATTTAGCCCAATATACAGGATGTCCCGGCAAATACGGGACAGTTGGCAATCCTATGATCAAGTTCAACCATGCGTGACAGGGAATGAGGGAAGGTGCAGCTGACTCGTTTCCTCGCGGCCTGGTAGCACATGCTCTGCAGCCCGGTACCAGTCTGCGGCCTGGTGGTTGGGGACCGCTGCCATAAGACGTAGGAGCAGAATTAGGCCATTCAGCACATTGAGTCTGTTCCGCCATTCCATCAAGGCTGATCCCGGATCCCACTCAACCCCATACACCTGCCTTCTTGCCATTTCCTTTGATGCCCTGACCGATCAGGGAACTACCAACTTCTGCCTTAAATATACACACGGGCTTGGCCTCCACCACACTCTGTGGCACAGATTTACAACACTCTGGCTAAAGCATTCCTCCCTCCCTCCGTTCTAAAGGGTCACCCCTCAATTTTGAAGCCATTCCCTCTGATTCTGGATGCCCCCACCATAGGAAACATCCTCTCTGCATCCACCCTATCTCGTCCTTTCAACATTCGGTAGTACAGGGAACAATAATGGGGAATGGGGTTGCTGTGTGAGTTGGCGCGAACCTGGCAGGGCAAATTGTGTCCTACGTGAGAAGAAAATCGGAAAGTGGGCATGACTCGCAGGGTCCCAACCCTTTTAACCTCAGACGTCCTTCTGCTAATGGGAACAGAATACCGGGATCCGGATTCTGTGATGGAGGACTGGAGACTGAGGTAGGGAACTTGAAGGGAACCTGCATGAGGTGCTGTTGTCATGTGCCTGCCACCATTGCCTTTGATGGAGCCTTCTGTGGTGCTGCTTAACCAGCCCGGACAGGTTACTGCAGTATACCTGAGACACGGCTCTTACCGCAGCCTTGGAACACCGGTGACAGAGCGAGTGAATGAGCAGCGAGCAGGGTTTGAAGCAGGTTTGAACTGACCTCGTTCATCTCCATTCAGGACACTGCTGAATTCCTTATGGGGAGCCATCCAAGTTTAATTGAACAAATCCTCCAGGTGCACTGGTTGGTCTGCCAGTTACAGATCTACCCTAGAGGAGTGGATGGAGAGGGCTTCATGTAGAGGGATATAGTACCACGAGTGGGCTCTTCGACCCTGCTGTCGATTTGTAAAGTTCAACCACTGCTTTCCCCAAAGGGATAATGAATCAGAGATTTCTTTACTTCATAATGCTATTGTGTTTCTTACCTGTTCTGTGTCACAACTCAAATAATCTGTTGGGCAGTAGACCCCAGGTAGTAGAGAACTATTTCCCTGGCCCTCCCTCCCGTCTTATCCAACCAGTCCTTGTCATTAGAGTTGCCCCAGAATGTTAGGCTGGATCGTTAATGCTTGTATGTACAGTGCAAGCTGACCCCGATTAAGGAGCAGGTTCTGATTGTACAGACAATATGGTCCATAGATTGGAAAACACACAAAACCCACTCAATAGTATTGTAATGAATGCCATCATGAGCACGTAAGACTGTAAAGAAAGAATAATCGAAGTGGGTTGTCCATTTGTCACTTTGAGACTGGATGCAGTGTGTCCGAAGATGACTGGTCAGGCCAATTCGGGCACGAAATGTCCTGGTGCATGTTGGGCAGACATGTGTAGGCCCTGCAGTTGTTGCGCTGGTGGCTCTGGACTTGCGCAGCTCGCGCTTATGTTGTGTTTCAGCAATGCGCCTTGCTCCGTAAGCTTGACAGCCCTTGTGGATGAGGCCGTGCCAGGTAGGGTGGTTTTGTGCCAGCATTTCCCAAGAGGTCGTGTCTCTGTCAAATGACTTCAGGGAGGCCTTTTGTGTCTTTGTAACGTTTCTTCTGCCCTCCATGCGAGCGTCTTCCAGCAGAGAGTTCCCCAAAAAGGAGCTGCTTGGGTATGTGCTCGTCCGGCATGTGGATGACATGACCTGCCCACCGGGCCTGTGCTCTTATCAGCAGTGTGGACTGATGGCAGACTTGTCTAGCGAGAACTTCAGTGTCTAGTATTTTATCTTTCCATCTGATGCCTTATATTCTGCGAAGACAAGTCATGTGGAAATGGTTGAGCTGTCTTGCATGCCTTTGATACCCGGTCCACGTTTTACAGGCATACAGGAGGGTAGTGAGTACCACGGCTCTGTAGACCTTCAGTTTTGTTGCTGGGCTGATTCCTGCAAGTGGCGAGAGCGAGAGAGAGGAGACTAGTTGTGCAGCTTGTAGGATTGAACCCACGCATGTATGTCTGGCTTGAATTGAGTGATATTCCGGGAGCTTGTTCATATGTCGGGGTGTCTGTAAGCTGGACGTTCATAACCTGGGGACAACATGTATTTTGCAGCTTTTTGTCCTGTGACTGTGGGGCAGAGCTTCCAGCCATGTTAAATAAAGGACTTGGCACCTCGTAGATGTACTTTCTGGAAAAGGGCCTCAACGCCAGAAGCAGTCTCACTCTCACGGTGTACAAAGCGTTTTCACAATCGTTCCTTTCTGCTCCCTGACTCCCTGGCAGAGCTGGCACCTCCCCCACCCAACCAGTGTAGTTTGTGAACTTGGGCTGGAGCATCATTCTCCATCTTGGCGTTTGTGCCTTCAGAAAGGCGCCGTGCTGCTGAATGTTAAAGCAGCCACTAGTGTTTCTCTCCACCTTTTCTGGGCATGAGAGAACGCCTGCAAGTTCAAGCGCAACGTGAGTGAGCACACCAGTCTGTTTAAAACACCTGATTTGCATTTTTATTAAAAAAAAGATAATTGAGGCGATTTAGAAGGGCTTTGGTGAATAGGCTTAATTCATGATTGAGACCAGATTTAATGGCTTATTCAGAAACTGTGCAGATTTAAAGCTGAAGTGTTGATGATTAAGGCACAGCACAGGGAGTCGAAGGGGAGAATCAGTCCTTTTGTTTCTGACGGGGAGAATGGGTTCATAGCGATGGCTTCAGTCAGTTTGGACACAGATTTTGCTTCCTGTCGTTTGTCGGCAGTCTTGTAAACTGTGCTCACATTTAGCGCCATTTCTGCCAGACCGTTAGGCTGAAGCAGCTCCGGTGGGTCTTGGCATCCTGCCGGGTAGCTGACACATCGCGAAAACAAGGGGATGGTTCAAGGTGAAGGCCGGAGGTTGTGATAGATTGATGTTGATGGTGCTCTTGAAGCTCAGTGATCTTAGGAGAGTGGGGAAAGAGAGGGTTAAGTGCCAGTCTTTCATGCTGAACGGGAGCCAAGCTCTTGGCAGATTAGTACTGTCGTTTTAGATATAGTGCAAGCAACCTTTGCACATTGTCTGAAATGGCATTGAAATTGTTCCACAGAAACAGGCCATTCAGCCCAACATCTTTGTGCTTCACGTAGGATTCCTATCCAACTGAACTGGCAGAGCTCAGCAGGTGAGGCAGCATCTATGGGGCAGGCGGGGGGAGAAAGCAGACAGTCGACATTTCGGGCCGAGACCCTTCGTCAGGACTGGAAAGAAAGAGGAGAAGTCGGAGTGGGAAGGTTAGGGGAGGGGGGAGGAGAGGAGGAAGTAGGTGGTGACAGATGATAGGTGAAACCGGGAGTCGGGGGTAGTGAAGAGCTACCAAAACCATGGCGAAAGTTGTATCACCAGACGGAGAAACAGCAGTGTTCGAGCTCCTAGCTGGTGTGCTGCAAGGAGACACTCTGGCACCCTACATCTTTATAATCGTCCTTGATTACGCACTGCGTCAAGCTACCAAAGATCATGACAAGCTTGGTTTTACCATAAAACCAGGATGAACCAAAAGGGTCAGACCAGTTATGCTCACAGATCTCGATTTTGCAGATGACATAGTCCTGCTCTCTAACCAGATGGAGGAAGCACAGCAGCTACTGGCAAAAGTGGAAATTGAGTGCAGTAAAGTTGGACTTCACCTAAACGCTAAAAAGGCAGAGTACATGGCATTTAACTGCGACGAAGGTACTCTCAAGACCGTAAAGAATGATACCATTAAGAAAGTCTTCGACTACAAGTACCTTGGGTCAAGAGTAATGAGTTCAGAGAAGGGCATAAAGATACGGAAGGCACTGGCGTGGAGGGCTATGAATGATATGAAGGAAATCTGGAAGTCGAACCTGACCAGAGGGCTTAAAAAGAGGATTTTCATAGCAGTCATAGAGTCTATTCTCACGTACGGATGTGAGACGTGGACACTCACCAACACTACGCGAAAGTCTCTAGATGGTTGCTATACACGAATGCTCCGGATGGCTCTTGACGTGAGTTGGCAACAGCACATGATGAACGTCGAGCTCTGTAAGAACCTGCCGATGCTCACCACTAAAATTGAGGTGAGAAGACTGCAACTAGCGGGGCACTGTCTACACCACCCCGAGCTACCTGCCAGCCTAGTCATCATATGCGAGAGGATTCGAGTACAGGAGCAGGGAGGTACTACTGCAGTTGTACAAGGCCTTGGTGAGACCACACCTGGAGTATTGTGTGCAGTTTTGCACACAATAATCCCTAATCTGAGGAAAGACATCCTTGCCATAGAGGGAGTACAAAGAAGGTTCACCAGATTGACTCCTGGGATGGCAGGACTTTCATATGAAGAAAGACTGGATGAACTGGGCTTGTACTCGTTGGAATTTAGAAGATTGAGGGGGGATCTGATTGAAACGTATAAGATCCTAAAGGGATTGGACAGGCTAGATGCAGGAAGATTGTTCCCGATGTTGGGGAAGTCCAGAACGAGGGGTCACAGTTTGAGGATGGAGGGGAAGCCTTTTAGGACCGAGATTAGGAAAAACTTCTTCACACAGAGAGTGGTGAATCTGTGGAATTCTCTGCCACAGCAAACTGTTGAGGCCAGTTCATTGGCTATGTTTAAGAGGGAGTTAGATATGGCCCTTGTGGCTACAGGGGTCAGGGGGTATGGAGGGAAGGCTGGGGCGGGGTTCTGAGTTGGATGATCAGCCATGATCATAATAAATGACGGTGCAGGCTCGAAGGGCCGAATGGCCTACTCCTGCACCTATTTTCTATGTTTCTATGATGGGGAGGGAGAAGTGGCGATTCCGTCATCGTGCCCAGTGCCGGCCCCCTAGGCCTGAGTCGACGTAGTAGTACTCCAGAAATGGAGACAGAGAGGTCGAGAAAGAAGAGGAAGGTGTCAGAAATGGACCAATTAAATTTGAGGGCAGGGTGGAGGCAAAGTTGATGAAATTGACGAGCTCAGCACGGGTGCAGGAAACAGCACCAATGCAGTCATTGATGTAGTGTGGGAAGAGTTGGGGAGTGATACCGGTGTAGCCTTGAAACATGGACTGTTACACTTAGCTGACAAAAAGGCAGGCATATGCTGAGACCTATGCAAGTACTCATAGCTACACCTTTGGTTTGAAGGAAGTGGGAGGAGCTGAAGGAGAAATTATTGAGGGCGAGGACCAGCTCTGCTAGATGGAGGAAAACAGTGGTGGAGCAGAACTGGTTTGGTCTGTTGTCCAGAAAGAAGCGGAGAGCTTTAAGGCCCTCCTGGTGGGGGATGGAAGTATATAGAGACTGGACATCCATAGTGAAAATGAGACAATTGGGGCAGGGATCTTAAAGTCATTGAAAAGGTCAAGAGCGTGTGAAGTGTCATAGATGTATGTAGGAAGGGACTGAACCAGGGATAAAACAGAATTGAGGCATACAGATATAAGTTTGGTGGGGCAGAAACAATGGGTGTACCTGGACAGGCAAATTTGTGGAGGTAGGAACGGGAGGTGTGGGGTAAGGGAACTATGAGCCTGATAGCTGTGGGGGGGGGACATCCCCAGAGTTGATGAGGTCGGTGATGGTGTGGGAGACAATCACCTGGTGCTTCTTAGTGGGGACCTGTTCGAGGGGTAGATAAGAGGAGGTGTCTGAGAATTGTCACCTGGCCTTAGCAAGGTGGAGGTCAGTCCACCAGACTACTACAGCACCTTCTTGTCTGCAGGTTTGATAGTGAGGTTAGGATTGGGGCAAAGAGGGTGGAGAGCAGCACATTTGGACGGGATGAGGTTTTTAGAATTGAGAGAGCAGTGTTGAAGTCAAGAGGGTTGATGTCTTGTCGGCAGTTAGCAATAAAAAGATCCAGAGTAGGCCAAAGACCAGAGCAGGATGTTGAGGAAGAGGAGGAGGCAGGAGACGGGGTCATTGGTGCGGGTTGAAGAGACCTTGCCAAAGATGTAGGCACGCAGATGATGGAGGAAGAGCTCAGCATCATGGTGGGTGTGTAGCTCACTGCGGTGTGCACGCCAGCAACATCGACTGTGTGCTGTTTCCCATAGATGCTGCCTGGCCTGCTGAGTTCCTGCAGCATTTTGTGTGTGGTGCTTAGAACTTCCAACATCTGCCGATTTTTCTCTTGTTTGTGATCCTACCCAACTTAACTTGCGTCATCACCACACATTTCCATTCCTTTGTCCCTCACGTACTTGTCCAGTGAGGCTGAGACGTATTAAATTGAGCACTTGTTCATTCAATCTGCTTGCTGCCCACCTTTTTTTTTCTGAAGGGTCTTAATATCTAAACTGTTTTGCACCCTAGGCCATAAAGACGTGTCGTGAGCCCTGTGAGACCCTCTTTCTCTGCTCCCTCTCTCTGATTTACGTTGCTGTACTGAGACCTGCTAACTTGAGCGAATGCACACTCAGTCTGCTTGGTGCCTACATTTTTTGGAAAGGATCTAAATGTTTAAACCACGTTGCATCTTAGGCTGTAAAGACAACTTTCTTACGAAGATTTGCTACTCCAGCCAACGCGTCTTTCCTCGCAGTCCTGATGCAGAACCTTGAGCCAAAATGTCAGCTAACCCCACACCTCCACAGATGCTGCCTGACCTGCCGAGATCTTCCAGCAGCTTGCTTTTTGTTCCATGTTCCAGCATCTCCAGACTTTTGTGTGTTCAAAACATGTAAGCCATGTTGAACATTGAAGGGTCTCTGATCTGAAACACTGTTTTTCTTTTCATTGTTGCTGTCTGAACTGCAGAACATTTCCAGTATTTGCTGCTTTTATTTCGGGTTTCAGCATCTACAATCATTTGGTTTAAAAGTCGTTTTGAAAGCTGGTTTGTCGGTGTGACTTCAGGCATGCATGTCTCATAATTTTTTTTTAAAACGGATTGTGCTCTGTCATCGTAATTTTCCTTTTTTTAAAAAAAATACTACCACACTCCATGGTGGCTTTGGTGGCAGTCCACAAGAGGTTCCCTAGGCTAATTACTGGGATGAGAGGGTTTTCCTGTCACAAGTGGTGAAAGAAAGTAGATCTGTGTTCTTCAACAGGATCACCCCTCGTTCTTTAGAGTGGGGGATCATTGTACTGAAATGCATGAGATTCTGGGGGGCTTGACTTGGTACATGTTGAGATGTTCCCGCTGGCGGGAGATTCTTGAATGAGGGGACAATGTTACAAGACTAGGGGATTGTCTTGGAAAACAGAGGTGCATAGGAGCAACTGTCCACAGAACGTGGTGAATCTCTGGAATAACATCGCAGAGCCAGCCCTCTACCATCAATCCGTGGAAGATTTCAGTAAGCAGATCACTCCACTCACCGAGAGACTTGGAGAGAGAGTGATACTGATCTGGGAATTGAGTGATAGGGAGATTTGCATAGAGATTGGGAAATAAAGGGAAAGATAATTAAGGAAGATGAGGAAGGGTGAGGAAATTGTGAGGAAAGAGAGCTTGAGAGTTTTCTCGTACTGCAATATTATGGAGGGGCATAGACAGGGTTAATGCAAGCAGGCTTTTTCCACTGAGGTTGGGTGAGACTAGAACTAGAGGTCATGGGTTAGGGCTGAAAGGTGAAATATTTAAGGGGAACCTGAGAGGAATCTTCTTCAGTCAGAGAGTAGTGAGAATATGGAATGAGCTGCTGGTGGAATTGGTGGATGTGGGTTCGATTTCAACATTTAAAAGAAGTACATGGATGGGAGGAGTATGGCAGACTATGGTCCAGTTGCAGGTTGACGGGACAAGGCAGTTGTTCAGCACAGACTAGATGGGCTGAAGGGACTTTCTGAGCTGTGGTGCTCTATGTCTCCAAAACAACACAGGAAAAGAGGAGCATCAGGAGGCCACTTGGCCTCTCAAGCCTGCCTTGGCTTTCAATATGATCATGGCTGATCTCAACTCTTCTGCATCTGTTCCCCATCAACCTCAATTCCTCGATTCTTTTTTTCAAATATTTACCTATCTCCACCTTAAGCACATCCCTTGGTGGGGGGATGTAGGGAATCGCAGGGATTCGTCACTCTTTGCAAAAGACGATTTCCAATGTAAATAACCACTCCTTATCTTGTAACTTTCTTTCAGATTGGTTCATCTATCCTGTTTGTACGTTTCTGAACTTCAGTTTACCTTTCCAGCATGACTAACATGCTGTCTATTTAACTGGCTAAATTTAGCTGTGCACTTGAGAGATTTAATAAGTGGATCTGTTCTTCAGCGGACTTGTTTTTGCCCGCTGTCAGCCCACCTCGGTGCTGATTGCTGCAATCTTTTGGCCGCAGCGCTGTGGCAGTTTAGAAGGAACAATCGATCAAAGTCACAGCAACCCGCAGTCACCTTTCTTTCCCCAAAGGGAATGAGCAGAAGTTATGTTTCTGCTGGGTTTCTCAATTTTAAAGGTGAAAGTCTGTTGCCTGTCTGATGATTGTTTCCCACTTTATTAGAGACCTTCCATCTCTTTACACTTGGAACAACTTCCAGGGCGTTGCAACTAGATAGTTCTTTCATGGGGGACAGCATAAATATGATGGGCTGAATATACTGTATTAAACATTAAACCTGAGATCTAATATTCTGAGATCAGACTTCTGATTTTACCCTCTTCTTAAGGGAAGATTATCTTTATTTGTCACATGTACATCAAAACATAGAGTGAAATGCATCATTGGTGTCAACGACCAACACACTCCGAAGGTGTGTTGTGGGCAGCCTGCGAGTGTCACCGTGCTTTTGGCACCAACAGAGCACACACACAACTTACTAACCCTGAGCTGTGTGTCCTCAGAATGAGGCAGGAAACTCACCTGGTCGTGGGGGAGAACATACAAACGCCTTGCAGACAGAGGCGGGAATCGAACCGCGATCACTGGTGCTGTCAAGCATTACTCTAACCACAGTGTTCCCGTATCACTCTTGCTAACCGCTACGCCACTGTGCTGCTCTTTGTTGGTTCTTGGGCTCCTTTAGTTCTGCTACTGTACAGCAATAAATCAAACATACTTTCTCTGCTAACAGGAGAAAATTCCCGTCTAGATGCTTGAAATTTTCTTTTGGAGTTGGGTGCAGCGAGTACTTGCCTTTGCAGGCTCCCTCAGGGGGTATGTGTTGTTCCTTCGCAACGATTCCCCATGCAGAAGAGTTTGAAACCCATGACTCTCGTGTGAATTAAATTTGATGACAGACTTTCCCATTTGGCTGGGCACTCCAGATGACTTCAGTAAATGAGGAGCAAGTAGTAGTCAGTAAGAGGAGGCCAATCTGCTATTCATCTTGTAGCCTTCTGTCAACTTCATCTGCTGTCTGTCCGCAAGTAGAGACTGCAAATCAGAGACTGCTGATCAGAGAACAGTGTAGCACAGTACAGCCCTTTTGGCCCTTCTTGTTGTGCTGACCTTTTAACCTACTCCAAGATCAAACTAATCCTTCCCTCCCACATAACCCTTCAATTTTTTTTATCATCCATGGGCCTATCCAAGAGTTTCTTAAATGTCAGCCTCTCCCACCAGCCCTGGCAGGGTGTTCCATGCACTCATCAGTCTGCAAACACAAAACTTCCTTTGATATCTATACTTTCCTATGCCTCCTCGTATTGGTCATCAGCTCTAAAGTGTCTTGGGACATCTTGAAGATATTGCAAGTTGTCCTTTTAAGCTGGCACCTGGCTCTGTATTTTGCATCAAAGATGCACCGTGGGATTGCTTTATAATGCATGTGATACTATGCATTGAATTGTGTGATGATACCTCTGGCCTGATGTGCTGTTCCTTGACTGGAGAGACTCTGAGCTACAATACTGAACCTAGATTGTAGTAAAAACTTTAGTTTCTGGAAACACTCAGGAGATCAGGCAGCAAAGAGAGACGGTTAATGTTTCAGGTTGAATATTTTTCATCTGAACCAAGAAAGAAAGGCCAAGCTAGCCTAGGTGTCAATGTAGGTGGGGTGGACACTGGCTGGAATAACGGTAGTTTCGTGGACTACTTTATGTAAGAGCAGTGTGTGGATTTCTGGTTCAGCGCCTCCTGACTGTGAGCGTGCAGTTGAGTGTTCCCCAATCCTAACAAGTAGACATCTTCACATTCCCATCGACTGGGCGCCATGTACGGGAGTCTTTTTAGCACTAAATATTGTGCCAAGATGGATATGTGTGTGTAGATATGCTTCAATAACAACATTCAGGGTGGAGCTGTACATTTGCTTGAAAAGGGAATACTTGGGGTGTTGAGGGAAGAGGTGGAGTAACGAGTGCTCTATCGCAAAGCTTCCTGACATTATTCACTTTCAGGGCAATGGCTCCATCTTGTTCTGAAATTTCAGCGTTGTCCTGTTGAACCTGAAATCTTTAAAATGGTTTTTAATTGACTGTGTTTCTCATCAGTCTGACAAGATCCTTAACAATGCCATGCTGTGTTTTGCCATCAACAGGGGGTGCCATTGAATTAAGAGTCAGGATTAATTTCTAAAGTATTCATTTTTTGTGCAGTACCTTGTAGATTGCAGTAACCTATAACAACTTTAGAATAACACCATGTTTTTATAAATTTCAACTCATGAATTTTAAGATCCAAAATTTTCTTCTGGTATTTTGCTAAGTTCCTGACTAAAGAGCATCTCCTATTAGGGGTTGGACAAGGTAAGCAGCTTGGGGCACTGATGACATACAAACGTTTATAGATATTGTGTTAGCAAAGTAATTGTTATAAATAGTCCGAGATGGACAGCCTCGACATGGGGTTGCCGACTGGTGTAGTGTTGAGCACAGAGCAGTGTGAGAGGGTATGGTATGTTAATTGTCTGTAAGCATTACTGCTCGTTTATCTTGATGTGCCATGGTAACTTTGAAGGCTCACAGGTTTAGATGGCCCAATTGGTAAATGAGTTGAAGAACTTGATGCCTGGCCTAAAAGGGTGCAAACAATAACATCAGCCTGCACCTGAATAGGTTCCTACCACCAGGATGAGATCAGCACTGTCCTACCCCACCTTGCTGAAGTTCAGCATCAGCCAGCCTTGAATTGAAAATGGGATTTGTTCAGGCAGCTCTGGGAAATGATAGAGTCCTCCTCCCCATTACTGCTGGACAGACTTACTCTTCTGTATTACCACTGTTAAAGAGCGCCTAGGCCAGTCTCTTGCGTGATTGCCAGTTAGGATTTTCCAGACAGACTTTGTGAGTGACTCTGGCGTTTGCCTACATGCTAGGCTCAAAGTCATGGAGAGATACAACACAGGATTAGGCCCATTAGCCCATCGACCTCCCCTTGGACCGTACCCCTCCCACCCGTGCAGCTATCCAAGCTTCTCTTAAATGTTGAAATTGAGCTCACATGCACCACTTGCGCTGGCAGCTGGTTCCACGCTCCCACGACCCTCTGAGTGAAGAAGTTTCCCCTCGTGTTCCCCTTAAACATTTCATCTTTCACCCTTAACCCATGACCTCTAGTTGTAGTCCCAGTCAACCTCAGTGGAAAAAGTCTGTTTACATTTACCTTATTCACCCCTCATAATTTTGTCTATCTCTGTCTAATCTCCCCTCAATCTTCTGCATTCCAAGGAATAAAGTCCTAACCTATTCAGTCTTTCCTTATAACTCAGGTCCTCCAGTCCCAGCAGCATCCTTGTAAGTTTTCTCTGTACTCGTTCAACCTTATCTTCTTTCCTGTAGGTAGGTGACTAAAACTGCACACAATACTCCAAATTAAGCATCACCGAATCTTATACAACTTCAACATAACACCCCATCTCCTGCACTCAATACTTATGAAGGACAATGTGCCAAAAACCTTCTTTACAACTCTAGTGCAAACCGGGTGCGGAGGGACGTCTGCTACCAGCAACTTCAAGGTGACTTTGAAAAGGAATAAATATACACTTGTTAAATGAAGCTATTTTCTCAAGATAAAGAAGGCACCTGAAATAATTAAAAAAACATAATATTAACTGGAGTCGGTCTCGTATGCCTGCTCTCCTGAATATGCAATAAGATCATGGCTGATCTTTTATTCAGCATTACTTTCCTGCACTAACTTTATATCCTTTGATATTCTTAATATCGTTTTCTGAACTGAATATGCTTGGTGACTGATCCTCCACACTGCTGTTTGGTAGAAGATTGCAAAGATTCATCACCCTATGATGAAGAAGATGTCATCTCAATCCGAAATGGCCATTTGCTCATTTTGAGGCGGTGACCCATAATTCTAACCACCCCCTATCGACCTGCCAAGCCCTGCGACATCTCTGTCTGACTCAATGCAATTACCTTTCATTCTTTGTAAGTAATGAGGATATAGGGTCAGTTTGCTTCCTCTAGTCTTGTTGGACCTGCTCCAGCTTGGTGAACCCTTGTTGAACTGCCTCTCTTACCAGTGTATCCTTTCTAGGGTAAGGATCAGTGCACGATATTTTAGTTTCAAGCTTATCAGGAAATGACAATATAACAAAAAAAGAAACCAGCAGATGCTGAAAATCTGAAATAAAATCAGACACTGCTGACCTGCTGAGCGCTTTCTACATGTTTTTTGTGTTTATTGCAACCTTGGTAGGCATGCACATAACTACAGAAAGATGTCTAAATATTCAAATTTTGTTGAATTAAAGTCCGATGTATTATTTTCCTTCTTGATAACATGCAATATTTAAAATGTTCAGGGAATCACCTCCCAAAATGGGGACATTGTGCATTGCTGGTTCTAACTATAATTAGGGAGTCCGTTTTGGAAAATTAAGGGTGTACTTACTTACAGAAGTCAGCTGGTCAGTGCTCCTTGTGGACAGATTGAGTTATCGGAAAACAAGATGATATTCAGGCTATTTTGCGTATCAAACCGTGAGGTTTGTTTCAGTGAGATGATGCCTTGGGATTTGGAGGTAAATATCAGGAGAGTTGAAAAATTTCTGTTCAATGCTTCGTGTAACGGACAAACATGAGAAAATCTGCAGATGCCAGAAATCGAAGGCAACACAAACAAATTGCTGGAGGAAATTCTATGGAAAGGAATAAACTGTCCACGTTTCTGGCCAAGACGCTTCATTAGGTGTGTCCCGATGAAGGGTCTCCGCCCGAAATGTCGACTGTTTATTCCTTTCCATAGATACTGCCTGATCCGAGTTCCTCCGGCACTTTGTGTGTGTGGCCACTCTAGGGTAGTTTTCTTTTGTAGCTTTCATCAAGTTGGATTATTTTTGATCCTTGAGGAGGAGTCTGCTTATCATCACTATTCCTTCCAATCAATCTCTATTCATGAGTATAATGAGACTGTCATTATAATCAGGCTTTCTGTGATATTTATTACACACTAAAGTAGACACTTTGCTGCAGTCTTGAATGCTTGAAACTGAATAATTGAAGTAAATCTACAATTATTTCATAATTCTTGTCTCTTTAGACATCTGTGAACTAGAGTCCTAGAACAATACAGATGGATACAGGCTCTTTGGCTTAGAATGTTCATGCTGACCATTGTACCCACCCTGCTAGTCCCCATTTACTGCGTTGGCCCAAATCTCTCCGTAAATCTCACCTCTTCATCTACCTACCCAACTGTTTCTTAAATGATCCGATTGTACCTGTCTCATCCACTTCCTCTCGAAGCTTGTTCCATTTGCTAACCATCCTCTGTGTGGAAAAAATTGCCCTCAGGTCCCTTGTAAGTTTTTCCCCCCTCAGCCTAAATCTATGGCCATAGTTTTGGTCTTCCCTATCCTGGCAAACAGACTGCTACTATTTGTGCCCCTCCTAATTTTAAACATCTCTATGAGGTTGACCAGGGAATAAAGACCTAGCTGGCCAACTTTGTTATAACTCTGGCCCTCCACTCCTGGCAACATCCACAATCTTTTCTGCACTTTCTAGCTTAAGTACGTCTTCCATTTAACAGGGTGACAGTGCTCCCAAGTGTGTCCTCACCAATGACTTATTCAAGTGGAACATAATGGCTCAAGTCCTTTACTCAGTACCATGACTGATGAACGCCAATACACTAAATGCCATTTTTACCACTCTACCTGTCAGACTGCTTTCAATGAACTATGCACTTGTACTCCCAAGTCCATCTGTTCCATTTCTTCTCTGGTATCCTACGATTTGTAGTAAAAATTCTTGTTCTTTCAAACTGCATCACCTCACATTTATTGAAATTAATTTGCCACTTCTTAACCAACTTCACTCCTCGTTATCAGAAACACCTCCTATTTTCCTGTCATCCACTGACTTAGTTTGTGCATTAATATTAATAATAAACAATGAGGGTCCCATCTCTGACTCCTGTGACACACCGTAAGTCACTAACCTTCATTCTGAGAAACAACCGTGAGCCACCACCTTCTGCTTCCTACATCCAAACCACTTTTGACTCCACATAACTGGATTCCATGGGACTTGCCCTTCTAGACCAGCCTACAATGTGGAACCATGTTGAAGGCCTTGTTAAAGTTTGAATAGATGACATCCACTGCCCTATTCTTGCCTACCTTTTTGCTTACCTCTTCAAAAATCTGAAAGATTTGTCAAGCTTGATCCCACGCACAAAGCCATGCCGACCCCTCCTATTCCGACTCTTATCTGTCCTAATGCGAGTAGACCCTGTCTCTTCAAATTCCCTCCACTAACTTTCCCCACTACTGGTGCTCAGGGGACCACCCTGTAGTTTCCTGGCTTATCCTTGATACCCTTTTTAAACAACGGAACAACTTTACCCTCTTTCCAGTCTTCGTGAACTTCACCAGTGGCTAATGATGAAGTGAGTATCTCTGCTAAGGCCTCTGCAATTTCCTCTCTCACCTTAAAGTCTGAGGATACACTTGGTCAGGCCCTGGCGATTTGCCCAGTTTATTGCTGTCTAAAGCTGCAGTTACATCCTCCATGCTAATAAGTCTTCCAAAACATCTCCACTTGTTTCCCTTATCTCTTGAGCAATCACGATTTTCTCTTCAGTGAATGTCGTGGATGAATATCCATAACCAATGCCATCCTTCTCCTGCCGATGAAGACATAGGCAGCCCTACTGATTTCTGAAGAAACCTACTTTCTCCAGAGGCACCCTTTTACGAGAGCTATAGAACCACTTGGAATTTTCTTTAACATTAACTGCCAGCAACATTCCCTTGAATATTTTTTGCAGCTGTGCCAACCCACCATTTCTCTGAGCAGGAAATGTTTACACTGCACGGCACTTTCCATTAACATAATTAATATTCAATATAATTTCTATTATATTATAATAGAAAATTCCAGCAACACGGCAACAAAGGCTGTGTGCCTGGGAGCATTTCGGTTACCGTGCGGCCATGCACCCACACAGCTTAGAAGGAACAGTGCCTGCCAGATCCATCTCATATCCTCTCTTTGCCCTCCTGGTTTCCCTCTTATGAGTATTCCTAAACCCTTTCTGGTCATCACAGGATTCGCTCGATCCTAATTTGCGGAACCCATTATATGTTGTTTTAAAAAATCAGAACGTATATATCTTTTATCAGCCAAGGTTCCCATATCTTGCCAGGTTAATCCTTCACTCTAACAGGAAAATGCTGCCCCTAGACTCTTGATATCACACCCATAAAAGCCTCTCATATTCCATTTGTTCCTTTCCCTTCTGCTAGATCTTAATGTCCCTAGAATTAGCTTGTCTTCAGTTTCAGACTAACCTAGGACTGAAGTAACAAGAAGCAACTAGTGGCAAATTTGGGTCTTTGGATGTCAAAGTTTCTTAATTGGCATCTGCCTTTCTTTCTGTTGTCTATTCGATGATGATGGCATCGTCTGCCTCAAAGGCAGTGCATAGTGACACTGAAGTAACCTCTCCAGGGCACAAGCCTGGGCAGAAGGTATGGAGATCCTGGGCTGCCCGGTCATCAAGATCCCCCTCTCGGCCTCACCAGTGTAGTCCAGAGGAAAGCTTATGAAGCAATACGTTTGGCACCAGTTTGACTGCAGGAGCTGCTGGAAGGATGTTCAGTGAGATCCAGCTGCCTTAGGGGCCCCACTCTGGAATTTCTGTCTGGGTTCACTCCTGTAGCCTTCGTCTCTCCCGAGGATGCACACAAGGCAGTGGGGCTATTTACCCATATTCACACCATAACCATAAGAAATGGAAGCAATGAGTCTGTTCTGTTATTCAGGAGGATCACTTTGCTCCTGTCCCCTATGCCCTTACCATCCTTGCTGAGGAAACCCAAAGAACATAACACACAGAGCAGAACAGAACAGCACAGTGTGGGCCCACTGGCCCAGGTGCCGACTCTTTAACCTACTCCACAATCAGTCGAATCCTTTCTTCCTGTATAGCCCTCTCTGTTATCCTTTCATCCATGTGCCTATCTAAGAGTTTCTTAATTGTCTCTATTGTATTTGCCTGTATCACCACCCCGTGCAGTGCATTCCAGGTACTTCCCACTTGTATGTGTAAAAAAACAACAACCACCACCTACCTCTGACATTTCCCGAAACAGAGAGGGAAAAGGCACTGGCTGTCCAGTCTATCTGTGCCTCTTATAAAGACCCAGACCCCATCCTGTAACTCAATTCTTTCTCTGCCTCCAACCTTCCCGATCCCTGGGCCGTCTTTAGTCCCCGGAGGTATACTTTCATGACCTTTGTCAGTGGTATCTATGAAGTTTGCTATGGTGGGCCTGTGACTAGAAGGAGCATCCAACTATAATGCCCATCTATCAGTTCATTTGAAGGGACACAAGGTACTGTAAGTATTTACTGGTCACTAATATTTAACAGTGCATGAAATGACCAGCTCCAACTCACAAAGCAATAAAGACAGAAGTCATTTAGAAAGGCATTTTCATATGGATTGACAATACAACACATTGAATTTTGGTAATGCATCAAATCAGACAGAGATTTTAGTCAGGTCTATAATCTACATTGATTCCTTATTAATTTTTGCTTACTTGAGGCTAAAATGTAATTTTTAAACTTCTAACCTGTAATTTTCATTTAAATCTTATTTGTTTCGTGTTCTGTCTTAAGCTAATGAAATTAGCTATATTTGTTCTTCCAGAAATAAGTGAAGACATTTAAGCAAAATGTAAGTTTATCTGTCAGCAAGTGTTTTAGCAGGCTGGTAGTCACCATTTAGACTGCTAAAAATATTTAATTAGTATATGTAAGTAGTGGTTAAGCATCTTTATATATAATTATTTTATGTGTAATTATTATATTTAATTATGTATTGTTGCATTGACAAACTTAGTAAACCCTTCCAAGGCCAATTATATCATTAACACTCAATGTTTTTTGCAAACATATACTTTAAAAAAAAGCCTTGAATAACAGCAATCGGAGATAGTTGTAATTCAGAGCAGCAGCTTCATCTTTTGAAATGTTAATAAGAACAACTCTTCCCCCACCCCCCAACCCCACCTCCACTCTTTAAATTGACGGGGGGGGGGGGGAACATGTTGGAAACTCTATTGCATCTGTGGCTGTGGAACGATTTGAACTGAAACCAAAATAAAGTGATGTGGTTGCTGGAAATTTGAGCCAATTTAATTTGTTTCCTGAGTTGTACATGAAGATTTGTTTTCTCCATGTGGTGGGCTTAATTCTCTGCTGTACCACTGAGTGTTTGGCTTAAGTAATCAGTAGACATGCCCTACGCCACAAGCCTGCTAACTCAGAACTTGCAGCTGTGTGTTTTTAATTATTTAAGTATCTTGTATCGTTGATGATTTAATTTGTTGATAGAGGAATGTACAAAAGTCAGGAATTTCTTTGCTTATCCTTGCAGGGTGGGAGGAGTGTGTGAGTCAGAAATCCATGTATGCGCTGTTTTGGTATTTAATTATGTAGAATTTAACTGCAAGCTCATTTGCATAAATTATAAACTTTAATTTCATTGATGCACTGGCTCCCTGCATGGTGCCAATATGCCCTTTATTTTAATGTATAGTTGATTATGTTAACAAATAATGAGCTTGCTACTATTCCCAGTGTTCAGGAATAAAAGCAAACTAGCTGTGTATTTGTACTGTTTTTGGGGAAGTGTTTTCCAACCAGATTGATGCTGCAGACATATTGGTATTACTCTTTCCAGGCGAAGGATGGGACGAAAGTGGGTGCAGTTGGGACGTTGTTGCTTATTGGATGTTGAGATGTTGAGCATTCTGCCTTGGAGAAATGGAGAACTTGTTAGTGTTTAAATCCTTTCTCGTGTAGAGTGACTGGAAGGGGACTGGGACAGCTTGTGTTGCCTGGCAACAGCAGTGAAATACAGGTAGGAGCGGCCTGCTCCACCTGAACAGGAGAAAAGTTAACTTTCCTTCCCTCGCACTCAGTCTTCCTAGGATCTTTTAGAAAAGCTGCAATGTAATTAAAGATGGAAAGGGCAGATCTACTGGCATTGTCAAATTTCTTCCAAAATTCAATCAACAGGAATAAAAAGTATTCTCAGCAGTATCTGTGAAGAGAGAAGCAATGTTAACATTTTAGATTCATCACCTTGCATCATCCACAGGTATTTGACACTTCGTTATCTGCGACTGAGCATAAAACTCGTGTCTAGGCCTAAAACCTCATTACTGCGATGCAATCAGGTCATGGGATCTACCAGGGATATTTTTGCTCCTCTTTTCTGTCAGGACAATGGAACAAGGCCCAATTTGTCCAAATTAAGATGTGAGGTAGGCCTTGGACAACCGGACTAAGACCAAAATGGTCAAGAAAATCGGGTCAGGAGTAAAATTGCACCTGATTTTGCTTTAGCCTATTGTTCCCTTTCAAGGCCAACTTCAGCCACTTAGTGGTCTCATCGAAGGTTTCAAGGTAAAAAAGTGATGCGAATCAGGCCAAGAGAGGGAAAGCAGATTTCAGATACTTGGGTAATTTTGTATGGATGTCTTTTTTTTAACCAATTTTAAAAGCAGGGCCATATTTATTTACCAAATTTCAACAGAAGAAGGTTTACTCCTTTCGCTGATGTGGGCTGAGTTAGAATGCCACAGGCCAAGTCCAGGAAGGGACGAAAGTAAACTGGGACTAGCTGGTATGGTGTACCACTGAGTGTGTGACCCGTGCTTTGTTTGTGACACTATTGTGTTGGTAAGAAATGCAAGTCCCTTCTATCCCAGAGCTCCGCTCCGTCAATTGAGCTAGTCGTCCAGACTGTCACTTCACTTTCCAAAGATGTGGTAATTGAATTGGCTGGCATCTCATTCCTGAAGTCGAAAGGTGGAAGGAGATACGGGGATGGATATGTGAGGGCGGATTGTTACAGAGAAATAAATAATAGAGGAGGGAGGCTACTGAGGAGAGGTGAGAGATGGCATAGATTTGATGGAACAACTGACCTCTTTCCATACTCCAAGGAAAATGAAGAAAGAAATAAATTAAAGATAGAATTAAGTCCTATTTCAGGGGATAAGGCCATTAGAATATAGAGCAGTACAAGCCCCTCAGCCCATAATGTTGTGCTAACCATTTAATCTACTCCAAGATCAATCTAACCCTTCCCTCCTATATAGCCCTCCATTTTTGCAAAGCACAGTAGCCTTAATTATTGGAAACACAGTCGTCAGTTTGCGCATTGCAGTCTAAAAAACAACAGTGAAATAATTGTCCAGATTGTGGTTTTTTTTTACTACCATTGGTGGAGATTTTTAAAAAATCTCCTTAATTCATAACTTTTCAGCCTAGTAATGAGATAGCAATCAAAACCTGGCTCTTAGATGACAGGTGAATAGAGTAAATTAATCTCTAGATCGAATGGAAAAGTCCCAAAGCTGTTGGACATGTTATTTAAGTGTCCAGTTTTTACCTAGTACAGTACCAATACTTGACACTAATGGGGCATGAGCTGTAATAGAGCCATCTCGAATACAGCTGATATCATTTATTGCTCCTGCCTCTGAGTGTGTTTGTATTCTGTCAGAACAACATCTATAAATAAGAATGGTTGTCAAGTTAGTGAAAAAGTGAGATAAACAAGCTAATGGAGACATTTTAGAGGCAGACATTGTTTGCCTATTCTGTTTTGAGAGGGAGAACAGCTTATGCAAAGAGCATTAAAAGAGATAGCTGAGGTAACCCCCTGGTGCAGCACGTTTTGCTTCAGATTCTCGCTGATCTTGTGCGGCTTTGCCTGTGACAGCTGGAGTCCTCTCCTGGCACAGTAACTCAGCTTATCTGTCAAATCACGCTCCATTTCTGAGGGATATTTTCTGACACAAAATGTGCCACAGCAGTTCAGATCATGAGTGTTAATCAAGCAGGAACAAGTAAGGACTTACAAAGTTAGATTTTTGCTGCAAGGTGTTTTTTTTAAAACTATATTGGGGAACGATGGGGAAATTGTACCGTGTTTGGGGTAGCCTTCCACATCACTGACAGACCCCTATGTAAAAAGGAAGGTTTTTTAAATAGAACATTGAACACTACGGTGCAGTCCAGCCCCTTCAGGCCCACAACGTTGTGCTGACCTTTTAACCCACTCCAGGATCAATCGAACCTTTCCCTCCTACATAGCCCTCCAGTTTTATAGCACATAGTTTTTGGGTGCCATTTAGTTGGGAGCAAAATGTGGTGAGAAGTTGCCTCCTCTGGGTCCCTTTGACGCAGAGGACGGTCCTTTGCTGTCATTATAAAGGAGTTGAGAATGTTAAAAAATTTCAAGGAGCTGAACAGATCCTCTCTGCACCAGAGAACAGTGGAAGAAAGCTGCAAAGTGAAGTAACTTCACCTGACCCTTGATAACGTCCTTTCTTTCCTTAAGGCATTGAAGGAAATTCAGCCTGTTGAATCTCACAGAGCAACTCACAGAGCAACCCTAGACTCACTAATTTTCTTTCAAATTTTACTGCTCACCTACACTACTTTCCATTATCCTACCAATCCACGTGTCTTTGGGATGTTGGAGGAAACCGTAGCACTTGGGGGGGGGAATCCACGCCGTCTGAGGAAGAAAGTGCAAATTCCAGACGCACAGTGCCCAAGGATTGAACCTGAGTTGCCAGAACTGTGAGACAGTGGCTGTTACCGTCTCAGGCCTGCAGCTTGGCGATAGTTGATGAGATGGGACCTGGATGATGGTGTGGTGGAGGTTTGTGACGGGGAGTAGCTGGGAGCAATAGTGATGTTCTGCTGGTTGCAGCAATGAGGAGCGATTCGGAGTGTGGAGACCCTGTGCAATCTTTACCTCAGAAACCAGCTGAAGACAAATCATTTAGTATATTAGAAAAAGGAATTGAATATTTTCCTCAGGATTGGAAAGATCGAGGGACAACGGTTGGGGGGGGGGGAGTCTGGAAGAAAGAACTGAATTTGGTGAGCAGCTATGAGATGGTGAAGCTGGATTGAAGGGCAGAATTACCCGTTTCTGCCCCTATTATCTGTATTTTTGTGTGATTCACGCAGCCTCCAGCCTGTGGATTTATTTAGTGCTGTGGAGTTACACTGCACAGAAACAAACCCTCTGGCCCTCCACATGAGTGTTAATCAAGTACCCACTTGGCCCATAACCTTCTACAAGTTGGTGATTCAAATGTTTGTCCAGATACTTTTGAAATGTGAGAGTCTCTTCCTCTATCGTCATCTCAGGCAGTGTGTTCCAAATTGAAAAAGAAGTCCTCTGATCCCTTTAGTCCTCACCTTTGACCTATGCCCTCTGGTTTTAAACAATTCTGCTCCAAGAGTAAGTTTCTCACCATCCACCCTCTTTTTGCCCCTCATTATTTTCTAAATGCTCATCGGGTTCTTCTCAACCTCCTTCACTCCCGTGAAAACAAACCCTCCGTAGAGTTACAGAGCACTACATCTCAGAAACAGGCCTTTCGGTCCATCTAGTCTGTGCCAAACACCCTGTTCAATCTCTCCTTATAAATGAAAAGATTCAAAGTAAACTTATCATCAAAGTATGTATGCAATATACAACTCTGAAATTTGTCTTCTTACAGACAGCTATGAAGCAAAGAAAGAAAACCATGGAATCCATTCAAAACAAATTATCAACCCCTTCCCATGCACAAAAAACCCCAAATCATGCAAATAGCATAAAAAATAAAGTGAAAAACACAGAACATAAAATAGAAAATCAAAGGAGTCCTGACATATTCAGTTTAGCTCAGTATTTGTTATCTTCAGGCTGTCCTGATTCAAAGTTGTCCAAAATAGGAGCAAAAGGAGGAGAAACATGTCATAACATGAACTACAGAGTCCAGTCCACAAACCGTGTCGATTAAACCTTGCCCAAGACCCGAACTCCAGCACCATCCTCTGACACCATCGAGGGAGAGAGAGAGAGACCATTTGAACGCTGGGACCTTCCTTTGGGAGCAGTGAGTGAGAAGGAGAGGGTGACCATCACACGCAGACAGCTTCCTCTGAAAGCAGTGGGTGAGGAGCTGTTAGATGGCGCTGAATGTCCACTTACCTTCCGCTCTCACCTCAATGAGTTCAATCATCTTCGGTGCTTTAATGGGCAAAGTTGGCGAGAAATGGAATCAATCACGGGCTCACTTCTTGACCTCAAGGCTGCACGCCTCTCCAAACACCCTCGGAGACAGCAAAGCGCCAGATCGCCCAATTGGCCCGAAAACACACCAGCAAAATGTAGGTAACAGGCTCCAACAGTGGCAGAATCACATTTGAAAGAAAAAGAAGACGTGAAAGTAGTAGTTACATGAGCTGGCTGGAGAATGTCGCTCTTGATCGTGATCTTCAGTGGTGCCATCTTCTTCCGGGTCTAACCTGGCAACTCTTTCTACACTTTCTGCATTCATGTGCTTCCCTGAGTGTAGGGACCAGAAATGCAAACAGTACTCCAGCTGTAGCCTAAGCTGCAGTTCTAACAGGTTGTACCATGACCTATATGCTCATGTATTTAATCTCCCAGCATCTAATATTCTGCCACCTTTATCAACGTATCTGCCTGTCCTGTCACTCTTAACGGGCCCTGGATGTACAGCAAGTTTCCTCTGTTTCTCAATACTGTATAAGATTCTACCATTTATAATGTACACCCTAGCCTGAAAATACACGCAATTGCCACTTTATTAGGTATAGGAGGTACCTAATACAGTGGCCACTGAGTAGCAAGTGGGAATAAAAGGATCCTTTTCTGGTCGGCTGCCAGTGACAAGTGGTGTTCTGCAGGGGTCGTTGTTGGGACCGCTTCTTTTTATGCTGTATATAAATGATTTAGATGATGGAATAGGTGGCTTTATTGCCAAGTTTGCAGATGATATGAAGGTTGGTGGAGGGGCAGGTAGCGTTGAGGAAACAGGAAGGCTGCAGAAGGACTTAGACAGATTAGGAGAATGGGCACGGAAGTGGCAAATGAAATACTAAGTTGGAAAATGCATGGTCATACTCTTTGATATAAGAAATACATGTACAGACTATTTTCTAAATGGGGAGAAAATCCAAAAATCTGAGATGCAAAGGGACTTGCGAGTCCTTGTGCAGAACACCCTGAAGGGTAGCTTGCAGGTTGAGTTGGTGGTGAGGAAGTCAAATGTCATGTTAGCATTCATTTCAAGAGGTCTTGAATACAAGAGCAAGGATGTGATGTTGAGGCTTTATAAGGCACGGTGAGACCTCACTTTGAGTACTGTGAACAGTTTTGGGCTCCTCATCCAAGAAAAGATGTGCTGGCATTGGAGAGAGTCCAGAGGAGGTTCACATTGATGATTCTGGGAACGAAGGAGTTATTATATGAGGGAAGTTTGATGGCTCTGGGCGTGTACTCACTGGAATTTAGAAGGATGAGGGGGGATCTTATTGAAGCCTTTCAAATGTTGAAAGACCTAGACAGAGTAGATGTGGAAAGGATGTTTCCCATGGTGGGGGAATCTAGGACAAGAAGGCACAGCCTCAGGATAGAGGGGCATTCATTTAAAACAGAGATGCAGGGTAATTTATTTAGCCAGAGGGTGGGGAATTTGTTATCACAGGCAGCTGTGAAGGCCAGGTCGTTGGGTGTATTTAAGGTGGAGATTGATACATTCTTGTTTGGCCATGGCATCAAAGGCTGTGGGGCAAAGGCCAGGGAGTGGGGCTGAGGAGGGGAGGAAAGGATCAGACATGATTGAATGGCAGAGCAGATTCGATGGACCAAATTCTACTCCTATGTCTTATGGTCTTGTATTTCTGTATATTTGTGGTCCTCTGCTACTGTTACCCATCCACTTCAAGTTTCAATATGTGAGTTCAGAGACGCTCTTGGTTTACTGCCACATGATTGGCTGATTAGATGCTTGCATTAATGAGCAAGTGTACCTAATAAAGTGGCCACTGAGTGTACATCGTCGTGCAGTTAACAGGGTCAAATCCAGTTACGTCCAATTTATCAGGTGATGTTTATTGTTCTTTGCTGAGATTTTCTTCCTTACTGTCATAAACTATTTTTTTCATGTATAAGTAAAATTGTACAACACAGAATTTCAGCCCAACTGGTGCATGCCAACTAAAATTCCCATCCACACTAATCCCATTTGCCTAAGTTTGGCCCATATCGCTCTGAAACTCTCCAATACTTGTACCTGTTTAAGTGCCTGTTAAATGTTTGTCAATATGATGAATGAGGGTTCTATATTATGTATTAGAAGAAGAGGAAATGCTTGGGACGCTCAGCCAGCATCTTCAGATATTGATCCAAAACATTAACTGTTTCTCTGAGGAAAGTGTGGAAAGAAAAGCAATATTTCAACAGATCTTCACTGACTGGGATTCCCTCAGAGCTTTGAATTTTTCTGCCACTGTTTTATACTGCAGTATTCCTAATTTAGTGCCCTGCGAGGTTGTCAGCTGCTGTCGTGCTGCGTGTTATAAGGTAGTTGGAGTGACTGCCTTACATGAATCAGAAATTTAGAACAACAGCAGTTGATAAGTTTCCAGCTGAACGCCTCAAGGGCTTTAATCTTACTTAATCAAGTTTGTCTGCTTTGACATAAAGAGGACACTCTTCTGCAACTGAAGAGTAATTTAGTCAGTGATGAATCAATAATTCCTTCTATCTTCCTAGCAAGCTACATTACCTGAGAAATATTTTACACTGCACTTGGAAACCTGAGACCAGTTTGGGATAAGCCAGTTGGGGATACACAAGTTTTTGCCTCTCACAGACTCATCACCACCTCTTTCAACTCCAACCAGCCTTTAACATCACTGGATGCCTCACAACGTCCACAGGAGCATTGGCAAATAAAATTGGATAGGCAGCCGGTTAACTGGAGTGACATCAGGGCACTGATCCGAAGCTCAAATTAGGTGATAGATTTGCCAGAGCATTACAAAGGGAGAAAGGGAGCTGGTGATGAAGAAAGATAATGTATGAAAGAATTCATCAGCAGAAGGCATGTCCATCTGTGGTGGAGCATTTAAAATGAAGGAGGGACACCAAGCCCACAATTACAGAGGTTATGAAGGGTTGCTGAGTTAGGGAGGGGTGAAGCCATCAAGGGCTTTGAAGAGCCGGGGAGCTTTAAAATCAACATGTTACCTAATTGGCCAACATAAGCCAGTAACAATAAGTTGGAAGGCTTTCTGGATGTGCTCAACAATAAACAGTAGTTGGAGGGTGACCAGAAAAGAGTTGGGGTTGTCAAGTCCAATGGTTGCAAAGTAGAATTCCAGCAGCTAAGCAGAGGAAGTTTGGAGTTGAATGTCATCATGTTGGAAGTTGATGGGCAAACATGAGAGCCCTCATAACTAGAAGAGCCCACAGACTATTTACAATGAGGGAACATCACCCCCATTCTCCAAAGCAGGGAAGGAAATCTGAAGAGTGAACGTGGTTCCTGAGACCCACAGACTCTAATAGGAAGGGAGAGATCGCACCATTATTTGCACTAAACTGCTGTACAGGGCATATCCATGTTGAACTTTGCTGCTTGTATTCAGTCCCACTGCCCTCAGTAGAATCAAATTTTGAACTCTTGTCGGTAAATTGTGTGTGTCCTGTGTATATGGACAGCACGATAGTGTAATGGTTAGCCCCATTTGCTGTACAGTGCCAGCTGTAAGATTGAGGTTGAATTCCTGCCGGTGTCTGTATGGAGCTTGCATGTTCTCTCTGTGGCCGCGTGAGTTTCCTCCCTCAGTCCAAAGATGTCCACGGTGGGGGTCACTCAGCTGTGGGCAGGCTGTGTCAGTGCAGGAAGTATGGTGCCACTTGCGGACTGCCCAGCACAATCCTCCCTGACTTGATTTGACGCACACTGTATTTCACTGTAAGCTTCAATGAACATGTGACAAATGTCTTTTAATCTTGACAACGAAGGAAGAATTTCCACCTCTAACTGTGAATCCCCAACGGGTCTATCCCAAACTGGCTTCAAATTTCCAAGTGCAGTGTAAAATATTCCTCAGGTCATGCAGTTTGCTAGGAAGATGGAAGGAATCATTGATTCATCACTGAATAAATTACTTCCCTGTTACAGAAAGTGTCCTCTTTCTGTCAAAGCAGACAAGCTTGATTTCTTCACTTGGAGACCCCAGTCAGTTCAGATTGACAACACCATCTATAGATTTCGGCTGTGGTAGTCCTAAATGGGAATACTTAATAATTCCCATTGGCACGGTATGCAAAGAGTCACCATTCATCGATGCCATCTTGAGACCTACAGTTGGATCTCCTCCACACAGGTACAACACCAGGCTGTGTGCTTAACCCCCTGCTGACTCTATACTCACGACTGTCAGGCTAAATCCAGCTCCTATGCCATATTTGTCTGCTTAATTATGTGCTTAAACTACTGTTGGCCAAATCAGAGCTGCTGATGGATCAGCATATAGGAGGGAGATTGAAAATTCTGTTGAATAGTGCCACAGCAATAACCTCAGCAAAACCAAGACAGCTGGTTATGGACTACAGGAGGATGAAGCCAGAGGTCCATGAGCCAGTCCTCACTGGGGGATCGGAGTTAGAGAAGGTCGGTAACTTTAAATTCCCTAGTGTTATAATTTCTGAGGATCTTTTATCTATCTGTCTACCTACGTACCTCCCACCCTCCTTTCCGCCTTCCCAGAATAGGCCCTTCCAGCCCTTCGAGCCACATTGCCCTGCAATCTCCCGATTTAACCCTAGCCTAATAGAAACCATAGAAAAACTACAGCACAGAAACAGGCCTTTTGGCCCTTCTTGGCTGTGCCGAACCATTTTCTGCCTAGTCCCACTGACCTGCACACGGACCATATCCCTCCATACACCTCTCATCCATGTATCTGTCCAATTTATTCTTAAATGTTAAAAAAGAACCAGCATTTACCACCTTGTCTGGCAGCTCATTTCACACTCCCACCACTCTCTGTGTGAAGAAGCCCCCCCCCCAATATTCCCTTTAAACTTTTCCCCTCTCACCCTTAACCCATGTCCTCTGTTTTTTTTTTCTCCTCTTGCCTCAGTGGAAAAAGCCTGCTTGCATTCACTCTATCTATACCCATCATAATTTTATATACCTTTATCAAATCTCCCTTCATTCTTCTACACTCCAGGAATAAAGTCCTAACCTATTCAACCTTTCTCTGTAACTGAGTTTCTCAAGTCCCGGCAACATCCTTTTAAACCTTCTCTGCACTCTTTCAACCTTAGTAATATCCTTCCTGTAATTTGATGACCAAAACTGAACACAGTACTCGAGATTCGGCCTCACCAATGCCTTATACAACCTCATCATAACATTCCAGCTCTTATACTCAATACTTTGATTAATAAAGGCCAATGTACCAAAAGCTCTCTTTACAACCCTATCTACCTGTGATGCAACTTTTAGGGAATTTTGTGTCTGTATTCCCAGATCCCTCTGTTCTACTGCACTCCTCAGTGCCTTACCATTTACCCTGTATGTTCTACCTTGGTTTGTCCTTCCAAAGTGCAATACCTCACACTTGTCTGTATTAAACTCCACCTGCCATTTTTCAGCCCATTTTTCCAGCTGGACCAAATCCCCTGCAAGCTTTGAAAACCTTCCTCACTGTCCACTACACCTCCAATCTTTGTATCATCAGCAAATTTGCTGATCCAATTTACCACATTATCATCCAGATCATTGATCTAGATGACAAATAACAATGGACCCAGCACTGATCCCTGTGGCACACCACTAGTCACAGGCTGTTCCTGAAATGTTGGGTATGTGTCTTTAAGCTCCTGTACCTCCTCATTGATGGTAGCATTGAGAAGAGGGCATGTCCTGGGTGATGGTAGTCCTTAACGATGGATGCCAACTCTTTGAGGCATCGCCTTTTGAAGATCTCCTTGATGCTGTGGAGGCTAGTGGCCACGATGGAGCTGGCTGAGTTTACAACTTTCCGCACCTTTTTCTGATCCTGTGCAGCAGCCTCTCCATTCCAGGCAGCGATGCAGCCAGCTAGAATGCTCTTCACGGTATATCTGTAGCAATTTGTGAGTATCTTTGGTGACATACCAAAGCTCCTCAAACTCCAAATGAAATTTAGCCACTGTCGTGCCTTCTTTGTAATTGTATCAATATGTTGGTCCCAGGATAGGTCCTCCGAGATGTTGACACCCAGGAACTTGAAACTGCTCATCCTTTCCACTGCCGATTCCTCAGTGAGGACTACTGTGTGTTCCCTCAAATTCCCCTTCCTAAAGCTCACAATTCCTTGGTCTTACTGATGTTGAGTGCAAGGTTGTTGTTGAAAGACCAT
Organism: Mobula hypostoma; assembly: GCF_963921235.1. NCBI lineage: Eukaryota > Metazoa > Chordata > Chondrichthyes > Myliobatiformes > Myliobatidae > Mobula > Mobula hypostoma. Next base: position 88,012,831 of record NC_086104.1, on the reverse strand, counting down.
TCAATCAGCTGACCTGCCTTGCTCCTGTACACCACCACATCACCGTCTGAAATTCTGCCAACAGTAATTGTGTCATCAGCAAACTTATAGGCGGCATTTGTCTGAGCCTAGACACACAATCGTGGGTATAGAGAGGTTAGTGCAGTAGGCTAAGCATGCATTTTTGGGGTGTGCCAGTGTTGATTGTCAGCAAGGAGGCGATGTTATTTCCGATCTGCACAGAGGCCTTGCTTTTTGGAGCTCGTTGATTAGAAATGACGGCACGACTGTGTTGAACGTTCAGCTGCAATCGATAAACAGCAATCTGGCGTTGGTATTACGTAGGTCTTGATAGAGGGTCTCGGCCCAAAATGCCGACTGTACTCTTTTTCCTTAAATGCTGCCTGGCCTGCTGAGTTCCTCTGGCATTTTGTGTGTGTGTTGCTTGGTTTTTATGATTGTCTGGGTGATCAAAGGCCAAGAGGAGAGCCAGTCAGATTGGACCTGCTGCAGACCCATTGTGGTGGTAAGCAAATTGCAGGAAGGAGTTGATTCCAGCCATGACCAAACTCTCAGTCCAGTAAGTGAGTGCCACTGGGTGGTAGTCATTAAGGCAGCTCACCCTGATCTTGGGCACTGGTATGATTGCTGCCCGTTAACCTGGAAAGCAGCGGTGAGATATTGAATACATCCTTGAGCGTTCCTGCCAGTTGGTTGGCACAGGTTTACAGAGCCCTACCAGGGCCTGACGCCTTGAGAGGGTTCACCCTCTTGAAAGATGGTCTGACTTTGGCCTCCCAGGCAGATCACAGAGTCACCAGATGCTGCAGGGGTTTGCACAGGTGTAGCTTTGTTCTTCCTTTCAAAGTATGTATAAACTTAGATAATCTCGTATAGGTGCTCAGTGGAAGTTGAGGGAACACACATCAGTACTCTTTGAGATATCAGCAGTGGAAACTGTGAGCAGTTTCAAGTCTCGGGGTATCAGTATCTCTGAAGATCTATCCTGGGTCCCACATATTGATGCAGTTACAAAGAAGGCACCACAGTGGCTGTATTTAATTAGGAGTTTGGGGACACTTGGTATCTCAACAAAGACTTCCGCAACTTTCTACTGATGTACTGTGGAGGACATTTTAACTGGTTGCATCACTATTTGGTAAGGAGTGGCTACTGAACAGAATGGAAAAAGCTGCAGGAAGTTGTAAATTCAGCCATTGATTGTTTGTCAGTCTTTGTGTGCAGTTTTTCATGGATTCTGTTGTACTTTGTTCTACTGTGAATTCCTGCAAGAAAATGAATCTCAGGGTAGTTTATGGCAACATATATGTACATTGATAATAATTTACTTTGAATTTGTACTAGGCTTCCTTCCTCTCCTTAAAGTTCAGTGCTCCACTCAAGGTCTGCTTTATTTCTGAAACGTTACAACACTCTGCTTCCTGCCACTGCTTCATAACTTGCCTATGAGACTGCATCGCATGTTTGACGGACCATGATTTGTTGGTGCATTGAATTCCTGTCACGTCTTTCCTATCTATTGCCAGCTGCTTAATGCACGCAGACCCTGATGGACTTTCTTTCACGTGCAATAAACTGTCTGCTGGAGGAATTCGATCAGAGTCCGTGCAGGGAAATGGCCAGTTGACGCAGGTTGAGTTGCTGCCTTAATCTGCTGAATTCTTCTGGCTGACTGTTTGTTGTTAAATCATAATATTACAGTTGCAGCTGCACGCATCGGGATCTCCCATGGCTTGCCTTCCTGGTAAGCTTAAACCCCACAGGTGAGCCTGCCTGCAATGTATCTGGAAAATGGATCACTGTTGCTCTTTGGGAATCCACTGGAATGTTCATATCGAGTCTGGGCTCTGTGAATCTGTCAAAACATCAGTGTCGGGTAACGGCATTAATCAGGATTATTTGTTGATTAGTTTGGGTATTGTGCTATCCCTGAATATGGCCTGTGGCATTTTTAGTAAATTGAAGTCTGTATCTCACCAATGGATTAATCTAGCAGTCTACAAAATATTATTTTTCATCCAGAGCTCATAGTTAATTATTCAGTTCTTTTTCCAAGACACATGATGGTGTATTGAGTTGTGCATTGCAGTGTGTTGTAGACACAGTAGTGCAATTAGTGGAGCTGCCCCCTCCCAACACTAGAGTCCCAGGTTCACTCCTGACTTTGGGTGCTGTCTGCATGGTGCTTTGCATGTTCCCTTCATGACAGCGTGCTGTGGTTACCTCCCACATGCAGATTGGTAGGTTATTCGCCCACTGTAACTTGTCTCTATTCTCAGTGAGTGTGAGAATCTGGGGGGAGCTGAGATGGTCAGCATAGACTCAGTGGGCCGAAGGGTCTATTTCTGTGTTGGAAATCTCTTAACTAAGTGTACCCTGGGTTAATGTAGTTCAAGTTCACCAGTTGGGTATGACAGTGGGCTGGGGGTATAACTAGTAGGAAAAGTTAAGATTGCTGTCAAGGATGAGACTACACATAGATGAACAGGAACAAATTTAGAGTGATAGAGCACAGAAACAGGCTCTTCGGCCCATCCAGTCCATGCTGGCTTGTTATTTTGCAAGTCTCATCGACCCGCATGTGAACCATAGATCTCCTTGTACCTCTCATCGATGTACTTTCCCTAACTCCTCTTGAGTATTGAAACTAAACCTGCATCCACAACTTCTGCCGGCAGCTTTTTCCGCACTCTCCATCATTCACGGATTTTATTATGATAAGGGTCCTGACTCTCTTATGGCTGCATATTAATATCACCCACAAACCAATGCAAGATAATGGTATGATTGGATTGGGTCTTCTCTCTTGTCCCCAAAGAGAAAGCCTTGGTGGGGGGCGGGTGTGAGGAGTAGCTGAACTATTGCATGCAGCTTGACACTCAGTGAGTAGAGAGTCAACAGTATAGTCAGGTTAACACACACACAGAATACTGGAGGAACTCACTGGTCAGGCAGCATCTGTGGGGGAAATAAATAGTTGGTGTTCTGACCCTGCTGAGTTTTTCCAGCATTTTATTTTGTGCGTTGCTCAATATTTCTAGCATTTGCACATTCTCTTGGGTCTAACATTGTCAGTTTTCTCTGGTTTGGAAACCGAGGAACACACACAAAATGCTGGAGGAACTCAGCAGGCCAGGCAGCATGTATGGAAAAAAGTACAGTCGACATTTCGGCCTGAATCCTCAGTGCATTCACCCATTCTGTGACCCTCGTGATTTTGTACACCACGATGACATCACCCCTCCTCCTCTGAATAAAGACCCAGCATTTACATGGACAATTAGACTCGGAAATCAGACGGGCAATTACGGATTTTGTGGGAAGCACGATGTCGACGAATGTAGTTGACACCGATGAAGATTCGATGAAGTGCGAAAGGAGTTGGGAATAATCGGCGAGACTAAGGGCAGTGCACTCTGTTCTGATAACGTGTCCAAATCATTTAGAGGACCAAAAGGTTAGGGAGGTGCACAAATGACTAAAAGTAGCAACACTGGTTAACGGGGTTAACTTGCATGACTAGAAATGATGATCAGAGAAATTATATTAAAGTTGGTTAGGTCACACAAGGAGTTTTATGCACAGTTGTGATGTCCAGATGATAAAATATGATGACAAGTCTTTAATCACCAGACAGCGTATCCTCGTGTGTGTGTGTGTATATTTTTTTTTGATTCCATTTTTGCCTCTGCATTTTATTTCCCGTGGTTTCGACACCTACAACTCCCTCCTCTCCTACTGAGGACATTAACTCATGGTTCCAGCCCCTCGCTCAGTTGGTTGGTTATATTTGGTTACAGTGTCTGTGAGGAAGCTGTATGACGACTGCTTGATCTCATCCTGTTACCGGTGATCAGGAAGGGGAACTCTGCTTGAATAGCTTCCCCTATCTCCTCCGTGGTACCCATGTTCAGCCTGCTTGCTCGCCACTCTGCCAGCTGAGATCGATTAACTCAGCACGCATCAGTGCCCTTCATCTTTTGCCCTCTTTTCCTTATACGGAGTCAGCTTGACTTCCTTTCTCTGCATCGATGAGTATTGATTTGAAAGGATCAAAATTTCTAAGTAGGCCAGCAGGGACACCTGACTCCCAAGTGTTTCCATAACAACCGTCTAAGACAGGCAGTTCATCAGTAATGGACCTAGCAGTTCAAGAAGTCATTAGTTTTTTTTTAGACCAGTATCTGGGCAGCTTTTAATCTGTCAGAACATGCATTAAAATGATTTCCAGGAGCTGTGGATTTATACAGCGGTTGAAGTGTAATGTAAAAATGTCAAGTGCACACACGTTCTGTCGCAGGTACCTACATTTTCAAGAAACAGCTTCTACTCACCTACTATTGCAGAAGGAAATGGATTCAGCGTTCATATTGACTGCTGTGCGGTTGGTTTGTGTGCAGTGGGTGACCAGTTTTCCTGCATTGGGAATCTCTGAACATTACATACAATAGAAACCCATTTTCTGCAGTAGTGGGAAAGAGGTGGGTGTCAGAGCTCTGGAGCCCTGGCAGGAAAGCAGTCCCATAACTGAGTTGGTGGCTGTCACTGCCTCCCTCTGTGCATTTGCTTAGCAGCTCCCTGGGAGGGATCTGGCACAGAATCTTCAGCCCTTTAATGCCACAGTGAGACCACTGCCCCTTGAGTTATTCCCGAATGTATTGTGTTTCTCTGGCATCTGCTCTCTCACACACACACACACACACACACACACACACACACACACACACACACACACACACACCAGTGGCAATGGGGAAGCAATGGCTCCAGTAGGAAAATGTGTAAGTTGCAAGGGAGTGATAATCCCACTTCTCCTTTGCCCTGACCTTCCGCACTCCCTCCAATTCACATCCTACCATCTCTGACGCCTCTCCCCAGCCTCTGAAATTCCCTCTTTCAACCTCTCTGCCTCCCTCTCATCCCCTACCTACTGTCTGACCCCTGAACGTTTAGTCTGCTGTGTGGTTTTCCCCCGACTCTGAAGACATCGACCTGAAACATTAACTCTGTTTCCGCTCCCACGGAAGCTGCCTGATCAGCAGTGTGTTTCCAGCGTTCCTGTTTTTATTAAGAGATTGGCGGGATTTTAGATTAGAGCAGGAAAGGATTGGATGACAGAGCACAAAAGAGAGGATGAGTGGTAATTGAATTATTATTGTCATGTGAAACTGGATGAATCGAACATTTTTTTTCACGTCATCTGTAAAGTTCATTCCAAATCATATATCAAATACAAAGCGAAAACCAACATTAGAATGCAAAATATAGTGTTACAGAGAAACAATATTGTTAGTAATTTTTAAAATCGTAGAAGTTAGATGGTTTGATGTTTGGACTCCTATTTCTGTTTCTTCTGCTTTTTACACCTAACGATCACTTTATTGGGTACTTCCTGTACCTAATGAAGTGGCCACTGAGTATTTTTCTGTATGTTTGTGATCTTGTGCTTCAAGGCTCAAAGTTTTGTGAGTTCAGAGATGCTCTTCTGCACACCACTGTTGTAATGCGTGGTTATTTGAGTTACTGTTGCTTTCCAGTCAGCTTGAACCAGTCTGGCCATTCTCCTCTAACTTCGCTTATTATCGAGGTGTTTTTGCCCACAGAGTTGCCACTCACAGGAATTTTGTTTTTTTTTTTTGGCACCATTTTCTATGAACTCTAGAGACAGTTGTGCATGAAAATCCCAGGAAATCAATTTCTGAGATACTTAAACAACCCCGTCTGGCACCATCAATCACTTGGATCACATTTCTTCTCCATTCTGATGTTTGCTTTGAGCAAGAAATGAACCTCTTGGCCATGTCTGTGTGCTTTAATGCTGCAACATGATTGGCTGATGAGATATTTGCATTTACAAGCAGGTGTACAGATACAGTTAATAAAGTGGCCACTGAGTGGATGTTCTATTTTTGATTTATAGCATAAGTAGTACTTTGCTGTTGGCTATTTATTGTCCCCTGATGTGATTCTGTCAGACTTTGTTTGATAATGCTCCTGGGAAGTGTTAAGGGAGTATGGTTGCCATGTTTAAAACATTGTACTGATAGAAGTAATTGATACAAAACATCCATGTGCATGTCAGACTGCTGGCCGCCGCAGAACAGGCAAATCCCTCTGCTAACCTGTAGCAAGCTACATCAGTGTCAGGGATGTCAGACTGCTGGCCGCCACAGAACAGGCAAATCCCTCTGCTAACCTGTAGCAAGCTACATCAGTGTCAGGGTTGCCACTAGTGCAGGTCCAGGTATGGTTCTTCATTGAATGGATAAAACTGTCTGTTCAGATTGGCGTAACATCACAGCTGCTGAAGATAGTGCATGATTGTTGAACTGCATGGGGAAAGTGCCAAAATCTTCCTGAGAAATGCAAAATAAATTTGATGATTTGACTGAGATCAACAGGGGAACAAGATTCGATAAAAGAAGGTGAAGAATGATGGACCAACAACAAAAAAAAATCAAAGGTTCAAAGTTCAAAGGGTTCATTTGTTATCAAAGTATACAACTCTGAGATTCTTCTTCTCCAGATAAGCATAAAACTAAGAAAAAGAGAACAACACAATAGACAATCCACAAATGCTCCTCCTCCCACACAAAATGCAACAAGAATATTAGTCCCCCCATATCCCTCTCCCCGCACAAAAAAAATTAACAAAAACACAACAAGGATGTGGACCCTCCCTCTCCTCCCCCGCACAAATTGCTAAAAGAATATCAGCCTCCAAATCCCCTCTCCTTGCACAAAGAAACTAACAAAAATAGCAACAGGAACATCAACCCCCCCAGAACCCCTCCCGCTACACCAAACACCACAAGCACATCGACCCACAAAAACAAGCAAGAACGGGCGAAAACACGGAATATAAAAAAACTGTAAGACTGGGGGCAGAAAAAGTCCTTAGACCATATCCATATCCAAAATGCAGAAGAACCTCGGTAACGTCCTCCAGGCACAGTGACGGGCGAAACAGGCTCCCCTCTCTGACAGCAGGGTGACCCCACCAGCGATGAGAAGGCAGGCAGTTGGTGCTCACCCTCTTTGTTTACCTCGATATTTTAATTTTCCTCTTCGCTGTAATCACTTCAGCCACTTTAAAATGCAGCTCACTTTGAGTGTTACTGCCATGGTTTCATTCTGAATGCATACTTAACTGCAGGACACTACTCTTTCAAAAGTACTTCGTTGGTTGTAAAGTGCTTCAGGATATCGAAAGCTGAGTCGAAAATAGGGAATTGGAGATTGGGAATGGTTGCTGTGTCGAAAGCTGAGGTGACTGGAGCACTTTTTTGGGAGCAGTTCGGTGGGATGGGGAAATAGGGAACGAGATTGGCAAATTGGGAATGAGGTGGGCATTTTGGATGCTGTGTGGACCTGTGGTGGTGAGAGTGGGAATTCTCTACTGAAGCTCAATGAGTAGAGTTCCATGGCAGTGAGATCAGGGATCCTCTCTGTTACATACAATAATTTTTCTTGATGTTGGAAGAGAAAGAGCAACTGTGTGAATTTCAATGAGAGCAGGGGACTTTTGCACAGCTGCGGTTATTGGAGCCAACACCTCTAAAACAACCTCTCCAATACCTCTGTATACTCTTCTCCTGATTTCACCAGACATCGACTTTAGTGTATGCTCGCCAGCGGTATAACCCAGAGTTTGCACCTCTAGCTAGAACCAATCACATCATAGGTACTTGTGTATGTAATGGACTTTAAGGTTTACTCCTGACCGCAACAGTTTGATATGCGCCCAAGCTTAATCGACAAAAATGACACTAGAAATCTGTGCCTGCTTTTGCAACAAAAATGTTTGCACATTTTCACTTTTTCCTCTCTCAAAGACAATAGCTTAACTTGTATGGAGGCATAGCAAGAGAGTATCCTGCTGTCTACAACTGATATCTGCGCATGCACTGGGGCCATCGAACACTATTTTAATGGCTTTTCCCATCCCCTCGTCTATAAAATTCCCAGTAACTTAATTGCCTCTCCTGGAAGCAAGTTTACAAACTCACTCTTTCTTTATTTGTTGCAAGGATTGTCAAATGCTATTTACAAGTCCTGAGAATTAGGACAGCAGTAGTTCGTGGCAAGATCTCTCCGAGCAGTATTTTTTTCCTAAAGTTGTAGGACAGTGTGTTAGTCATGGAACAGTACAAAACTCAGCAACTTGAATCTCAGCTGGCTCTTCAAAAGAGCCATTCCATTTGTCGCACTCTCCCTTTTTCTCCCAAGCTTTATTATGTTTTTTTCCCTTCCTCCAAGTTTTCATCACTGCTGCAGTTTACCACTGAATCTGTGTCACCAGCCTTTCAGTAAGTATGTGCCAATTCCCAATCTCCAGTTCCCTATTTTTACCTGCTTCGGGTTTGATTCGAAGAAGGAAGTCTGAGAGTCGGAGTGGGAGTGCCAAGAAAGACATTTTTGAAATTTTCGTTTTTTTTTCTCCAACGGCGTTCAGAGAGGCGGGACTGCGCAGGCGTGTGACGTCGGGCAGTGCAGCGCGGCAGATTTAAAAGGAACAGAGCCTCATAGAGCGGGCAGCGTAGTTTGCGGGCGGTGGAGTGAGCCGGGAGCAGAGTGAAGACTTAAGGGCTTCGGCTCAACGGGCTTAGGCAGAAACGGGCGAGGCGAGGAAGGTTTGGCATTCATTTTCTGTTGTTATTTGAGGAGAGGGGCAGTATGAGTGTGAGGGCAGTTTGCTGTTCTCGGTGTCGGATGTGGGAGGCCCTGGAGTCTCCAAGCCTCCCGGACGTCTACATCTGCGCCAAGTGCATTGAGATGCAGCTCCTAAGGGACCGCGTTACAGAACCGGAGCTGCAGCTCGATGACCTTCATCTGGTCAGGGAGAGTGAGGAGCTGATAGAGAGGAGTTGCAGGCAGGTGGTCACACCGGGGCCACGGGAGGCAGACAAGTGGGTCACGGTTAGGAGGGGGAAGGGGAGGAGTCAGGGAAGGAGAGTACCCCGGTGGCTATGCCCCTTAACAATAGGTACTCCTGTTTGAGTACTGTTGGGGGGGACAGCTTACCCGGGGGAAGCGACAGTGGCCGTGCCTCCGGCACAGAGTCTGGCCCTGTAGCTCAGAAGGGTAGGGCAAGGAAGAGGAGGGCAGTTGTGATAGGGGACTCGATAGTAAGGGGGTCAGATAGGCGATTCTGTGGACGCAGTCCAGAGACCCGGATGGTAGTTTGCCTCCCTGGTGCCAGGGTCCGGGATATTTCTGATCGTGTTCAAGATATCCTGAAGTGGGAGGGTGAGGAGCCAGAGGTCGTGGTACATATAGGTACCAATGACATAGGTAGGAAAAGGGATGAGGTCCTGAAAGGAGAATATAGGGAGCTAGGAAGGGAGTTGAGAAAAAGGACCGCAAAGGTAGTAATCTCGGGATTACTGCCTGTGCCACGCGACAGTGAGAGTAGGAATGCGATGAGGTGGAGGATAAATGCGTGGCTGAGGGATTGGAGCAGGGGGCAGGGATTCAAGTTTTTGGATCATTGGGACCTCTTTTGGCGCAGGCGTGACCTGTACAAAAAGGACGGGTTACACTGGAATCCTAGGGGGACCAATATCCTGGCAGGGAGATTAGCGAGGGCTACTGAGGTGAACTTAAACTAGAATAGTTGGGGGGTGGAAATCAAATTAAAGAGGCTAGGTGAGAGGAGGTTAGTTCACAACAGGGGGATGGGAACGAGTGCAGAGAGACAGAGAGGTGTAAAGTGAGGGTAGAAGCAAAAAGTAGTAAGGAGAAAAGTAAAAGTGGCAGGCTGACAAATCCAGGGCAAGCATTAAAAAGGGCCACTTTTCAACATAATTGTATAAGGGCTAAGAGAGTTGTAAAAGAGTGCCTGAAGGCTTTGTGTGTCAATGCAAGGAGCATTCGTAATAAGGTGGATGAATTGAAAGTGCAGATTGTTATTAATGATTATGATATAGTTGGGATCACAGAGACATGGCTCCAGGGTGACCAAGGATGGGAGCTCAATGTTCAGGGATATTCAATATTCAGGAGGGATAGACATGAAAGAAAAGGAGGTGAGGTGGCGTTGCTGGTTAAAGAGGAGATTAACGCAATAGAAAGGAAGGACATAAGCCAGGAAGATGTGGAATCGATATGGGTAGAGCTGCGTAACACTAAGGGGCAGAAAATGCTGGTGGGAGTTGTGTACAGGCCACCTAACAGTAGTAGTGAGGTCGGAGACGGTATTAAACAGGAAATTAGAAATGTGTGCAATAAAGGAACAGCACTTATAATGGGTGACTTCAATCTACATGTAGATTGGGTGAACCAAATTGGTAAAGGTGCTGAGGAAGAGGATTTCTTGGAATGTATGCGGGATGGTTTTTTGAACCAACATGTCGTGGAACCAACTAGAGAGCAGGCTATTCTGGACTGGGTTTTGAGCAATGAGGAAGGGTTAATTAGCAATCTTGTCGTGAGAGGCCCCTTGGGTAAGAGTGACCATAATATGGTGGAATTCTTCATTAAGATGGAGAGTGACATAGTTAATTCAGAAACAAAGGTTCTGAACTTAAAGAGGGGTAACTTTGAAGGTATGAGACGTGAATTAGCTAAGATAGACTGGCAAATGACACTTAAAGGATTGACGGTGGATATGCAATGGCAAGCATTTAAAGATTGCATGGATGAACTACAACAGTTGTTCATCCCAGTTTGACAAAAGAATAAATCAAGGAAGGTAGTGCACCCGTGGCTGACAGGAGAAATTAGGGATAGTATCAATTCCAAAGAAGAAGCATACAAATTAGCCAGAAAAAGTGGCTCACCTGAGGACTGGGAGAAATTCAGAGTTCAGCAGAGGAGGACAAAGGGCTTAATTAGGAAGGGGAAAAAAGATTATGAGAGAAAACTGGCAGGGAACATAAAAACTGACTGTAAAAGCTTTTATAGATATGTAAAAAGGAAAAGACTGGTAAAGACAAATGTAGGTCCCCTACAGACAGAAACAGGTGAATTGATTATGGGGAGCAAGGACATGGCAGACCAATTGAATAATTACTTAGCTTCTGTCTTCACTAAGGAGGACATAAATAACCTTCCAGAAATAGTAGGGAACAGAGGGTCCAGTGAGATGGAGGAACTGAGCGAAATGCATGTTAGTAGGGAAGTAGTGTTAGGTAAATTGAAGGGATTGAAGGCAGATAAATCCCCAGGGCCAGATGGTCTGCATCCCAGAGTGCTTAAGGAAGTAGCCCAAGAAATAGTGGATGCATTAGTGATAATTTTTTAAAACTCGTTAGATTCTGGACTAGTTCCTGAGAATTGGAGGGTGGCTAATGTAACCCCACTTTTTAAAAAAGGAGGGAGAGAGAAACCGGGGAATTATAGACCGGTTAGCCTAACGTCGGTGGTGGGGAAACTGCTGGAGTCAGTTATCAAAGATGTGATAACAGCACATTTGGAAAGCGGTGAAATCATCGGACAAAGCCAGCATGGATTTGTGAAAGGAAAATCATGTCTGACGAATCTCATAGAATTTTTTGAGGATGTAACTAGTAGAGTGGATAGGGGAGAACCAGTGAATGTGGTATATTTGGATTTTCAAAAGGCTTTTGACAAGGTCCCACACAGGAGATTAGTGTGCAAACTTAAAGCACACGGTATTGGGGGTAAGGTATTGATGTGGATAGAGAATTGGTTAGCAGACAGGAAGCAAGAGTGGGAATAAACGGGACCTTTTCAGAATGGCAGGCGGTGACTAGTGGGGTATCGCAAGGCTCAGCGCTGGGACCCCAGTTGTTTACAATATATATTAATGACTTGGATGAGGGAATTAAATGCAGCATCTCCAAGTTTGTGGATGACATGAAGCTGGGTGGCAGTGTTAGCTGTGAGGAGGATGCTAAGAGGATGCAGAGTGACTTGGATAGGTTGGGTGAGTGGGCAAATTCATGGCAGATGCAATTTAATGTGGATAAATGTGAAGTTATCCACTTTGGTGGCAAAAATAGGAAAACAGATTATTATCTGAATGGTGGCCGATTAGGAAAAGGGGAGGTGCAACGAGACCTGGGTGTCATTATACACCAGTCATTGAAAGTGGGCATGCAGGTACAGCAGGAGGTGAAAAAGGCGAATGGTATGCTGGCATTTATAGCGAGAGGATTCGAGTACAGGAGCAGGGAGGTACTACTGCAGTTGTACAAGGCCTTGGTGAGACCACACCTGGAGTATTGTGTGCAGTTTTGCACACAATAATCCCTAATCTGAGGAAAGACATCCTTGCCATAGAGGGAGTACAAAGAAGGTTCACCAGATTGATTCCTGGGATGGCAGGACTTTCATATGAAGAAAGACTGGATGAACTGGGCTTGTACTCGATGGAATTTAGAAGATTGAGGGGGGTCTGATTGAAACGTATAAAATCCTAAAGGGATTGGACAGGCTAGATGCAGGAAGATTGTTCCCGATGTTGGGGAAGTCCAGAACGAGGGGTCACAGTTTGAGGATAAAGGGGAAGCCTTTTAGGACCGAGATTAGGATAACTTCTTCACACAGAAAGTGGTGAATCTGTGGAATTCTCTGCCACAGGAAACAGTTGAGGCCAGTTCATTGGCTATATTTAAGAGGGAGTTAGATATGGCCCTTGTGGCTACGGGGATCAGGGGGTATGGAGGGAAGGCTGGGTCAGGGTTCTGAGTTGGATGATCAGCCATAATCATAATAAATGGCGGTGCAGGCTCGAAGGGCCGAATGGCCTACTCCTGCACCTATTTTCTATGTTTCTATGTATTTCATCATGCCCATTCTGGCATCAATCTAGACTCACAATTCACATAAAAACATTTAGTACTTGTTGAGCAATTTTGAACAGAATAAGATGAGACCAACCGTCGGGTAAGCCTGCATTTCTATTAATGTTAGGATTGGGGACACATATTTAATAATCAATGCAGAATGCTTTTTGCAATAAGTACATCTTATTAAAAATTGCTGACGTCAGTTTCTCTGTAACATTGTATGGATTTAGTCGTCTCCCTCTTCAGGAAGGAGATTTATTTTTAAAATGAAGCGTGACACTGAATGGTAGCAGAAATGCATGCTGTTGGGATGCAGGGTTAGAAATGCTGTCTTCATTGCAGAAACAATGCACCTTGTTGCAGAGTGATTTGACTTGCTGTTGAGATTTGAGTTTGATGAGAGGACAAAAGAAAACTGATGGAACTTGATATCCATTGCAGGTTCTCTTTATCAACAATACTTGGCACCTGCGATCATTTTAAAGTTAATTCGATGCTTAGCCAACGCATGGAATTGGTGGAGAGGAGGAGACCATCTAGTCCAGAATGCAATGACTGGATTAAATCTTCCTCCCAGTGACCCCTCTTCAATGAATCTCTATCCCCAACTCCATTCTCTTCAGTAATCTGTAGGGAGGACGGGGAAAAACAGAACCAATATTGGGAATATATTCTGGAAAAATTCTTCTCTATCCTTCTCCCTTGGTACAAAGATTACAGATGCCAAGCAGTGTCTGTAAAGACAGACTCCATTGCCTTTGTCTTTCCGTCTGATGGAAATTTTCATTTTGAAAACGTGTAGGTGATTAGAAATATACTGGTCCAGGAAGGGAGAAAAACCATGAATTGAATTATTGTTGTACAGCACAGGAACAGGCTCTTTGCCCATGATGTCTGTGCTGAGCAAAATTAAACTAATCCCTCTTGATGCCAAATTAAACTAATCCCTCCTGCCTGCACAGGATCCCTATTCCTCCATTCCTTTCATATTCCTGTGCCTGTCTAAAAGCCTTAGACACCACCATCACATCTGCTTCCACCAGTGTATTCCTTGCACTTACCACTCTCTGTGCAATCTCCTTCAAACTTTTTCCCTCACACCTTAAAGATATGTGACATTTGACACCTCTAGTGTGGGAAATCTTGCTGTATGCTTCCGAAACATGGACTATACCACCAGAACTCCAAAGAACCTTGGAAGCAACAGAAATGTGGTTTCTTAGAAGAACGCTGAAAATATCATATAGAGATAGGGTAAGTAATGAGACAGTACTCCAACGTGCCCATACAAGAAGATCTTTAATGAGAACATTAAATGAGAGGAAACTTAAATACCTGTGCCATGTCATCAGAAAGGGAGAAATAGAATGCCTTACATTACAAGGCTGTATGCCTGGGAAATGCAGAAGAGGAAGGCAAAGAAGAAAATATATGGACACTGTGAAAGAACTAACAGACCTAAGTGTGTGAGATATCATTGACGCTGCGTGGGATCGTTCGATGTGGAAAGCCATGATCATCCAAGCATGTAATGGGCAAGGCACGTGAAGAAGGAGTAGTGTGGGAAAAAGATTCTGACCACTTAACCTAACCTAACCATGCCACTTGTAATTTTATAAGACCATAAGACAAAGGAGCAGAAGTCGGCCATTCGGCCCATCGAGTCTGCTCCGCCATTTTATCATGAGCTGATCCATTCTCCCATTTAGTCCCACTCCTCCGCCTTCTCGCCATAACCTTTGATGCCCTGGCTATCAATCTCTGCCTTAAATACACCCAATGACTTGGCCTCCACTGCTGCCCATGGCAACAAAGTCCATAGATTCACCACCCTCTGACTAAAAAAATTTCTTCGCATTTCTGTTCTGAATGGGCGCCCTTCAATCCTTAAGTCATGCCCTCTCGTACTAGACTCCCCCATTATGGGAAAACCTTTATAACCTTTATGAGATCTCCCTCCCACCAGCCTCTGACACTTTAGAGAAAATCACCCAAGTTTGCTAACCTCTCCTTGTAGTTCATACCCTCTAATCCAGGCAGCATCCTGGCAAACCTCTTCTGTGCCCTCTCCAAAGCGTGCACGTCCATTTCGATAAGAGGGTGACCAGAATTGCATGCAATACTCCGTGTGGTCCAACCAAAGTTATATATAACTGCAACAGGACTTTATGCAGCACCTTGACTGGTGAAGGCAAATGTGACATATGCATTCTTTACCACTCTGTCTCCTTGTGTTACTGTGTTTGTGGTGCTGCAATTAATAATTCTGTACAGTATTTATGTGCTTTGTGATTGAGAAATGCAGTTTTATTTATGGGCTGTGCTGGAGACGGCTTTAGGCACCGAATCTTTACCCTAATATTGCAGTCTGACTACATTGTTGTGAACTCCCTACAGATGAACAATAAGGGCGTAGTGACCTAATGTAGGGTCTGTTGTATAGTTCAGTCTCCTTATTTAGCTGTATTATTTCAGTTTACATTTGGTTGCATTCTTTTTCTTGAAGTTGTGTGTGTGTGTGGGGTGGGGGACTGCGGAATGCTCAATTATCCATTCTTCTGTGGAGCCACTTGATGGATTATGCTGTTGTTTATCAACCATAAACATTACTGATTCTGGAAATCCTGACTTGTCTTAAGCACGAGAAGCCATAAAACAGCCATTAATGTCTGCAGCAGCCACCTTCTGACAGTTAGTTTATCTGTGCTGGTTGCAACTCATCATTGCTGTGTCAACCTAGCAGTCATTTCCTTGCCAGCTGAGCTTGTGCCATTTTTCAGAAATTATCAACAAGTGCTTTGACAACATAATTAAACAGGTGAACTAGCCAGCCACTACAGACCACTGTTCAGGTGATCTTCATTCCCCTTAATTTCAGCCTGTTCTTCAAGTGACCAATGACCAGCAGCGTAGGGTCCAATTAAATTGGTTAATTGAGAGTTCTGGTAAAGCATGCTTCCCTTCCTTGTCACTGGTAATTAATGTCGGCACTTAAGAAGGCAATCCTTTTCTCATGGCGAGTGGATCCTTTTGAAAACAAAGGTCACTGACCCGAAATGTTAACCCTGTTTCTCTCTCCACTAATGCTGTTTGACCTGCTGAATGGTTTCCAGAACTTTGTGTATTTGACTGTGTTCCGGGACTGAATAGTCTGAGGATGAATCATGGTTACTGGGAAGGTCTGCTTGGCTTGTGCACATATCCCATCTTGTATTTTCCTAAAATACCACACGTCACTTCTCATTGGTGGGTCAGAGAAGGGGAGAGTAAGCAGCTTGAGATTCCTGAGTGTTAACATCTTGGATTAGCTATCCTGGGTCCAACAGATAGATGCAATCATGAAGGTGTTTTTTGCGTAGAAGAGGAATTAAGGGTTATAGGGAAAAGGCAGGTAGGTGGAGATGAGTCCATGGCCAGATCAGCCATGATCTTATTGAATGATGGAGCAGCCTCGACAGGCCAGATGGCCTACTCCTGCTCCTATTTCTTTCTTCATTTTTCCATCTTTTTATTAAGTTTCAGAATTAAACATAACAATAATAGTGATGATACATAGAGATCGGGATTACAATAGTAACAATTAACATGTACAAGCACAGATTCTAAGTAACAAATGTAGTTTAGCTTCCCAATCTCATTGTAACTGACCATGAAAAAGATATTTTATAAAGAGAAAAAGAAAACCTAAACTAAAAAAAACAAACGAAGCTTGGGCTGTCATATTAAATCAGCTAAAATTATTAGTTGTCGTTAACTCTGCTCCTCTACACATGAACAAAAAAATTACTATAAAGGATTTAGAAAGGGTCAACTTACATCATATGAAAATATTGAATAAATGGCCTCCAAGTTTCTTCAAATTTAACTGAAGGATCCATAGTACCACTCCTAATTTTTTTCTAAGTTTATGCAAGCTATCATTTGGGAAAACCATTGAAATGTAATGGGGGGATTAGAATCTTTCCATTTAAATAAAATGGATCTTCTGGCTATTAATGTAACAAATGCAATTAGACGACAAGCTGACGAGGATAAACGACTAGAGTCTATCACTGGTAGTCCAAAAATTGCAGTAATAGGATGAGGTTGTAAATCAATACACAGAACTACTGAAATAATATCAAAAATATCTTTCCAGTATTTTTCTAGAAGAGGACAAGACCAGAACATATGTGTTAAGGAAGCTACCTCAGAATTATACCTGTCACAAACAGGATTTATGTGGCAATAAAAACGAGCTGACTTATCCTTGGACATATGAGGCCTGTGAACCTCCTTAAACTGTATCGAGGCGTGTCCGGCACACATTGAGGAAGCATTGACTAATTGAAGAATTTTTTCCCCATCTCTCTGTAGGTAAAGATAGTTGAAGTTCTCTTTCCCACTCGTACCTAATTTTATCAGATGTACCTAGACGTATTTTTGTAATCAGATCATAAATAACTTTTCTGATAAGGGTTTAAACCTGCTCCTATTTCTTATGTTCTCATGTGTGCCAGAGCCTCGACCTTACCTGTTTAATACTCTAACCAGCTTGTACAAAAGCTTTGTAGAAAGTATCATGACCGGTTGCATTGTGGCCCGCGACGACAATTCCAATGCACAGAGTGGTGAGCACAGCCTCGTCCATCATGGCCGCACCCTTCCCCACCAGTCACAACTTCTACGGGAGGCATTGCCTCAACAACGCAGCTTCAGTCATCAGGGATGCCCACCACCTGGGCCATGCCTTCTTCTCGCTGCAGCCGTCAGGCAGATGCACAGATGCCTGAAATCTCACACCACAAGTTCCTTCCCTACAGCGTCGAGATTTGAAGCAAACTGGGGGGCCCTCACCCTTTCTCAGCAATCTAGCATCACGGACCACCTCTTGTACTATGGCTCACATATCTCCCATTGTTTTGCATGATCTTTTTTTATTCTCTCTCTCCACTGTCTTGTATGGTTTATATTCTGTGCTATCTGCACCCAAGTGCCTAGTATTTAGCTGTTGCAAGCAGGTTTTTAATTATACTGATACCTCACTGTACCTGTACCTTCAGAATATCCCCACATTAAAAAGTCATTTTCAGATTGCTAGCATTTTGCTCATGGACTGCCAGTGTTTGATGTTATGCTCACTTCTATAGTAATTTCTGTACTATTCCTTATTCATGGAGTGATTTTGGCTGCACTCATGGTTTCCTGCCGGGCTGTTTATGCTTCATAGAGTCACGATCTACAGTTAGTCATGTGGGTGGAAGTATACACCAGGAATAGAGCTTTTCCTTGGAGACGATGCTGAAGTCAAGTTAATGATCTGGGACTCTCGCCTTTGCTGGTGATGAATGCCATCTATTTTGAGTGAATTGGTACCAGGATGGAAAAATAAAATTGCACGCACAATCCCAAGGAGCTGCGTTGTGCGTATTATTAAATAACGTCTGTCGTGAGGTTCTGTGAGGGGAAATACGCGGGGTACAAGGTCTTTGGTTCAAGAGGCAGGTTGGAGAAGTGGAGGGGCTGAAAGGCTGACACAAGGAATTGAGGAGCTTGGGGGTCTCGGCAGCTGAAGGCATGGCTGCTGTGGTGACGTGATGAAAATCGGGGACCTTCAAAGGGCTGGCGGTGGAGGAACGGAATGAGAGAGTAAGAAATCTGGATGCATTTGTCACAAGGAATTATCAGCAGGATCCTGAACCAGCATAGATAACTTCACTCACCTCGATACCGAACTGATTCCACAAACTATGGACTCACTTTCAAGGACTCTACAACTCCTGTTCTCAGTATTATTTACTATTCACTTAGTATTATTATTATTTTGTATTTGCACAGCTTACCTTTTGCACATTGGTTGTTTGTCAGACTTTGTGTGTAATTGTTCATTAATTCTTTTGTGTTTCTTTGTTCTATTGTGAATAGCCTCAAAAATGAATCTCAAGGTGGTATATGGTGGCCTACGCATACTGTAATAATAAGCTTTGAAAGTTTAACTTCGTGGGCGTTTGTGCTGCAGGATTTCACTCAACCAGTCGTAAAAACATATCTGTTTGAGCAGAAAGCTCCAAGCATAAAGGCAGCGTGGTGTTGAAGATCTTATCATGGATTATATCGAGCAAGCACCCCGGGGTGAAAATGTGCTCCTCTGCCGTTGACTTACCATTGTCTGTCCATCAACGTATAACATGCAGCTTGGGTTCCCAATGTCTGGAGTTCACCCCCTTCCTCTTCGCCTGCGCTCCCTGTTTACAGATTCCCCTGACCAAGCCTTGGTCCACCAGAGATCTGCAATTTCTGCATTGGCTCCTTCTTTCTTCTCCTTTCCTTCACCCTCAAAGTGAAAAAGGAAAGAATTCAATGTGTTATAGTTAGAACATAAATTGCATTTTCTATATAGAAAATGTTGTTACGGATCAAAAAAGTTTTTGAATACAATTTGAATGAAAGATATAGATGGATGGTGGACTTTGGAATTTCTACTTTTTCCCACCAAAAGGGCTTGCTTTCATTTCAGCCTGTTACAGAGAGGTCTAGTGATGCCGATAGTAGTACAACTAACTCTGTTCCAGAGATCCAGATTCGATCCAGAGCTTGGGTGTTACCTGTGGAGCTAGCGTCTCCTCCCTGTGACTATGTGGGTGTCCCTTGAGCGGCCCAGTTTCCTCCCACATCCCAAAGCCATGCCAGTTAGCAGGTTAATTGAATTCTTTCAATTCACCTTAGATAGCCATGTGTTTGAAACAAAAATGGAGGACTATGTGGTGGTGGGGGGGGAGGGGTGCGGGTCTTGGAGTTGGTTAAAAGGTTGACACAACATAGTGGACCAAAAGGCTTGTACTGTCCAAGCCGAAGAATTGGAGCAGAGTCGATGGGCATCACAGAGAAAATAGGTTGGGGCAATTAAGTTTTGGTGGGGTGGGGGAGGAGAATAGGACTCGCATATTAGCTGCTGTAGACTCAGTGGGCTGAATGGCCTACATTCTGTGAAAAATTAGGTTTTGCTTTGTAATCAGGATTTTACTGGAGTAAAATCCCACACACACAGAAAAAAAGGTATCCTTAATTCAAAGTACAAGAAGTTCACATATTAATGTTGACTAGAATTGCAAATTGCAGGGCAATTTTTTTTTGGGTCATTTTTGGCTTCCTCCTGACCACACTTTGATAGAATTGTGCAGTGCTTTGGAATAGTCTGAAGTCAAGAAAGACTTGTATCCATCCATCCTATATGAATGCAAGTCACAGAGACCTTTGGCCCACCGTATCCGTGGCAACTGCCACCCATCTATACAAATCCCTTTTACCAGCACTTGCTCTATAGCTTCCCAGGCCTCAGTGGACGTTGAGAGAGTTTCTGCCTCCACCACGCCTTTAGGCAGTCTATCACAGATTGCACGCACATTCTCAGTCAAACAGTTCTTCCTCCAAAGCCTTTCAAGCCTCCTGCCCTCATCTCAAATCTGGGTCCTCTAATTTTAGACAACTCGACTCTGGGAAAATGTTTCCTGCTAACTCTGCCCCTAATAACTTTGCCTATCTCTTGTCAGTGTGCTCTGAAAACCTTGAAAAAAGTTGCAAAAAAAAGTGAAGCCATAAATATTGTTTGGATAGTGTCTAATGGAAGTAAATATTATTAATAATGAATGAATAATAAATGTTGTAACAGGTAGCAGAGTTGACCTTGACTTGTGCTGTGAGTTAGGGTTTTTGGAGATGACTTGGAGCTTTTTACAGTAATATAGTGCTTTTAAGGCTGTTTAGTGTTGTATTTCTATTAGCCTTGCCCTCTTTACACCTCCACACTAGTTCGTCATTTTGACGAGACAAGGAGGTTAGAAGAATTTCAAAATAAAATGTTTTTTTTTTGGAAGAGTTACATAAATAGCAGTGACATTTAGGTCTGATTATGCGGCTGAAGACTCAAGCAGTTGTCAGAAAGCAGTAACAGTTTGAACTGGAGTCGGTCTGTTCAATAGTTGTTTTCACAATGAAGATCATAGCAATAAACCGCAGAAAGTGTGTTAAAGTAATCATAAGGGACTGCATGCTCAGAATCACACCTGTGTACTTTGCAGCTATTTGTAAGTCCACCAGAAGTGTGCATAGGGACACAAGTTATTTGCTGGAAATATGAACTCTTCCCATACACCCTTGTGATGATTATAGGCCTGCATCTCTTGTGGGAAGAATGTTACCTGAATTCTTTTTTATCAAATCTTCCTTCATAGCTCAGTCCTCGGGCAGTCAGGGCCATTCTGGGCTTCAAGCCATTTTATGACATTAGTTCCCAATCCACCAAAGAATCGAAGAAATTCTGGCCCTTCAGGTGCACTGGTAAGAATTGCATGACAGTAGAGCCCACTTTAATGATGACAATTTCAAAAAAAAACCACGATGTTCAAAATCATATAATATTTCAGTGAGTTTTGGGACAGCCATATCAATCTTTGTAAAGTCTAGGTAAAGCTGTCTTTAGGATTTGTGTCATTTTCTGGTCTTTGGCAGCATTTAGCAAGACAGGCGAGCTGTTTGTGTTCCTTTGCCAGTAGTGGAGACGAATGTTTATCAGGCGCTTGTGAACAGCCGTCAGGGTTTACTGGTGCTCCCTCCTGTCAGAAAGCAAATGTCCTGATGGGCAGTCGCCTCTCTTTCAGAACTGTATCGCATCTTCAAACTGACTGGGAGTGGGTCAAGAGGCTGAGAAATGGGATGGAGATTATCTCCTTGTCATTCTTACAAAGCCAGGCTGCCGGGAGAAGTCCCAGCTTTAATCCCTGGCAATGATATTTTCAAAAGCAGGGGATAATCTTTTGGAATTAAATGATTGTCGCATCACAAATAACCTTCCATCGTTTTTTTTCTTGTTACTCATTTCTATTCTGCAAAGTGAACAATGGTTTGGGGAAAACTCATGAGTGCGAAGAGGATTACAGGCATCCTCAGTGACGGGTTCTGAATTACTCAGTCCCACTGAATGGATAAAGTCTGAAGCTGACATCATGCCCCCCATTGTCCTCCAACATAGAGTACTTGCAATGATCGAGCAAAAATTTAAAGGAAGTACGAATGTCATTTTGCTCTTTCAACAGTGTTCTCCAAACATGTTCATTCATAGTTTAATTTTTAAGTTAATTACAGAAAGTCACACCTCTGATTGCCAATGTGTTGGGCACAGGTACAATTGATTTTTGTTCCTTGAATGACGAGCAGTGAATTAGACCAGTAAATCAGTGGAAGCAGAGCCGCGCACAGTCAAAGCATGATTCAATATAGGCAGAGTCCATTCAGCCCCTCGTGGCTCTGCCACTTGAAGCCTTTACTGTCTGCTTGTTGCTAATTCTGCTTAAAACACATCTTGGGTCGGAGCCCTTCTAGTGTGGAAACAAACAGCAAAAGGCTTCCATTTGACATCTGTGACAGGACACTAATCTGGCTCTCTCGCGGGACAGACTAGAGTGTGGCTGGATGAGAGATGGGAGAAGTGTCACCCGGGTGAGTGTGCAGAGACAGTTGCAGTTATGGAAAAGGTATATTTTATATTCCAGCCCTGTCCCGGCTGACCTGTCTTGGATTATTCTCTGTAAACGTGAGGTCACTTGAAAACCTACTGCCACAAAACAGAATGGTGTTAATACAATGCTGATCTCTGTGGCTCTTAAAAATGCAGCAGCTCATTTTCAGTCCCTCCATAGACCCCCCCACCCCAGTCTTTCCAACAACTGTTTTGTCTCTCGCACCTCCTTCAATCTGATCTCCACCCAAAGTATTCTCTCTCACTCTGTGCTCTTTCATCATGAATTTAATTGCTTCTTTATTTGCTGAAGTCCTGACCTCTGTGCTTCCTTTCCTAACTATCCCTACCTTGCTACCTCGCTTCAGTCTTTCAAAAAGATTTCCTTAAAGCTTACCCCTTTGTCCAAATTTGTAGCCATCTCCCCAAAAGTGACTTGTAGCTACATTTTGTTGGGACATTTAGTATTTTATAAGTTAAAGTTCTTCTTGTACTAAATGGCACTTTTTTGACCAAGAGGAGCTCTCATTTTGCATCTAACCATTGGCGTTGTGGATTTAAAACTGACAATGAGCCCCTGAAGTACAAATAGTTCAGTGTGCTTCAAGTTTGGTTGCAGTACAAGGGGTTGACTCACACCTAACTATCCAGCTACGGACTGACTCTGCAGCAGGGGCTCTCAACCTTTTACATGCCATGGACCAACACCATTAAGCAAGGGGTCCGTGAACCCCTGCTTGACAAGTCCTGCCTCTCCTGATCTTAACGAAAAATGAAAAGGTGACATGAATACTTCCATCAATGAAAACACAAATTTTACTGAATAACAGTGTCTTACATGTTAAACACAAGAGATTCTGCAGATGCCAGAAATCCAGAGGAAAAACCAAAAGGCAGGAGGAACTCAGCAGAGCAGGCAGCTTCTATGAAGAGGAATCAACAGTCAACGTTTTGGCCGAGACCCTTCATCAGGACTAGAATGGAAGGGGAGAAAAAGAAAGAATAAAAAGATGGGGGAGGGGAAGGAGCACAAGTTGGCAAAGTGATAGGTGAAACCAGGTGGGGGGGGAAGGGTGATGAAGTGAAAAGCTGGGAAGTGATTGGTGGAAAAGGTAGAGGGCTGAAGAAGGAGGAACCGGATAGGAGAGGAACATTGACTGGGCGAGGAAGGGAAGGAGGAGGGGCACCAGAGGAAGGTGATGAGCAGGCGAGGAGAAGAAATTGGGAAGAAGGGTGCTGGAATAGGGACTGGAAAAAGAGAGGGGGGAAGAAATTACCAGAATTTAGAGAAATTGATGTTTATGCCGTCAGGTTGACATGTTAACAATTATTTTGCATATTTCAAACAATGCACCAAATATATTCAGAAGGTAAGTTTGTCAGCTGAGGGGAATATAATGATTTAATCTCCCTCCCCCACCAAATCAACCCACACCATCCCATTCATAAATTAGAATTGCCTGTCTTAATTTAAAACCTCAACAAGGTGTTGCTAACAAGCATTATGCAAGTAGTGTAATTTCAGCAACTTAGTTTGAAGTTGACAACTTAATTCTTGCAGTAATTCCAGATAGATAATTGGGTATTTGCTGCTTTTGCACTGGAGTGTAGAATTCATTTCTGCAGTGCCAGTCCAGCAATGGTCAATCCCTCGAAGTAGTGCTTGGATTTACAATGTAGTGATGAATTTATATTGGTATAGTTTTGTGCACCAGTGGAAGTAATTAAAAATGTTGGTTGCTGTGTACTTATTAAATACAGGGACCTATTCTTTAAATAAAGACTGTCATTAGTCTGCGTTGCATTGTACAATAAAGTGTTTCAAACCGTTTGGGAGGAAGGAGCTTAATCCATGGATAATCACAAGTTGGCCCATTTTTATGAATATTTACTTCTGCCCAGTTATTCACAAGGGATGAGATTATTCTTCAGACACAGGGCAACCAAAGCAGAGCACGCGGCTGAGATGAAGGATGTTTAAGCTGACATCTGGAGTGGCCGATGTATATTTCTCACAGAATGTACAGGGAGATATAGGAGGAGGTGCATTTTAAGTACTGGCAATCACTGGCCACTGAGGGGTACTGCTAGACCAGGACCAGGCTCTCCATCCTGGAGAACGAAGATGGGGCAGACCAAACTGAGTTGCTGGTGTTGGGCATCGTGAGTAAACCTGAATAAGATCTGTAAAAGGTAATTCTTTGTATTTGACAACGTGTATTCAAAGTTCAATGTTCTAAAGTTCAAAGGAAATGTATTATCAAAGTACGCATCCTCAGTGTCACCCAGAGATTTGTTTTCTTGTAGGCATTCTTGTAGAACAAAGAAATACAATAGAATGAATGAAAAACTACACACAATCAACGACAGACAAACTACTGATGTGCAAAAGAAGACAAATTGTGCAATTATGAAAAAAACCCAAAGAATAATAAATAACTCAATCACTAGATAAATAACACTGAGAACATGAGTTGTGGAGTCTTTGAAAGTGAGTCCATAGTTTGTGGAATCAGTTCAGTGTTGAGGTAAGTGAAATTACCCACAGTGGTTCAGGAGCCTGATGTTTGAGAGGTTGAGAACTGTTTTCTGAACCTGGCGATGTGCGCGAAGGTAGCAGTGGGAAGAGCGCACACTTCTGTTGTGACTGTGATTGACGTCCTCAGAGAAGCAGTGAAGCTGGTGATGCAGGAGTCTTTATTCAGCAAAATAAGCAGCCATCATTGTGGAGACACTCTTGGTAGAGGCTCACTAAATGCAAAGGTAACAGTAGGTTACAATTTCAATACAATACAATTTCAATTACGATGGCATTGTTTACTTCAATACTTTGGATTGACAAATGGTTTCTTTGAAATACATAGTGGAAGCAGATTGTAATTGACAAGACACCTCTGAAAGTCCAAATGCCTCTGGGGGGAAAAACTAATGAACACAAGTATCCTAAAACTTTTTGAAGACCGAGAGCCGGACACCCAAAATTAATGTCAGGGCTGTGAGTCCATAAAATCTATTGATTGCCTATACCTGTGACCATGTTTGCTATGCCAAGTGACAATGTCAGCCTGTTCTGCCAGCTTGCACTGAACTTGCAACGGTGCAAATAACATATCCAATGTTGCCTGGATTGATGCAATCCAATTCATACAACTCGCATTGCCTTAACGAATGCAATCCCTCAGTCTGTGGAGCAGCCTATGCTTTTAATATCAATTTACTGCTTACAATTTACGAAAAAAACTGGAGGCTAATTGCAAGTTTCCTGAACTTATTCACATTTACAATAAGAACAGAAACCTAGGGGTTCTTGTTTGAATTAATATCTGCTATGTTCACATAGCTCCAGAATACTCCCTAACAGTGTGGGTTGTGGGGTCCTTGTTGATGGATGCTGCTTACTTGTGGCAGTGCTCATTGTAGATGTGCCTGCTCCAGAAAGAATGTGGCAAACCCTGCAGTACACTGTGTCTGATCTTGCCACTCACAGCCCCTGCTGTGTCCAGACTTGTGCTTTTCACGTGTACAGGATGGATCTCACTGGCCCAGAGCCTCCCAGACTGCCAGGAGGTTCTGTCCTCAAAATGTACTGACAGCTCTGTAAAAGCCGGTAAAGTTTTTAAGCATCTTTGAAGAGTAAAACACAATCTGATTAAAAATATTAAAGCAACGCAAAATAAGTTTAACTTTGTCTTTTCGGCATTTGACCTTTGACCTACAATGAGAGTATGGAGTAATCTGAATAACACGAGGTAACAACTGGAGCACCTATGTGGAGTGGGTTTTGCATTCTTGCCTGTAATTTTTTTTTGCCTGGTGAAGGTTGGAACCACATTTATGGGGGTCAGTGACTGGGACCCACTTTCAGTGAATGTTTCCATCAGGAGGGTATTGAGTGGGAAAATTCTTCCTGCCTCATTCCACAGAGAGTTTGACAACCCTGGCCATACCAATTCAGGTCATTGACCTCCCAAGAGTAGGAGAAATAGGTGTGGTGCTACACGGCTCCCAACTCCTTCAGTATTAACTGAGGATCCAAAAGGAATGTGAAGTTGGCCAGCACTCTAGGGAGATGGGTCGGGTGGGGGTTTGGACTGGAAGGGTCAGGGGCCAACCAAGATCCTTGCTACTGCACTCTCACTGTGATTGTGAAGTCCTACTGTCGCACAAATTTCTCCCGGTCCTTTGAGAACTTCTTTATAGATATTATCATTTCTCCATGTCACACCAGAATATTTTTCAGTGCTCAGGGTCAGTTATTCAAGTGATTTCAGAACCAGCCATGATGATTCCAAAGTACCAGGACCCTTCACCCAATGATCATGCAGAGTTTTCTTAAAGCATTCCCAAGCTGAGTAAAACATAAATTTGGAGTACTTTGCTGGTGAATGTTTACATGTCTTAAAAAAAATAAACTACATTAAGATCTGTGAGCCAAATCACAGACACAATGGAAGACCGGAGGATCTGCAGTGATTAGCTGAATTGCATTCAGTTCTAATTGAAGTGCTTTTGAAGCTTGATTAAAGCTTTCTAATTATTAAATCTTTAAGTGCTAAGGGAACATTTCATTGCAGGTACGAAGAAACTAAAAGTGGAGAATGCCTTTGCTGGGCAGGATTTGCGTTTCTGAGCACCGGTTAATAGGATCATTCTTTCCTTTGGAGCTCGCGGGGAATTAGCCGCACAATCATGCTTATTGGGCGGCTGGAGTCCACCGATGCAAGTGGATTGACCGTGACCAGATGGTCGTGGAGCTGCGATGGAAGGTTGACTCCACTCTGTGTGGGTGAGGTGGCTGCCCTCCCACGGTCAGCTCCTTTAGAGAAGAGGACCAGGATACATGGTGTTATCCTCTCCTTTGTCACCTTAACTCTCTGCCAAGGGGATTGACAAGCACGTTGGGTGCCCACTTTCATTTGCTAGTCAGTGTCAGTTGGTTACTTAATCTTTCTGATGCCTGCTTGAGGACCATAGTTGAAAGCTCTGACCCTGGATCATATCTCAGCTTGTCTGTGCACTACCACGAAACAACAAATTTCATCTCCTGTAAGTCTGTGATAATAAATCTGATTCATTGCCCAGCCGGTTGAGAGGAAAAAAAAGGTAGGTTTGTAAGTGGATGCGGCTCTCCTTGAGCAGGAGGGTGTGCACTGATCTGCTCAGTTGCTAGGTTACAGGCAGGGATAGGGTGAGAGTTGGTGGTGTAAAGCTGCTTTATGGCTGTTCCACTCCCCATCATAAGCTGCAAAGTGATGGATGAAGGTGTTCACATGCACCAACAACAGAGATGTGGACAGGTGCCCTACCAATAACCAGTGGGCCCCCAGTGCAACACGTGCACTTGGGTTTGGAAGGTGAAAGAAATCAAGCACCATAGGTCCTGACAACCCGTCACCGTGTTTTTCCTGCAAGACTTTCCACAAGGGGCACGTGATGGGACAAGATCCACCTGAACAGGAAGTTGTCCATTGCAACATTGGAGACAGCTTCAGGTCCTCCCCAGCTTACAAACGGTTGGTTTGTGGACAGTGGACAAGTGATTGAGAGATGAGCAGGATGGATTTGCTGGCTTCCATGGGGCTGCAGGCATCCTCTGCTGTGTGGGGATTCAGTTCTTGGCAATATCATTGTACCTTGCAGTAAAATCTGAATGGTTGAGTTTAACACTGGTTTAACTGTATGTTGGGCTTGGTTTGGCTTTGTTTTTATTTAAGTGTATTGGCGGGTGACTGCATTTCCGACTTCTGAACTGTTCAGATAACGAGCAGTTGTCAAGGATGGAACTCTGTCGTAGCAAGAACCTGTGCTATCTGAGCTCACTGTGAGGCTTGGCATTTGCTTGGCCTGATTCCATGCAGTTCGAGGCAGCCTGAACAAAGGTTAGATTAGCTTCATTCGTCACACGTATAGCAAAATATCGAAACCGTTTGCGTCAACGACCAACAAGTCTGAGATGACGGAGGGAGAATGTGCAAACTCCTTACAGGCAGCAGTGGGAATTGAATTCTGATCTTACGGCTGGCGCGCTGTAAAGCGTTACGCTGATCACTACGCGACTGTGTCGCCCGCCAAGGTGAAGGTCATCCTCAACAGTAAATGCTGGAGGTATGAGACGCACGCGGAAGGACTGTGCCTTGTTCACTGGATTTGCTGCATTATTGTCTTTTGCAGGATTAACCTGAAAATGACAGATTCTGAGACTTGGAGGACAGATAGATAGATATACTTTATTAATCCCAAGGGAAATTTGGTTTCGTTACAGCCGCATCAACCAAGAATAGAGTGTAAATAATAGCAATACAAAAAACTTCAACAATCAAACACCAAAATGCAAACTATGCCAGATGGAAAGTAAGTCCAGGACCAGTCTATTGACTCAGGGGTCTGACCCTCCACGGGAGGAGCTGCACGTTCGATAGCCATAGGCAGGAATGAGCTCCCGTGCCGCCAAGTGTTGTATCACGGTGGAATGTGGCTGAAGTCCAACAGTAAAAGGTTCAATATCCAGTCTGCAAACACGTTCCTTGATCGTAATATACCCCCACCGAACTCCTTTACGCTTATCGCTCTCAGTGCACTTCTGGTCAGCCGGAACGGTATTACCCACCGAACTCCTCTTCTCCAAAAGTTTCTGTTTTCTCGACCCGGTCCTCTTTCCTCGGCTTTGTGATCCCCCTCTGTGTGTTTTCCTCCGGATTTCAGCAGGGGTGTCCACCGCTCTGTTCGCTAAGCCAGCCAGTCTTTGCTGGTCCTTGAAATACACAATGAGACCTTGCTTCTGTCCGGCGTGTTGGGATGTAACCATTTCCAGCGCTAGAGAAAACCAAAATAAAACTCTCTCTACCAGCATGTTAGAGAGGGTGCAGCTTCGACGTGTTACAGTGAGAGAAAAAAAACAAAAAATAACGTAAATTAAGAAGTAAAAAGAAGAAAGTAAGAATAGATCGGAACGGCTGTACCAGGCTGCATGCACGACTGGCGCATGAGCACTAAGGTCTTGTCACTGAACATGTCTAAAGTGGCACCTTTGCGCTACTTCACCGAGTGCTCGAGGGATCAGAATAGCGCTTGTATATCTGACGTGGGGGCAGCACGTTGATGCGGCAGGTGGTGCGGCTGCCTCCCAGCTCTGGAGGCTTGAGTTCAATTCTGACCTCCGATGCTGTCTGTGTGCGGAGTTTGCACGTTCTCCCTGTCTCTGTGGAGGGCTCCTCTGGGTGCTCCAGTTCACTCCCACCTCCCAGATTTGTGTTAATTGGCCCCTCGCGTGTAGGGGAGTGGGAGAATTCGGAAGGAGCTGAGGGGACTGTGGGGAGGATAACATGGGAATGTTGTAGGATTGGTGTAAATTGGTCAGCGTGGGATTGGTTTGGTGAGTGGCTTGTTTCTGAGCTGTACCACTTTTTGACCAAGGAATTCCAGCTCTTGCTTTGACAAAAAGGATCAGTTTTATTTATCGCGAAAAAGAAGGTGGTTGTTCAATTCAGCAAATCCATCTGTAGGCCTTCACCTGATCATCAGAGAGTGAACAGCACCTTAAGGACAGCTGCTCCCCAGTAACCTGGCCACTGACCCTCTGTAGGAATGCACTGAGGTCTGGATTCCCACTAAAACCACCTTGACCTAGGCCAGAGCCTAAGAAAAGTGGGTCTGGATATCGCCACATACCCAGCTGCCATTTGGCAAGTGTAATTCAAGGAGCTCGAACAAAATTGATGTCAAATGGTGGCTGGAAGGACAAGATGATGTCTGATGTCAAGGGCAAATAAGCTTCTCCACTCTGGTGATGTTCCCTGATCCAAACCATCATCACTGGTTTTGTCAGTGACCTTCACCCTTCAGAAGCTTGGGAGTAAGTAGTTCACTGGTCAGCCCCATTGAGAAATAGCAGCCTGGTTTGGCCGTCTCCTCCAGCAAGGCTGCTGCCATCCCTGAGAAGTGGTATTGTGGGGCATGAATGTATGAAGTAGTAAATTATCTCAGCCCTTAATCCAACACCCGTGCAGTAGGTGTCTGTGTCCTGCTCGTCTGCTGGTGGAACAGGCCTTTGGTTGCACTGTACCCTCACTGCTGAGCCAGGGTGAAGTCATAGAGTCCATGCAAATTCCAAGTGGAATACTTGAGATTACCTGCATGATCTCAGGCTTTGGGCTACAGGAGAATATTACTGTTAGAGAAGCGGGAACAGATGAAGGCTGCTTTGTCTGTGTGTGGCGTAGATATTTCATCAGCGTTGGCTTGGGTCGCTGTCTGAAATGAAAAACAGTAAGTTTCCTCAGGCAGGAGGTACAGGAGCCTTGGGTCCCACACCACCAGGTTCAGGAACAGTTATTACCCTTGTTACGTACCCCGTAACTAGGTTGCCAAACCAGCTGAAATGGATCACTCAGTTGGAGTCTGGATTACTAGAACTAAGAAAGTTTTATTAAGGAAACAAGCAACACAGTACTCTAATCAAAAGGATAATAAATGCAACAGTTCAGCAATGATAAACACACAGGTACACAGAATTAGGATAACAGAATCAATCAAGCTCTATCGTCGTCTAGGGGTAAATGACCAGTTTCAAAGTGACGCAAAGTTCAGTTCAATTGAGTTCAGTTCAGTTCACCGTAATCACTGCCGTGGGAGATGGACAGTGGGGGGAAGGAGAGAGAGAGCAAAAACGAATGAATATTCAAACGGCTTCCACACAGACCTTCGATATTCTTCGCAGTCAGCTTTCGGGCGAGCCCTTTGTGATGTCTTCTGAGGTCACCGACTGTGACCCCTCCGTTTCAGATACGATCGTTTCTCTGCGGTGAACCTGGCACCCAGGCAAGGGCGGACACACACCAGGTTCCCGCCGATCGTACGTTTCCATCCTGTGCGTCTATGGCTTGGTCCCACGACCAGCCCTCCAAAACCACCCACCGACTTGTGGGAGACGCACCGCTTCCAGGGTCTCGCTACCTCGGGGTGTCGTGTGTGTGACTTGCCTTAGCGAACCTGTCCCTTTTTATCCCCCTGCTGGGGTATGGCCTGTCCATCACTTCAAACAGTTCAGGGTTCAAAGGGGGAGCCGATCTTAACAGCTCTCCTTCCGTTAAACTCTCCCGTTCCTTCATTAACATCTCCAAATGCTGCTGCATTGTTTTCCTTATCTCTCTTTCTCCTGAAGACAGGTGGCAGACCAACTGCTGATCCCACTGGTGCCAGCACAGGACAGCTAACATCTTAATCTATGTGTATTCTCGTCACACCCTACAACCATCAGGCTCCTGAAATGGTGTGGATAACGTCACTCACTTCAACTCTAAACTGATTCCGCAAGCTACAGACTCACGTTCAAGGACTTGGGTTCTCAGGATTTTTAAAACAATTTGTCATCTTTTGCATATTGGTACTTTGTCAGTCTTTGTTTATGTATAGTTTTCATAAATTATATTGTTTTGTTTTATTTTCCTGTGAATGTCTGCAAGAAAAGGAATCTCAGGGTAGTATTTGGTGACATTTATGTACTTTATACTTTTAAACTTTTTTCAGAAGGCCTTTCAGAAGGTGCCACACATGAGGTTGCTTGGCAAGATAAGATCCCATGGAATTACAGGGAAGTTACTAGCATGGGTGGAGCATTGGTAAATTGGCAGAAAACAGAGTGGGAATAAAGGAATCCTATTTTGGCTGGCTACCTGTTACCAGTGGAGTTCCACAGGGGTCGGTGTTGAGACTGCTGCTTTTTATGATGTACGTCAATGATTTTGACTATGGTGTTAATGGATTTGTGGCTAAATTTGCTGATGATACAAAGATTGGTGGAGAAGTGGGCAGTGTTGAGGAAACAGAGTCTGCAGAGAGACTTAGATAGTTTAGGGGGATGAGCAAAGAAGTGGCAAATGAAATGCAATGTTGGAAAGTGTACAGTCATGCATGTTGGTGGAAGAAATAAACGGGCAGACTATTATTTAGATGGAAGAGAATTCAAAAAGCAGAGATGCAAAGGGACTTGGGAGTCCTTGTGCAAAATACCCTAATGGTTAACCTCCAGGTTGAGTTGGTTGTGAAGAAGGCGAATGCAATGTTGGCATTCATTTCTAGAGGTATAGAATATAAGAGCAGGGATGTGATGTTGAGGCTCTATAAGGCACTTGTGAGACCACACTTGGAGTATTGTGTGCATTTTTGGGCTCCTTACTTTAGAAAGGATATACCGACATTGGAGAGGGTTCAGAGAAGATTCACGGGAATGATTCCAGGAATGAAAGGGTTACCATGTGAGGAACATCTTGCAGCTCTTGGGCTGTATTTCCCTGGAGTTCAGGAGAATGAGGGGGGATCTCATAGAATCATTCTGAATGTTAAAAGGCCTGAACAGATTAGTTATCTCCCATGGTAGGGGAATCTAGGACAAGAGGGTACGACTTCAGGATTGAAGGATGTCCATTTAGAACTGAGATGCGGAGAAATCACTTTAGTCAGAGGGTGGTAAATCTGTGGAATTTGTTGCCACGAGTGGTTGTGGAGGCCAAGTCATTGGGTGTATTTAAGGCAGAGATAGATAGGCTCTTGATTAGCCAGGGCATCAAAGGGTATGGGGTGAAGGCAGGGGAGTGGGGATGACTGGAAGAATTGGATCAGTCCACGATTGAATGGCAGAGCAGACTCGACTGGCCGAATGACCTACTTCTGCTCCTATATCTTATGGTCTTAACTTTGAGGGTATGACTGTTTACATTGCTCACAAAGGCTACCCTGTGTGTTCCAGCCAGGGAGCACACATTTGACCAGTGAACAAGCTAGGGGTTACCATTTACAACTGCAAATATTCCAGTGTGGTTTCTAGGATCTCCAGCAGAAACAATACAGTTTCTGGGTAATAAATTGGTTTAGTTTTTACAAACATGCATGAGTTGATTTAGTCTGTAACAGCAAATTCATAAAATCACTCTATATGGTAACCATACCTTGACAGTATTGCAATGAATGGCATCAAAAACATACAAAATTGATAAGAATGAACAATCACTAAAAGTAAAGAGAGAGAAAAAAAATGAGTTATGCCATTTGTAGGAACAGATATGTGTCTGCTTGTCAGACTCTGGAATTGATGGGTATTATGGGAGCTTGTTCATATCTATGTGTCTGTTAATTGGATGTTGTAACCCAGGGACGGCCTGTGTCAACTTTGCATTCAGCATTCAAGTTCTCCGGGAAAGAGTTATAGAGCACTACAGCACAGAAACAGGCCCTTTGGCCCATCTAGTCTGTGCTGAACTGTTACTCTGCCTAGTCACATTGATCCACACCTTGACCACAGATCACCATACCCCTCCACCCATGTACCTATACAAACTTCTCTTAGACGTTGCAATCAAACATGCATCTACACTTCTGCTGGCAGCTCGTTCCACACTGTCAATACACTCTGAGTGAAGAAATCCTCCCTCAACATCAATATTTCACCTTTCGCTCATAAAATATTACCTCTAGTTCTGGTCTCACCAAAACTTCAGTGGAAAAAGCCTGCTTGCATTTACCCATCTATAATCTTCATAATTTTGTACTCTTCTGTAAAATCTCCCTTCATTCTCTTACGCTCTAAGGAATAGAAAGTCCGAACCTATTCACCCTTTCCTTATAACTCTGGTCCTCAAGTCCTGGTAACATCCTTGTAAATTTTCTCTGTACTCTTTCAAACTTGTTGATATCTTGCCTGTAGGTACTGTGGGTGACTGGACCTGCATACAATACTACAAATTTGGCCTCATACAACTTTGTCATAACATCCCATCTCCTGTTCTCAATACTCCTGATTTTTGGCCAATGTTTCAAAAGCTCTCTTTATGACCTGATCTCTCTGTGACAGATTGGTCAGAGTCAGCCTTTCAGGAGGATGTTTATAGGCCTGTCAGACAATGGGACTGTTCCCACTCTTGATTATGTTGGTGGCTCTGTTTTCCAATGATCTCTTGTGTTTTCATCTCTCTGATTTGGGAGGTGCTACATAAATGCAGGCCTTTCACTCCCAGTCTTTGTTTAATTCCTGCCGATATGATTGACAGCTGTCTCAAAGAGGTTTATTTCCAAATCAAGGAAAGGTCAGCAACAGTTTCATTTCAGATATCTCAAATGTAACAGTCTAGGACTGGAACCATCTTTTACCACAGTATGGAAGCTAAATATTACCAGCTTGCAGTATTTAGATTATTAATTATAGATCAATGAAAATGCACACAGTGGCCTCTTGTTCAAAGCAAGTGCTTTGTGAGTATTTGAGATCTGTCAGATAATTGAAGCTTATTGACAGTACCAGAAGTTGGTGAGCCCAGCCCAACCTGCGATGACTGTGTAGGGTTCACTGGAGTGGTTATTCTGATAAATGTTCAGGTTTGGGGCAGGTTTTCATGTTACCAGTCCAGCAAATCTCCAACCCCTTTAATTCCAGTGTTGATGTACAGAGATGTCTTGGGGGCCAAGTCCATAGTTCCCAGAAAGTACCTATGCAAGTTGATAGGGTGGTAAAGAAATTGAATTCAAGAGTCAGGAAGTTATGTTGAGGCTTCATAAAAGTCTGGGTAGGCTGCATCTGGCACTCAATTCTGGTCTCACCATTATAAGAGTTTTGACCAGCGACCAATCCGGACATTCGAAGTTTGGAGAGGAGGGATTGAAAACAGGTCCACTACCCGAGGATAAAAGCCAGGAGTAGTTTATGGCAGCGTAGTAGAGCTTTGACCAGTGGCCAATTGGCATTTGGAATTGATTAGCAAAAGCAAATTTAATGGAAGACGGGGCCAAATGCAGCAGCCATTGTCTGAGTGGACATGGTCAGAGTGGTGACCTTAAGGCTTTAGCTCTTTGAGGCTTCAGAGAAAGCTCCCTGCTATAATCTTTCAGCCATGATTCAGTGATGTCTACAACATCATATCTGCCAATCTGCAACTGTGCTGCAAGTTCATCTACCTTATTCTGTATACTGTGTGCATTCAGATACAACACCCTTCAGTCCTGCATTCACCCTTTTCGATTTTGTCACACCTTGCTCAACCTTTTGATTCCTTATGTTGTCTGAGGTCTTACCAACATCTGCCTCCACAACCATTCCACTAACTGTTCTGGCATTCTGGTTCCCATCCCCCTGCAACTCTAGTTTAAATCCCTCCATGCAGCATTAACAAACCTTCCTGCTAGGTTATTAGTCCCCCTCCAGTTCAGGTGTAAACCATCCCTCTTGTACAATTCCTATCTTCCCTGGAAGAAAGCCCAATTATCCAAAAATCTTATGACCTCCCTCCTACACCAACTCCTTAGCAATGTAGTAAACTGTATAATCTTCCTAGTTCTGGCCTCACTAGTATGTTGCACATGGCCAGAATTGATTGGAAAAGAACACTGGCAAGGATGATGGCAGAGCAGCAATGGCTCTTCCTCTTCCAAAGAGGAAGCAGTTTTCTAAAGGAAAGATGACAAAGCTGAGGCTAATAAGAGAAGTGAAAGCCAACCTAAAAGCCACAGGGCATTTAATAGAGCAAAATTATGGGAAATTAGAGGATTGGGAAGCTTTTAAAAACCAACAAAAGGCAACTAAAAAAGTTATTGAAAGGGTAAAGATGGAATACAAAAGTAAGCTAGCCAATAATATTAAAGAGGATACTAAAAGTTTCTTCAGGTACATAAAAAGTAAAAGAGAGGTGAGAGTAGATATTGGATCACTGGAAAATGATGCTGGAGAGTTAGTAATGTGGGACAACAAAATGGCGGATGAACTGAATAAGTATGTTGCATCAGTCTTCACTATGGAAGACACTAATAGTATGTTGGAAGTTCCAGGTGTCAGGGGCTATGAAATGTGTGAAGTTACCATAACTAGAGAGAAGGTTCTTGGGAAACTGAAAGGTCTGAAGGTAGATTAGTCATCTGGACCAGATGGTGTACACCCCAGAGTTCTGAAAGAGGTGGCTGAAGAGATTGTGGAGGCATTAGTAATGATCTTGCAAGAATCAACAGATCCTGGAATGGTTCTAGAAGACTAGAAAATTGCAAGTGTCACTCCACTCTTCAAAAAGGGAGAGAAGCAGAAGAAAGGAAACTATAGCAACACATATCAAAGTTGCTGGTGAATGCAGCATCTCTAGGAAGAGGTACAGTCGACGTTTCAGGCCGAGACCCTTCGTCAGGACTAACTGAAGGAAGAGTTAGTAAGAGATTTGAAAATGGGAAGGGGAGGGGGAGATCCAAAATGATAGGAGAAGACAGGAGGGGGAGGGATGGAGCCAAGAGCTGGACAGGTGATTGGCAAAGGGGATATGAGAGGATCCCCATCCATTATTTATTTTTATACACACATTCTTTCTCTCATTCTCCTTTTTCTCCCTCTGTCCCTCTGACTATACCCCTTGCCCATCCTCTGGGTTCCCCCCCCCCGCTTGTCTTTCTTCCTGGGCTTTCTGTCCCATGATCCTCTCGTATCCCTTTTGCCAATCACCTGTCCAGCTCTTGGCTCCATCCCTCCCCCTCCTGTCTTCTCCTATCATTTTGGATCTCCCCCTCCCCCTCCCACTTTCAAATCTCTTACTAGCTCTTCCTTCAGTTAGTCCTGACGAAGGGTCTCGGCCTGAAACGTCGACTGTACCTCTTCCTAGAGATGCTGCCTGGCCTGCTGCGTTCACCAGCAACTTTGATGTGTATTGCTTGAATTTCCAGCAAATGCAGAATTCCTGTTGTTTGCAAAGGAAACTATAGGCCTGTTAGTCTGATCTCGGTTGAAGATGTTGGGAAGGATGAGTTTCTCAGTGTGTTTGGAGGCACATGATAAAATAGGCCATAGTCATCATGGTTTCCTCAAAGGAGAATCTTGCCTGACAACTCTGCTGGAATTCTTTGAAGAAATAAAAAGCAGGATAAGCAAAGGAGAATCGGTTGGTCTTGTACTTGGATTTTCAGGTGGCCTTTGACAATGTCCCACACTTGAAGCAGCTTAACAAGCTATGAGCCCATGGTATTACAGGAAAAATTCCAGCATGGATAAAGCAGTGGCTGATTGGCAGGAGGCAAAGAGCGGGAATAACGGGAGCCTTTTCTGACTGGCTGCTGGTGACTAGTGGTGTTCCACAGGGTACTGTGTTGGGACCGATTCTCCTTACATTATATGTCACTGATTTGGATGATGGAATTGATGGCTTTGTTGCAAATTTTGCAGACGATACAAAGATAGGTGGAGGGGCAGGTAGTTTTGAGGAAGTAGGGAGGTTACAGAGGGATTTGGATAGGTTAGGAGAATGGGCAAAGAAATAGCAGATGGAATACAGTGTTGGGAAGTGTATGGTCATGCACTTTGGTAGAAGAAATGAAGCAGTTAACTATTTTCTAGATGGAGAGAAAATACAAAAAACTGAGGTGCAAAAGCACTTGGGAGTCCTTATGCAGGATGCTCTAAAGGTTAATTTGCAGGTTGGGTCTGTGGTGAGGAAGGCAAGTGCAATGTTAGCATTCACTTCAACAGGACTAGAATATGTTGTGTACAGACATCTATTGATGCTTCTCGACACATCTTCAGTGATGTTCCTGGAATCATCAGGTGTTTCAACATCATACAACCTCCTCCAGGTGACCCAACCGGGGCTGATCAGACCCCAGCTTGTGTCCAGATGGCTAGCTACTTATGACTCCATGGCTCCCCTCTTTTGAGCCGCAGCCATCTTGAGGCCCTCTCTGCCGCATCAGTGAACATCTTCATCAAACTGCTTCCACAGTGAAGTCATGTTAGCTGCAGGCCATTTGATCTGCCTCCTGTTAGACTTCATGTTAGAGGGATTAGTTTGCAACACTTGGAGGTTCTGGGCACTATGGGGTGACTCTGGGCCTGGCCCCTCCTTCATCTCACCAGGTTGGACACCTGCGCGTTGTGCTGCTCTTGCTCCCACCAAACACTTCATCCTCGCTTGGTGGATCTTCAAGCCATTATCGTTCTTGCAGATTTTGCTACATGCACACTGCTTCCTCATCGTCGTTTGTTCATTGCCTGGGTCTGATGTCATTGTGTCCATCCGACTGGGGTGCTCATCCTCCCCGCCTCTTGGGCACCCCTGGGGGTATCTTTCCCTTAGATTCATTGTAGCTTTTGTGGGGGTCCTCCTCTCAGAGGACACAGATTGTGTTGCCAGCCCGTTCTGCCCTGGTTGCCGTCTCTCCGGGCTGTCACTGACTGTCCAGTCGTCACCACTCTTTTCGCGGCTGTCGCTCAGTCTTTCCTGGTTGTCACTGATGAACTCAGGGTGTAAGCTGTGTACATACAAATATAAAAGCAGGGATGTAATGTTGAGAC
The DNA here is from genome assembly GCF_963921235.1 of Mobula hypostoma. NCBI lineage: Eukaryota > Metazoa > Chordata > Chondrichthyes > Myliobatiformes > Myliobatidae > Mobula > Mobula hypostoma. The sequence goes on along the minus strand of NC_086104.1, from coordinate 87,974,280 downwards.
TTAAGTACTGGTGAGGCCTCACTTGGAGTATTGTGAGGAGTTTTGGGTCCTTTACCTTAGAAAGGATGTGCTGAAACTGGGGAGTGTTCAAAGAAGGTTGATGAAAATGTTTTCAGGATTGAATGGGCTGTCATATGAAGAGCGTTTGATGGCCTAGGGCCTGTACTCAGTAGAATTCAGAAGAATGAGGGGTGACCTCATTGAAACCTATCAAATGGTGAAAGGCTTTGATAGAGTGGATGTGGAGAGAATGTTTCCTATAGTGGGAGACTCTTAAGACCAGAGGGCACAGCCTCAATATAGAGGTGCTTCCTTTTAGAACAGAGATGAGGAGGAATTTCTTTAGCCAGAGAGTGGTAAATCTGTGGAAGTCTTTGCCACGGGTAGCTGTGGAAGCCAAGTCCTTACACATATTTAAGGCAGAGATTGATATATTCATGATTGGTCAGGGTATGAAGGGATGTGGGGGGGGGCATGGGGAAGGCAGGAGATTGGGGCTGAGAGGAAAATTGGATCAGCCATGATGAAATGGCGGAGCAGACTTCTGGGTAAAATGGCGTAACTCTGCTCCTATGTCTTATGGACTTAGGGAAAGCAAAACAGCTTTTCAAGATTGAACCACTTCATCAAAATTGACAATTGATCTGTGACATGATTTGTTAACTTAAGGTCTTATGGAGATGTGCGGGGCAAGGTTTTTTTAAAGCACAGAGTGGTGGGTGGCTGGAATGTACTGCCAGGTGTGGTCATGAAAGGAAATCCAATAGAAGCATGTAAGAGGCTCTTAAATAGCAGGCGAATGTGTGGAGAATGGAGAGATGTGGACTTGAGCAGCCGAGGCAACTAGTTTAATTTGGCATTTAATTGCTAACTTAATTTGTTCAGCGCAAGATCGTGGCCAAAGGGCCTGTACTTATGAGGAAATGTTCTATGTACAGAATTGTTACTTTGAACTCACTTACATTTCTAAATAGGGAAGATTAATTGGCACCAATGTTCTTTGATTAACAATTCTTAATTAAAAAATAGCAATTAAAATTATTAAATATTAAACAGAAGAGATGTTGGAGATCCAGAGCAACACACACAAAATGCTGGAGGAGCTCAGCAGGTCAGACAGCATCTATGGAAATGAATAAACAGTCAATGTTTTGGGCTGAGACCCTTCTTCAGAACTGGGAAGGAAGGGGGAAAATGCCAGAATAAAAGGCAGGGGGAAGGGAAGGAGGACTATTTAGAAGGTGATAGGTGAAACCAGGTGGATGGGAAAGATAACGGGCTGGAGAAGGAGGAATCTGATCAGAAAGGAGAGTGGGTCATTATTAAATATTTGCATTTTAATTCACTGTTCATTATTTTAATGGCTACATTTTGAACATCAGGATCTAGAGTAGCTCTCATTTGTCACTGAACATTTGATCTCTGCACTATTATTGCCCAAAATAATAATTTATTTCAACATATTTGAAAACAGAGTGGCAACCCTGGTGCACTCTTTGCAGAAGATACAACATGATAGATAAAATCAGAAATTGATGGGAGCATCCAACAGGTCAGACAAATTCCTTGGAGAAATACAGACTGACAGATGTTCTGCAAGAGAGATGGCTGGAAATTAAAGAGTTATGCAGGAAACTGTTTTGTAAAAATGGTCATTAAGCTGAAACGTTGACTGTTTCTGCTGTAGAATTGTTACTTTTCCAGTTTAACTTTCTTATGCTTGTTTGTATTTTTATATAAAAACCTACATACATATAATCGTTCAGTGAGTTTTCCAGTGGTTACAGATGCCTCTGTAGTTTTATGGAAACTTGGTTTCGATGGCAGGTGTCACATTACTCTTTGGGTCATATTATTTGAATTGGTTATAAACCCAAGAAAGTCTGAAAATGCTGGTAATCCAGAGCAACACACACAAAATGCTGGAGGAACTGAGCAAGTCAGGCAGCATCTATGGAAATGAATAAACAGTCTATGTTTCAGACCGAGACCCTTCCTCGGGGCTGGTTGACTGTTATCTCTAATCGAGTATGAGAAGACCATGGCTACTTTTTAGTTTCTCTTTCCTTCGTCTCCCCCAGTGTTTCTTCTGCCTCCTTCCTTGCTCTTGTAACGCTTAATAAAACCATTGCGGACACCAAGTTTGTCTCATTTTTGGCTCCCAAAGGAGCGCTGGATCACAAAACCATTAGAATCCAAGTCTACCTCTCCATGAATGCTGCCTTTTCTGCTGAATATTTGTAGCACTCTCTAATTTATTCTTTGGCAGAGGATAATAAAGCCAGTTTTCAATTTGTAAAGGAAAAACATGCAAATATTAGAAATTTGAAATAAGAGCTGAAATGTGCAGCAAGTCAGGCAGCATCTGAGGAAAGAAAAACAGGGTAACCTTTCTGTTCAACAATTCATCTGATGAAAGGTCACTGGCCTGCTGAGTTTTTCCAGAATTTTCAGCTTTTATTTTAGTGTTGAATTGCAATGCTAATTCTGCTTTTGCAGAATTCAGACTGGGTTTGTGCCTCTTTATTCCAGGATCGAAAAAAGCTACAGAAAGTTGTAAAATTGGTCAGCTCCATCAGGGGGCCTAGCCTCCGTAGTATTCAAGGAGCGGTGCCTCTGAAAGGCAACATCAGTTATTAAGGACTCCCCATCATCCAGGGCATGCCCTCTTCTCATTGTTGCCGTCATAAAGGAGATACAGAAGCCCGCAGGCACACACTCAGTGATTCAGGAACAGCTTCTTCCTCTCTGCCATCCGATTCCCAAATGGGCATTGAACCCATGAACACTACCTCATTTTTTAATTATTTCTGTTTTTGCACTATTTTTAATTTAACTTTTTAATTTACATATATATACTTGCTGTAATTGATTTATTTTTTTTCCAATATGATCATGTATTGCGTTGAACTGCTGCTGCTGAGTTAACAAATTTCACGACATATGCCGGTGATAGTAAACCTGATTCTGATTCCTAATTCTGAATTTCCCCACCGGATATTATTCTATAGAAGACTTGCACCAAAGGATTTCCTACTGGAGAGGGAGTGCTGCAGGAGGTCCTCGTTTATCACGTTTAGTGGGGAAAAAAAATTACCCAAGGGTTCCGATGTCTAACTCAGCTTTGCGTCATTGCAATTTTTCCTTGTCCGCAGGCTTGGAGCTAGTTTATTTGTCTCTGTCGTTCTGGTCATCGATCCAAAGATTACGATAGTGTTAGTTGCCCTGAGACTGTCAGTGAATTGTTATGATGGTGAGAACGCCAACCAGCGATGTTGTGTTGTCAATCCAAGGCTGCTCTGCCTCGGATTGCTGGCCCCATTGGTGTACACAAAACCAAAGTAAATGCCGATTGCGAGGAATGGCCGATTCAAACTCATCCCAAGAGAAGATTTAATTGTTTATTGTCATTCTTCAGTGCACAAGAGTAAAGGAAAAAGAAATGACTGATACTCTGGATCCGATGGTAGCATTCAAAAACACAATAAGCATAAAGAACCGAAGTTTTAAAACACCCAATAAATTTCACTGCACTAGATGGGGCTGTATACATTGATTCTGTGGACATAAGTGATGCCAGGTACAGGAGTATCTGTACACAAGGTTATTCTGACAGGAAGTAGCAAAGTAGTGGTGACGGGGAGGATAGGTTAACGGGTGGAGTTATTGATCAGCTAAATGGCCTGCAGGAAGTAACTGTGTTTGAATCTGGTGGTACTGCCATGGATGCTGTGTAACCTCCTCCCTGATGGGAGTGGGAGTCTATGAGCAGGATGGGAGTGGAGGGATGGGAGAGTGATATGGAGCCAGCCCTCTGCGTCCGCATTGGCTGTTTACTTTGATCTGGTTCTGTTCTCCCGACCTTCCCATCAGCTCCCTCTGGGTTCCAGCTTTCACCTTGTACAACTTACAGTGACCACCTGCAAACCTTTGAGAGGAAACTGGAGGAACTCTATGCTGTCAGTCTTGCAAACTCCATCAGAGAGCGGAGGAGGTCAGAATTGATCGGAGATTGTTGGAGCTGAGAGGCAGCAGCTTCACCAGCTTCTCTCATTGAGCCTCCCTGCTCTTTCTTCCAATCCATATGTTCCAGAGTCACACTTGTGTGCTTGTAAACTCGTCATGGCCCCTGACTCATGCTTGCTATTTTACCGTACTTCAAACTCAGAGTTGGTTTTATTGTCATATGCACAAGTTTTCACCCCGGATTGCTAATGGCCTTTGAGTGTTCTGGACTATAGAAGTCACTCGTTGCATGCAAGTATGGGAATTATTTTATTATTATTAAGCCGTACTGCATGCATTTGTAAATATCTCTTTTACTCGGACTGGAGTAGCCCTGCAATTTTGTTGTCTTGAGCAGTGACAGTAAAGTCCTATTCTAATTCTGATGTATGCTCAATTGCAATGAAAAACCTATCTGCCGCAGCATCACAGGTACATAGCATTGTATAAAAGCAACGTTCACACGAAAAACCATGTTAAGCATAAATTACACACTGTTTACAAGAAAGAACATGAACAGAATAAAACAAAGCCTACTTGAGTGCCAAGTGACCTGAGTGAGTAAAACATAGCTACACTGAGGTAGTAATTAGGCTTAAGAACCAAATGATTGAAGAGAAGTGGCCATCCTTGAGCCTGTTGGTGTGAGACTTCAGATGCCTGTAGCTCCTGCCTGTTGGTAGCTGAGAGAAGATGGTATGACCTTGGTAGTCAGGATCTCTGATGATGAATGTTGCCTTTTTGAGGCAGTTTCTCCTGCAGATACGACCAATGGGGTGGCGGGAGGGATGAGCTGTGAGGTACTGGGCAGAATCCGCTGTTCTCTGCAACTGCTTGTGTTCCTGTGCATTCGAGATGCTGTACCAGACCAGTTGGGTTACATCCAACATTATATCTGTCGAAGTTTGTTTGAGTGTTCAGTGACAAGCCAAACCTGCTCAACATGCTAAGAAAGTAAAGTCACTGGCATACCTTCCTTGTAGTTGTTACCGTGACATTAAGGTGTCCAGTCAGGTGAGAATGCTGCAATTTGTACAGATGTGCAGAAAGCCCATGCATCTTGTTTTGTAGGTGTTGGGGGCGAGAAGGATAGTAGGCTGAATGAAAGGTGGGGGAGGGATTTGTGGGGAAGTTAGGGATGGGAGATATGTTTGTGTAAGTAACCAAGCATTTTACTTCGGTTGCACTGGTACAAACTACCAGAATGCACCAATTTCTCTCATTACCAAGAACAGTTCAACAAATCACGTTTCATCTGGGAATGAAGAACGCGATGTTTCCAAACCCCTGTCTGTACTAGTAGCAACTCTGTAACCTGATGTTTGCTGCAATTCACAGTTGAAATTCCTTGATCAATCAAGTTGTCCTCTTTTAATTGAGCACATTTTCTCCCACTGTCTTTGACCCCTAGTTTTGACTTGCTTCCTGTATCTATGTGAAAATGCTGAATTGGGAATCTCACTCGAAGCTGATTATACACTGACTGGGGCAGGTGTTGAACCAAAGTGGCAGTCCAGTGTTCCAGCAACGCAGATTTGATCCTCATCTCCAGTTCTGTTTTGTCTGCAGTTTGCTGTCTCCCTCGTGCTCCAGTTTCCTCCTGCACCCCAGAAATATGTTGGTAGGTTAACTGGTTACTGTAAAATACCCCTGGTGTAGGTACGTGACAGGAAAACGAGAGAGAGTATGGGGAAATAAGTGAGGGAATGGGATTGTTCGGAGAGCTAGCTTGGACTTGGTGGATTCAATGGCTTCCCCGTTTTTAATCACAAATATAAAGAAACAAAAAAAAGTTCAGAGGTTAGTAAATATAACAATATTTTCTGTACTCTGTTCAAAGTTTGCTACCAACCCCTCAGTCACAACTCGTGGAACAATTATCTTCGCAGGATGCATATTTTAATTAATAAATTCTGAAACAGCCTTAGTCATGTTGTTTCTAAAACTATGTTGGTAAGGTCAAAATCATTGTGTCATTGACCTAAGTAAATAGCCGATTCAAAGTAGCAATAAATGATCCAGCATCACTGTAGAAACTTCTGCAATAATTCTGACGAAGGAGATTGCTGAGAGAGGAGCTGAGCAAGTACTTATATGTACGTATGAGGAAATTATATTTCTGGCTTGCTTTTGTGTAGAGAATGCATAATGCATTCTTGTTACTAAACCGTTCAAGTTGGCTTTTACTACACTCTGCGTCTTCTCCCTTCTCAAACACTTGTTACAGTTGAGTAAATTCTCAGGGAGTAACACACAAAGAGAGATCTGCCGCGAATGTACTAAAAGTCTTCTGTGTAGCATGCACTTTCTGTGATCACCGCATTCACTTCCCCAAATACTTTCCTCAAACCACTTTGTAATAACAAACCAGCAGCCCGGACCTTGAGGTCTGTTGCTGGAACGCAGGCTGACTGAGAACTAACCCATGGTGGATTGGATTGCACGGTGAATCTATTGCAATTGCAAACCTGTTTGGACTTTTGTAGGATGCTGTCATCTGTGCTGCAGTGGCCAACAGTTTGGTTTTGACAGTTTGATAGAAAGAGAATTTGATAGTGGCTTTTGACACCTAGATCACATCACTATCAAGCCAATGGCACTTAGATCATAATTTTAGGAGCTAGATATTGGGAGTTGCCATCCAGGCTATTATTAATCCACTTTCGAGTGCACTGCCGGTTCTTTCCACATTTACAAATGATTCTGCAACATGGGCTTGCTTGCCTTGAGCATTGGGATGCTCTTGCTATTTTGTTTACTGTAACATCCAGGATAAAGATGAAATATACCAATAATGGAAATGAAAATAAAAGTATGGTTGGTCCATTGAAAGTGTTAGAAAAATACACTCAGTCTCGTCTTCATTAGGTAGCTCCTGTACCTATAAGATGGCCACTGAGTGAACATTCATGGTTGTCTTCTGTTGTAACCCATCTACTTCAAGGTTCAACGTTGTGAGCACCACTCTTGTAACGTGTGCTTATTTGAGTTACTGTCGCTTTCCGTGTTCTCTCCTCACTGCCGCCATCAGGAAGAAGGTACAGAAGTCTCAGGACCCACACCACCAAGTTCAGGAACAGCAGTTACCCTGTAAGCATTAAGCTCTTGAACCAGAGGGGTTCACTCACCTGAACACTGAACTGTTCCCAGAACAAAGGGACTCACTTTCTCTGATTCTCCATTTCATGTTCTTGACATTTATTGCTTTTTTTTTTGTATTTGTAATTAGTGTGAACGCCTGCAAGGAAATGAATCTCGGGGTAGTATATGGTGACATATATGTTCTTTGATAATTAGTTTACTTTGAACTTTCTTGTCAGCTTGAGCCAGTCTAGCCATTCTACTCCGACTTCTCTCGAGGCATTTTCGCCCACAGAAGGTCATATGATTGAACAGCAGAGCAGACTTGATGGGCGAATGGCCTAATTCTGCTCCTATGTCTTATGGTCAGACAACATGTGTGGAGTGGGGAAAAAGATGATGTTTCAGATTGATGACATTTGAACAGAACTTGGCAGAATCAGAAAACCTTTTCTTATCTACTAGTAAATCTTTCAATTTTCCATTCAACCTCAGCTAACTCATCCCTCAAAGCATAATTCAGCATGCATTTCAGCTTCTCCAATTTAAAGTATAGAATACCATTATACTGTGATCAGTGCTATGATCAGCATTTATCCCTCATTCATATATTTAATAAACATTATGTAGGTCTCTAACTTGCAGTAATTTTTTACCCCTTCCTCTTCCCTTTTGTTTTTCATTCCTCACTCGAGCTCTCTTCTTACCCTTTCTCTTCTCTTCCCTTCACCTGACTATCACCTCCTCCTGATGTGCCTCCTTTCCTTTCTCCCATGGCCTACTCTCCCTTCCTAACAGATTCCTTTTCTTCAACACTTTCTCCTCCTGTCCCCTCCAAGCTTCTCACCACATCCCCTTCCTCACCCAGCCACCCATCTTCCCCCTCACCTGGCTTCACCTGTCACCTGCCAGCTTGTTCTCCTCTCCCTCCCTCCATCTTCTTATTCTGGCTTCTTCTCCCTTCCTTTCCAGTCCTGATGAAGGATCTCGGCCCAAAACATTGACTGTTTGAAAGACACAACAGAAATATATTTCTTTGCAGCCAGTTCCACATTGTACACTTTGACAGATTTAATTGACTGCATTGCCACTGTCACAGCCACGTTGCTTACTCTAGTCGGGAGTTATGATTTGGAAGTAGTGTTTGATGTTAACTCTGGCCTTGTCAAGAATAGAAGTGGATCACACTACCAGTCAGGGCAGCACAGAACATCACAGAGATACAACTACCAGAAATAGAAACCATCTACAAATCATAATGTCTATGGTGGGCTTGCAAAATCGTGATAGACTCAGCCTGTCCCAGTAATCACCTGTTTGATCTCCTACCGTCCAGCAGGAGATACAGAAACATCTCTGCATGGACATCCAGACTGAAAAACAGCTGATTCCCCAGGGCTGTCATGCAACCGAATAATGCCCCCTTTAAGAGTTGTTTGTTTTTAATTGAGTTGTAACTTAGAGTCACTATAAATAACTTGGACGTTATTTTAAATTTGAGCATTCTGTTTTTCTGCTGTTTTGCACTGGATAGAGTAACACTGCAATATTATTGTCTTCTGCAGTGACAATACTCCTCCATTAACTTAATGACTTGGACATTGTGGCCAGAAGATGGATTACCAAATAGTGCAAAAAAAACCACTTTTGCAAGTAAATCTACTCCTTGCACTCACATGTCTGGAGAGGAAAATGTTCTGTTTGAATTTCAGCAACGATTTGTAACATTAGTGGTCAGGCAGTACCATGGGAGAAGTAGGAAGTATATTATTCAGATCTATAAATTATGTATTTTTCTCCTTCCCCCATGGCACTTCCCTGCCACTAATGTTACTTCAGGACTGATGACGGGTCTTGGACCTTTGACTGTTTATGCCCCTCTATTCATGCTGTTGAGAGTGGTGAGCTCCTCCAGCGTTTTGTGTGCTGTGCTCTAGGTTTCAGGCAACCGTAGAATCTCTTTTGTATGATCATGAAGAGGTGTTGGAAATGGTTTATTATTATCATAACTGTGAGGAACTGTGAGAATCCTTTGTTTTACATGCCATTGATGTAGAGCACGTGCTAAGCAGGTACATCAATGTAGTAAAAAGAAAATAGTACAGAATGTAGTATTAAAGCTACAGAGGGTCATGCTGAGATAGATTTGGAGATCATGAGTTCATCTTTAGCGTAGATGGAGTTTGTTCAGGAGTCTGATGAGTGGCATAAAATGCTATCCTTCAGGCTAGTGATAAGTACTTTGTTTTTGTAACTTCTGCCCAATGGGAGAGGGGAGAAGAGAGAGTGACTGGAGTGGGAGGGGTCCTTGATGAGGTTGGCTGCCTTCCTCAGGTACTGGGAATTGTAGATGGATTCAATAGAAAGGAGTTTGGTTTATTTCAGGGTGGAACGGACATAGCTGATCTCTGCCTCAATGCATTTGCCCGGGAGAAAGGTTGTGTTTTTTATTGTTTAATATCACTAGGAGTTCCTATTCTTGCTACTTTTCCACTGGTCAGTTCAGATTGGCAACAACATCTCCACAGTCTCACTCAGTGCAGATGTACCAAAAGGCTGTGTGCTTAGCCCCCTGCTTTACTCGCTGTGTACTTATGACTGTGAGGTTAAGGATAGCTTCGATCCTTTGTTTAAGTTTGGTGACGGCACCACTGTCATTGGCTGTATAAAATCTGGCTAACTGATGCCACAACAACACCCTCTCACTCAATGTCAGCAAGACCAAGGAGATGATTATTGACTTCAGGAGGAGAAAACCAGAGGTCCAGGATACACCTCTTTGGGGGATCAGAGGTGGCAAGAGAACCAACAATTTAAAATTTCTCGGTGTTATCATTTCAGAGGATTTGTCCTGGGCCCAGCATGTACGTACCATTACGAAAAAAGTATGACAGTGCCTCTACTTTCTTAGATGTTTGCGAAGATTTGACAGGCCATCTAAAACTTAAAAAAAACTTCTATAGATGTGTGGTGGAGACTGTGCTGACTGGTTGCATTATGACCTGGTATGGAAACACCAATGCCCTTTTACGGAAAATCCTACAAAAAGTACTGGATACAGCCCTGTCCACTATGGGTAAAGCCTCCTCCCCCCCCCCCACACAGTGAGCACATCTATACAGAGCGCAATATCCATCATCAAGGACCTCTTCCTTCCACACCATGCTCTCTCCTCACTGCTGCCATCAGGAAGGAGGTGCAGGAGCGTCAGGACCCACATGATCTGGTTCAGGAACAGTTATTACCCCTCAGCCACCAGGCTCCTGAACCGAAGGGGATAACTTCACTCAGCTTCGCTTGCCCCATCGCTTGAACTGTACTCAGAGCCTATGGACTCACTTTCAAGGCTCTTCATCTCATGTTCTCAAAATGTATTGCCTGCTTGCTTATCTATCTATCTAGCTATCTATTTCTTTTTTCTTCTTTGTATTTGCAGTTTGTTGTTTTTTTGCACATCAGTTGTTGTCTATACTGTAAGTGTGGCCTTTCATTGATTCTACTGTGTTTCTTGTATTTACTGTGAGTGCCCGCAAGAAAACAAATCTCAGGGTTGTATATAGTGACGTATCTGTACTTTGACAATAGATTCAGTTTGAACTTTTAACTCAATGATCTACTGATCTGAAGGAATAGTTTTAAAAAAGATGTTGTCATTAAGTGACAATAATTATTTGTCATGTGTCCAAAGATCCAGTGACTTAATTGCAGCAGAAAAGAGCAATGTTTGTTGGAGTGCTAGGGTTGTGAGCGGTATTGCAACAGAACAAAGTATTCCCACTGGACAAGTAAGTCCATATTCAAAAAGGATTAAAGATTAGCTCTCTTTATCACATGTACACCAAAACATACAGTGAAATGCCCTGTTTGTGTCGATGACCATCACAGTCCAAGGATTGTGCTGGGTCAGCCTGCAAGTGTTGCCACATTTCCAGCGCCAACGCAGCGTGCCCACAATTTACTTAACCCTAAGCTGTACGCCTTTGGAATGTGGGAGGAAACCAGAGCACCCGGAGGAAATCCACATGGTCACGGGGATAACGTACAAACTCCTTACAGACAGCAGCAGGAATCATATCCCTAGCGCGATAAAGCAATTGTGGTAACAGCTCAAGGAGATGCTTTTAATTCACCTTTTATTATGGTGGAATGTTGCAGTAAGTATAAATGTCAGATGAAAAGTGAGTTGAAGGAGAAGAAAAGAAGCCAGTGATGGACTTGTGATGCAGTAGACAGCGCTGATGTTGGAAATTTGAAATAAAAGAGAGGATGTTGCTGAGCGGATCAAGCAGCGCCTGTAGAAACTGGAACTCGCATGATTTCCCTGAAGTTTCTGCTTCCTTCAATGTGATGCCACCCTCATCCCACACCCCTTTTGACCTCCTTCCACTGTCCTTCCAACATTGCAAGGAGACCGTTTTCTCTGCACTTCCCGGTCCATCTGCCGTCTCCGTCAGCACTCATCTCAAGGCACCTTCTCCTGCATCTGCAGCATCTGCTCCTCATCTTCCTTGCCTCAGGGATGTCCACTCAACAGACTTACAGAAAGTGTCCTTGAGCCTCGTGGTGTGTATTTTCAAGCTTTTGTACCCTCTGCCCGAAGCAAGGGGGCAGAGAGAGTAACCGCGATGGGAGGAGTCCATGGTTGTATTGGCTGCTTTCCCGAGGCAGGGTCAATGACAGAAAGGCTGTTCTTCATGATGGACTGGGTAGTGTCCTCAACTCTCTGCAATTTCCTGCAGTCTTGATGTTAGAGTTGAAGCAAGTTCTAAATTGCAGAGAAGAGGTAAGTGGTCGTATTGTTGCTGTACCAGGATAGTGATTGAGGTTGTGCAGCTTGTATCAAGAACTGAATGCTTGAAGGGTGGTAATTATTCTTGAACTCGGTGATGTGTGACTTCAGGCTTCTGAGTGACTAGGCTCTATCGAATGACAGATGCTAGTCGGACACTAAGCAATTGGAATTCCATGAAGAATATTCAAAGGAAGCTCAGTATGATGAGATGCTGCATGGACAGGATGAGAGTCTGCTGCATCTGCTTTTCAGGAATTTGGTGCTTATCCTGCTCATGGTTCGTTTGGAAGCTCTGGCCTGAGGTTTATGACACCAAGCCTGAAGATGACAGGACGCAAGAGTAAAATACTGCAGATGCTGGAAATCTGAAATAAAAACAGAAAAGGCTGGATGCACTCAAAGGCAGAACAAGGAACAGAGTTTACATATCAGGTCGATGACTTTTCACCAGAAAACGGCCTCTGTGATGTTGTTGCATTCAATGAGAATTTCTAGCATTCTCCTTTTTATTTTTGATGGGACTTACATCTGTAAAGAATTGAATGATTGGTGAGTATGTGTAGCATTGTAGTTTGTTGGACCATCTCATGTTTAAAACCTTAATGATATGATGTACAGTGTTGAAATATACATTTTAAAAAATCGGTTCACAGAAATGGGGATGCTGTTACATTCCAAGGTTCCCATTTCCCATTAGAGTGGGGGTTCCCAACTTGGGGCCCACGGACCACTCCGTTAATGATAAGGGTCCATGACATAAAAAGGGTTGAGGACCCCTGCTTTAGCGACATAAAACACTGAAGAAAAATGATCTGCTCATCTTCAAGTGGGAGATTGTTTTAAATTATGTTTCTTGTAGTACATGGGAAGTTATTTCGTTTGTTACAGTAAATCTCTCTCATCCAGTTTAAGGTGAAGTGAAATTTCTTATTCAGTCATGATTGTGCTCACCCTCGACACGTTATGACGGCAGCCAAGTTGTTGCTGCATTCTGCTAGGATCTTCCTCTCCGAGTGTAAGATCCATCAGACCTCCTCCAGCAGGTGAATCACTGTGTTACCTTGGAAACCTTTCTGGTCCAAGAAGCATACAGTATATAAAAAAACAAATTACACTGGTGCTAGTTCTTGTCTAGGAACTGGAGAGAGGGCAGGATGGATTCTCAGTATTTTGTTTTGCTGTCTGTGTCACTATATGGACCATAACGAGATTATTTCCTACTTGTTCTTTGATGGCTTGAAACCTGCATTTGGATTCAACGTGTGCAATTATTTGCTGTTGGTAATAAGCTCACGATTTTGTGGGGCATCATTAAGCTAGTCACAAAGAGAGCAGAGTACTAGTTAAATTCAGTGGTGGCCGACTCGTTTCCCTCTTCCGGCTTTGGACGTTAACATCAGTCACCATGTAGTGTTTTCTACCATTCGTATCAACTCTGTCCTGTTCATGACTGAGTGCCAATTCTGGCTCAGTGTACTGCACTTTCAACTCCACGCTAAGATGTTGGGGGTTCAAATCCTGCTCTAGTGAAGAAAAATCTGTGCTGACACTCCAGTTCATTACTGACAGTGCCATCTTTCAAATGAGACTTTAAATCAGTCTTCTCACTCAGTTGAGTATTGAAATGGAAGAACACGGGAATTAACCCCAGTTCCCTAGTTTATATATGGACCCAGGCACATCAGAACGAATCAATTATTTAGTCACTATCACAGCATTATTCATGAAACCCTGCTCTGCCCTAATTAGCTCTTGCATTTCAAAAATACTTGATTACAAAGTGTGTTGGCCCCCTCAACACCAAGAGGGATGCAAAAGGTTATATATAAATGCAAACTTTTCTTTCATGATAAAGTTGAAACAATGCTGCAACAAAATTAAAAGTTGAGGTCAAAATCAACCCACACACTCATTCAATTTTGCCTCTCATTCTCTGCCAGTGGATTATACAGTTAAGGGAAAAAGTCCCATTTAAAGGAAAACAACCAACCACAGCGTTCACACCTGATATTCGAACAGAATAAGGCTGTTAGGACCTGATGCATTCTGCTGTTAGGACCCAATGCGTTCCACTGTCTGTACCACATGCACTCTGCTGTTTGTACCCGATGCGTTTCACTGTCTATACCCCATGCGTTCTGCTGTTAGGACCTGATGTATTCCGCTGCCCGTACCCGATGCGTTCTGCTGTTCAGGTTGTGCTGGTAAACCATGTTGGATTTGAGCTCCCAGCAGATGTTCCAACCTGCAGTTCACTTCATCTTGTGTCCTGTGGCACTGGTGCACTATTCCATCACAGTTTTCAGAGAACAGGGATTATTATGTTTGTTTAATTGTGTTAAAGTGTGGGTGAGTTTATTCTGTGTGCGTTACCTAGTGGTGGAAGTTGATAATATTCACCACCTCGGGTTGTGTGAGAAGGTGGTGCCTGCATCTTCCTCGGATGCTGCCGTCGCAGTGGTGAAGGGGCTTTTTTATTGCCATCAGATAGGGAAGTCTAGGAAGTTTTCCCAGTGATAGCAAAGGAGGAGTAGCATGTCCGGTTTGAGGAAGTATGGAAATGGTATGCCGGGGAATTTGCTGTGGGTGAAGGGGCGGCAGTTTGCGGATCTGTTGCTAACTGAGCAGCTAAGGTGTACCTGTATTTGGGAGTGGGTGTGGACGTTTCAGACTTCTGTGTTCTTGATGGTGTTGAGTGTCAGTCTCATTGCATTACTGCCAAGGGGTAAATGTTTTATGATACTTCTAACTCGTGCCTGGTAAATAGAGGAAAATCAGTGGGCCATCAGAAACTCAGCTGAGACCTTGGAGTATCTGTTTGGTAATCGTGTCGACGTCCAGTTCAGTTTTCGATCAGTGGTGTCCCTTTGGTGGTGGAGGTGCCACAACTTCATGTGATTGGAGATGTTCATTGCCTGGGATCTGTTGGCCACGAATGCTAGTCCCTCACTTACTGGATCTGACTTGCGGCATGTGGTCTGGGACGAAATCTCTACCTGTGGATCGCACACGGGCCTGAACAGATCCAGTCACCAGTGTTCATCTTTGATGACGTCTCTGAGGAGGCCCTGCGATCGCATCCCGGAAATGACATGATGACAACCACCTCTTTATCCTGACAACTTCGATCCAGGTATGACTGCAGCCATCATTCAGTCCCGTGGCGCCACGTGGTGCTTCTCGGCGTCACTCGAGTTAGAACGCTAATGTTAATACCAAGCTGAGCTGCTGTCCTGTTGTCTCTTGGATTCAGCTCGAGTCTTGTTTGACCCAACGAGATTGGGAAAGGCATGGATCTGGGAGGACTGGGTATGTGTACTGGCGAGTCAGAATGCTGCCTACTCGCACTGATAATGATAATGATACCGGCTGCTGTAGGGATCCTCATAGCTGTGGTTTTATTCTCCCTTTCAAAGCGAGCACAAAAGGCGTTGAGCTCACCTGGTAGTAAAGCATCACTGCCATTGATGATAGTGGTTTTCGGTTTGTAGGAACTAATGGTCTGCAAACTCAGCCAGAGTTGATGTGCATCCAACCTCTCCCAAAATTGTTTCTTCGCTCTTGAAATAGCCTCCCACAAGTCATACCTGGTTTTCTTATACAGACCTAGACTGCCAGACTTAAATGCTGCAGATCTAGCCCTCAGCAGACTAGGAACCCTCCTGGTTCATCCATGGTTTTTGGTTTGGGAATGTACAGAAAATTTTCGTAGGGACACACTCACCCACGCAGGTTTTAATGAAGTCGGTGACAACTGTGGCGTACTCATGGAGGCTCGAAGATGGCTCCCTAAACACAGTCCAGTCCTCTGATTAAATCGTGCCAACTTAAGAACAGTCCTGACATGCTGAAAGTACCTTGGCAACTTTGCAGCCAGAGGTGAGGATCTATTAGACCTGGTTTATACCACCATTTGTGCAATGGTGCTCCCCTGTCCTCTCCTCGGATACTCATACCATATTTTGCTTCTCCCTGCATACAAACCACTAGTTAATCGAGTTAACCAGTTCACTGGGAGATCAGGACCTGGCTAGAAGGTGCTACCTCAGCGCCGCAGGACTGTTTCAAAAGCACGGACTGGAGCATATTCAGGGAGATGGCTACCTCTGATCATCACTTCAGCATTGATCAGTATGCAAAAAGGAAAATGCATTGAGGGCATTATCGTGATTAACACCACACTGCCAGGGCAAACCAGAAAACGTGGCTGGCTGCAGAAGTCTGTGCACTGCTTAGGGATTGGGACGCTGCCTTCAAATCAGGGGACAGATTCTAAGGTCAGCGGGAGCCGCGCTGTCCTGTGCCATCAGGAAGGTAAAGTGTGAGTACTCACAGAAAATCACCAGGCACCCTTGTGACACCAGGGGTACATGGCGCATGTGGCGAAGTTATACAAGCCATAACCGATTACAAGTCCACCCAGTGTGTCAATGACGTCTCTCTTCCTGAAAGGCTGGCTGGTCTCTATGCACGATTTGCTGATTGAATGATGCGACATCGAGGAAAAATGCTTCTCTTCCTCAGGAACAGGCACCCTGTCTGGCCGCAGCTGAGGTGCAGCCCAACTAACGGGGTTCTTAACAGACATCTTTAACATCTCTTTGGAACCGTCCACTGTCCCTGCAGGCCTCTGGTGCCCAAGAGAGCGCTGGTAATTGGCCTAAATGATTACAGCCTGGTGGCACTGATTTCAACAATCATGAAATGCTTTGAGTGGCTGATAATGGTTAATATAAAATCCCACCTTCCAGCTACTTTGGACCCTTTCCAGTTCGCCTCTGGCTCAAACCGGTCCACTGATGATGCCGTAGCCCTGGCCCTCCACTCCGCCCTGTCCCACCAGGAAAGCAATGCCTCATATGCCAGGATGTTGTTCATCGACTTCAGCTCAGCTTTTAACGTGATCATTCCTCAGAGGCTGGTGAGTAAACTGCCCTCATTGGGACTCAACACGCTTCTTGGTAACTGATCTTAGACTTCCTAACGGAAAGACCTCAGTCAATCCGAGTTAGCAGCAACATATCGAGCTCCGTCGCACTGAACAGCGGTGACCCAGGGTCGTGTGCTCCGCCCGCTGCTGTTCACACTGCTGACATATGATTGCACTGTCAGATTCAGCTCAAATCAGGTTCGCTGATGATACTACGGTGGTTGACCTCATCAACAACAATGAGTCGGCATACAGAGAGTCTTGACATTTGGTGCGAGAACAACAACCTGGGTCTCAACATGGACAAGAGAGATGACTGTGGACACAGGTCGACTACTCTACACATCAATGGCTCTGCTATGGAGGGAGTGAAGAGCACGAAGTTTCTTGGTGTGCAGATAATGAGCAATCTTACCTGGATGCCTCCTCACTGGTCAAGAAGGCACAGCAGCATCTACACTTTCTGAGGAGATGAAGACATGCTAGGTTCCTGCCGCCCATTCCAACTTTCTACAGGAGCACCATCGAGGGTGTCCTGTCTGGCTGCATCATTGCGTGATATGGAAGCTGCAAGGCATCGGACTGCAAGACCCTACAGAGGACAGTAAAAACTGCTGAGTGGATCTTTGGTGTCTCCCTCCCCAGTGTTTGTGACATTTACCTGGAGCGTTGCAGACGAAGCATTGTTGAGGATCCCTACCACCCGTCCCACAATCTCTTTGACCGACTACCATCAGGAAGGGGGTACAGGAGCATCAGAATTAGGGCTGCTCGACTGGGTAACAGCTTCTTCCCTCAGGCTGTGAGACTAATGAATACCCTGCCACCAGTGAAGAGTCCTCATTAGGACAATGAGCTGTTTACTGTACTGATAACTGTTTACCTATGCTGAACATTACCTGCATTTGAATTATATTATTAACTTATTTATGGAGCAGTAATATTTTGTGTGCTGTGTGTGATGTATGTTTGGTGAGTGCACTGTGGTGCAGAGGGACGTTGTTTTATTTGGTTGTATGTACAGTGAGATAACAATGAACTTGAACCTCTGCTACGACAAGTGTACCCATTCTGAGGGAATGCATTTCATTCACTGAAGACAGTCTTCCAAGTTGATGGAGGAGGCCGAGAGGAATTTCATCCTTGGCATCAGTAAAGGCGATTGCTCGTGCTTCAGCCTTGGCCTTTGCACTCACGTGCTGACTTCTGTTGTCACTGAAGGTGGGGACTCTCTCGGCCTCTGTTGGTGGCTGTGAATTCTAATTTCACGATGGGAGAGATTCAGCTCGAAATGCAACAGGAAGGCTCCTTACTGAGGTGCGACTGACAGTAATGGTGCAGGAAAAAAGTGAAGGACGCAAACGAAACTAAACGTTCATTTGGCAGATTGAAGAATGATACCAGGAACTTTTCCACAAAGATCTGAGTGGAACGGACTTCACTGAGGAGCTAAAAGTGCGCAGTGCCTCGATTCATTTAGGAATTGCTTATGTGCTGTGATGAGGAAACTGCAAGTTCTGAATAGGTTTAATGCAAATGGACTAACTCTTTGCTTCAATCAAATGATCTTGTCATTTAAGGCAATAAAATGTATGGATTCTGACATCAAAGAACTGATTGCACTGATCCTACATAAAAGCAACTCATTGTGGACTGCGAGTATTTGCATAAGTGTGAAAGCATTTGTAGGTATATTTAGCACGGTGGAAATTATAAAGCTTGCAATAGCTGAGGTCATCATAATACCCAAAATTATACAACATTCAGTTGTGGCCCCAATTTTAACACTTGCAGCACTTCACTCAGTATCTGTCTCGCCCTGACGTTACCATCCACAATATCCTGTTATCCAGTGACTTTCTTTTACAATTTTAATCTGAATCCCTACTGCTCTGGGCATTTTTGTGGCTTTTTTTAAAATTACGAATGCTGTGCATGTTCAAATGCAGATCACAGAGTTTCAATTCAGTCAGGGTCATTCCCATGTAATCCTGTGCTGGTTGCTTCTGCCGAGCTGTGTTATACAGGTTTTCCCCCTCTACTTTTCTTAGCTGAGTTTGCAGTGGATGAAAGGTCATTAGTTGTTTGCCTCATTTATGTTCTATTGAATGTTATCATTCAGAGGTTGATAGATTCTTGATTTGTCAGGACATGAAGGGATACGGGGAGAAGGCAAAAGATGCAACGGGACTTGGGAGTCCTCGTACAGGATACCCTTAAGGTTAACCTCCAGGTTGAGTCAGTGGTGAAGAAGGCGAATGCAATGTTGGCATTCATTTCTAGGGGAATAGAGTATAGGAGCAGGGATGTGATGTTGAGGCTCTATAAGGCGCTGGTGAGACCTCACTTGGAGTACTGTGGGCAGTTTTGGTCTCCTTATTTAAGAAAGGATGTGCTGACGTTGAAGAGGGTACAGAGAAGATTCACTAGAATGATCCCTGGAATGACAGGGTTAACATATGAGGAACGTTTGTCCGCTCTTGGACTGTATTCCTTGGAGTTTAGAAGAATGAGTGGAGACCTCATAGAAACATTTCGAATGTTGAAAGGCATGGACAGAGTGGATGTGGCAAAATTGTTTCCCATAATGGGGGAGTCTAGTACGAGAGGGCATGACTTAAGGATTGAAGGGCGCCCTTTCAGAACAGAAATGCGAAGAAATTTTTTTAGCTAGAGGGTGGTGAATCTATGGAATTTGTTGCCACGGGCAGCAGTGGAGGCCAAGTCATTGGGTGTATTTAAGGCAGAGATTGATAGGTAGCCAGGGCATCAAAGGTTATGGTGAGAAGGTGGGGGGAGTGGGACTAAATGGGAGAATGGATCAGCTCATGATAAAATGGCGGAGCAGACTTGATGGGCCGAATAGCTGACTTCTGCTCCTTTGTCTTATGGTTTTATGGTCTAAGATCGGGGCTGAGAGGAAAACTGGATCAACCATGTGAAATGGTGGCGAAGACTCGATGGGCCAAATGGCCTAATTCTGCTACAATATTTTATGGTCTCATGTTATCCATCTGACATAGATACAGTATATCGATACTTTATTGATCCCAAAGGAAATTACAGTGTCACAGTAACATTACAAGTGCACAGATATAGAAATATACGAATATTAGAAGAGAAGTAAGAAAGAATAAAAGATAAGTTACCTCGAATGGTCTTACAGGAGGGGGTCATCACTTCACCAGCTATACGTTGACTCATTATAGAGCCTAATGGTCGAGGGTAAGAATGACTGTATATAGTGTTCTTTGGAGCAGCGCAGTTGTCTTAGCCTGTTACTAAAGGTGCTCCTCTGTTCAGCCAAGGTGACATGCAGAGGGTGAGAAACATCGTCCAGAACTGCCAGGATTTTCCATAGGGTCCTTTGTTCTACCACAGTCTCCAGCGTGTCGAGTTTGACTCCATAACAGAGTCAGCCTTTCTAATCAGTTTACTGAGCCTGTTGCCATCACCTGTGCTGATGCCATTGCCCCAGCACACCACCTCATAGAAGATTGTACTGGCCACAATAGATTGGTAGAACATGTGAAGGAAAGGCCTGCATACTCCCAAGGTCCTCAGTCTCCTCAGGAACTAGAGGCAACTCTGGTCCTTCTTGTACGTAGCCTCTGTGTTGGTGCTCCACTGAAGTCAGTCGTCCAGGTGCACCCAGGTACTTGTAGGTCCTCACCACATCCACGTCCTCACCATCAATAGTAACAGGGAGCAGTGCAGGCTTAGTCTTCCTATAGTCCAACACCATCTCCTTTGCTATTAATTGAACTTCCACCTAATTTATTAACTTCCCTTTAGGATCCTTTCACTCCTCCTTAAGGATTATCACTGCCTTTCTGCTTAGCTTGTGCCTGACATAAGTAACACCTATCTTTGGGGATTTATGTGCCTTAAACCATTACAGCTGGTTTAATCATAGTATTTCCTTTGCATTAATTATGCCTTGTTGGAGAGGCTGCACTATTCAGCTCTTACTTTGCATTGTAGGCGTCAGTTCTGTTTTCCATTTGTGTTTTGTTGTCATTAGAGAGGAGGTGATACCTGTGAGGGAGAAGCTCTATCTGGGGCATAATCCAGACTTTGTACCTTGAGGAGACATTGGATGGATGCACATTTACATGATAGATTGAAGAGTGATGTCAGGAACTTTTCCAGAAAATTCTGAGTGGATCAAATTTCATTAAAGAGCTAAGGGGGCTAAAACTCGAATTATTTCAGAAATGCTTACATGCTATTGTGGAGAAACTGTTAAATTTTGTCTGAATAGACTAACGCAAATGGGCCAACATCTTTCTTTGCTTCAATCTACTGATCTTGTCACTTCTGGCAATAAAGCGTATGGACTTTGACATCAATGAACCAATTACATTGACCTTATGTTAAAATAATTTATTATGGACCACAAGTGTTTGCAAAAGCTTCAGATTCACGAAGATTATATTGAAGTTAAATTCTGAAAGAAAATAAATCATAGATATAGCTTGCATACCCCATGGGATTAAAAGATTGAGCAGTGATCTCATTGAGGTGCTGATGGTTTGGTTTTGGAATCCAGTATGGGGAGAATGGAAGTCCACCAACTAGCAGTATTGCTTCACAGCTTCAGGAACCCAGGTCCAATCCTGACCTCCAGTGCTGCCAGTCTCTTCTCAATATGAGGCTTTCCGTTCTACAACACCTGAGCTGTCCTCCTATTTCAAATTTCCCTTCTACCACCATTGATGCTGCTGTCACCCGCATCGCCTCCATTTCCTACGCATCTGCCCTCACTCCACTCTCCCGCTGTCATAACAGGAATAGGGTTCCCCTTCTCCTTAAGTGCCACCCATGAGCCTCTGTCTCCAGCACACCATTCTCCGTAACCTCTGCCATTTCCTGCAGGATCCTACCACTAAGCACATCTCTCCCTCCCCCCTACCCCTCTTTCTGTGGGGATCACCCTCTCTGTGACTCCCTTGTCCAGTCGTCTTTCCCCATTAATCTCCCGGCTGGCACTTATCCCTGCAAGTGTGACAAGTGCTACACCTGTCATTGCATCTCCTCCCTCACTGCCATTCACTGCCCCAAACAGGTGAGGAGACACTTTGCCTGCTCGTCTATCAGAGTCATGTATTGTAATTACTCCCCCTTTCTCTCTTTTACTGTTCTTTATTCTGATTACCCACTCACGCCTTCTCTTCCTTGGCCATCACCTCCCCCTGGTTCCTACCTCCTCCCCTTTTTTCCATGGTTCACTGTCTCCTTATATTAGATTTCTTCTTCTTCAGCCCTTTATCTCTTTCACCTGTCTCCTCCCTGGTTATTTCATCCTCTACCCCCCCCCACCCACCCATCTTCCCCTAATGAAACTAATTTAATCTATCTTGAAGGTGTGGAGTACAAAGCGAGCAAGTTACAGTTAGTTGTCAAATCTCGAATATTTGGTTTACAAACTTCTACTGAACCACTTTTAATTTTTTAGCTTATTTCTTTAAAGTTTACAAATCTATTTTTCACCGTCACAATATGTGTCCCACTCTCTCTGCATAAGAATACACAGAGCTGAAATCCCCAAAGTGCTTTTCAATTTACTAAATTTGACTTAATTTTTTCCAAACACAATCCTTTTGTAAATCACAGAAGGAATGATTGCACATTGGTTCATTTAGAACTGGAGTGATGTACCATCTGTGGTAAGATATGAACAGGATTCCTTGTAATGGATCTAAGGATGAGGCCGACAGGCTCACAGGCAGATTGAGAAGCTGGGCACATTCATGGCAGAACAGAGAACATGGCCAACAGATTTAACAGGAATCTTTAAAGTCTCCAGTCTAAGTAAATTTTAAAAATCCCATTGATAAAAGGGACTAGTAATGATCATACCCTTCAATCTTGGTACAAACGAGTTGCTAAGGAAGAACGGTGCTAGCTGTGGTCATAAATTATTTGTGCTGGAATTGGTTTAATCAGTTCGGTTGAAAAACAGCTGAATTATCCATAAGGAATTTTAAAGATGAGAAGAAAAGCAGCTTCAGTGAAAATTCATTTTTAAATGTTATGAATTTGTTGATCAGAGACACTTTACAGTTTGAATTTATTGATCTGAGACATTTTACAATTTGAATTTAGTGCCTAGACCAGCTGTGCCTGGGCTCTCGGCCACTACTGGGTGATGAGCTGCTATGTCTTTTGCCTAGTATCATGCAATATATACAACAGGAGGCTGCTGTATTGAGCAGCAACCCTCCTCTGCTGTTAGCAGCTCCTCAACATTGAGCTGAGGCCTGAGGAGCAAAGATCTGGATCTCGGAGTGCAGGAGTAGGGATCTGAGCTCTCCAGCTATTGCACGATTTGGGCTTCTCTCATAAGGCAATGAGGAGAACACTGACCAGGGTCTGTCTCTCCTTGCACCAATAAACTGCCTTCAGAAGCATCCTGGACATCCAAGTCTACAGGGAATGTCTGCCTGGTTTCAAGAGCCTGGAATGAAATTAGTATACACCAAAAGTATGAAATATTTGCACGGAATTGGTGCCTCGTAATAAATTGAAGCATTCCATTCCCTTGTGTCATGTCCTCTTAATGTGCTGGTGTTGTGTCAGTTTAACCATTATGTACCTCCTTATAGATATTAGCCATTAATCACTTGTTATAACTATATTTATTAACTGTCATAAGTTGAGTACGATAACATTGTAAGTTTGGAGTTTTCTTGCTTAAGGTTCCAGCGAGTTTTAGGAGATTCTAAACCTGCCTTTTTTTCGCCTCTCCTCTTTTTTAAACAATTTTTTTCTCTTACCCTCCGTTTATTTGTCTTCACAACACGCTGGAGGAACTCAGCAGGTCGGGCAGCATCCGTGGAAACGATCAGTCAACATTTCAGGCTGGAACCCTTCGTCAGGACTGAGATCCGTGGATTTGTTTTCACGGATGCTGCCCGACCTGCTGAGTTCCTCCAGCGTGTTGTGAGTATTGTTTTGACCCCAGCACCTGCAGATTTGACGTTGGGTTTACTCTCTTTTTAATTCACTGTCCTGTTCAGTCCTTCCAGATTTTACTTCTGAATCAGTCAATCTTTTTGGTTGAGGAGATGCTGTGTTGGTATTTCTGCTTTCTCCAGAGCGAGGCGACCTGTCTCTCTCATTGCTCTGTTATCCACTTCCAGCTGATTTATGGTTAGATATCTTGAGCAGATGAGTGTGGGGCCGGAATCAATTTGAGGTGCCTGCTGTGGCAAAGGCTGCTCCCCTTGGCTGGCACATGGGGATACTAAAATACAAGGCTGGATGGTACAATCTGCCATGTGACATTGGTACACCACACTGCTGCAATAATTATTGCTCCACAAACTCTTCTGTCTGCACTTATCAGAAAAAAAGAGTAAAATTTGGCCAGAGACACAAAGATACTGATTCTGAGAAAAAACAATTACCGACAGGAATTGCGAACAACACACACAAAATGCTGGAGGAACTCAGCAGGTCAGGCAGCATCTATGGAAAGAATAAACAGTCAACGTTTCGGACCGAGACCCTTCTTCAGGACTGCAGAGGACTCTCCAGGCTTTTACCTTACCCACCCATCTGGCTTCTAACCACTCCTCCTTCCCCTCCCCCCCACTTTTTTATTCTGGCAGCTTCCTTTTCCTTTCATGTCCTGAAGAAGGATCCCGGCCCAAAAAAATTGACTGTTTATTCATTTCCATAGATGCTGCCTGGCCTGCTGAGTTCCTCCAGTATTTTGTGTGTGTTGTTCTCAATTCCTGTTGGTAATTGTTTTTTCTCAGAATCAGTATCTTTGTGTCTCTGGCCAAATTTTACCCTTTTTTCTGATAAGTGCAGACAGAAGAGTTTGTGGCGCAATAATTATTGCAGCAGTGTGGTGTACCAATGTCACATGGCAGATTGTACCATCCAGCCTTGTATTTCAGATGATTTCCAGCATCTGCAGAAGCTCTCATATTTATGATGGCAGTCGATAATCAGATTTGGAAGAGTATTTTAGAAACGTGAAGATGGCTATGGATTAGGTTTGCTATTAGTGCAATAGTGAATCTGTTCCTTCACTATGAAGGGAGGTGGAATGATTTCTGATGGAGGAATAAGTAAGATTTGGAAAACATCGATGTTGTGGTGCTCCATTCTGGATTAAAGCCCTGCATCTGCGTACAGTTTTAAAAATTCATTCTCAGTACAGCATGGATATTGGCGCCCTCCCCCCCCCAGCCCACTGAGTCCATGGTGGCCTGGAGCAACGCATTTACGTAATCCTCCCATGGACCCATTCCCCCCGGACTCTGATCCCACCTATCAGCAGCATATAAGTGACAGCGACCGATGAAGACGTGGAAGCAAACCAGAGCACTCTGAGAAAACCCATGTAATCATCGGGAGAACCTACAAGCCACACACATGCATACATACATACATGCATACACACCAATATCTAGGCTCCCAGACTGTGCTGTTCTGAAGTAGTGTGGAAAATGGTGGGAACGTATGGGAAAAATGAACCAGTCAGTGCAATGACAAGTATAGTTTGGCAGGGCTCTCCTTTTGAATAAACTGAACAGAACTCCCTGTGATCTAACGGTTCACTTCGGAGCGCAGGGAGAAGCTCAGGTCAGTGCAGGGATCGGTGTGAAGATCCAAGTGGCCCGTGGTTACTGCATATGGTGAAGAGCAGGCAATCTGTTGTTGTACAGGTCTGTTACATTTAACTCCTCTTTTTTATGTCCTTGCAGTTAACAAAGCTGGAGAAGCAGCAGCAACGAAAGGAGAAGACTAGAACTAAAGTACCCTCGGAATACACCAAGGAGAAAAGTGCCTCACGCAGCAAAGATGATCCCAGTGCCAGCAGTGGCGCAGACGGCGACGTTTCTTCAGAAAGAGAGCCCTAATTCCACTCTGTGCAAACTGGTGTGTATTCACTCATCTAATGAGCTCCTGGTTTAATTCATTCTGGTTTTAGATGTGACTATCCAAGCTTTACGTGCACCATGTACCGTGGTGTGTAACGGGAGTACCGAGTCTTGGTTAATCAGCTTGTGTCGGTATGTGTCCACAATTCTCCACAAAATACCTACATGGAGCCTGGGCTGGATAGTTTCAGTTGCCCGTGCCTAGCTAACTAGGTGAGAATGAGAAATGAATTTACCCTTCTGCCACCCCAAGCACCAGCCTTGTCCACATAAGTCTCCTCTCACCCTGGTAGGTCCAAACTTCATCACCTTAACCTGTCCCACTCTCTCTAATCAGACTTCTGCTTAAACACATCCATGTCACTTGTCCTTATTCCTGTACAGTTCTGAGTTCTGTATGTACCAAGCACAGAAGTTTCTTCTGACCTTACTGTTGAACTTAGAGGTGTTTGTAGCCCCTGGCTTAGAACTATATTTCTGTGCAAAAGTCTTGGGCACGTTAATATATAGCTAGGGTACCTAAGACTTTGGTGCAGTACTGCATTTGTCAATGTGGAGTAGAGAGCAGGTTTGTAAACCTGGCAAAGGATGCTGAGAATGGTGAGGGTGGAGCACCAAGGGAAGAGTGTGGGACAGGTGGCAGAGGAGGAGTGCCAGGGGTAAGCGGGTGGCGCGGGTGCTGACACACACAGCCCAAGGTCATTTGATTCCAAACAGTTGGTTTATTGATCATTACAAAATGTCTCTCTGGTGCTTCCTGCTCCCCCCCTCCCTTTTTCCAACCACGTTTCCCCTCTCCCTACCCCCTTCCTACTTTCAGTTCACAATAGAGACCCATATCAGAATAAGGTTTATCATCTCTCACAGAGGTCATGAAATTTGTTTTTTTTTTGCGGCAGGATTACAGTGCAATGCATAAAATTATTACAGTACTGTCCAAAAGTCCTAGGCACCCTAGCTATATACTTGTGTGCCCAGGACTTTTGCACAGAATTCTACCTCTCTGTGAAGACATATTCTCCATATCTTAGCTTGCACCTGTTCAAGTCATCTCATCTAGCTGAAGGATAGAGCCCTGTCCTCTTTGGTCTTTCCATTGTCATCCCATAACCCACCTTCATGAACCCTGCTAGTGGGGGAGAGAGAGTTCCAGGGCGTGGGGTGGCAAGTGGCAGCAGCACTATTAAACAGATTGAGCCCTTGAGCTGGAAAGCAAAGACCCGGCATTGCAGCAGGAAAGGGGGGAGAGGAATAGCCCAAGGTGTGAGTTGATGGAGAATGAGGAAGGACAATTCTGTCGTCTTCATCCAAGTCCAGCAGGGCGCCTGCTGTTTCAGTGAAACATTCTGAGGTAGCTGCTCTTTGTGAAATTGTGTATTATTTCAGCACAGTATTGTGGGCCGAATGGCCTGTGTTGTGCTGTAGGTTTTCTATATTGTATCCTTTTAGTAGAAATGGTGGAGTGCAATTCGCTGACACGATTGTCAGGCTGGGTTCTGCTCACCTATCACCCACAGGTACTCTGACAGTGTAGGGGGACTGTGCACCCTTTATAACAACTAATGAAAGGAAGTTGTTGCATGAGGAGCATTTAATTATCAGAAGTTTTCTGTCATAACTGAATCAATAACTATGGCAGAGCCACTCTCTCAGGTCTGGCATCCACTTACTAATGGGAACCAAATTGGGTGTATGGCCAAAATGCACCAACTCAGTCCAGAACCCCTCCTGTCCCGAGTTGTCCCATTCTCCTATTGCGTCCACCAGAGGGGCACATTAGTTTCTTAGAAACATGAAGAGTATAGAACACAACATTACAACCCAGGAACAGGCCCTTTAACCCACCATGTCTGTGCTCAACAAAATGTCAGATTGAACTAATCCCATCTGGGTGCACATGTTCTGTGTTCCTGTATTCCTGCCAGCCCATGCCTCTGTCTAAATACCCCTAAAACTTTGCGGTTATGTCTGCTTCTAACACCTCCCATAGTAGTATGTTCCACGCATTTGCCACTCACTAGGTTTTAAAAAAATTACTTGCCTTGCAAATCTCCTTTAAACTTAATGCCCCTCACCTTGAAACAATGCCCTCTGTGACATTCCTACCTGAAGGTCTGTCTGTACATCAGTGTTGTGAAGAGTCCCGCCAGCTACTGCATACTGTCCTTTTGATCTCCCAAACTGCAACGTCTCACGTTTGTCCAGGTTGGACTCTATTTGCCATTTCTCCACCCAGATTTTCAACTGATCTATATCCCGCTGTATCCTTTGACAGCCTTCCTTGGAAAACATAACTCCACCAATTGTCATGTCACCTGTAAGCTTGCTGATCAGACCACCTTGTCCAAGTATGTATATTGCATACAGAAGAGGTGGCAGCACTGATGCCTTGGAATACCAGTGGCACAGAGCTCCAGTCAGTAACACGCTCCTCGTTCATTACCCTCTGTCTTAGAGTCATAGAACTCATAGCAAAATGGAATTCTTGGAGTCGGTTAAAAGGTCGGTATACCTTTATAGGCTGAAGGGCCAGCACCATGCAGTGTTCTGTGTCTCATTGTTGGAATATTTGTGGCTGAGTTAGGTATGGATAGGGCAAGTGTGGCTATGATGATCTCGTATGACCAAATTATCGTTCTGGCTAAGAAACACTAGCATTCATCATATTGACCAGGATATATGTAGCTCAACTTCCCAGCTCTCAGAGCATGCACAGCTCTAGTGTATGTGAAATCTACACCCGTGCAGGATCAGGTAAACAGAGGCCATCTAGCCCTTCGAGACTGTTCTCTATCAGGGCTGAAATGGTATCTTAACTCTCCTGCTTACCTCTGCTCTATAGAACACTTATTGGTCTCGTCAAAGGAAGCAACCAACAAGCCAAGACAAAATCTTATTTCCAATAAAGCACTCCCGTTAACTTAACAAAGTTGGCAATGTTAATATGTAAAACATTTTGATCTCTTGTGAAAGATGTTGCAGTTATTTTTGCTGCAGTTGACTGCCAGGTCTTGATACAGTACAGAGCAGTGATTTAAACTGAGGGAAATGTAGGGAAAGATCATCATTTCAGCAGTGTCAGACAGCTCACAGGTCATTCCTCGGAGATCTCTGCAGCCTGCCTTCTTCAAGACATTTTGAAACATTGAGGAGAATTGTTGGGGCGGGGGCAGTGGATAGAGAAATGTTACTTCTGCTGCTCTTTGAAATTAGGGTAAGTGGAAAGTTAAAGACTAAAATTTGTCACATGTACATCAAAAAATGCAGTGAAATGCGCCATTTCTGTCAACGACCAGCACAATGCGAAAATGTGTTGTGGGCAAACCACAAGTGTCGTCATGCTTCCAGCAGCAACGTAGCATGTTCAAAACTGAGTAACCCTCACCCGTATATCCTTGGATTGTGGGAGGGGGGGGAAACCCACGCGGTCACGGGGTGAACGTACAAACTTCTGACTGACAGTGGTGGGAATTGTATCCCCATCCCCAGCACTGCAGAGTACAATGCTAACTGCTGCTCTATTGTGCTGCCCTGTTGGGAATCCCTTCTGTAGATGGGAGTTGATGCCAGGACAATTGCTGGTGTTAACATAAGAGCTGGTGAACTACGTTCTGCTGACTATCTGCTGGGTGGCACAATGAAGTGGCAGATAGCATTGACGTTAAATATCATTGCAAGATACTGATCTGCCAGAATGTGTGTTCACACCCACTGCTGGGTTGTTCTTAAAATGCTTCTGTGCCTCAGTGACCGAAGTACAGGGCAAACCCGGGGACATTTGCATATTCCCCCTTGTAGCTGCGTGGGTTTCTCCTTAAACTACCCTAGGCACAAGCAAGTGGTGGGAGACTGGGGAGGGAGGGGGTGATCACATGTGGGGTGGGGGGGGAATGGGACTAATGGATTTGCTCTGAAAATGGACACAGACTTCATGGCTTGAAAATTAAGGCTACGTCCACACTATGCCGGATAATTTTGAAAACGCTGGTTTGGAGTAAAAATGACAGGCGTACACACTAAGCGTTTTTCAAAATATCTCTGTCCACAATAACAAGGATATTTGGGCGAATCTCCTCTACTGGGCCCGCGCAGGAAACACAGAAAGCAAGCGAAGAGGAAACGGTATACTTAGTGCGCGTTTGTCCAGTTACAGAGTAGAAAAACTTAAAAGGAATTGCTCTTAGCTCTCGCGCAGGAGGACTTAAAACAAAAAAAAACAAATACTGGAACGTATGGAGGCAACCGACAGGGAGTTCATGTGACCCGGCTGATGACAAACATTGAAAAACTGACTAACTCTGTTGCATTAATAAAGCACCTTGTTAAATGTATAAAACATGTCTGCATCAGTGTTATCTTGTATTTCCATACAATGTTACATTAGGCTGTTACACATCTATTGTCAGAGAAGTACTTGCATAACTAGGTAAACCACCTTCATACAAGCAAGGACAGAAAACGGCAAAGTGAATATACTTATTTATTCAGTAAGCTATGGGTCAAAGTATTTGGTGAGTACATTTCTAACTCGTCTGGCTTCAGTCTTGTTGCCGTCTGTTCTGAAATTGTTAGGTTCTGCGAAGTGCAGATGATTGTACGCTCTAGTATCAATTGTTTGGCGAC
The DNA here is from genome assembly GCF_963921235.1 of Mobula hypostoma. Classification (NCBI taxonomy): domain Eukaryota; kingdom Metazoa; phylum Chordata; class Chondrichthyes; order Myliobatiformes; family Myliobatidae; genus Mobula; species Mobula hypostoma. The sequence continues at coordinate 87,943,949 of NC_086104.1, read as the reverse complement.
AAAGTAGTAATAGTAATAATAATAAGAAGAAAACAATGAAATGCCAGGCTGCCGCCATCTGTTCGGACACATCATGACTGCGGTTTTAAAAAGCTCCGGTTACCCCATACACACTGCTACAGATATTAGGCGTTTTCAGATTTATTCACTCTGGAGTCCGTTTCTGATAATCTCCATTTTCAGGGGATTAAAACTCCATTTTAGTGTGGACAGAGAGTCAAAACGAAGAGAAAAAGCTTCGTTTTCAAAATTATTCGGCGTAGTGTGGACATAGCCCAAGACTAATGGAAAGACTGTGTAGAGAAGACTAAGGTCACAAATAAAAAGGAAAATAGGGTGATAGGTTAAAGTCTCCTGCTCCTTGTTTCTTTACAATTGTAGCTGCACCTTTCCTCAACAGTCTTTGACTGTAAAATATATGTTGCTAACATAATTTCTTAATGGTATTCTCTGCTTTTCTCAGAATTTCCTGTTTTTGTGGATTGCTTCAGGCTAAAGCTGAGTTCTTGCTTGAGATGGAAGCTGTTAATTCGTTTTGAGAACAAGTTGTCAGTGGGTGTGAAAGCAGGACAAGTTGTAGGAGATCTTGTTCAGGATTTGTGCACTTGTGTGAAATGTCTAACAGGCTTATCTGACAAATTAGTTAGGTGTCGGGATAAGCTCTTATTCTTGGGAAATTGTTTTGAAGTGTTTATGATATTTCATTAAATGTAATTATTTAATAAAGTGATTTCAGGGATTAACAGTTGCCACTCAGAATTTACCCTGCTTCCCTAATCCTGCGTGTAGACACTTTGTGAAAGTTGCTTTGGTAACTATCCAATTAAAGTTGAGAAATGGAGCAGGCTCTCGGCTTCTTCCACTAGGAGTGAATTTCTTCCCATGTTGCAGGCCACTTCAGCTGGAAGTGACAGTGTTCCATGGGAGGTGGGGGTGGCAAACTGTGTGCATGCTCACGGCTGTATGATTCACCTGGCCAAACTGTGCACACTACTAGGGAGTCAGCACCAACAGGCTTGGAAGAGGAATTAACCGCATGCAAATATTGGATTATCAAAAATGAAGGACGTTTGGAAGTCCACACAGGAGGGGTTGGAGGTAGAAGTCCAGAGAGGTTGGCAACAAGAATAGGAGAAAACATAATCAAATTTTAGTGACATGGAAGTAAAGTTTCTCTGAGACTCCTTATCAACGTGGAAATCTTTTCTGTGTTGAAGGCTCACATTTCCTGCCTTCTCATTGCAAGTTTCAACTTCAGCTGCCACAGACTGGCCTCACACACTTGGCTCCCTTTGCTTATTTCTCTTTCCCCAGTGCATTCCCCAATGATCTTCCATTCCTTAATGCATCCCGGCCTCTCTCCCTGAACCCGCGGTAGCGTGGCAGTTAGTGTGATGCTATTATAGCTTGGGGCGTCGGAGTTTGGAGCTTTGTCTGTAAGGAGCCTGCATGTCCTCCCCGTGGAATGTGTGGGTTTCTTCCAGGTGCTCCGGTTTCCTGCCACAGTCCAGAGACGTACCAGTTAGTAGGTTAATTGGTCTTTGTAAATTGTCCCATGATGAGGCTAGAGTTACATTGGGAGTTGCTGGGCAGTGTGGCTCGAATGGCTGGAAGAGCTAATTCTGCACAGTACCTCAATTAATAAATAAGTTAATTAGTTAACAGCCCAGCGGACCTCTTCCAGCTGTCCTGGCACAAAACATCAGGCTTCTGGAGTGAATGAGCCATGAAGTCATACGGAAATGGGCCGATTAGTTCACCAAGCCTGCATCATCCATCTATCACCATTTATATTTGCCCCATTTTTATTTTATTCTCCAGTCCAAGGATGTGCTGGGGGCAGCCCACAACATATCACTGTGCTTCTGGTGCTAGCACAGCACGCTCACAACTTACTAACACTAGCCATGTCTGGAATGTGGGAGGAAACCGGAGCACCCAGAGAAAGCCCCCATTGTCACAGGGAAAACATACAGTGTACCTACCTCTTACAGACGGTGGCGGGAATTGAACCGCTGGCGCTGTATGGGGTTATACCGACAGCTGTGCTACCATGCCGCCCTGCCAGTCAACCAGCCTGCTCTTCTTTGGAATGTGGAAGGAAACCCGAGCGCACAGTCACAGGGAGAACGTGCAAACTCCACACAGTGAGCACCAGGAGTCTCTTGAACCCAGGTCTCTGGAGCAGTGAGGCACTGCCTGACTACCTGTGTCACTGTGTCACCCTTGAATACTTTTTCCATTGTTGATTGGACCAGTAATGGTGTGCTGCAAACCACATGTAGTCTGCCTATTGATTCATCAACTATGCTGAACAATCAGTAAGGAAATGTAGCAAATATCAGAAATATAACATCAGTGGAGTGCGGATAAAGATAACTTTTTAAACTTATTTGTTCATGGGATATTCTGAATCAAGTTTGAGTAGAGTCAGTCTGCACCAGGACAACTGTGTAGGGCACTATTTACCCTCTTTTTTATAGGGGGTGTATGTGTAATGGATGTGGTTCAGAGAAAATTTGTGACTGTGATTTATTTATTGAGATACAGAGCAGAACTGCCCAACAGCCTCCGATTTAACCCTAGCCTAGTGTTTCCCAACCTTTTTTAGCCTAACGCCCCCCATGAAGCACCTTCATACTTGCCAACACCTCTCTTAGGCACAAAATACTTCCTGGCACCCCCGTAGTGTAAAAACATGTCTACCATATGCTATCATGAGAAAAATGAATCTGTTTTAAACTTTTATTTGTCTTTAAACCCAGCTTACACTACCTATGTACTGTACAGCAGCTCCAATATCAATGAGATCCTTGAGCATGATGGTTTTTAGCAAGAGTTGAAATATCTGGCTCAAGTTGTGACAGCAGAAGCCTAAAGTCCCCACGTGTAACAATGTCCAAGCGGTTTCTGTTTTTTGTGAGTATGTGGTTCACTGCACTGAAGCCTCTTTCAAAAAGGTAAGAGGATGGAAGTGCAATGAAGAGCAGTTGGCTCTTCTCCAAAGACCAGCAAACCATATGACAGAGTAGCCACATACCACAAAAGCTGACATTCTTGAATAGCAATTTTGCTGCTTCATCATTCTGAATTTCGATAATTTCTTATTGCAAGCAGTGTTCCTGTTCTTCCACCTTGCAAAGAAATGGGATAATTACCCATTTCAGAATTTCCAGATCGTTCAAATCCTTGATTCGATTCTGAAAATAATTCTTCAGAGACTGCAGGAGTCAGCAGTTCTCTTGCAAATCACAGTCTGTGAAAGAGAGTACCATACTTTCCAATCAGGGAAACTGTTTACATTCTTCTCCCAATGTTTTGCTCATATATTTCCAATTTTCCTATAAAAGTGGGCATTGCACTATTTGCCTGCATTAAATTGAAATTTTCACTCTGCAGTTTCATATTTAGAATGTTCATTCTGTCATTTGGATCAGCTAGGTATACCACATCTCCATGTAGAATTTCAATCTTGTTTCCTAAGCTCTTGTTGACTTTGAGCAAAGATTTAACCACAGTGTCAAAAAGATCAAAGAAATGTTTTAAGCAGCAGCCTTTTGACGGCCAACACACTTCAGTGTGAACAAGTAAGCATTCAAACTCTTCATCGTTATCTGGGCATAACTGGTGAAATATTCTGCTATTTAATGGATGAGCTTTAATTTTGTTGATAGCAGATATTACAAGAGTCATGCTTGAAAAAAGTTACTGGTTGAGGTTTTTGGCTACAAGATGTTGATGATGAATTACACAATGGATTGCAAACAGACTTGGAATTTCTTTTTTCATAAATGCCACTAAGCCAGCATGGTGACCTGTCATATTTGGTGCTCCATCTGTTGCGCAAGAAATCATGTTCCTGATTGCAATACTTTTTTCTTTAATGTACATTTTGAGTTTGTCGCAGATTGATCTGTGTTGATAGTTGTTTTTAACAATTTTACAAAAGAGAATCTCTTCATAAACTTTTCCATTTTGATAAACCGTACATATGCCATTAGCAACACCTCATTGTCTCGCACAGTTGACTCATCCAGTTATATCCGAAATTCTGTTTTTTGTAGCTCTGTGCAATATCTTCATACGTTTTATCACTAGGACGGCTACAGAGTTATTACTCAGAGGAATTGATTTTAAAATAGTGGTATCCATTTTGAGAACAGTGGTGAGCACTTCTGATACAGCAGGTATTATTAGTCTTTCACCAATTCTATGGGATTTTCCACACTTTGCTATCATTTTGGAAATGTTATAAGAAGCAAAGAGACCACTATCAAGGTTATTTTTAGCTTTCTTGGCAAATGATTCGAGGGTACAATGCTTTTCAAATGCTTCCTTCATCTTTTGGAACGGAGTACTACCAGAAGTAGCCCTTTCAGAGCGTCTTTTATGGAAGTGTTCCTGCAATCTTGATGGTTTCGTGGCTTCATTAGACAGTACAGTATTACAAATAAGACACATGGGGCATCGCTGATCTGAAAGCAATGGAATAAAACCATACTCCAGGTATGTAACATTATATTAGCGCACTGTCTGTAGTTTCTGTTTCTTAATAGGATTAGAATTCAAGGCTTCACCACCTTAAGAGCAATATAGATTGCACCGTACGTATTTATCCATCATTAACAGGGCTAAATTAAAATAAAAAATTAACACAAACTGGGAATCTCTATAGAATGTTAGCGAATGAATGAATTGACACCGATGGAACGATGGTAACGGCATGCAAAGGAATGGTGAGGCGAAGATGAAGACTATCACAACAGCGAAAATTACGTTGACAGGGATTCGGATTGGAATCTGATTGTTAGTCGGAGTAGAGCTGGTGTTCAGCAAGCTACCTTTATACTGTTCCAGTTAGCGCGATTGACCAATCAAGTAAGGTCTCATGATCCCCAAAGATGGTTCTTGACCGCACATATATGTACACCTCAAGAGGAATCCTCAGGGTCGGCAGGTTGACTGATGGGCTCTATTTCACGGTTTGGTTCCGATCAGCGCTGTATCGTTGCTTGGCTGTTTTCCGTAGATCTGTAGAGAAAGTTGAGAGGGTGTATTTGAATTACCAACTCTTAAAATGCACGAACTTGTTCTGTGCCATGAGTCAAAGGGAACTGTTGGGCACTCAATTTATGCATCAGTTCGGTTGGTAGGGTTCGATGAGATTTCAGACGCGTTGAAACGTTGAATGCTCACCACCTGCAGAGCTATGGTTCTTCCTGTGTTTCAATGCCTTTTCCTTCTTTTGGAAGTGCCTGATCTACTAATGGCCGGTCAAATCTCGTGCCTTAAGTTAGGGTGCCGCTTACCGCCTGTGGTAAACCATGTATATAGGTTGTAACTGGGTTACCTATCTGGACACGCCCCTCTGCTGACTGCTCCTGTGGCTCCTCCCACAGACCCCTGAGTAAAGGCGATTGTGCCACTGCTCCTCCTCCCTCAGTCCAGGACAGACACAGCATGGATGAGGACCCATTTTACTGTTAATAAAAGCCTTTCAGTATTTACTCTACTTCCAGTCTTTTGGAGTAATTGATAGTGCATCACCGCCCCATCAAGAACCTTGAATGGCCACCCCGCCGATGACCTCAGTTTCCTCTAGCACCTCCTTAGGACATGTAACCACCCCCACTGGGTATCACTGCCCCAGCCTAATCATGGGATAGTTTACAGTGACTAATTAACCTACCAACCGGTATGTCTTTGGACTGTGGGAGGAAACCGTAGCACCCGGAGGAAACCATATAATCACGGGGAGAATGTCCAAACTCCTTACCTTAGCCAACGTCGGGAATTGAAACCGGGTCGCTGATACCATAAAGCGTTGTGCTAACCACAATGCTACCATGATTTACGTGATATTTTATGATTGAGCAGGTTGGGTCATGCGTATTGGAGCTGCAGAGAGAGTGAGGAATTGAAATGTGTAAAATTTTGGGAAGATGTTTCCCCAGTGGGGGAATGAATCTACATCCTGGGGACTTATTTTCAGATTAAGGTTTCACCTCAACCAGCAGCTGCACTTGCATTCTTCCACACACCGACTGTAAAGCTCTGCCCATAAGTTTGCATCATCAAATGCAAAGACACGCAATTAGCATTACTCCAGCTTTAATCGTATATAGATCTTCACTTTCTGGCCCTTGTACATTAAGGCAATTGGATTTTACAGCAATGAATTTTAAAACCTTTTACAATAACTTAGAAGCTAAATGTCAGACCATGATAAATTATCGCAACAGATTTCTGATAGTCTGAATGCAGAAGGTTGGTTGGCATACTACCTCTATCCTTATGATAACTTATCCAAGCTAACCTGGTGTGACCAAAGGTACAATAAGTTAACAGGCTTAGTCTGGAGAGAAGTGGCATCTCCACCCACAGTATTTCAGGTGGCAGCCTGTTGCCGTGCACATAAATAAACACATTTATTTATTTGTTGAGATACAGTGCAGAATATGCCCTTCTGGCCCTTAGCACTGCGCTGGTCAGCAGCCTCCTAATTTAACCCTAGTCTAATCATGGGGTAACCTACAATGACCAATTAACCTACCAACCGGTACGTCTTCAGACAGTGGGCGGGAACCTGAGCACCCGGAGGAAATCCATGGAGAATCCGCAAGGTCCTTACAGCCAGCGGTGGGAGCTGAAGAGAGAGTGAGGGATTGAAATGTGCAAGATTTTGGGAGGGTGTTTCACCTAATGGGGGAAATCTACATTTGGGGATTTAGTTTCAGATTTAGGTTTCACCTCGACTAGCAGCTCCATTTGCGTTCTTGCACACACCGAATTTCTGTGCCAAACTGAAACAGTAGGTGCAAAAACAGGAATCATTTGGAAGAAGCAGGGATCTAATGAAGCAAGTGAACAAACTGTATTGATACAGGGGTCTTGTGCCTGTTTTATACTGCTGCTCCCATGCTCACTGATCGATATAGTGGGGAGGGGAGGACTTAAGTGAAAGGATTGATATAACTAAAGGACATAAGAAATAGAAACATGGGTGGACCATCCTGACCAGCATGCTTACTCTGTCATTCAATAAGATCCAAATCTTTTTTAGAACTCAAGAGATTCTGCAGATGCTGGAAGTTCAGCATAACAGACACAAAATGCTGGAGGAACTTGGCGGTCAGACAGCATCTCTGGCGGGGAATAAACAGACAATGTTTCAAACCGAAACCCTTCACCAGGGCTGGAAAGGAAGGGAGCAGAAGCCAGAATAAGGAGGTGGGGGAGAGGAAGGAGTACATGCTGGAAGGTGATAGCTGAAGCCAGTTGATGGGTAGGTGGATGGGCAATGAAGTGATAGCTGGGAGGTGATAGGTGGAAAAGTTAAAGGGCAGAAAGAAGAAGGAATCTGATAGGAATGGAGAATGGATCACAGAGGGAAGGGAAGGAGGAAGGGTACCAGAGGAAGGTGATGGGCAGGAGAGGAGAAGAGATGAGTTAAGAGAGGAGCCAGAATGGGGAATGGAAGAAGAGAGAAGAGGAGGGGGGAGAAATTCCCAGGTTAGAGAAATCAGTGCTCATGCTGTCAGGTTGGAGACTACTCTTATGCAAAATGAGGCGTTGCTCTTCCAGTCTGAGAGTGGCCCCATCTCGGCAGTAAAAGAGACCATGGATCGACATGCTGCAGTGAGAATGGAGAGTGGAATTAAAATGGCTGGTTGCCTAGAAATAATGCTTTTGCAGATGGAGCAAAGGTGCTTAACAAAGAATGCCTCCAATTTACATTGAGTTTCATTAGTAAATCTTTTTAGTCAGTGCCACTTTCCTGCTCTAACCCATATCCCTGATTCCCTTACTATGTAAAGATCTACCAGTGTCTGACTTTTTTTATACTGAGATTGATCCTTCACGGATGTGTTGTATAGCGAACTCCTGCAACGCACTATACTCGGTGCAAATATATTCAGCTCCTCTCTATCCCAAATGGAGACTGTGGCCTCTGCTACTCTGACTGGGAATAATCAAATCTGCAACAACCATTAAGGACTTCGTAAGCTTTGCTGAGACCTGCTATCTTTTTCTGAAACTCTGTGAAGTATGGACCCAGTCTGTTTAATAGCTCCCAATACAACGAACTATTCAATCCCAGGAATCAGTCTGATGACCCTTCACTGCTCTCCCTCTGTCACAGCATATCCTTCCTTATAGGTGCTATCTAATAGCCTTTGCAGAATGACCAATGTTGGAATTAGATAGCCTGGGTACTTTTTAAAGAGACAAGGGAATTAGGAAAGGAGGAGGGATAGCCACAGTAATAAAGAACAGGATAAAAGCAGTAGAAAGAAAGGATTGGAACGCAGGTTATCAAGAGTGTGAATCGGTTTGGACGGAACTAAGTAACAGCAAGGAGCAGAAAGTATTGGTAGTTTTTCTTTGTCTTCTTCACTAGTGATGCAGAGAATAATATGAATTAGAAAGTGAGAAGAGTGTGTAACGGCTAATTCTGTAATCATCAGGGAGTTTTAATCTACATATTGATTAGGCAAACAAAATGGCCAACAGCAGTGGAAACGATGAATTCCCAGTGTGTGAAAGAGGGATGCTCGGTATCAACATCGAGGTTCCAGTGAGAGAACAGACTCATTTTAAGTCTGGCATTGTGCAATGAGAAATGGTTAATTAACAATCTTGTACTTAAGGGGCCATTGGGGATGAGTGATCATGATATGATTGAATTGTATAAAAAAATTGAAAATGATTTAGTTTAGTCTGAGCTACACTCAGTGACCACTTTATTAGGTACACTTGTATATTTGCTCATTAATGCAAATATGTAATTGCCCAATCATGTGGCAGCAACTCAATGCATAAAAGTATGCAGACATGATCAAAAGGTTCAGTTGTTGTTCAGGCCAAACATCAGATTAGGGAAGAAATGTGATCTAAGGGACTTTGACTGTGGGTAGGTTCATATTACCTAAGCAAAACAAATGCCTGTATGAGGAGTGTGTTGGAATTAGTAGACTGGGAAACGATAGTAGTCTACATTTAAAGAATTGGCATAGACTTTACGTAAATATGTCATTTAAAGGCACAAGCCTCCAGTAGGAAGCTATCAGGAAAAGTTAACAATAGTAAACAGTCAAATGAAAAGCCTTATAATATCAAAGGGAGCATTAAGCCCTGAGGATTGGGAAGTGTTCTGATATTGGCAGAGGGAGACTATGAAGTTGAAGAAAGAGAAAAGAGTGTATGAGAGTATTCTGGAGACACATGACATTTTGCAAATACTGGATATCTGGAGCTACACATACAAACATGTTGGAGGAACGTGGCAGGTCAGGGAAATAAACACTTGATGTTTCGGGCTGAGACTTTGAAATGTCTCCTATTTATTTCCCTCCATAGATGTTGCCTGATCTGAGTTCCTCCAGCATTTTGTCTGTGCTGCTAAGAGAGTATTCTGGCAAGAGACTTAGAACTGGACTGTAAAAGTCTTTATTGGTACATAAAAGGGAAAGATCAGCAAAATATAGTTACAAATTGAGACATGAGAAATTATATTGGGCAATTAAAGAGCAGAGGAAATATTCTGTGTCCCCTTGCATGGAAGAAAATGCAGAAATCCTCTCAGAAGTGTGAGCATCTCTAGGTCTGGATTGATTGGGGAGCTGGAAAAAAAATAGGCAATTAAAACAAAACTATTAACGTTAATGTGTCTGAAAGGTGATGATTCCCTTGAACTCCAATGATGCACATTGCAAAGTTTTTCAAGAGGTGTTTGTGGAGACGGTAGATGCATTTGTGATCATGTTCCAAAATTCCATAGATTTGGAAAGTAGCCAGTGTAACCCAACTATCTAAGGTGGGAGTCAGAAAACAGGGAATTGCAAACCAGCTGGCCTGATGTTAGGAAAAATGTTTGAATTTATTATGAAGGAAATGATAAAATGTGTGCTTTGCGGGAAAAATAGGATTGAGCAGATTCAGAGCGGATTTATGAAAGGCAATCATGTTTGACAAACCTTACAGAATGTTTTTGATGTTGCAACAGCGGATCTGGTCGTGCCAGAGGGTGTAGTTTTCTTGGACCTTCACAATGACTTTAACGAGCTTATTAAACAAAACTGGAGCACATGGGATAGTGTGTAATATACTGACAGAAAGGACTGAGGAGGGTTGGGTGACCATCGTAACTGATGAGGTGCCTGAGGTAGTGGAGCTGGTGGTCCCAGGTCTTAGTAATCCGCGGCAATGATTTGGATGGTGAAGGGCAGCCGTGATCTATCCAACTTAACCGGAGATACAAAACTGGGCCACAGTACGAGAAGGTTGTGGAAAAGATTCAAAGAAATAAAGAGTGGCTTGAGTGAATGGGTGGAAAACACAGCAGAGAGAATAAAATATGAGTTTGTCTACTGTTCGTAAGTAGGCAGAGAATTTAATTAGTGTGGGACTGAAAAACATTGGTATTCAGAGAAACCTGGCTGACCTGCACACAAGCGTTCTTCTTGATGAGGATTTGAATGCAAGGTGAGAGCCAGCTTGCTGGGATTATATAGAGCTTTATTAAGATGGCACCTGGAATAGTGTTGCCGGGTCCATTTTCTGGAGCTAAGTAATAATATATGTGTGATAGAGGGAGTGCTGCAAAGATTCATCGGATTGATTCTTAAGATGGCAAGTTTACTCTAGGAGCAGAGATAAAGGAGACTGCACCTATATCCCCTTGGGTTTAAAATAATGAGAGGTGACCTCACTGAAGCACTCAAAATTCTCATATTCTTGATGCTTCCCCTGACTAGGGTGTCTAGCACCAGGAGCTACAATCTCATGATGAAGAACACGAGATACTTTGCAGATGCTGGAGATATTGAACAACACACACAAAATGTTGGAAGAATTCAGCAGGTCAGGCAGAGTCCCAATGAGGATCTCAACTCAAAACGTCAAGTGTTTATTTCCTTCCATAGATTGCTGCCTGACCTGCTGAATTCCTCCAGTAATTTTTGAGTGTTGTTCACAGTAAGGGGTTAGCCATTAATGACTGAGATGAGACATTTCTTTATCTTGTGGGAGGTGTATATTTGGGGTCCTCAAACTGAGAGGGTTGGGAGGAGAACGCTTCTCCTTGGTCCTTGTTTTAAATAGGTATCCCCAAATTCTGAAAGTATGTACTCTGGTTGTAGATTTCCTCACTAGAGGAGTGAGCATACTTCCTGCATAACTTTATCTTTTCAAACTCACGTGCATAACCCAATCTGTTCAATTCGTCCTCATAAGACACCAACTGTGTCATAGCAACCAATCTATTCAACCTTCTCTGAACCATCTCCATTATATCCTCCTCAAAAAGGAAATGAAACCTACATAGTACTCCAGGAGCTGCCTAACCAGGGCCCTGCACAATTGTTCGACTGCTCTAGCTTAATTCCGAATTGAACATCCCATGAATGAAACAGCAAAAAAAAGAGATAATTACATGCAGAGCACTTAATACTGCATTTCCTGCTTACCGTTCAGCATAATAAATTAATCCAGGTGTAGACTGCATGTAGTCTGCAGTGCACGTTACTGGCCCACTGATTGAACTTAAGCAAAGATGGCAGGTAGAGCCACTGCTTCACAGCCCCAGAGACCTGGGTTCAATCCCAACCTCGGGTACCGTCTGTGTAAAGTTTGCATGATTTCCCTGTGACTGTGTGAGACTCCACTGGGTGCTCTGGTTTCTTTGCAAATCCCAAAGAGGTGCAAGTTGGTAGATTAATTGGCCACAAATTGCCCATAATGTGTAGTTGGGTGGTAAAATCCGGGAGAAGTTGATGAGAAAGTTTGAGAATGCAAATTGTGATTGATATAGGGTTGGTGTTATTGTGTGGTTGCTGGTTAGTGCACAGTTGGTGGGCTGAAGGGCCTGTTCCTATACTGTATCTCTGTATAATTGTTGGGAATCACATAAAACCAGGAGCTTCTAGTTAATCTTGAAAGGTGGTCTGAAGATATAATCTATAAAATGACGATTTGGACTATAAACTAATGGAAAATTTATTGTCAGAAAGGTATGACTATTACTCATTGTGAGAATGTATTTACAGCAATTTGCAAGCATAGTTTTCTTTCAGACATAAGGATGTGTCTCTGGGCCATCTTTCAACATGATTAAAGAGCTAAAATTGTTTCTTTAAATGTTAGAGCCTCATTCTGGAATAATTACACACAATGTTGGATAAATTCAAGATAATCCACTTCTGGAAAATAAAATGTCCCTGATAATTTAAATTCTGAGAGAGTGAAACATTGTGAGGGTGTTCAGACAGATCTAAGTGACTTGTACACAAATGGTCAGGCAGCATCTGAACTGTTATCTCTGCCTTTTATTTATACAAACTCTCTACTCTCAAAATTTCACTCTTGAAGGCCTCCTCCCACTTACCAAGTACACCTTTGTCAGAAAACAGCCTGTCCCAATCCACACTTGCCAGATCCTTGCTGATACCATCAAAATTGGCCTTTCTCCAATTTGGAATGTCAACCCGTGGGCAGACTCATCCTTTCCCACAATTACCTTGAAACTAGTGGCATTATGATCAATAGATGCAAAGTGTTCCCCTACATAAACCTCTGTCCCCTGCCCTGTCTCTTTCCTTTGTAGGAGATCTAGAATTGCACTCTCTCTATGTACCGATTAAGGAAACTTTCCTGAACACATCTGACAAACTCGATCCAATCTAGTCCTTTTACAGTATGGGAGTCCCAGTCATTATGTGAAAAGTTTAAAATCACTTACTATCACAGCCTTGTGCTTCTTGCAACACAGTCTGTGATCGCTGTACAAATTTGCTGCTCTAAATCCCGCAGACTGTTGGGTGATCTGTAATATAATCCCACTAATGTGGTCATACCTTTCTTATTTCTCAGTTCCACCCTAACACCTCGCTAGACAAGTTCTTCAGTCAGTCCTGTCTGAGCACTGCCATGACGTTTTCCTTGACTAGTAATGCCTCTCTTCCCCTTTAATCCCTCCCGCTCTATCACGTCTAAAACAAGGAACCCCAGAACGTTGAGCTGCCAGTCCTGCCCATCCTGCAACCAAGTCTCACTAATGCTACAATATCATAACTCTATGTGCCGATCTACCCCATGAGTTCATCTGCCTTTCCTGTAATACTCCCTTGTCACTACAGTTTGCCTCTTTTTGAGTCACAGAGCCGGGCTCGGTGCCAGGGCTGACCGATGTTGCTTTCCTCTACTACGTCGTACCTCCCAACAGTATCCTAAGTATCACCTTTTGTTGCGGGGAACGGCCACAGGGGTACTCTGCACTCCCCTTACCCCTCCTGATGGTCATCCAGTCACCTGTGTCCTGCACGTACCCATCTGTATGTCCTGTCTATCAACCCCTCAGCCTCCCAAATGAACCAGAGTTCATCCATTTCCAGCTCCCAACATTTTCCGAGGGGGTTTCACTATTCCCTGAAAAGGGTAATTAAGTTTGGGCAACAAATAACAGCCTTGCCAGTGATCCACATTACATAAGTGGAAAATTAATTAAAAAAGAATTCCACCAATGCTCTTTGAATTTTGCAAATTAACAGATGATCTTATTTCGTAGCCCAAATTTTTGCCCGCTTTTAAGTCAAACAGTGATAGAATTGAATCTATATGGTGATTCTCTCAGTGTTCCTAAGTGCTTTACAAGCAGTGCAGTATGTTAAAAGTGCTCTTTTGATTATAATAAAGGTCACGGGCCAAACAGTGCCCCACAGCAGGCTGCCACAAACATCTTGAGCTGTGCATAAATATTAGACCATAGGAGCAGAATTAGGCCATTCAGCCGATCAAGTCTGCTCCTCCATTCCATCGTGGCTTATCCCGGATCCCACTCAACCCCAGACACCTGCCTTCTCACCATATCCTTTGATACCCTGACTGATCAGGAAACTATCAAATTCCGCCTTAAATATACGCACGGACTTGGCCTCCACCGGAGACTGTGTCAGCGCATTCCACTGATTTACTACTCTCCGGCTAAAAAAAAAATTCTCCTTACTGCTGTTCTAAAGGATTGCCCCTCAGTTTTGAGGTTGTGCCCTCTAGTTCTGGATATCCCCACCATAGGGAACATTCTCTCCACATCCACCCTATCTACGTCGGGGGGAGAAGATGGCAGCACGACGCAGCTCGCAGCAGCCACTCCGGTGGTGATGTGTGTTATTTGTCAAGTAGGGTGCCATGCACAATCCTGATTTGATGGAGACAGACGTGAGAGCACAGTGGAACATCTGGAGAAACTTCTGAAATGCCTGCTTCGCTGCTGCTGCTACTGCGCGATCGAGAATCTCTGGAGGGGAGGGCCCTGAGTCCTCAGCTTTGCTTGTTGCTCGGCGGCCGGGGCAGGGTCGAAGCACTCGGCAAAGGGCGGTGCTCAGAGAAACTGTGTCAGAGGAGCTGGTCGGAGGCTCGAAGTTTTCAGATGGACTCAGAGTCCGCTGCTTCCAATGGTGCTGCATCGGCAAGTTGGCGGCGCTTGGAGGTTCATGGCAGGGAGAGTTTCTCCCTTCTACCGTCTGCGTGAGATGATGAGGCTATCAGGACTTTGAGACTTTTTTTTACCGTGCCCATGGTCTGCTCTTTATCAAATTACGGTATTGCTTTGCACTGTTGTAACTATATGTTATAATTATGTGGGTTTGTCAGTTTTAATCTTGGTTTGTCCTGTGTTTCTTGTGATATCATTCTGGAGGAACATTGTGTCATTTTTTAATGCATGCATTTCTAACTGACAATAAATGAGGACTGAGTGTCCTCATAATCTAATAATCTAATCTAGTTCTTTCAACATTCAGTAGGTTCCAATGAGATCCCCCTCGCATTTTTCTGAATTCCAGTGAGTACAGGCCCAAAGCTGCCAAACACTCCTCATTTGTTAACCCCTTCATTCCTGGAATCATCCTTGTGGACTTTCTCTGCAGGTTCTGGACTCCAGAGAGAATTATCTTTTGTTTCAAAGTAGTGCTACTGCGTTCACTGCAGACGATGTTTAATACCTTTTCCAACTAGTGGTTTCTCTAGTAGTTCACCGCACAGTCAGTTCAGGAGGGCCAATCTAGATGTTTGTACCAAGGACTTGAACCCGGCCACTTACCTTGGAAGCAATGGTGTTACTCACAAAGGCACGGTTGACTAATAGGATTATCTGAATGGCTTTAAAACATTCAGAGCTGGTTTGCCAGTGGTAGTGAAAATTGCAAGCTGTCAAAAAAAAATGAAAAAATTAAGTAAATAAGTACATAGGGATTGGATGATTATGTCTGTGGGCAGGAACAAGCACGAACAAATTGGGATATAAACACCTACAATGGTTGGTATATAGGCTTGTATGCAACATTTTGGACCAGTGGAAATGGTCCAGAAGGGTTGTATGGAAACTATTATTACCATTTTTCTTAACAACTAATTTCATTACTTAGCCTAATAGGTTAGATTTACCACAGTACATAATTATCTATTTAAATGTTTATTTTCCTTTTATATCATCTCAATGTGTACTTAAGAATGTATAAATAATTGTAGTTTTATACATATAAAAAAATGGAAAAGGTTATATGTGTGAAAAAAGTGCATGATAATTGTGAATTCCTTATCC
This sequence comes from Mobula hypostoma, assembly GCF_963921235.1. NCBI lineage: Eukaryota > Metazoa > Chordata > Chondrichthyes > Myliobatiformes > Myliobatidae > Mobula > Mobula hypostoma. Next base: position 87,928,351 of record NC_086104.1, on the reverse strand, counting down.
AAATAAAAATAAAATTAAAAAAAAAAAAAAAGAAAATTGCAAGCTGTCAACATAGCTGCACGGGTCATTTCAAGAGAATACTACCCAGGGAATATGTTCTGTTTTTTTTCAGCCCAGAAGAAAAGTTCATGGGGTGGGAGTGAGAACTACAATGATTTCTATTTATATATAGCCTTGAAATATTGTCCCAAGTTCTCTTGTAGCCAAAAATTGCTACTAATCCAAAGGAGGAGATTTTGGGAGGGAGGATTGACTGAAGATTTTCATGTAGAAGTTAGAAGTGGAGGCCCTATAGGTTAAAGAGTCATTTCAGAACTTTGCCACCCACTAGAATTTAGAATTTATTTAAATCTTACATCCATCCCACAACACGAGGGAGTGAAAATCTTTGGGTTATGACTCCATCGCAATGTACAGACATGTGAATTTAGAAGTCTAATGGTCTGTAGGAAGAAGCTGTCCTGTAGCCTGTTGCTCCTGGCTTTAATGCTGTGGTACCGTTTGCCAGACAGAAGCAGCTGAAACAGTTTTTAGTTGGGATGATTGGTGTCCCCGATGATCTTCCAGGCCGCCTTTCTGCACCTGCTGCTGTAAATGTCCTCAATGGAGGGAAGTTCACATCCGCAGATGCGCTGGGCTGTCCATATCACTCTCTGCAGTGCCCAGCGATCAAGGTTGATGCAGGTGCAGTTCCAGTTCCAGGCGGTGATGCAGCCAGTCAGAATGCTTTCAATGGTGCCCCTTTAGAAAGTCTTGAGGATTTGGGGGCCCATGCTGAATTTCTTCAGTTGCCTGAGATGGAAGGGACGCTGTTGTGCTTTTTTTTTGCTACAAAGCTGGTGTGTACAGTCCTAGCAGAGAGAAGAGTGTCGGAGAAAACCGTGCATGAGGGACCAAAGTCAAGGAGGTTAAATGAGGATTTGGTGGAATGTGAGCTTGAAGAATGTGAAATATTCCAGCAGGTTTTGGACAACATTATAAAACTGGGGCGGCATGTTACCTCAGTGGTTAACACAGTGCTTTATAGAACAGTGACCCCAGTTCAATTCCTGCTGGTATCTGTGAGGAATTTGTATCTTCTCCCTGTGACTGCATGGGTTTCCAGCAGGTGCTCTGGTTTCCTCCCACAAAGAGGTGCAGGTTGGTAGGTGAAATGGTGATTGTAAATTGTCCCGTGATTCAGTTAGGGTTAAGTCGGGGCTTGCTGGATGGCACAGCTTCAGGGGCTGGGAGGGCCAATTCCACGCTGTATCTCGATAAACAAATAAAGAAAAAACATTGGCTGGGCCATTGATACGTTTGGGTTGCGTACTGTATGATTGTACTGGAGAGGGTGCAGAGGAGATTCACCAGGATGCTGCCTGGGATGAAGTGCTTCCAGGATGAGAAGGGTGTGTTTGTTTTCCTTCCACAATAACAGGGAGCATGATGGAGTACAGGGAGAAACTTTACCCTATATCAAGTTTCTTAAAGCTGGAGAACATAGGTTTGAGGTGAGGAGTGAAAGGGTAAAAAGAGATGTGAGAAGGTAGTTGGAATCTAGAACGCACATGGCTTGGGTGGGTGATGGAGGCAGAGGCATTCACAACATTTAAGTAGATGGATATTTTCATGGTCAGTGTCAGAAGACTGTGGACAAAGTGTACATTAACAGTTTTAAAAGACTTCCAAACGACATTTGGGCAGGTCTCTGAATAGGAAAGGTTGAGAAGGTTTTGGGTCAATGATGGCAAATGAGACTTAGCTTGGATGGGCATCTTGGGTCGGTATGGAGATTTGGGCCAAAGGGAAATTTCTGTGCAGTTTAACTCTATTTCTCTAAGCACCAGAGAATAGGATAGTTGGTGTTTGGTTAGTCACTGTGGACATGGTTGTTTAACGGTCCTGCTGATGATAAAGGATCCATCGTTTCCATTTTAAGTAGATCACTGTTTGCTGCCTGGGTGGGGTCTGAAGAAGAAGCTGCATTTTGCTAACAGTTGACTGTCCTCTTTAATAATGAATATCGCAGACACCCAGCCTTATTTATTTCCGTTGACTGGGGAATGCGTTCAAGAGAGTTGATTTTCCATGTCTGACTTTGAACTTTTTCATGCCTGCAGAGGGTCTGTTTAGTGAAACCAGTATGCATCAGTCCTATAAATGTCATTTGGTTTCTCTCAGTGGAATAAATTAAGGCAAGTATTTGATCTGCCATCTGCCCAGTTACATGATATAATCTCAGCAATCCTGTCCTATTGCTCGAGTGATCGGACTCACCGTTTATGTAGCAATGTTTGAGATGACAGAAAAGTGCTCAGCAGATGTTTCAGACCAGCCATTATTTCAGTTTGTAATATCAACCATGTTTATGGAAGCAAATATTCTGAAATACCATCAGAGGGTGCCCACAACGATAAGCAAATGCTGCGAATCGAAAACACCCTTCTTCAATATAGGCCTCTTCAGCCCACCGTGGTTATGTTCTTTAACTGGCTGACTTGCGTCCACATTACCACAGAGAAGGCAGCATCTATGGAAAAGAGTGAGCCGTCAGCGTTTCCGCCAAGACTCTTCATCAGGACTGGGGGGAAGGGAGAAGTCTAGATAAGGTGGTGGGGGTGGGGAGAGCAGTGCAAGCTGGAAGGTGATGGTGAAGCCATGTGAGGGGAAGGAAAGGGTGAAGCAGGAAGCTGGAGGTGATCGGTGAAAAAAGCAAAGGGGCAGAAGATGGAGGAGTCCCATGGGAGAGGAGAGTGGACCATGGGAGAAATGGAAGGAGGAGGGACTCCGGAGGGAGGTAATAGGCAGGTTAGGTGAGAGGGAAGCCGGAATGGGGAATGGGAGAAGGGGTGAGGGGGAACAAAGTTACCAGAAGGTAGAGAAATTGATATTTATGCCGTCAGGTTGGAAGCTATCCAGACGGAATATGAGATGTTACTCCTTCAACATGAGAGTAGCCTCGTCTTGGCAGCAGAGGAGGCCATGGACTGATATGTCAGCATAGGAAATGGGATTAGAATTAAAATGGCTGCCACTGAGAGATCCTGCTTGACAAACTTTATCCGTAACAAGCAGGACACAACCAGTACAGGACCCAGGACAGCTCATCTGAAATGATGACGCCACAAGGAAATTAAAGTTGCTGACCCTCTCCACCTCTGATTCCACCCCGCCCCCCTCCGTGAGGACTGGTTGTGTCCTGCTTGTTACAGATAAAGTTTAATTAAGTGTAATTATGTAAAGAGCAAGCATCTAAAACTTTGTTAAACTTCTATGGATGTGGTGGAGAGTGTATTGACTGGTTGCATCGTGGCCTGTTAAAGAGACACCAATGCCTTTGAATGGAAAATCCTACAAGAAGTAGTGTGTTTGGCTCAGTCCATCATGGGTAAAGCCCTCTCCACCATTGAGCACGTCTAAACAGAGCGCTGCAACAGAAGAGAGCATCTGTCATTCAGGAGCCCCACCATACAGGACATGCTGTCTTGCTGTTGTCATCGGGAAGGTGGTACAGGAGCCTCAGGACTTACACCACCAGGTTAGGAGCAGTTATTACCCCTTGACCATCAGGCTCTTGACCAGAGGGGATAACTTCACTCAACTTCACTTGCCCCATCACTGAACTGTTCCTACAACCTATAGACTCACTTTCAGAGACTCTTCATCTCATGTTCTCAATATTTATTGTCTATTTATTTATTTATTCATTCTGTATTTGCACAGTTTGTCATCTTTAGCACGCTGGTTCTTTGTTCGCCCTGCTTGGTGCAGTCTTTCATTAATTCTACTGTGTTTCTTGTATTTACTGTGATTGCCCACAAGAAAACAAACCTTAGGATTGTGTATGGTGACATATATGTACTTTGATCATGACTTATCTGTGAACGTTGAATGTGCCATACTAAGTGTAAAGCACATTAAAGCACTGTAAGCACAGTTCTTTTGTTTTTAATTAACTGTGGGGTTATTTCCCTCTCACCTATTCTCTCACATGCTGAACAACTGCTCCCAGATTCTCCTCTGCCTCGCCTTCACCAGGAGCAATTTACAGGAGGCAACTAACCCACCGGCACATCTTCCGCTATGGAAGATACTGTAAGGAGCTTGCACGCTCTCCCTGTGAATGTGTGGGTTCCCTCCGGGTGTTCTGGTTTCCTTCCACACTCCAAAGACGTACTGGTTGATAGGTCAATTGGTCATTGTAAATTTCCCTAAGATTATATAACATATAACCATATAACAATTACAGCACGGAAACAGGCCATCTCGGCCCTTCTAGTGCGTGCCAAACAGGTCAGGGTTAATTTGGGGGGTTTGCTGGGTGGTGCAGCTTGAAGGGGAAAGGGCCTATTCCACGCTGTATTGCAATAAAAATAAAACTGGGAAGAGACTGGAACATCTGGGAAACAGAGACAATGTGCAGACTCTACAGACAGTTCACAAGGTCAGAATCAAGGCCACTGTAGCTTTCTTGCTGCAGTGCTGACTGATGTGTGATCTATTGCCTAAATCCTGCTGGGCTATTTCACCTCCTCCAGATCCACATTCCAGCAGCTCCTACAACCTATTAGTTTCAGTCTGGTCTCTTGAGCACTCCCTCCTTGGATCCTGTTTCACTGCTGGGGATGGGGGTGGTGGGGGGGTCATTTTCTGAAATTCCTCCTTAATCCTAGTTTCTTTACTTTTCAATTGCTCTAGGTTCAGGTAATTAGTTTGGATTGATTGTAATTAAAATGCATGAAGTTTCTTTTTGTTTTTTTGTTTTTTATTTTTAATACTTTTATTAGTATCCTAACAGTGTGATTAACCTAAAAAAAAGTGTGAAATTTGAAAGCACTGAAGCAGACCATTTGGCCAGTTGTATCCAGCCTATCAAAAACGACCCATGTTCATTCCATTGCATATCTCTTGTTATGTGGCTCTTCAGGTTGTTTTTAAATGTGACGAGGGCCTTTGTCTCCACCAGTCTATTAGGTGCCTCAACTGCTGTCCAATCCATCTCCCAGTTATTTAACTCCACCCGCTGTGGCTGCTGCTCTTTCTGCTGATGGAAATGTCTCTGTTTTTGCATGCACTATCTCAACCTCTCATTTTGTATGCCTTCATTAATACCGTCCCTCATTCTCCTTTGTCCCAAAGATAGCCTCTCTTCATAACTTTAAAGCTTGGGCAATCGACAGATGGAACCACGGTTGGGGTGGGGAGGGTGAAGAGTTTTGGTAGTGATGGGTGACTGATGGGCAAGGTGATTAAAGAGGTAGCATCCCTGAAGGATGGGTAGGAGGAGGAAAGGAACATGGGCAACATCCTGGCCAATCTCTACTGCTTCCTTTCTAGTAGTTTGATTGCTAATTTCTTTTAAATAACGTTTTTGAATGTGCGTGACTGTCAGAGATCTCACGAACATTTCAACTGCATAACAGTTGTGGCGGCCTGGAAGCATGGCTGAGCTGGCTGTCGGAGTGTTCCTGTAGGATTGACAATTGGAGAGGCCCGGTGAAGCCAGAGTTCGACCCTGTCAATGGAGGGAGGGGCGTGGAGTACAGAAGGGGAGTCACTGTTCCCCCATAGTTTGGGATCCCTGCAGCATCACTCCTACTGTGCCAACCTTTGCTTCAGACTCCACTGCCCTCAGCTGCTCGGCGGCACAGATGTATTTTTCAGTTATCGAGAAGAGATGCCACGTATTTTCCACCCCATGTTTTTCTGTCTGGAAGGTGATTCATGTTTCTCTTCAGGGCACCTTCTGTACTTGAAATCGGGATTATATTTCAATGTATGGGATCCAGAGCCTAAAGGGAAGCCCAATTTCCTTGGAGACTCCTGCAGAACATCTGGAATGTCCACTGAATTAGCATATCATTGCTATGAGCCCTGGACAACTGTTTTGAATGCAAGAAGCTCAAGTCCAGTCCAGTCCAGATCTGGTGCTTGGAGGGACCGTGTAGTTGTAACTCTTAATGGGCTCCAAAAATGAGAGCAGGATTGGGAAAAGACCAAGACCAGGTGCTGCTAGGAATCACAGCTGGGTGCTGTCATTCTGGCGGCAGTGGGAATTGGAAAGGATCTACTGCCCAACACCAGCAAGTGGAGGTGACCTGTTCACTTTGTATGAATACTCATTCACTGCATCCCTTTGACTAAAGGTTTAATGCAGGGATGAGTTGGATTGGGAGGTGTGGGAGTGTTGTTAAAAACGTACACAGCATACCACTGATTTCTGTTTTTTTTCTTCTTTCTTTAAAGTAATGACAGGTTTTAAGAGACTTTCTTTTGGGAACACTGCACTGGATTATGGATCCCTCCCCGATGTCATGGAATATTTGAACTGCATTGACCTCCACTCATTGTGTAAGGCATCGGAAGTAGAGAAGAGGAAGAAAAATTAAATGAAAAAGTAACTTGAGCTCTTGAAACCTGAAATGTAGCTACAAATAAAGTTGTTGAGAATCAAGTCCCACAAATCTTTAACCCCGATCGCTCTTGCGATCTCTTGAAAGTACTTTTTAGGATATTTACAGTTGTTCTTTTTCCACAAGAATTTGTGAATGTTGGTTTCTACGGTAGGTTTAGCAGTAATAGCACAAAATTGGGTTGGCTACGACTTTTTTTAATGGAGCCTGTTCTTCAAGCCAATCAAGCACAATTAGTGACAGCCATCTAACCGAGCCTGGTGATCAGCCAGTTACCAGACTGATAACCCAGCACAAAGCAGTTCAAGGACTGATTGATGAGTTTGGTGTGAGAAACAATTGTGCAATGCACAGCTGCGTTATCCATGGAAAATTGCACCACGCTGGATCAGGGCAAGGTGCTGGATAAGAGCCCACCATTTTTCCATTCAATATCTGATTTCCTGTTGGGATTCACAGATTACTGGAGTGTAGAGCAGAAGTTGTGAGTTTGACTTTAAATAAAAGAGAATGCCCCAGTCTTCTTAAACTTCTCCTGATAATGTTCACTCCAACCCGCTCAACCCAGATCTCTACTCTGTAAATGCGTTTAGAGCTTACTGCCCTTTGGTTTCCCACAGAGCGTAATTGTACTTCTGGAAGGTAAACACAGGGGTAGATATTAATATGAGAATAGAAATAGAAGGGCTACCTTATAAAGAAGACAGCAACGAGAATTGAAACACAGCAACAAACCTTTGAGGTTTGATACTAGTTCTTTAAACAATAGACCTTTACAAAACCAAGGGAAAATTGAAAGTCAGCAAAAGTCACAGTGGGCACATGTAACATTCACATTACGCCTTTCACTGCTTTTTAAGAGACTCCGTACTGTAACTGCCTGTGGCTGTTCAGAAAGAAATGAGACAAGTTTCTGAAGAAATTTTAATTATTCCCTTTCACTTACCAAATTTAAAGGGCTCTTTCATATATTTGTGTTTTAACTTTGTAAATTTGTAAGGCAAAGAAATTTCTGATCACAACATTGGAGCATTCAATTAAGAAATGTACCATATAAATCTGGCAGTGTACAGGAACTGATATTTGCAACATTCTGAAAATGTATACAAATTTGTCCTTGCACTGTACTGATGGTGTGTGGGATATTGCCCTATCACCACGCAGAGTGTGTGGGATATTGCCCTATCACCATGCAGAGTGTGTGGGATATTGTCCTATCGCCACACTGATGGTGTGTGGGATATTGTCCTATCGCCACACTGATGGTGTGTGGGATATTGCCCTATCACCATGCAGAGTGTGTGGGATACTGCCCTATCACCACGCAGAGTGTGTGGGATACTGCCCTATCACCATGCAGAGTGTGTGGGATACTGCCCTATCGCCACACTGCTGGTGTGTGAGAAATCGTCCTGTCACTACGCACAGTGTGTGGGATAGTGTCCTATCGCCACACTGATGGTGTGTGGGATATTGCCCTATCACCATGCAGAGTGTGTGGGATACTGCCCTATCACCACGCAGAGTGTGTGGGATACTGCCCTATCACCATGCAGAGTGTGTGGGATACTGCCCTATCGCCACACTGCTGGTGTGTGGGATATTGCCCTATCACCACGCAGAGTGTGTGGGATATTGTCCTATCACCACGCAGAGTGTGTGGGATATTGCCCTATCACCACACAGAGTGTGTGGGATATTGTCCTATCGCCACGCAGAGTGTGTGGGATATTGTCCTATCGCCACGCAGAGTGTGTGGGATATTGTCCTATCGCCATGCAGAGTGTGTGGGATATTGTCCTATCGCCATGCAGAGTGTGTGGGATATTGCCCTATTAACAGGCTGATGGTATGTGGGATATTGTCCTTACACCATGCTGTTTCATTAAGCCATTCTGCTATAAGTAAACTAGTGGTTCTTTTGTGCTTCAGGCCCTTTGCTTTTTTGGAATTCGACACAGTGAATCAATAATTTCTTCAATAAAAGCAGTATAAATAAGCCAGTTCTAAAATCTGCAGACGAATCATCACAAACTCCACGTTGTCAACAGCACCCGCATCAGAAACTGGAAAAGGAAATGTGATTGTGTACAACCATGAAATATGCTTAACATGCCAGGGAGGTAGAGGGTGACAGCCTTTTGAGCACGTGCACACGCCTTAGGGGGAACATTGGTCAGGGGTACTAAATGTTCTATATAGTCCTGTTAGAGAACTGGATCACACTGTATATCGTAGGCTTAGCACCTTGACTTGCAGGTTCCAGAACCATTATCTATGACGCTCACAGACGTTTGTTCCTGGCTATAAGCCACTATACTACCATATCTCACTATATGCAGTCTAGCACTGTGTGCCACCAGCTCTGGGGAGTTGGTACTACCACTCGAATGCTGTGGCACAAAAATGATGCCCAAATGATTGAGGGCACTTTGTGTGGTAGTGTTACGCAATTTATTTCATGATCTTGCTTTATTAGACTTCTCAATGACAGTGCACAACTACTGAGTACTCCTGTTGGGGCCAGAAAGCAAGCTGATCAAGTCTTGTGTGAACTTTCCGTTAATATGTTATGAAGTAAGGGGTTTCAGAAAGAAAGTTTCAAAGCTGCCCAAACGCCCGCTACCATGTTAACAACCCTTCTGATGCTCTTCACGAGGTGGAGACATGTGCTGGTCCAGAAAGAGAACTTTCTCTTCCCGAAAGGAAACTGTTATACCTCATCACCCCGAGTGGAATCTGTAAACCACAGACACTGCTGTCCAGATCTGAAAGTTGTCCCTATCTTTTATTCTGTGGTGCATCGTAATTTTGTTTTTTGTAGATGTTTACAGGATGTAATAGCTGTGTTGAATTCTGAGCATCTCTGTTTAATGTGAAAGAGGCTGTATCTGTCCCTAATCTCACCTGTGGAATGTATCCAAGGTGATCATCCTCATTGTGGGCGATGTACTGTGATAATATCTGTCCATTTAATGTTAAATCTGCTTTGTTTGCATGGTGCACGTGGGGATTAGGAATTAATCCTCCCAGGGTTCCAGCTCAGTGATCCAGTCCACCCAGTAAAGCAAATCAGTTCAGTGATGGAGACCCCGGTGAAGCAATCCAGTTCGGTGATCCAGTCCATCCAGCAAGCAGATCCAGTTCGGTGATCAAGTCCACCCAGTGGAGCAATCGGCTCAATGATCTGATCCCTCTGGCAACAGCTGCAGCTCAGTCACCTAGCCCAGCCACCCCTGTGGTCCAGTCCATTCAGCAATTATATCATCTCAGTAATCCAATGGGAAGGAACCCAGCTCAGTAATCCAGTTCACACAGGAACCATTCCAATTCAGCGATCTGATTCACCCAGAGGCCTAATCCACTTCACTCATCCAATTTGTCCACAGAAACCAAACCAGCTTAAGTATTCAGTCCACCCAGGGATCTACTCTGCTGTTCAGTGACCCAGCCCACCCACAAGGAAACTGAAAAACAAAGCATATTCAATACATTTAAATGATCTGGTCCATTTGGCCCATTCAATGCCGTGCAGATCTATGTGCACAGTAAGAGGGAATCCCGTGAGATCCCAGGGATAGAGTTGGACCATTGGAACATTTGTTTTGTCAGTCCAGTAACCCTGTGGAGATAGAAATTTAAATAAGCACTAGTATTGCAAGCACCAACTATATGGACTTTAAAATGATAATATTTACTATTAAATGTGCAATTCTCACTCAATTCAAATGTGCATATCTTTTGCTTTCAAAGCATGTTACTGTGTTAAAGGTACTTTGATAAATTGGCACTGGATGGAAGGTGCAAAGTGTAAGATCAGAACATCTTACATAGCATGTATGTTGCTTTTTATTTACTCTGCATATAAAATACAGAAGGTACAGTATTTAAATATTTTCCTCGGGATCTTTTCACCAAATTCATAAACCTATTTATGAACAACATTCCTAAAGATTAAATAGCAGAGAGAAACAAAACAGGCATTAGTTTTTTTTTTACTGACTTTGATAAACTAATTGTTATGTTCACTTCATTAATATAGCTCACCTCCTCTCACCTTACAATGAAACATGGCTTGGTAACTGTTTATAGTTTTCACATTGTCCTCTGCCAGGCAGGGAGAATTCTGCTGGTTGACGGTATACTGCAGTTCATACTCCAGTAACCTGTACAATTTTCCATGCAGATTGATTGAAGTTGCCTGATCAAATAACTACTAAAAGCTGCACTGAGAGTTATTCAGAATTCTTCTGCCAACCACATCCTAGTGTGGGAAGTGAAACTGCCTCATCATGCACAATAGAGAGCTGCAGTTGAAGTTGCCTTTGATAGAAAAATACAGGGATGCAAATATCATTCCTGTGCAACCCAATGGTGCAGTTTGGAGGACTTAAAGAATGACTCGTGTTGTTAAAAAATGGTCTTTTTAAATGCCACGGAGTTCCCATTTGAGATTTTATTCAATTTGTAGAGAGTTTGGACAGGCTCATTTTAACTGAACCTTTTATGAGAGAAACCATTGGTGCAGAGTTTTAACCACCACCTTGCGTTCCAGACCAGAGGTTGATGTAAAGTTTATATGACATACAGCAGAAGACTACAGCACTGCTGAGGGAAGCTTTTTAGAAAAGAGAATTTTACAATTTTAAATGCAGAGTTTATAAACAAGAAAGGAACACTCTGTTTTACTGTAACAACTCTACTCTCGTGGTTTCTGGGTAATAGCATTTATACCCATCTGGAAATTAATTTCTTTGATTAGTTGTGTTTGGGATTTGCGGTTTGGATGAAGCATGGTGTGATACAAATTGTACTTCTGCACAAACCATCCATAATAAATGTTGTGTTTAACTTTTACGTATTTGACTCACTTTTAAGATAATCTGATTGATCTGTTTATACCATTGAAGTTCATTCATACTCTTGCCTTGGGCAAATCTGGGTGCCCAGGGTCCATAACACTCAAGATACCAGTTCCTCCAGATATTGACAAGTTTTTTTTTGTAATTATTCTGTTTTGTTACTCTATTTTGGGGACTGATTATTTGGTTTGTGTCTCTATTCCAAAGGGGCAGGTAGTCTGTTCAATTTTAGACATTAATCAATCAGAATGGTTTGTGAATCACTTTTCAAAAAAAGTGAGGTTGTGATCACAACTGTCCAACATACAATACATGAAAAGAATGCCGAGGCTCGGTGGCCTTTGTATGTTTCACAAGAAAGAGTAATTTCGACCTTTGGTGAAGAGAAATACTCTGGTAACTATGAAGAATTTGTATTTCAGGGTCATCAGACCAGAACTCCTGCTACTCATTCAGAAGCTGCCTCTACCCCACCCTGCCCATTTTCATACTCAGTTTGCAAAGACGCATGCCATCGTGCAGTTCTCTGGCATGAAAACAGTCCATCTGGCCCAGCATATCCACCTGTTTTTCTTCCATTCTTCATTCACGAGACGTGAGCTAAGCCAGCGTTTAATTACTCATCCCTAGCTGCCCTCGAGTAGGTGTTGGTGAGCTGCCTTCTTGAATCGCTGATGTCCTTGAGGGTAGGTGTACCCACCGTGCTGTCGGGGAGTGTGTTCCAAGATTTTGATCTGTGGGGATCTGTTTGCCAGTCAGGAAGGAGTGTGGGTAGGAGGGCAGTTTCTAAGTAGAGGGGTTTCCATGTCTTTGGTGTCCCTGCTCTTCTAGCTGTAGAGGATGTGGGTTTTGAACGTGCTGTCTAAGAAGTCTTGGTGAGTTGCTGTGGTGTACCCTATAGATGGTACAAACTGCTGCCATTATGTGTCACTGATGGAATAAGTGAATAATTGTAGATGTGCTTCCTATCCAATTTTTTATTCTCTGCACCTTCCTTCCAAGTACCTCCCATAGTCTCCTACTCACCTTTACTAGGGGTAAGTTTTACACTAATCACTTAGCCTACCCACTCCCCCCACACCTTTGGAATGGGACAGGAAGAAACCCAGATGGTCACAGGGTGAACGTGCAAACTCCATGTGGACAGCACCAGAGGTCAAGATCAATTTCTAGGTCTCTAGATTAGCTGTGAGGTATCAGCTCCATCAGCTATCACAAAAGACTTGCCTTATTTACTCAAATACATCTTCCATCGTGCAATTGTCAGCAAGGTACAGCGAAGAACTTCAGTTTTGCTTCCACCCTTAAGGATTGTTTAATTTCATCAATGCATTGTTGCAGTACAAGGGCAAAGCAATAACAGAATGCAGAATGAAGTGTCACAGTTCCAGAGAGAATGCAGTACAGGTAGACGGTGAGGTACAAGGGCATATGACGAGGTCGAGAGTCTGTGTGTTGTACTTGGGTTCAATAGGGATAGAACCTGCCCTTGAGCCTGCTGGCACATGCTTTCAGGCTTTGTATCTTCTGCCCGATGGGGATGGGAAGTAGGGAGAAGAGAGAATGCCTGGGGCGGGTGGGGTCTTTGATTACGTTGGCTGCGGGAAGTGTAGACAGAGTCCAGTGAGGTGCCGAGCTTGTCCACATTTCCACAGTTTAGAAAAGAATAGAACTTTATTGTCAATGAGATTGCGCTGTTACTCCAGTCCGAGCAAAACAGGTACTTACATTGCATGTGGTATGACAATTAAAAAAACTCCCATATTACATGCAACAAATGACTCTGATGGTCCATAACACTCAAAGACCATTGGCAAGCCGGGGGTGTGGCATTATTCAGCCGCACAACAGCCCTCGGGAAGAAGCTGTTTCTCAGTCTTACTGAATTGGCTAAGGTGTTTCCGTATTTCCTACCAGATGGCAGGAGATTGAACAGACATTGTCTGGGATGGGATGGGTCTTTAATGATGTTACAACTGCACCTTGGACACCGAGAGTTGTAGATTTTCTCCAGGCCCGTAGTTGAGGCCCGATGATAGGCTGATTCGTCTTAATCACCCTTTGGAGTGCTTTGTGATTTGTCTTGCTGCAGCTAGAGTACCACACTGCCATTCCGTATGTCAGTATGCTCTCTACCACACATTGTTAAATGGTGGCCAGCAAGAAACCAGCAGTTTCTTGTTGGCACATTGATGCAGCACAAGGTAAACTACATTCAGCAAGGAAGGTTGTATCGACCCCAGAGTAATTGCATATTCTCCAATCAGAAATGCCACTTTTTGAATGAATGCTTAAACTAAGGCTGTGCCCACCCTGCCAGATGAACATTACGGGGTTGCCCATTGTGCTGAAGAAGAGCAGTACTGTCTTGGCCCACAGTTATCCATTAAGCAATGCCAACGGATTGATTGCAGACACCTGCAATGTGGAAAACTACCCGCTGCACTTCCTACATCACACCATTTCTGACAGTTCTGAATGCCTGTTCATCCTGTTGGTCATGGGGAAAACAGCTCCTGAGCAGAATGTGTTTGTCAGAAGTTTCACTGTCAGTTTGTTACCAAATGCTCTCGAACACCTTGAAGGGATTCGATGCAATTTATGGTGAGTTGCAGAATATCAGAACCTGAATGTGCTTGGAGGTGCAGAGTTTGTTTATATGGGGTGTTGGTATGAACTGATAGATGTGTGGCCACGTCCTGGAGAAAGTCCAACTTTCTCATGACATCCACAGGCAACAGTCAGAACCAATACATACTGTACTGTACCAGCTTTCTGGTATATCAATATTCACACTGTTAAATGACTATGGGTATATTTATTGGAACTCACAGCTAACTTCGGTTCAAAGAAGAACATACACTATGAAGGAAAATGCGAAAAGCAAAAAACAACAATGACGCCATCTTTCGCAACCAGAGTGGAGATGATTGGGTTGCTTCCCCGTTAATGACAGTGGAGGCTGCATGATGTGTTCCATATTTGATATACATTCAGTGGCCACTATATTAGGTATGCCTTGTTAAGCAGCAACTCAATGCATAAAAGCATGGAGACATGGTCAAGAAGTTCAATTGTTGTTCGGATCAAGCATCAGAGTGGGAAGAAATTTGATCTAAGTGACTTTGACCAGGGAATGATTGTTGGTGCCATATGGGGTGGTCTGAGTATCTCATTAACTGCTGATCTGGAATTTTCACACACAGCTGTCTCTTGAATGGTGCGATGAAACAAAAAGACATCCAGTGAGCAGATGTTCTGTGGGTGGAAATGCCTTATTAATGAGAGAGATCAAAGAAGGATGGCCTAACTGGTTCAAGCTGACAGGCAAGCGACAGTAATTCAAATAATCATGCGTTACAACAGTGGTGTGCAAAGTAGCATTGCTGAGCACACGACATGTCAACTCTTGAAGCGAATGGACTACAGCAGCAGAAGACCACACCAAGTTCCATTCCTGTACCTAATGAAATGGCCACTGAGTGTATATTTCACAGAAATATTTGAAGAAGATTCTGCTATTCGAATTACTCAGTACCGCTGAGTAAGTGTACAGTGTGTCCAGTCTTATCTCCTGATATGTACTGACAAGTTGCAACTCATTAGATAATACCCTGGGGCCAATAATGACTCTCCAAGTGTTGAATGGTTCAGAGCAGCCTCAACTAATGCTTATTGGTCTTGATCAAAAGTCAGGGATGTTGAGTGAGCCCCTGAATTGTTGAAAAGTTCTGATCACAATCTTAAGCTCTTCTGTGTAATTGAACATTTATCCAAATATCATGGTGATTATTTACTTCAATTATAATAACTGCAAACACATAATGAGCAAATAAAAGTTTAAAGAGAACAGCAAAGTGTAAAGGACTATTATCTGCCTCTCTCAATTCTGTTAATGGGATATTGGCATGAAATCAGATTTCCACCTTATCCTGTGTGTTACTAATGCCAGGTACTGCTGGCTGTGTTCATTGATAACAAATCAGCATTTAAATTTAGCTATTTAAATGCTTCCAATAAAATTAGCTCCTGATGTGAATATTGTTATTAATAGAACAGAAATTGTTAAACAGAATACAACAGCAGTCAACTTTTTGTTTGATTCAAAGCATTGCAGCTAAGTGCATTACATGAAAATATTTGAAATAAGCAGTAAACTGTGAACACGCAGCTAATTTTATAGGACGATGAAATAAAATGCTATGCAGAAATGTGAAAAAGAAACAGAAAAATGGTCCATTTAACTTAGGAATATTAAGAGAAGGAGTAGGCCACTCAGCCCTTCAAACCACTTCTATCATTCAACAAGATCAGAGATGATCTGATTTTAACATCAGTTTTACATTCCTGCCTATCCTTAGTAAACTAACCAACCTTAATAAACATTCAGCTCTCTCTATAAAAAAATATGGTCCTAGGATCCTAACTTTTTACAATCTGCAGGATATAATTGACTTGGATGAAGGCATTGATGGAACAGCTAATAAAAAGTATTGGAGACGGCCTGGTTCATTATGGGTAAAGTCCTCCCCACCGTTAGGCATATCTGTCACAAGAAAGCAGTATCCATCATTGAGGACCTGCAGGATCCAGGCCATGCTCTCTTCTTGCTGCTACCATCAGGAAAGAGGTTCAGGATCCTCAGGACCCACACGAACAGGTTTAAGAGCAGTTATTGCCCCTCAACCAACAAGTCCTTGAACCAGAGGGGATAACTTCACTCAACTTCAGTCACCCCAACCCTGGATTGTTCCCACAACCTATGGACTCACTTTCAAGGACTCTTCACCTAATGTTCTCGATAGTTCTTGCTTGTTTATTTATTTATTATGAATATTTTTTTTGTATTTAGTTTGTTATCTTTTGCACACTGGTTGTTTGTCCAACTTGTGTGCAGTTTTTCATTGATTCTATTGTGTTTCTTGTACTTAATGTAAATGCCAATTAGAAAATTAATCTTGGTAGTATATGATGACATATATTACTTTGATAATAAATTTAGTTTGGACTTTGAAAGTATAGTTGCAAAATTTGCTGATGACACAAAGATAATTGAGAAAAAAGTTATAAGACCATAGGACACAGGAGGAGAATTATGATGAACAGCCCACCGAGTCTGCTCCACCATTTCATCAGGGCTGATTTATTATCCCTCTCACCCACTTTCTCCTACCTTCTCCCCGTAACTTTTGATGGCCTTACTAGTCAGGAAACTATTAACCTCTGCTTTACATATACCCAACGACAGCTGTCTGTGGCAATGAATTCCACAGATTCACCACACTTTGGCTAAAGAAATTCCTCCTCATCTCCATTCTAAAGGGACGTCTTTCTATTCTGATGTTCTGCCTTCTGCTCCTATGGTTTCCACTTTAGGAAACGTCCTCTCCATGTTCAGTCTATCCAGGCATTTCAAGATTTGGTAGGTTTCAATGAGTTTTTATGTTTTCATTGCTTTTATATTCTAGTCCTCTTTAAATGAATGCTAACATTGCATTTGCCTTCCTTGCTACTGACTCGACCTGCAAGTTAACTGTTAGGGGACCCTGCACAAGGATCCCCATGTCCCTTTGCACCCCTGATTTCTGAATTTGCTCCTCATTTAAAAAAAATAGTGTGTGCCTTTATACTTTCTACCAAAGTGCATGATCGTGCACCTCCCTACACTATTCCTTCTTCCCCTTTGTTCTTTCTCCAAATATGTCCAAATCACTCCCTGCCCCTCCACCTGTCTTTGTATCATCTACAAACTTTGCCACAAAGCCATCAATTCTGTCATACAGATCATTAATATATAATGTGAAAAGTAGCAGACTCACACTGAGCCCTGCAGAAGACCACTAGCCACTGGTGACCAAAAAGAAAAGGCCCCCCTTATTCCACTCCTTGCCTCCTGCCAGTCAGCCAATCTTCTATCCATGCTAGTATCTTTCCTGTTATACAATGGGCTTTTGTTTAGCAGCCTCATGTGCAGCATCTTGTTAAAGGCCTTCTGAAAATCCTAGTAAACACTATCCACTGTCTCTCCTTTGTCTATCCTGCCTGTTGTTTCCTCAAAGAATTCCAACAGCTTTGTCAGGTAAGCTTTCCCCTTAAGGAAACCTTGCTGACTTCAGACTTTCTTATCAAGTGCCTCCAAGTACCCCAAATCCTCATCCTTAATAGTGGACTTGGACATCTTGCCAACCATTGAAGTCAAGGAGGATCATGGAGGATCTAAGCAGGCCACAGAGTTCCCAATACTTCCAAGATGCCTGCAATCTCTCTCCACTTGGTTAATATATTTTTTCAATTATTCCTGTCAAAAATAGACCAATTCACATATCTGACTTCATACTCTATAAGATCTTTGCCCCATCACTTAACTATGTCCATCCCTTTGTGGCTTCTCTATAACCTCCATTTTATACTTTCTGTCTGACTTTGCCATCTTTAAAGTTTGCAACCATACCTTTAGTGATTTCCTCCAAAGCATTCACATACACTGTTAAGAAGTTGAGGTCCCAGTACTGATCCCTGTTACTGGTTGCAGCTGCCCAAGAAGAAAATGATCTATTTTTGCCTCCTGCGAGCATCACACTGGAGTAACTCAGTGGTCAGTTAGCATCTGTGCAGTTTCCCTTCACACTTCCTGCAGTTTTGGAATCTGATCAAACATATAGTCCTGGATTATGCTAGTAAATGCCAGCAGGTTGGAAGTCCAGAACTCGCTCATTAATAGTTGGTGAAGTATTTTTCATTAATCTCCATCATCAGACTCATGGATTGGAAGAGCTCAGCTGCCGATTGCTGAGATTCCCGAGTCAATTCTCAGGTGCATGGCCCCTGACGGAAACTGCTGGACTGTGGTGATGAGAAGGCAAGTTCATTTTTTCTCGGTTTGAATGAAATTAATTATTTTAACTAGTGTTAATATTTTAGTAATTCAAATTTTAATATTTTAAATGTTCATATTTTAAAATCTGATAGTTTAAAATGTTCTGAATGTCAGTGCCTTTTTAAAAAAAATGATATCTTCCAATGATAGCAAAGCAGTAGGAGAAAGGTTGCTGTTTGTCAAAGGCTTTCAGGGGAGTTTGGAGAGCTGGGATTCTCAAATGCAGCCTTTCCATTATTCAAGCCTCACTGCTGGCGTCAGGGGCAACTTGAGCAAACGGGATAGATTCTTCCCCCGTCTAGGCCAGGTATGGACAAGCAAGAAACTAGCTGGGAACAACTGGGGGTTTATGTACGTGAAACCCAGGCCTAAGTGTGTTGCAGAGAAGCTTATTTTCCATTGTTTTGTACCCAATCACAAGGAAAATAACTTTCCTGCCTGATGTAGCTTACCAAAGAATAAGACAGAAGACAACCCTAGTGCTTTCCCCCTCATCAACAGCATCTCGGAAGATCTGTCCTGAACTCGCCATGATGCAATCATGGCAAAGTTATGTCAGCGGCAATACTTCATTGGGCGTTTGAGGAGATCAACGACTTGAGCAAATTTCTGTAGATGTACCGTGGGTGCATTCTGACTGCTGGCATCACTGCGTGGTATGGAGGCTCCAATGCCGGGTCGTTGGAGGCTTCAGTGGGTTGTAAACTCTGCTAGCTCTATCACCAGCAGAAGACCTCCTACCATCGAGGACACCTTCAAAAGGCAGTGCCTCAAGAACGTGGCATCCATCAATAAGGATCCTCACCATCTGGGACATGCCCTCTTCTCATTGCTATCATTCGGGAGGAGGTACAGGAGCCTGAAGATCCACACTCATTGATTGAGAAACAGCTTCTCCCCCTTGGCCATCAGATTTCTGAATGATTTCCACACTATTTGTCTTTTGCACTATTTATTTATTTCTTTTTATTGCACTTTGTAACAACTTCTTATGCCTCCACCGTGCTGCTGCCACAAAACAAGTTTCATGACCGATGTCGGTAGCAAGAAACCTGATTCTGACTCCAGTGGAGCTGGAACTCTGCACTCCATCAGGGTAGCTATCCAGTTGAAACACATCCTGTTCTTTATTTTCTCCCACTTACCGAAGATCATTCAGTTCCTACCCAGAGGAACTGTTAAATCCTACACAACTCATTTGTAACAGTTTGCCTTTTTTGACGGGACTTGTCTGGTTTCAGCTGCCTGGGGACACCCACAGCACTTGTTTCTTTTTAGCTTGTTTGGTTTCTATCCACCTCAGCAATACGTTCGTGTAAGAGCACAGACCCTAAAAGCCTGTTGACACAAGTGTGTTGAGTGGAGGTGATGGGATTTCTTCAGATACAACGACCCTGTCACTAATATTTTAACTCTTGCAAATTAAAGAGATGTAGCTTCCTGATCAACAATGGGGCTGCTTATTGGGTCAGCCACACACAAATAACTTGTTAAAATATGTTATTTGTACAATGCTCAATATGGATAGCCTACGCAACTTCATAGATTTTCCTGTTGTGCTTATTGTTACAGAAAAGCTACAACTTAAAAATTTGGAATCTCATAGAATGTTTATGTTAGCAGACTAACACATATTATGAAAAATTGCACAATATCAGTGGTGATCACCTTCCTATTTTAGATTAAGCTATTCATAAGCATCAAAGAGCGTAAATTGCCGTATTCTTCTCTTTTGCTTTTTTAAAGGGTACAATTTTTATGCCCCCCAGCCCATATCTCTCTTACCATCTCTGGAAAACAATAAAGCTTCTTCATAACAGGATATCAAAGGCAGCATCAAAGCCAAAGAGATATATATCATTGATCAACTTATGTCTTCAGGCAGTTTTGCTTTCTGTTAGTGTCTTATATCCAAAGTTATGACTGGTTTTGTCTCTATTTTCTATCTTTCTAAGTATGTATATCATTAATTTCACTCAATGTGACAACTGTTTTGGCACAGATCATCCAAAATGCTCTTTTAAATGATTTATTTATATTTTACTAATAAAGAGGGCATTTATAGTGAATAAAAAAGGCTCTCTGCAAATGAAGTACTGTAGATGCACAGTCATTTGTGAAGTATGAAGGGTGCACTGAAACAAAATTTAAGATATTTCAGAATGTACCCTTGAAAATGGATTTGTCTGTTAATGTCATTGTAAGAGTTTGCTCATGATATTGAAAGTTTGAAGCATTGGCCAGGAGATGGAATTGAGGTCTTAAACCAAGCCTGTACCAATATTCTTAAAGATATTTTCTGAGGAAGAGAGAGGCTGGACACTAAGGTACAAATTAGCTAGCTGATTGGCTGGTTGAGTGTCGCAGCAACCAACTTGCACTCAACATCAGTACGACCAAGGAATTGATTGTGGACCTCAGGAAAGGTTAGTCAAGGGAACACATACCAGTGATCAGCAGCGGAAAAGGTGAGCAGTTTCAAGTTCCTGGGTGTCGACATCTCTGAAGATTTATCCCAAGCGGCTATATTTCATTAGGTGTTTGAAGAGACTGGGTATGTCACCAAAGGCTCAGGCAATTTCTACTGATGTACCATGGAGAGCATTCTAACTGGTTGCATCACTGTATGGTATGGAGGGACCACTGTACAGGATCAGAAAAAGTTACAGAAAGTTGTAAACTCAGCCGGCTCCATCATGGGCACTAGCCTCCCCAGCATCCACGACACCTTCAAAAGGCAATGCCTCAAAAAGGCAGCATCTATCATTAAGGGCCTCTGTCACCGAGGACATGCCTTTTTCTCATTACTACTATCAAGGAGGAGGTACAGGAGTCTGAATACACATACTCACCATTTTAGGAACAGCTTGTACTCTTCTGCGGTCAGATTTATGAATGACAATGTATCCATGTACACTGTCTCCCTATGTTTTTCTTTTTCTTTTTATTATTCCATTAATACTACATTAATATATATATATAATATATATTTTATGTATTTCTTATTGTAATTAATTATTTTAAAAATTATGTATTGCACCGTATTGCTGACACAAAACAACAAATTTCATGACTTTAATATATAGGAGCAGAATTAGCCCCAATGAATCTGCTCTGCCATTTCGTCATGGCTGATCACTTTCCCTCTCAGCCCCCGTTTCCTGTTTTCCCCTCCCCCCCCACCCTCGCTGTATCCCTTCACACCCTGACTCCTCATTCTTCTGAATTCTAGTGAGTAAGGGCCTAGGGCCATCAAATGCTCTTCATATAACAAGCCATTCAATCTTTAAATAATTTAAATAATTTTCATGAACCTTTGAACCCTCTCCAGTTTCAGCATATCCTTTCTAAGATAAGGGGCCCAAACCTGCTCACAATATTCCAGGTGAGGCCTCACCAGTGCTTTATAAAGCTTCATCATTACATCCTTGCATTTATATTCTAGTACTCTTGAAACGAGTGCTTACATTGCTTTTGCCTTCCTCATCTCAGACTCAACCTGAAAATTAACCTTCAGGGAATCCTGCACAAGGGCTCCCAATTCCCTTTGCACCACAGTTTTTTTGTATTTTCTCTCCATTTAGAAAATAGTCAACCCCTTAATTTCTTCTACCAAAGTACATGACCATACACTTCCTGACACTGTATTACATGTGTCATTTCTTTGCCCATTCTCCTAACCTGTTTGTCCTTTTGTAGCCTCTGTACTTCCTTAAAACTGCCTTTCCCTCCACCTACCTTTGTGTCATTCTCAAACTTTACAAGAGAGCCATCAATTTTGTAATCCAAGTCATTGACATATAACATAAAAAGAATTGGTCCCAACACAGATCCCTGTGGAACACCACTAGTCATTGATAGCCTACCAGAAAAGGCTCCCTTTATTCCCTGTCTTTGCTTTCTGCCAATCAGCCACTGCTTTATTCATGCTGGAACCTTTCCTGTAATACCATATCATAGGCTCTTAAATTGTTAAGCAGCCTCACATGTGGCACCTTGTCAAAGTCATTCAGAAAATTCAAGTACACATCAACTGATTCTCTTTTATCTATCCTCTTTGTTATTTCTTAAAAGAGCTCCAACAGATTTGTCAGGCAAAATTTTCCCTTGAGGAAACCATGCTGACCACGGTCTATTTAATTATGTGCCTCCAAGTACTCTGAGACCTCATCCTTAATAATTGACTCCAACATCTTCCCAATTATTGAGGTCAGACTAACCGGCCTGTAATTTCCTTTCTTCTGCCTCTCTCCCTTCTTGAAGAGTGGATGTGACATTTGCAATTTTCCAGTCTTCGAGAACCATTCCAGAATTGAGTGATTCTTGAAAGATCATTACTAATGCCTCCAGAATCTCTTCAGCCACCTCATTCTGAACCCTGTGGTGTACACCATCTGGTCCAAGTGACTTATCTACCTTCAGACCTTTCAGTTTCCTAAGAGCCTTCTCCTTAGTAATGGCAACTTCACACATCTGACCTCTGATACTCTGGAACCTCAACCATACTGCTAGTGTCTTCCACAGAGAAGACTAATGCAAAATATTTATGCAGTTCATCCAAAATTTCCTTGTTCCCCATTTTCCAGTGGTCCAATATCCACTCTTGCCTCTTATTTGCACTTTATATAGCTGAAGGAACTTTTGATATCTGGAGGCTTGAGGCTGGAGGCTGGAGGCTTGAGGCTGGAGGCTTGAGGCTTGAGGCGAGGCTGGAGGCTTGAAGCGAGGCTGGAGGCTTGAGGCGAGGCTGGAGGCTGGAGGCGAGGCTGGAGGCTTGAGGCGAGGCTGGAGGCTGGAGGCTGGAGGCTTGAGGCAAGGCTGGCGGCTGGAGGCGAGGCTGGAGGCTTGAGGCGAGGCTGGAGGCTTGAGGCTTGAGGCTTGAGGTGAGGCTGGAGGGTTGAGGCTTGAGGCTGGAGGCTTCAGGCAAGGCTGGAGGGTGGAAGCAGGCAAGGCTGGAGGCTTAAGGCTGGAGGCTGGAGGCTGGAGGCTTGAGGTGAGGCTGGAGGCTGGAGACTTGAGGTGAGGCTGGAGGATTGAGGCTTGAGGGTTGAGGTGAGGCTGGAGGCTTGAGGCTTGAGGCTGGAGGCTTGAGGCTGGAGGCTGGAGGATGGAGGCTGGAGGCTTGAGGCAAGGCTGGAGGCTGGAAGTAGGCAAGGCTGGAGGCTTAAGGCTGGAGGCTGGAGGCTTGATGCGAGGCTGGAGGCTGGAGGCTTGCTTGAGGCTTGAGGCGAGGCTGGAGGCTGGAGGCGAGGCTGGAGGCTGGAGGCGAGGCTTGAGGCTGGAGGCTTGAGGCGAGGCTGGAGGCTGGAGGCGAGGCTGGAGGCTTGAGGGTTGCTTGAGGCTTGAGGCGAGTCTGGAGGCTTGAGGCTTGAGGCGAGGCTGGCGGCTGGAAGCTGGAGGCGAGGCTGGAGGCTGGAGGCTTGAGGTGAGGCTGGAGGCTGGAGGCTGGAAGCTTGAGGCGAGGCTGGAGGCCGGAGGCTGGAGGCGAGGCTGGTGGCTGGAGGCGAGGCTTGAGGCTGGAGGCTTGAAGCGAGGCTGGAGGCTTGAGGCGAGGCTGGAGGCTGGAGGCGAGGCTGGAGGCTTGAGGTGAGGCTGGAGGCTGGAGGCTGGAGGCGAGGCTTGAAGCTGGAGGCTTGAGGTGAGGCTGGAGGCTGGAGGCTGGAGGCGAGGCTTGAAGCTGGAGGCTTGAGGCGAGGCTGGAGGCTGGAGGATGGAGGCAAGGCTGGAGGCGAGTCTGGAGGCTTGAGGCTTGAGGCGAGGCTGCAGGCTGGAGGCTGGAGGCGAGACTGGAGGCAAGGCTCGAGGCTGGAGGCTGGAGGCTGGAGGCTTGAGGCTGGAGGCTTGAGGCTTGATGCTGGAGGATGGAGGCGAGGCTGGAGGCTGGATGCTTGAGGCAAGTCTGGAGATGGAGGCTTGAGGCTGGAGGCTTGAGGCGAGGCTGGAGGCTGGAGTCTGGAGGGTTGAGGTGAGGCTGGAGGCTTGAGGCTTGAGGCTGGAGGCTTGAGGCTGGAGGATGGAGGCTGGAGGCTTGAGGCAAGGCTTGAGGCAAGGCTGGAGGCTGGAAGCAGACAAGGCTGGAGGCTTGATGCGAGGCTGGAGGCTGGAGGCGAGGCTGGAGGCTGGAGGCTGGAGGCTGGAGGCTTGAGGCGAGGCTGAAGGCTGGAGGCGAGGCTGGAGGCTTGAGGCGAGGCTGGAGGCTGGAGGCTGGAGGCTTGAGGCTAGGCTGGCGGCTGGAGGCGAGGCTGGAGGCTTGAGGCGAGGCTGGAGGCTTGAGGCTTGAGGCTTGAGGTGAGGCTGGAGGGTTGAGGCTTGAGGCTGGAGGCTTGAGGCAAGGCTGGAGGGTGGAAGCAGGCAAGGCTGGAGGCTTAAGGCTGGAGGCTGGAGGCTGGAGGCTTGAGGTGAGGCTGGAGGCTGGAGACTTGAGGTGAGGCTGGAGGATTGAGGCTTGAGGGTTGAGGTGAGGCTGGAGGCTTGAGGCTTGAGGCTGGAGGCTTGAGGCTGGAGGCTGGAGGATGGAGGCTGGAGGCTTGAGGCAAGGCTGGAGGCTGGAAGTAGGCAAGGCTGGAGGCTTAAGGCTGGAGGCTGGAGGCTTGATGCGAAGCTGGAGGCTGGAGGCTTGCTTGAGGCTTGAGGCGAGGCTGGAGGCTGGAGGCGAGGCTGGAGGCTGGAGGCGAGGCTGGAGGCTGGAGGCTTGAGGCGAGGCTGGAGGCTGGAGGCGAGGCTGGAGGCTTGAGGGTTGCTTGAGGCTTGAGGCGAGGCTGGAGGCTTGAGGCTTGAGGCGAGGCTGGCGGCTGGAAGCTGGAGGCGAGGCTGGAGGCTGGAGGCTTGAGGTGAGGCTGGAGGCTGGAGGCTGGAGGCTGGAAGCTTGAGGCGAGGCTGGAGGCGAGGCTGGTGGCTGGAGGCGAGGCTGGAGGCTTGAGGATGGAGGCTTGAGGTGAGGCTGGAGGCTGGAGGCTGGAGGCGAGGCTGGTGGCTGATGGCGAGGCTGGAGGCTGGAGGCTTGAGGCGAGGCTGGAGGCGAGTCTGGAGGCTTGAGGCTTGAGGCGAGGCTGCAGGCTGGAGGCTGGAGGCGAGACTGGAGGCAAGGCTCGAGGCTGGAGGCTGGAGGCTGGAGGCTTGAGGCTGGAGGCTTGAGGCTTGATGCTGGAGGATGGAGGCGAGGCTGGAGGCTGGATGCTTGAGGCAAGTCTGGAGGATGGAGGCTTGAGGCTGGAGGCTTGAGGCGAGTCTGGAGGCTGGAGTCTGGAGGCGAGGCTGGAGTCGAGGTTTGCTTGAGGCTTGAGGCGAGGCTGGAGGCTGGAGGCGAGGCTGGAGGCTGGAGGCTGGAGGCTTGAGGCGAGGCTGGAGGCTGGAGGCGAGGCTGGAGGATTGAGGCGAGGCTGGAGACTTGAGGCTTGAGGTGAGGCTGGAGGCTGGAGGCTGAAGGCGAGGCTGGTGGCTGGTGGCGAGGCTGGAGGCTGGAGGATTGAGGCGAGGCTGCAGGCTGGAGGCTGGAGGCGAGACTGGAGGCAAGGCTCGAGGCTGGAGGCTGGAGGCTTGAGGCTGGAGGCTGGAGGCTGGAGGCTTGAGGCTTGATGCTGGAGGATGGAGGCGAGGCTGGAGGCTGGAGGCTTGAGGCGAGGCTGGAGGCTGGAGGCTTGAGGCAAGTCTGGAGGATGGAGGCTTGAGGCGAGGCTGGAGGCTGGAGTCTGGAGGCGAGGCTGGAGTCGAGGCTTGCTTGAGGCTTGAGGCGAGGCTGGAGGATGGAGGCGAGGCTGGAGGCTGGAGGCTTGAGGCAAGTCTGGAGGATGGAGGCTTGAGGCTGGAGGCTTGAGGCGAGGCTGGAGGCTGGAGGCTGGAGGCGAGGCTGGAGTAGAGGCTTGCTTGAGGGTTGAGGCGAGGCTGGAGGCTGAAGGATGGAGGCTTGAGGCTTGCTTGAGGCTTGAGGCGAGGCTGGAGGCGAGGATGGAGACTGGAGGATTGAGGCGAGGCTGGAGGCTTGAGGCGAGGCTGGAAGCTGGAAGCTGGAGGCTTGAAGCGAGGCTGGAGGCTGGAGGCTGGAGGCTGGAGGCGAGGCTGGAGTCGAGGCTTGCTTGAGGCTTGAGGCGAGGCTGGAGGCGATGCTGGAGGCTGGAGGATTGAGGCGAGGCTGGAGGCTTGAGGCGAGGCTGGAAGCTGGAAGCTGGAGGCTTGAGGCGAGGCTTGAGGATGGAGGCGAGGCTGGAGGCTTGAGGTGAGGCTTGAGGCTTGAGGATTGAGGCGAGGCTGGAGGCTTGAGGCTTGAGGCTCGAGGCGAGGCTGGAAGCTGGAGGCGAGGCTGGAGGCTGGAGGCTTGAGGCGAGGCTGGGGGATGGAGGCGAGGCTGGAGGATTGAGGCGAGGCTGGAGGCTTGAGGCTTGAGGCTTGAGGCGAGGCTGGAGGCTTGAGGCTTGAGGCTTGAGGCGAGACTGGAGGCAAATCTGGAGGCTGGAGGCTTGAGGCGAGGCTGCAGGCTGGAGGCTGGAGGCTTGAGTCTGGAGGCTTGAGGCTGGAGGATGGAGGCGGGGCTGGAGGCTGCAGGCTTGAGGCGAGGCTGGAGGCTGGAGGCTGGAGGCTTGATGCAAGGCTGGAGGATGGAGGCTTGAGGCTGGAGGTTTGAGGTGAGGCTGGAGGCTGGAGGCGAGGCTGGAGGCTTGAGGCTGGCTTGAGGCTTGAGGCGAGGCTGGAGGCTGGGGGCGAGGCTGGAGCCTTGAGGCGATGCTGTACGCTTGAGGCGAGGCTGGAAACTTGAGGTAAGGCTTGAGGCTGGAGGCTGGAGGCTTAAAGCAAGACTGGAGGCTTGAGGCTTGCTTGAGGCTTGAGGCGAGGCTGGAGGCGAGGCTGGAGGCTGGAGGCTGGAGGCTTGAGGCGAGGCTGGAGGCGAGGCTGGAGGCTTGAGGCTGGCTTGAGGCTTGAGGCGAGGCTGGAGGCTGGGGACGAGGCTGGAGCCTTGAGGTGATGCTGTAGGCTTGAGGCTTGAGGCGAGGCTGGAAGCTTGAGGCGAGGCTTGAGGCTGGAGGCTGGAGGCTTGAGGCAAGGCTGGAGGCTTGAGGGTTGCTTGAGGCTTGAGGCGAGGCTTGAGGCTTGATGCTGGAGGATGGAGGCGAGGCTGGAGGCTGGATGCTTGAGGCAAGTCTGGAGATGGAGGCTTGAGGCTGGAGGCTTGAGGCGAGGCTGGAGGCTGGAGTCTGGAGGGTTGAGGTGAG
The DNA here is from genome assembly GCF_963921235.1 of Mobula hypostoma. Taxonomy (NCBI): domain Eukaryota; kingdom Metazoa; phylum Chordata; class Chondrichthyes; order Myliobatiformes; family Myliobatidae; genus Mobula; species Mobula hypostoma. Next base: position 87,901,014 of record NC_086104.1, on the reverse strand, counting down.
GCTGGAGGCTTGAGGCTTGAGGCTGGAGGCTTGAGGCTGGAGGATGGAGGCTGGAGGCTTGAGGCAAGGCTTGAGGCAAGGCTGGAGGCTGGAAGCAGGCAAGGCTGGAGGCTTGATGCGAGGCTGGAGGCTGGAGGCGAGGCTGGAGGCTGGAGGCTGGAGGCTGGAGGCTTGAGGCGAGGCTGAAGGCTGGAGGCGAGGCTGGAGGCTTGAGGCGAGGCTGGAGGCTGGAGGCTGGAGGCTTGAGGCAAGGCTGGCGGCTGGAGGCGAGGCTGGAGGCTTGTGGCGAGGCTGGAGGCTTGAGGCTTGAGGCTTGAGGTGAGGCTGGAGGGTTGAGGCTTGAGGCTGGAGGCTTGAGGCAAGGCTGGAGGGTGGAAGCAGGCAAGGCTGGAGGCTTAAGGCTGGAGGCTGGAGGCTGGAGGCTTGAGGTGAGGCTGGAGGCTGGAGACTTGAGGTGAGGCTGGAGGATTGAGGCTTGAGGGTTGAGGTGAGGCTGGAGGCTTGAGGCTTGAGGCTGGAGGCTTGAGGCTGGAGGCTGGAGGATGGAGGCTGGAGGCTTGAGGCAAGGCTGGAGGCTGGAAGTAGGCAAGGCTGGAGGCTTAAGGCTGGAGGCTGGAGGCTTGATGCGAAGCTGGAGGCTGGAGGCTTGCTTGAGGCTTGAGGCGAGGCTGGAGGCTGGAGGCGAGGCTGGAGGCTGGAGGCGAGGCTGGAGGCTGGAGGCTTGAGGCGAGGCTGGAGGCTGGAGGCGAGGCTGGAGGCTTGAGGGTTGCTTGAGGCTTGAGGCGAGGCTGGAGGCTTGAGGCTTGAGGCGAGGCTGGCGGCTGGAAGCTGGAGGCGAGGCTGGAGGCTGGAGGCTTGAGGTGAGGCTGGAGGCTGGAGGCTGGAGGCTGGAAGCTTGAGGCGAGGCTGGAGGCGAGGCTGGTGGCTGGAGGCGAGGCTGGAGGCTTGAGGATGGAGGCTTGAGGTGAGGCTGGAGGCTGGAGGCTGGAGGCGAGGCTGGTGGCTGATGGCGAGGCTGGAGGCTGGAGGCTTGAGGCGAGGCTGGAGGCGAGTCTGGAGGCTTGAGGCTTGAGGCGAGGCTGCAGGCTGGAGGCTGGAGGCGAGACTGGAGGCAAGGCTCGAGGCTGGAGGCTGGAGGCTGGAGGCTTGAGGCTGGAGGCTTGAGGCTTGATGCTGGAGGATGGAGGCGAGGCTGGAGGCTGGATGCTTGAGGCAAGTCTGGAGGATGGAGGCTTGAGGCTGGAGGCTTGAGGCGAGTCTGGAGGCTGGAGTCTGGAGGCGAGGCTGGAGTCGAGGTTTGCTTGAGGCTTGAGGCGAGGCTGGAGGCTGGAGGCGAGGCTGGAGGCTGGAGGCTGGAGGCTTGAGGCGAGGCTGGAGGCTGGAGGCGAGGCTGGAGGATTGAGGCGAGGCTGGAGACTTGAGGCTTGAGGTGAGGCTGGAGGCTGGAGGCTGAAGGCGAGGCTGGTGGCTGGTGGCGAGGCTGGAGGCTGGAGGATTGAGGCGAGGCTGCAGGCTGGAGGCTGGAGGCGAGACTGGAGGCAAGGCTCGAGGCTGGAGGCTGGAGGCTTGAGGCTGGAGGCTGGAGGCTGGAGGCTTGAGGCTTGATGCTGGAGGATGGAGGCGAGGCTGGAGGCTGGAGGCTTGAGGCGAGGCTGGAGGCTGGAGGCTTGAGGCAAGTCTGGAGGATGGAGGCTTGAGGCGAGGCTGGAGGCTGGAGTCTGGAGGCGAGGCTGGAGTCGAGGCTTGCTTGAGGCTTGAGGCGAGGCTGGAGGATGGAGGCGAGGCTGGAGGCTGGAGGCTTGAGGCAAGTCTGGAGGATGGAGGCTTGAGGCTGGAGGCTTGAGGCGAGGCTGGAGGCTGGAGGCTGGAGGCGAGGCTGGAGTAGAGGCTTGCTTGAGGGTTGAGGCGAGGCTGGAGGCTGAAGGATGGAGGCTTGAGGCTTGCTTGAGGCTTGAGGCGAGGCTGGAGGCGAGGATGGAGACTGGAGGATTGAGGCGAGGCTGGAGGCTTGAGGCGAGGCTGGAAGCTGGAAGCTGGAGGCTTGAAGCGAGGCTGGAGGCTGGAGGCTGGAGGCTGGAGGCGAGGCTGGAGTCGAGGCTTGCTTGAGGCTTGAGGCGAGGCTGGAGGCGATGCTGGAGGCTGGAGGATTGAGGCGAGGCTGGAGGCTTGAGGCGAGGCTGGAAGCTGGAAGCTGGAGGCTTGAGGCGAGGCTTGAGGATGGAGGCGAGGCTGGAGGCTTGAGGTGAGGCTTGAGGCTTGAGGATTGAGGCGAGGCTGGAGGCTTGAGGCTTGAGGCTCGAGGCGAGGCTGGAAGCTGGAGGCGAGGCTGGAGGCTGGAGGCTTGAGGCGAGGCTGGGGGATGGAGGCGAGGCTGGAGGATTGAGGTGAGGCTGGAGGCTTGAGGCTTGAGGCTTGAGGCGAGGCTGGAGGCTTGAGGCTTGAGGCTTGAGGCGAGACTGGAGGCAAATCTGGAGGCTGGAGGCTTGAGGCGAGGCTGCAGGCTGGAGGCTGGAGGCTTGAGTCTGGAGGCTTGAGGCTGGAGGATGGAGGCGGGGCTGGAGGCTGCAGGCTTGAGGCGAGGCTGGAGGCTGGAGGCTGGAGGCTTGATGCAAGGCTGGAGGATGGAGGCTTGAGGCTGGAGGTTTGAGGTGAGGCTGGAGGCTGGAGGCGAGGCTGGAGGCTTGAGGCTGGCTTGAGGCTTGAGGCGAGGCTGGAGCCTTGAGGCGATGCTGTACGCTTGAGGCGAGGCTGGAAACTTGAGGTGAGGCTTGAGGCTGGAGGCTGGAGGCTTAAAGCAAGGCTGGAGGCTTGAGGCTTGCTTGAGGCTTGAGGCGAGGCTGGAGGCGAGGCTGGAGGCTGGAGGCTGGAGGCTTGAGGCGAGGCTGGAGGCGAGGCTGGAGGCTTGAGGCTGGCTTGAGGCTTGAGGCGAGGCTGGAGGCTGGGGACGAGGCTGGAGCCTTGAGGTGATGCTGTAGGCTTGAGGCTTGAGGCGAGGCTGGAAGCTTGAGGCGAGGCTTGAGGCTGGAGGCTGGAGGCTTGAGGCAAGGCTGGAGGCTTGAGGGTTGCTTGAGGCTTGAGGCGAGGCTGGAGGCTTGAGGCTGGAGGTTTGAGGCGAGGCTGGAAGCTGGAGGCTGGAGGCGAGGCTGGAGGATTGAGGCGAGGCGGGAGGGTTGAGGCTTGAGGCTTGAGGCTGGAGGCTGGAGGATGGAGGCTGGAGGCTTGAGGCAAGGCTGGAGGCTGGAAGCAGGCAAGGCTGGAGGCTTAAGGCTGGAGGCTGGAAGCTGGAGGCTGGAGGCGAGGCTGGAGGCTTGAGGCGAGGCTGGAGGCTTGAGGCTTGAGGCTTGAGGTGAGGCTGGAGTCTTGAAGCTTGAGGCTGGAGGCTTGAGGCTGGAGGCTGGAGGATGGAGGCTGGAGGCTTGAGGCAAGGCTGGAGGCTTAAGCCTGGAGGCTGGAGGCTGGAGGCTTGAGGCGAGGCTGGAGGATTGAGGCTTGCTTGAGGCGAGGCTGGAGGCTGGATGCGAGGCTGGAGGCTGGAGTCTTGAGGCGAGGCTGGAGGATTGAGGGTTGCTTGAGGCTTGAGGCGAGGCTGGAGGATTGAGGGTTGCTTGAGGCATCAGGCGAGGTTGGCGGCTGGAAGCTGGAGGCGAGGCTGGAGGCTGGAGGCTTGAGGTGACGCTGGAGGCTGGAGGCTGGAAGCTTGAGGCAAGGCTGGTGGCTGGAGGCGAGGCTGCAGGCTGGAGGCTTGAGGCAAGGCTGAAGGCTGGAGGTTTGAGGCTGGAGGCTGGAGTCGAGGCTTGCTTGAGGCGAGGCTGGAGGCTGGAGGCGAGGCTGGAGGCTGGAGGCGAGGATGGAGGTTGGAGGCTGGAGGCTTGAGGCGAGGCTGGAGGCTGGAGGCGAGGCTGGAGGATTGAGGCGAGGCTGGAGACTTGATGCTTGAGGCTTGAGGTGAGGCTGGTGGCTTGAGGCTTGAGGCTGGAGGCTGGAGGATGGAGGCTGGAGGCTTGAGGCAAGGCTGGAGGCTTAAGGCTGGAGGCTGGAGGCTGGAGGATGGAGGATTGAGGTAAGGCTGGAGGCTTGAGGCGAGGCTGGAGGATGGAGGCTTGAGGCAAGTCTGGAGGATGGAGGCTTGAGGCTGGAGGCTTGAGGCGAGGCTGGAGGCTGGAGGCGAGGCTGGAGTCGAGGGTTGCTTGAGGCTTGAGGCGAGGCTGGAGGCTGGAGGCTGGAGGCTTGAGGCGAGGCTGGAGGCTGGAGGCGAGGCTGGAGGCTTGAGGCGAGGCTGGAGGCTTGAGGCTTGAGGGTTGAGGTGAGGCTGGAGGCTTGAGGCTTGAGGCTGGAGGCTTGAGGCTGGAGGCTGGAAGCAGGCAAGGCTGGAGGCTTAAGGCTGGAGGCTGGAGGCTGGAGGCTTGAGGTGAGGCTGGAGGCTGGAGGCGAGGCTGGAGGGTTGAGGCGAGGCTGGAGGCTTGAGGCTTGAGGCTGGAGGCTTGAGGCTGGAGGCTGGAGGATGGAGGCTGGAGGCTTGAGGCAAGGCTGGAGGCTGGAAGTAGGCAAGGCTGGAGGCTTAAGGCTGGAGGCTGGAGGCTGGAGGCGAGGCTGGTGGCTGGTGGCTGGTGGCGAGGCTGGAGGCTGGAGGCGAGGCTGGAGGCTGGAGTCTGGAGGCGAGGCTGGAGTCGAGGCTTGCTTGAGGCGAGGCTGGAGGCTGGAGGCGAGGCTGGAGGCTGGAGGCGAGGATGGAGGCTGGAGGCTGGAGGCTTGAGGCGAGGCTGGATGCTGGAGGCGAGGCTGGAGGATTGAGGCGAGGCTGGAGACTTGATGTTTGAGGCTTGAGGTGAGGCTGGTGGCTTGAGGCTTGAGGCTGGAGGCTGGAGGATGGAGGCTGGAGGCTTGAGGCAAGGCTGGAGGCTTAAGGCTGGAGGCTGGAGGCTGGAGGATGGAGGCTTGAGGTAAGGCTGGAGGCTTGAGGCGAGGCTGGAGGCTGGAGGCGAGGCTGGAGGATTGAGGCGAGGCTGGAGACTTGATGCTTGAGGCTTGAGGTGAGGCTGGTGGCTTGAGGCTTGAGGCTGGAGGCTGGAGGATGGAGGCTGGAGGCTTGAGGCAAGGCTGGAGGCTTAAGGCTGGAGGCTGGAGGCTGGAGGATGGAGGCTTGAGGTAAGGCTGGAGGCTTGAGGCGAGGCTGGAGGATGGAGGCTTGAGGCAAGTCTGGAGGATGGAGGCTTGAGGCTGGAGGCTTGAGGCGAGGCTGGAGGCTGGAGGCGAGGCTGGAGTCGAGGGTTGCTTGAGGCTTGAGGCGAGGCTGGAGGCTGGAGGCGAGGCTGGAGGCTTGAGGCGAGGCTGGAGGCTTGAGGCTTGAGGGTTGAGGTGAGGCTGGAGGCTTGAGGCTTGAGGCTGGAGGCTTGAGGCAAGGCTGGAGGCTGGAAGCAGGCAAGGCTGGAGGCTTAAGGCTGGAGGCTGGAGGCTGGAGGCTTGAGGTGAGGCTGGAGGCTGGAGGCGAGGCTGGAGGGTTAAGGCGAGGCTGGAGGCTTGAGGCTTGATGGTTGAGGTGAGGCTGGAAGCTTGAGGCTGGAGGCTGGAGGATGGAGGCTGGAGGCTTGAGGCAAGGCTGGAGGCTGGAAGTAGGCAAGGCCGGAGGCTTAAGGCTGGAGGCTGGAGGCTGGAGGCGAGGCTGGTGGCTGGTGGCGAGGCTGGAGGCTGGAGGCGAGGCTGGAGGCTGGAGTCTGGAGGCGAGGCTGGAGTCGAGGCTTGCTTGAGGCGAGGCTGGAGGCTGGAGGCGAGGCTGGAGGCTGGAGGCGAGGATGGAGGCTGGAGGCTGGAGGCTTGAGGCGAGGCTGGATGCTGGAGGCGAGGCTGGAGGATTGAGGCGAGGCTGGAGACTTGATGTTTGAGGCTTGAGGTGAGGCTGGTGGCTTGAGGCTTGAGGCTGGAGGCTGGAGTATGGAGGCTGGAGGCTTGAGGCAAGGCTGGAGGCTTAAGGCTGGAGGCTGGAGGCTGGAGGATGGAGGCTTGAGGTAAGGCTGGAGGCTTGAGGCGAGGCTGGAGGATGGAGGCTTGAGGCAAGTCTGGAGGATGGAGGCTTGAGGCTGGAGGCTTGAGGCGAGGCTGTAGGCTGGAGGCGAGGCTGGAGTCGAGGGTTGCTTGAGGCTTGAGGCGAGGCTGGAGGCTGGAGGCTGGAGGCTTGAGGCGAGGCTGGAGGCTGGAGGCGAGGCTGGAGGCTTGAGGCGAGGCTGGAGGCTTGAGGCTTGAGGGTTGAGGTGAGGCTGGAGGCTTGAGGCTTGAGGCTGGAGGCTTGAGGCTGGAGGCTTGAGGCAAGGCTGGAGGCTGGAAGCAGGCAAGGCTGGAGGCTTAAGGCTGGAGGCTGGAGGCTGGAGGCTTGAGGTGAGGCTGGAGGCTGGAGGCGAGGATGGAGGGTTGAGGCGAGGCTGGAGGCTTGAGGCTTGAGGCTGGAGGCTTGAGGCTGGAGGCTGGAGGATGGAGGCTGGAGGCTTGAGGCAAGGCTGGAGGCTGGAAGTAGGCAAGGCTGGAGGCTTAAGGCTGGAGGCTGGAGGCTGGAGGCGAGGCTGGTGGCTGGTGGCGAGGCTGGAGGCTGGAGGCGAGGCTGGAGGCTGGAGTCTGGAGGCGAGGCTGGAGTCGAGGCTTGCTTGAGGCGAGGCTGGAGGCTGGAGGCGAGGCTGGAGGCTGGAGGCGAGGATGGAGGCTGGAGGCTGGAGGCTGGAGGCGAGGCTGGAGGCTGGAGGCGAGGCTGGAGGATTGAGGCGAGGCTGGAGACTTGATGTTTGAGGCTTGAGGTGAGGCTGGTGGCTTGAGGCTTGAGGCTGGAGGCTGGAGGATGGAGGCTGGAGTCTTGAGGCAAGGCTGGAGGCTTAAGGCTGGAGGCTGGAGGCTGGAGGATGGAGGCTTGAGGTAAGGCTGGAGGCTTGAGGCGAGGCTGGAGGATGGAGGCTTGAGGCAAGTCTGGAGGATGGAGGCTTGAAGCTGGAGGCTTGAGGCGAGGCTGGAGGCTGGAGGCGAGGCTGGAGTCGAGGGTTGCTTGAGGCTTGAGGCGAGGCTGGAGGCTGGAGGCTGGAGGCTGGAGGATTGAGGCAAGGCTGGAGGCTGGAGGCTTGAGGCGAGGCTGAAGGCTTGAGGCTTGAGGCTTGAGGTGAGGTTGGAGGCTTGAGGCTTGAGGCTGGCTGAGGTTTGAGGGAAGGCTGGAGGCTGGAAGCAGGCAAGGCTGGAGGCTTGAGGCGAGGCTGGAGGCTGGAGGCGAGGCTGGAGGCTTGAGGCAAGGCTGGAGGATGGAGGCTTGAGGCTGGAGGCTTGAGGCGAGGCTGGAGTCTGGAGGCTGGAGGCTGGAGGCTTGAGGCGAGGCTGGAGGCTGGAGGCGAGGCTGGAGTCTGGAGGCTGGAGGCTGGAGGCTTGAGGCGAGGCTGGAGGCTGGAGGCGAGGCTGGAGGCTTGAGGCGAGGCTGGAGGCTGGAGGCTGGAGGCTTGAGGCAAGGCTGGCGGCTGGAGGCGAGGCTGGAGGCTTGAGGCGAGGCTGGAGGCTTGAGGCTTGAGGTGAGGCTGGAGGCTTGAGGCTTGAGGCTGGAGGCTTGAGGCGAGGCTGGAGGCTTGAGGCTTGAGGGTTGAGGTGAGGCTGGAGGCTTGAGGCTTGAGGCTGGAGGCTTGAGGCTGGAGGCTTGAGGCAAGGCTGGAGGCTGGAAGCAGGCAAGGCTGGAGGCTTAAGGCTGGAGGCTGGAGGCTGGAGGCTTGAGGTGAGGCTGGAGGCTGGAGGCGAGGATGTAGGGTTGAGGCGAGGCTGGAGGCTTAAGGCTGGAGGCTGGAGGCTGGAGGCGAGGCTGGTGGCTGGTGGCGAGGCTGGAGGCTGGAGGCGAGGCTGGAGGCTGGAGTCTGGAGGCGACGCTGGAGTCGAGGCTTGCTTGAGGCGAGGCTGGAGGCTGGAGGCTGGAGGCGAGGATGGAGGCTGGAGGCTGGAGGCTTGAGGCGAGGCTGGAGGCTGGAGGATTGAGGCGAGGCTGGAGACTTGATGTTTGAGGCTTGAGGTGAGGCTGGTGGCTTGAGGCTTGAGGCTGGAGGCTGGAGGATGGAGGCTGGAGTCTTGAGGCAAGGCTGGAGGCTTAAGGCTGGAGGCTGGAGGCTGGAGGATGGAGGCTTGAGGTAAGGCTGGAGGCTTGAGGCGAGGCTGGAGGATGGAGGCTTGAGGCAAGTCTGGAGGATGGAGGCTTGAAGCTGGAGGCTTGAGGCGAGGCTGGAGGCTGGAGGCGAGTCTGGAGTCGAGGGTTGCTTGAGGCTTGAGGCGAGGCTGGAGGCTGGAGGCTGGAGGCTGGAGGATTGAGGCAAGGCTGGAGGCTGGAGGCGAGGATGGAGGCTGGAGGCTGGAGGCTGGAGGCGAGGCTGGAGGCTGGAGGCGAGGCTGGAGGATTGAGGCGAGGCTGGAGACTTGATGTTTGAGGCTTGAGGTGAGGCTGGTGGCTTGAGGCTTGAGGCTGGAGGCTGGAGGATGGAGGCTGGAGTCTTGAGGCAAGGCTGGAGGCTTAAGGCTGGAGGCTGGAGGCTGGAGGATGGAGGCTTGAGGTAAGGCTGGAGGCTTGAGGCGAGGCTGGAGGATGGAGGCTTGAGGCAAGTCTGGAGGATGGAGGCTTGAAGCTGGAGGCTTGAGGCGAGGCTGGAGGCTGGAGGCGAGGCTGGAGTCGAGGGTTGCTTGAGGCTTGAGGCGAGGCTGGAGGCTGGAGGCTGGAGGCTGGAGGATTGAGGCAAGGCTGGAGGCTGGAGGCTTGAGGCGAGGCTGAAGGCTTGAGGCTTGAGGCTTGAGGTGAGGTTGGAGGCTTGAGGCTTGAGGCTGGAGGTTTGAGGGAAGGCTGGAGGCTGGAAGCAGGCAAGGCTGGAGGCTTGAGGCGAGGCTGGAGGCTGGAGGCGAGGCTGGAGGCTTGAGGCAAGGCTGGAGGATGGAGGCTGGAGGCTTGAGGTGAGGCTGGAGGCTGGAGACTTGAGGTGAGGCTGGAGGATTGAGGCTTGAGGGTTGAGGTGAGGCTGGAGGCTTGAGGCTTGAGGCTGGAGGCTTGAGGATGGCTGGAGGATGGAGGCTGGAGGCTTGAGGCAAGGCTGGAAGCTGGAAGTAGGCAAGGCTGGAGGCTTAAGGCTGGAGGCTGGAGGCTGGAGGCTGGAGGCTTGAGGCGAGGCTGGAGGCTGGAGGCTTGCTTGAGGCTTGAGGCGAGGCTGGAGGCTGGAGGCGAGGCTGGAGGCTGGAGGCTTGAGTCGAGGCTGGAGACTGGAGGCGAGGCTGGAGGCTTGAGGGTTGCTTGAGGCTTGAGGCGAGGCTGGAGGCTTGAGGCTTGAGGCGAGGCTGGCGGCTGGAAGCTGGAGGCGAGGCTGGAGGCTGGAGGCTTGAGGTGAGGCTGGAGGCTGGAGGCTGGAGGCTGGAAGCTTGAGGCGAGGCTGGAGGCCGGAGGCTGCAGGCGAGGCTGGTAGCTGGAGGCTTGAGGTAAGGCTGGAGGCTGGAGGCTGGAGGCGAGGCTGGTGGCTGGTGGCGAGGCTGGAGGCTGGAGGCTGGAGGCGAGGCTGGAGGCTGGAGGCGAGGATGGAGGCTGGAGGCTGGAGGCTTGAGGCGAGGCTGGAGGCTGGAGGCGAGGCTGGAGGATTGAGGCGAGGCTGGAGACTTGATGCTTGAGGCTTGAGGTGAGGCTGGTGGCTTGAGGCTTGATGCTGGAGGCTGGAGGATGGAGGCTGGAGGCTTGAGGCAAGGCTGGAGGCTTAAGGCTGGAGGCTGGAGGCTGGAGGATGGAGGCTTGAGGTAAGGCTGGATGCTTGAGGCGAGGCTGGAGGATGGAGGCTTGAGGCAAGTCTGGAGGATGGAGGCTTGAGGCTGGAGGCTTGAGGCGAGGCTGGAGGCTGGAGGCGAGGCTGGAGTCGAGGGTTGCTTGAGGCTTGAGGCGAGGCTGGAGGCTGGAGGCTGGAGGCTTGAGGCGAGGCTGGAGGCTGGAGGCGAGGCTGGAGGCTTGAGGCGAGGCTGGAGGCTTGAGGCTTGAGGGTTGAGGTGAGGCTGGAGGCTTGAGGCTTGAGGCTGGAGGCTTGAGGCTGGAGGCTTGAGGCAAGGCTGGAGGCTGGAAGCAGGCAAGGCTGGAGGCTTAAGGCTGGAGGCTGGAGGCTGGAGGCTTGAGGTGAGGCTGGAGGCTGGAGGCGAGGCTGGAGGGTTGAGGCGAGGCTGGAGGCTTGAGGCTTGAGGCTGGAGGCTTGAGGCTGGAGGCTGGAGGATGGAGGCTGGAGGCTTGAGGCAAGGCTGGAGGCTGGAAGTAGGCAAGGCTGGAGGCTTAAGGCTGGAGGCTGGAGGCTGGAGGCGAGGCTGGTGGCTGGTGGAGAGGCTGGAGGCTGGAGGCGAGGCTGGAGGCTGGAGTGTTGAGGCGAGGCTGGAGGCTTGAGGCTTGATGGTTGAGGTGAGGCTGGAGGCTTGAGGCTGGAGGCTGGAGGATGGAGGCTGGAGGCTTGTGGCAAGGCTTGAGGCAAGGCTGGAGGCTGGAAGCAGGCACGTCTGGAGGCTTGAGGCGAGGCTGGAGGCTTGAGGCAAGGCTGGAGGATGGAGGCTTGAGGATGGAGGCTTGAGGCGAGGCTGGAGGCTGGAGGCTGGAGGCTGGAGGCTTGATGCGAGGCTGGAGGCTGGAGGCGAGGCTGGAGGCTTGAGGCGAGGCTGGAGGCTGGAGGCTGGAGGCTGGAGGCTGGAGGCTTGAGGCAAGGCTGGAGGCTTGAGGCTTGAGGCTTGAGGTGAGGCTGGAGGCTTGAGCCTTGAGGCTGGAGGCTTGAGGCAAGGCTGGAGGGTGGAAGCAGGCAAGGCTGGAGGCTTAAGGCTGGAGGCTGGAGGCTGGAGGCTTGAGGTGAGGCTGGAGGCTGGAGGCGAGGCTGGAGGCTGGAGGCCAGGCTGGAGGCTGGAGGCTTGAGGCGAGGCTGGAGGCTGGAGACGAGGCTGGAGGCTTGAGGGTTGCTTGAGGCTTGAGGCGAGGCTGGAGGCTTGAGGCTTGAGGCGAGGCTGGCAGCTGGAAGCTGGAGGCGAGGCTGGAGGCTGGAGGCTTGAGGTGAGGCTGGAGCCTGGAGGCTGGAGGCTGGAAGCTTGAGGCGAGGCTGGAGGCTGGAGGCTGGAGGCGAGGCTGGTGGCTGGTGGCGAGGCTGGAGGCTGGAGGCTGGAGGCGAGGCTGGAGGCTGGAGGCGAGGATGGAGGCTGGAGGCTGGAGGCTTGAGGCGAGGCTGGAGGCTGGAGGCGAGGCTGGAGGATTGAGGCGAGGCTGGAGACTTGATGCTTGAGGCTTGAGGTGAGGCTGGTGGCTTGAGGCTTGATGCTGGAGGCTGGAGGATGGAGGCTGGAGGCTTGAGGCAAGGCTGGAGGCTTAAGGCTGGAGGCTGGAGGCTGGAGGATGGAGGCTTGAGGTAAGGCTGGAGGCTTGAGGCGAGGCTGGAGGATGGAGGCTTGAGGCAAGTCTGGAGGCTGGAGGCGAGGCTGGAGTCGAGGGTTGCTTGAGGCTTGAGGCGAGGCTGGAGGCTGGAGGCTGGAGGCTTGAGGCGAGGCTGGAGGCTGGAGGCGAGGCTGGAGGCTTGAGGCGAGGCTGGAGGCTTGAGGCTTGAGGGTTGAGGTGAGGCTGGAGGCTTGAGGCTTGAGGCTGGAGGCTTGAGGCTGGAGGCTTGAGGCAAGGCTGGAGGCTGGAAGCAGGCAAGGCTGGAGGCTGGAGGCTTGAGGTGAGGCTGGAGGCTGGAGGCGAGGCTGGAGGGTTGAGGCGAGGCTGGAGGCTTGAGGCTTGAGGCTGGAGGCTTGAGGCTTTAGGCTGGAGGATGGAGGCTGGAGGCTTGAGGCAAGGCTGGAGGCTGGAAGTAGGCAAGGCTGGAGGCTTAAGGCTGGAGGCTGGAGGCTGGAGGCGAGGCTGGTGGCTGGTAGAGAGGCTGGAGGCTGGAGGCGAGGCTGGAGGCTGGAGTCTGGAGGCGAGGCTGGAGTCGAGGCTTGCTTGAGGCGAGGCTGGAGGCTGGAGGCGAGGCTGGAGGCTGGAGGCGAGGATGGAGGCTGGAGGCTGGAGGCTTGAGGCGAGGCTGGAGGCTGGAGGCGAGGCTGGAGGATTGAGGCGAGGCTGGAGACTTGATGTTTGAGGCTTGAGGTGAGGCTGGAGGCTTGAGGCGAGGCTGGAGGATGGAGGCTTGAGGCAAGTCTGGAGGATGGAGGCTTGAGGCTGGAGGCTTGAGGCGAGGCTGGAGGCTGGAGGCGAGGCTGGAGTCGAGGGTTGCTTGAGGCTTGAGGCGAGGCTGGAGGCTGGAGGCTGGAGGCTTGAGGCGAGGCTGGAGGCTGGAGGCGAGGCTGGAGGCTTGAGGCGAGGCTGGAGGCTTGAGGCTTGAGGGTTGAGGTGAGGCTGGAGGCTTGAGGCTTGAGGCTGGAGGCTTGAGGCTGGAGGCTTGAGGCAAGGCTGGAGGCTGGAAGCAGGCAAGGCTGGAGGCTTAAGGCTGGAGGCTGGAGGCTGGAGGCTTGAGGTGAGGCTGGAGGCTGGAGGCGAGGATGGAGGGTTGAGGCGAGGCTGGAGGCTTGAGGCTTGAGGCTGGAGGCTTGAGGCTGGAGGCTGGAGGATGGAGGCTGGAGGCTTGAGGCAAGGCTGGAGGCTGGAAGTAGGCAAGGCTGGAGGCTTAAGGCTGGAGGCTGGAGGCTGGAGGCGAGGCTGGTGGCTGGTGGCGAGGCTGGAGGCTGGAGGCGAGGCTGGAGGCTGGAGTCTGGAGGCGAGGCTGGAGTCGAGGCTTGCTTGAGGCGAGGCTGGAGGCTGGAGGCGAGGCTGGAGGCTGGAGGCGAGGATGGAGGCTGGAGGCTGGAGGCTGGAGGCGAGGCTGGAGGCTGGAGGATTGAGGCGAGGCTGGAGACTTGATGTTTGAGGCTTGAGGTGAGGCTGGTGGCTTGAGGCTTGAGGCTGGAGGCTGGAGGATGGAGGCTGGAGTCTTGAGGCAAGGCTGGAGGCTTAAGGCTGGAGGCTGGAGGCTGGAGGATGGAGGCTTGAGGTAAGGCTGGAGGCTTGAGGCGAGGCTGGAGGATGGAGGCTTGAGGCAAGTCTGGAGGATGGAGGCTTGAAGCTGGAGGCTTGAGGCGAGGCTGGAGGCTGGAGGCGAGTCTGGAGTCGAGGGTTGCTTGAGGCTTGAGGCGAGGCTGGAGGCTGGAGGCTGGAGGCTGGAGGATTGAGGCAAGGCTGGAGGCTGGAGGCTTGAGGCGAGGCTGAAGGCTTGAGGCTTGAGGCTTGAGGTGAGGTTGGAGGCTTGAGGCTTGAGGCTGGAGGTTTGAGGGAAGGCTGGAGGCTGGAAGCAGGCAAGGCTGGAGGCTTGAGGCGAGGCTGGAGGCTGGAGGCGAGGCTGGAGGCTTGAGGCAAGGCTGGAGGATGGAGGCTTGAGGCTGGAGGCTTGAGGCGAGGCTGGAGTCTGGAGGCTGGAGGCTGGAGGCTTGAGGCGAGGCTGGAGGCTGGAGGCGAGGCTGGAGGCTTGAGGCGAGGCTGGAGGCTGGAGGCTGGAGGCTTGAGGCAAGGCTGGCGGCTGGAGGCGAGGCTGGAGGCTTGAGGCGAGGCTGGAGGCTTGAGGCTTGAGGTGAGGCTGGAGGCTTGAGGCTGGAGGCTTGAGGCAAGGCTGGAGGGTGGAAGCAGGCAAGGCTGGAGGCTCAAGGCTGGAGGCTGGAGGCTGGAGGCTTGAGGTGAGGCTGGAGGCTGGAGACTTGAGGTGAGGCTGGAGGATTGAGGCTTGAGGGTTGAGGTGAGGCTGGAGGCTTGAGGCTTGAGGCTGGAGGCTTGAGGATGGCTGGAGGATGGAGGCTGGAGGCTTGAGGCAAGGCTGGAGGCTGGAAGTAGGCAAGGCTGGAGGCTTAAGGCTGGAGGCTGGAGGCTGGAGGCTGGAGGCTTGAGGCGAGGCTGGAGGCTGGAGGCTTGCTTGAGGCTTGAGGCGAGGCTGGAGGCTGGAGGCGAGGCTGGAGGCTGGAGGCTTGAGTCGAGGCTGGAGACTGGAGGCGAGGCTGGAGGCTTGAGGGTTGCTTGAGGCTTGAGGCGAGGCTGGAGGCTTGAGGCTTGAGGCGAGGCTGGCGGCTGGAAGCTGGAGGCGAGGCTGGAGGCTGGAGGCTTGAGGTGAGGCTGGAGGCTGGAGGCTGGAGGCTGGAAGCTTGAGGCGAGGCTGGAGGCCGGAGGCTGCAGGCGAGGCTGGTAGCCTGAGGCTTGAGGCGAGGCTGGAGGCTTGAGGCTTGAGGCTGGAGGCTTGAGGCTGGAGGCTGGAGGATGGAGGCTGGAGGCTTGAGGCAAGGCTGGAGGCTGGAAGTAGGCAAGGCTGGAGGCTTAAGGCTGGAGGCTGGAGGCTGGAGGCGAGGCTGGTGGCTGGTGGAGAGGCTGGAGGCTGGAGGCGAGGCTGGAGGCTGGAGTGTTGAGGCGAGGCTGGAGGCTTGAGGCTTGATGGTTGAGGTGAGGCTGGAGGCTTGAGGCTGGAGGCTGGAGGATGGAGGCTGGAGGCTTGAGGCAAGGCTTGAGGCAAGGCTGGAGGCTGGAAGCAGGCACGTCTGGAGGCTTGAGGCGAGGCTGGAGGCTGGAGGCGAGGCTGGAGGCTTGAGGCAAGGCTGGAGGATGGAGGCTTGAGGATGGAGGCTTGAGGCGAGGCTGGAGGCTGGAGGCTGGAGGCTGGAGGCTTGATGCGAGGCTGGAGGCTGGAGGCGAGGCTGGAGGCTTGAGGCGAGGCTGGAGGCTGGAGGCTGGAGGCTGGAGGCTTGAGGCAAGGCTGGAGGCTTGAGGCTTGAGGCTTGAGGTGAGGCTGGAGGCTTGAGCCTTGAGGCTGGAGGCTTGAGGCAAGGCTGGAGGGTGGAAGCAGGCAAGGCTGGAGGCTTAAGGCTGGAGGCTGGAGGCTGGAGGCTTGAGGTGAGGCTGGAGGCTGGAGGCGAGGCTGGAGGCTGGAGGCCAGGCTGGAGGCTGGAGGCTTGAGGCGAGGCTGGAGGCTGGAGACGAGGCTGGAGTCTTGAGGGTTGCTTGAGGCTTGAGGCGAGGCTGGAGGCTTGAGGCTTGAGGCGAGGCTGGCGGCTGGAAGCTGGAGGCGAGGCTGGAGGCTGGAGGCTTGAGGTGAGGCTGGAGCCTGGAGGCTGGAGGCTGGAAGCTTGAGGCGAGGCTGGAGGCTGGAGGCTGGAGGCGAGGCTGGTGGCTGGTGGCGAGGCTGGAGGCTGGAGGCGAGGCTGGAGGCTGGAGGCGAGGATGGAGGCTGGAGGCTGGAGGCTGGAGGCTGGGGGCTGGAGGCGAGGCTGGAGTCGAGGCTTGCTTGAGGCTTGAGTCGAGGCTGGAGGCTGGAGGCGAGGCTGGAGGATTGAGGCGAGGCTGGAGGCTTGAGGCTTGAGGCTGGAGGCTTGAGGCTGGAGGCTTGAGGCTTGATGCTGGAGGATGGAGGCGAGGCTGGCTGGAGGCGAGGCTGGAGGATTGAGGCGAGGCTGGAGGCTTGAGGCTTGAGGCTTGAGGTGAGGCTGGAGGCTTGAGTCTTGAGGCTGGAGGCTGGAGGATGGAGGCTGGAGGCTTGAGGCAAGGCTGGAGGCTTAAGGCTGGAGGCTGGAGGCTGGAGGCTTGAGGTGAGGCTGGAGGCTTGAGGCGAGGCTGGAGGCTGGAGGCTTGAGGCAAGTCTGGAGGCTTGAGGCGAGGCTGGTGGCTGGAGGCGAGGCTGGAGGCTTGAGGATTGAGGCAAGGCTGGAGGCTTGAGGCGAGGCTGGAGGCTGGAGGCTGGAGGCTGGAGGCGAGGCTGGAGGCGAGTCTGGAGGCTGGAGGCTTGAGGCGAGGCTGCAGGCTGGAGGCTGGAGGCGAGGCTGGAGGCTTGAGGCTTGAGGCTTGAGGTGAGGCTGGAGGCTGGAGGCTGGAGGCTGGAAGCTTGAGGCGAGGCTGGAGGCCGGAGGCTGCAGGCGAGGCTGGTAGCCTGAGGCTTGAGGCGAGGCTGGAGGCTTGAGGCTTGAGGCTGGAGGCTTGAGGCTGGAGGCTGGAGGATGGAGGCTGGAGGCTTGAGGCAAGGCTGGAGGCTGGAAGTAGGCAAGGCTGGAGGCTTAAGGCTGGAGGCTGGAGGCTGGAGGCGAGGCTGGTGGCTGGTGGAGAGGCTGGAGGCTGGAGGCGAGGCTGGAGGCTGGAGTGTTGAGGCGAGGCTGGAGGCTTGAGGCTTGATGGTTGAGGTGAGGCTGGAGGCTTGAGGCTGGAGGCTGGAGGATGGAGGCTGGAGGCTTGAGGCAAGGCTTGAGGCAAGGCTGGAGGCTGGAAGCAGGCACGTCTGGAGGCTTGAGGCGAGGCTGGAGGCTGGAGGCGAGGCTGGAGGCTTGAGGCAAGGCTGGAGGATGGAGGCTTGAGGATGGAGGCTTGAGGCGAGGCTGGAGGCTGGAGGCTGGAGGCTGGAGGCTTGATGCGAGGCTGGAGGCTGGAGGCGAGGCTGGAGGCTTGAGGCGAGGCTGGAGGCTGGAGGCTGGAGGCTGGAGGCTTGAGGCAAGGCTGGAGGCTTGAGGCTTGAGGCTTGAGGTGAGGCTGGAGGCTTGAGCCTTGAGGCTGGAGGCTTGAGGCAAGGCTGGAGGGTGGAAGCAGGCAAGGCTGGAGGCTTAAGGCTGGAGGCTGGAGGCTGGAGGCTTGAGGTGAGGCTGGAGGCTGGAGGCGAGGCTGGAGGCTGGAGGCCAGGCTGGAGGCTGGAGGCTTGAGGCGAGGCTGGAGGCTGGAGACGAGGCTGGAGTCTTGAGGGTTGCTTGAGGCTTGAGGCGAGGCTGGAGGCTTGAGGCTTGAGGCGAGGCTGGCGGCTGGAAGCTGGAGGCGAGGCTGGAGGCTGGAGGCTTGAGGTGAGGCTGGAGCCTGGAGGCTGGAGGCTGGAAGCTTGAGGCGAGGCTGGAGGCTGGAGGCTGGAGGCGAGGCTGGTGGCTGGTGGCGAGGCTGGAGGCTGGAGGCGAGGCTGGAGGCTGGAGGCGAGGATGGAGGCTGGAGGCTGGAGGCTGGAGGCTGGGGGCTGGAGGCGAGGCTGGAGTCGAGGCTTGCTTGAGGCTTGAGTCGAGGCTGGAGGCTGGAGGCGAGGCTGGAGGATTGAGGCGAGGCTGGAGGCTTGAGGCTTGAGGCTGGAGGCTTGAGGCTGGAGGCTTGAGGCTTGATGCTGGAGGATGGAGGCGAGGCTGGCTGGAGGCGAGGCTGGAGGATTGAGGCGAGGCTGGAGGCTTGAGGCTTGAGGCTTGAGGTGAGGCTGGAGGCTTGAGTCTTGAGGCTGGAGGCTGGAGGATGGAGGCTGGAGGCTTGAGGCAAGGCTGGAGGCTTAAGGCTGGAGGCTGGAGGCTGGAGGCTTGAGGTGAGGCTGGAGGCTTGAGGCGAGGCTGGAGGCTGGAGGCTTGAGGCAAGTCTGGAGGCTTGAGGCGAGGCTGGTGGCTGGAGGCGAGGCTGGAGGCTTGAGGATTGAGGCAAGGCTGGAGGCTTGAGGCGAGGCTGGAGGCTGGAGGCTGGAGGCTGGAGGCGAGGCTGGAGGCGAGTCTGGAGGCTGGAGGCTTGAGGCGAGGCTGCAGGCTGGAGGCTGGAGGCGAGGCTGGAGGCTTGAGGCTTGAGGCTTGAGGTGAGGCTGGAATCTTGAGGCTTGAGGCTGGAGGCTTGAGGCTGGAGGCTGGAGGCTGGAGGCTGGAGGCTGGAGGCTTGAGGCAAGGCTGGGGGCTGGAAGCAGGCAAGGCTGGAGGCTTAAGGCTGGATTCTGGAGGCTGGAGGCTTGAGGCGAGGCTGCAGGCTGGAAGCTGGAGGCGGGGCTGGAGGCTTGAGGCTTGAGGTGAGGCTGGAAGCTTGAGGCTTGAGGCTGGAGGCTTGAGGCTGGAGGCTGGAGGCTTGAGGCAAGGCTGGGGGCTGGAAGCAGGCAAGGCTGGAGGCTTAAGGCTGGAGGCTGGAGGCTGGAGGCTTGAGGCGAGGCTGGAGGCTGGCGGCTGGAGGCGAGGCTTGCTTGAGGCTTGAGGCGAGGCTGGAGGCTGGAGGCTTGAGGCGAGGCTGGAGGCTGGAGGCTTGAGGGAAGGCTGGAATATGGAGGCATGAGGCTGGAGGCTTGAGGCGAGGCTGGAGGCTAGAGGCTGGAGGCTTGAGGCGTGGCTGGAGGCTGGAGGCGAGGCTGGAGGCTGGAGGCTTGAGTCTGGAGGCTTGAGGCTTGAGGATGGAGGATGGAGGCGAGGCTGGAGGCTGGAGGCTGCAGGCTTGAGGCGAGGCTGGTGGCTGGAGGCTGGAGGCTGGAGGCTTGAAGCAAGGTTGGAGGATGGAGGCTTGAGGCTGGAGGCTTGAGGCGAGGCTGGAAGCTGGAGGCGAGGCTGGAAGCTTGAGGCTTGCTTGAGGCTTGAGGCGAGGCTGGAGGTTGGGGGCGAGGCTGGAGGCTTGAGGCTTGAGGCGAGGCTGGAGGCTTGAGGCGAGGCTGGAAGCTTGAGGCGAGGCTGGAAGCTTGAGGCGAGGCTTGAGGCTGGAGGCTGGAGGCTGGAGTCTGGAGGCTTGAGGCAAGGCTGGAGGCGAGGCTGGAGGCCTGAAGCGAGGCTGGAGGCTTGAGGCTTGCTTTAGGCTTGAGGCGAGGCTGGAGGCTGGAGGCTTGAGGCGAGGCTGGAGGCTTGAGGCGAGGCTTGAGGCTGGAGGTTTGAGGCGGAGCTGGAGTCTGGAGGCTGGAGGCTTGAGGCGAGGCTGGAGGCTTGAGGCGAGGCTGGAGGCTGGAGGCTTGAGGCGAGGCTGGAGGATGAAGGTGATGCTGGAGGCTTGAGGCGAGGCTGCAGGCTTGAGGTTTGAGGTGAGGCTGGAGACTTGAGGCTTGAGGCGAGGCTGGAGGCTGGAGGCGAGGCTGGAGGCTGGAGGCTTGAGGCGAGGCTGGAGTCTGGAGGCTTGAGGGTTGCTTGAGGCTTGAGGCGAGGCTGGAGGCTTGAGGCTTGAGGCGAGGCTGGAGGCTGGAGGCTGGAGGCGAGGCTGGTGGCTGGAGGCGAGGCTGGAGGCTGGAGGCTTGAGGCGAGGCTTGAGGCTTGAGGCTTGAGGTGAGGCTGGAGGCTTGAGTCTTGAGGCTGGAGGCTGGAGGATGGAGGCTGGAGGCTTGAGGCAAGGCTGGAGGCTTAAGGCTGGAGGCTGGAGGCTGGAGGCTTGAGGTGAGGCTGGAGGCTTGAGGCGAGGCTGGAGGCTGGAGGCTTGAGGCAAGTCTGGAGGCTTGAGGCGAGGCTGGTGGCTGGAGGCGAGGCTGGAGGCTTGAGGATTGAGGCAAGGCTGGAGGCTTGAGGCGAGGCTGGAGGCTGGAGGCTGGAGGCTGGAGGCGAGGCTGGAGGCGAGTCTGGAGGCTGGAGGCTTGAGGCGAGGCTGCAGGCTGGAGGCTGGAGGCGAGGCTGGAGGCTTGAGGCTTGAGGCTTGAGGTGAGGCTGGAATCTTGAGGCTTGAGGCTGGAGGCTTGAGGCTGGAGGCTGGAGGCTGGAGGCTGGAGGCTGGAGGCTTGAGGCAAGGCTGGGGGCTGGAAGCAGGCAAGGCTGGAGGCTTAAGGCTGGATTCTGGAGGCTGGAGGCTTGAGGCGAGGCTGCAGGCTGGAAGCTGGAGGCGGGGCTGGAGGCTTGAGGCTTGAGGTGAGGCTGGAAGCTTGAGGCTTGAGGCTGGAGGCTTGAGGCTGGAGGCTGGAGGCTTGAGGCAAGGCTGGGGGCTGGAAGCAGGCAAGGCTGGAGGCTTAAGGCTGGAGGCTGGAGGCTGGAGGCTTGAGGCGAGGCTGGAGGCTGGCGGCTGGAGGCGAGGCTTGCTTGAGGCTTGAGGCGAGGCTGGAGGCTGGAGGCTGGAGGCTTGAGGCGAGGCTGGAGGCTGGAGGCTTGAGGGAAGGCTGGAATATGGAGGCATGAGGCTGGAGGCTTGAGGCGAGGCTGGAGGCTAGAGGCTGGAGGCTTGAGGCGAGGCTGGAGGCTGGAGGCGAGGCTGGAGGCTGGAGGCTTGAGTCTGGAGGCTTGAGGCTTGAGGATGGAGGATGGAGGCGAGGCTGGAGGCTGGAGGCTGCAGGCTTGAGGCGAGGCTGGTGGCTGGAGGCTGGAGGCTGGAGGCTTGAAGCAAGGTTGGAGGATGGAGGCTTGAGGCTGGAGGCTTGAGGCGAGGCTGGATGCTGGAGGCGAGGCTGGAAGCTTGAGGCTTGCTTGAGGCTTGAGGCGAGGCTGGAGGTTGGGGGCGAGGCTGGAGGCTTGAGGCTTGAGGCGAGGCTGGAGGCTTGAGGCGAGGCTGGAAGCTTGAGGCGAGGCTGGAAGCTTGAGGCGAGGCTTGAGGCTGGAGGCTGGAGGCTGGAGTCTGGAGGCTTGAGGCAAGGCTGGAGGCGAGGCTGGAGGCCTGAAGCGAGGCTGGAGGCTTGAGGCTTGCTTTAGGCTTGAGGCGAGGCTGGAGGCTGGAGGCTTGAGGCGAGGCTGGAGGCTTGAGGCGAGGCTTGAGGCTGGAGGTTTGAGGCGGAGCTGGAGTCTGGAGGCTGGAGGCTTGAGGCGAGGCTGGAGGCTTGAGGCGAGGCTGGAGGCTGGAGGCTTGAGGCGAGGCTGGAGGATGAAGGTGATGCTGGAGGCTTGAGGCGAGGCTGCAGGCTTGAGGTTTGAGGTGAGGCTGGAGACTTGAGGCTTGAGGCGAGGCTGGAGGCTGGAGGCGAGGCTGGAGGCTGGAGGCTTGAGGCGAGGCTGGAGTCTGGAGGCTTGAGGGTTGCTTGAGGCTTGAGGCGAGGCTGGAGGCTTGAGGCTTGAGGCGAGGCTGGCGGCTGGAAGCTGGAGGCGAGGCTGGAGGCTGGAGGCTTGAGGTGAGGCTGGAGGATGGAGGCTGGAAGCTTGAGGCGAGGCTGGAGGCTGGAGGCTGGAGGCGAGGCTGGTGGCTGGAGGCGAGGCTGGAGGCTGGAGGCTTGAGGCGAGGCTGGAGGCTTGAGGCTTGAGGCTTGAGGCGAGGCTGCAGGCTTGAGGCTGGAGGCGAGACTGGTGGCTAGTGGCGAGGCTGGAGGCTGGAGGCTTGAGGCGAGGCTGGAGGCTTGAGGCTTGAGGCTTGAGGCGAGGCTGGAGGCGAGTCTGGAGGCTGGAGGATTGAGGCGAGGCTGCAGGCTGGAGGCTGGAGGCGAGACTGGAGGCAAGGCTCGAGGCTGGAGGATGGAGGCGAGGCTGGAGGCTTGAGGCGAGGCTGGAGGCTGGAGGAGAGGCTGGAGGCTTGAGGTGAGGCTGGAGGCTGGAGGCTGGAGGCGAGACTGGTAGCTAGTGGCGAGGCTGGAGGCTGGAGGCTTGAGGCGAGGCTGGAGGCTTGAGTCTTGAGGCTGGAGGCTGGAGGATGCAGGCTGGAGGCTTGAGGCAAGGCTGGAGGCTTAAGGCTGGAGGCTGGAGGCTGGAGGCTTGAGTCTTGAGGCTGGAGGCTGGAGGATGGAGGCTGGAGGCTTGAGGCAAGGCTGGAGGCTTAAGGCTGGAGGCTGGAGGCTGGAGGCTTGAGGTGAGGCTGGAGGCTTGAGGCGAGGCTGGAGGCTGGAGGCTTGAGGCAAGTCTGGAGGCTTGAGGCGAGGCTGGCTGGAGGCTTGAGGCTGGAGGATGGAGGCGAGGCTGGAGGCTTGAGGCTTGAGGCTTGAGGTGAGGCTGGAGGCTTGAGTCTTGAGGCTGGAGGCTGGAGGATGGAGGCTGGAGGCTTGAGGCAAGGCTGGAGGCTTAAGGCTGGAGGCTGGAGGCTGGAGGCTTGAGGTGAGGCTGGAGGCTTGAGGCGAGGCTGGAGGCTGGAGGCTTGAGGCAAGTCTGGAGGCTTGAGGCGAGGCTGGTGGCTGGAGGCGAGGCTGGAGGCTTGAGGATTGAGGCAAGGCTGCAGGCTTGAGGCGAGGCTGGAGGCTGGAGGCTGGAGGCTGGAGGCGAGGCTGGAGGCGAGTCTGGAGGCTGGAGGCTTGAGGCGAGGCTGCAGGCTGGAGGCTGGAGGCGAGGCTGGAGGCTTGAGGCTTGAGGCTTGAGGTGAGGCTGGAATCTTGAGGCTTGAGGCTGGAGGCTTGAAGCTGGAGGCTGGAGGCTGGAGGCTGGAGGCTGGAGGCTTGAGGCAAGGCTGGGGGCTGGAAGCAGGCAAGGCTGGAGTCTTAAGGCTGGATTCTGGAGGCTGGAGGCTTGAGGCGAGGCTGCAGGCTGGAAGCTGGAGGCGGGGCTGGAGGCTTGAGGCTTGAGGTGAGGCTGGAAGCTTGAGGCTTGAGGCTGGAGGCTTGAGGCTGGAGGCTGGAGGATTGAGGCAAGGCTGGGGGCTGGAAGCAGGCAAGGCTGGAGGCTTAAGGCTGGAGGCTGGAGGCTGGAGGCTTGAGGCGAGGCTGGAGGCTGGCGGCTGGAGGCGAGGCTTGCTTGAGGCTTGAGGCGAGGCTGGAGGCTGGAGGCTGGAGGCTTGAGGCGAGGCTGGAGGCTGGAGGCTTGAGGGAAGGCTGGAATATGGAGGCATGAGGCTGGAGGCTTGAGGCGAGGCTGGAGGCTAGAGGCTGGAGGCTTGAGGCGAGGCTGGAGGCTGGAGGCGAGGCTGGAGGCTGGAGGCTTGAGTCTGGAGGCTTGAGGCTTGAGGTTGGAGGATGGAGGCGAGGCTGGAGGCTGTAGGCTTGAGGCGAGGCTGGTGGCTGGAGGCTGGAGGCTGGAGGCTTGAAGCAAGGTTGGAGGATGGAGGCTTGAGGCTGGAGGCTTGAGGCGAGGCTGGAAGCTGGAGGCGAGGCTGGAAGCTTGAGGCTTGCTTGAGGCTTGAGGCGAGGCTGGAGGCTGGGGGCGAGGCTGGAGGCTTGAGGCTTGAGGCGAGGCTGGAGGCTTGAGGCGAGGCTGGAAGCTTGAGGCGAGGCTTGAGGCTGGAGGCTGGAGGCTGGAGTCTGGAGGCTTGAGGCAAGGCTGGAGGCGAGGCTGGAGGCCTGAAGCGAGGCTGGAGGCTTGAGGCTTGCTTTAGGCTTGAGGCGAGGCTGGAGGCTGGAGGCTTGAGGCGAGGCTGGAGGCTTGAGGCGAGGCTTGAGGCTGGAGGTTTGAGGCGAAGCTGGAGTCTGGAGGTTGGAGGCTTGAGGCGAGGCTGGAGGCTTGAGGCGAGGCTGGAGGCTGGAGGCTTGAGGCGAGGCTGGAGGATGAAGGTGATGCTGGAGGCTTGAGGCGAGGCTGCAGGCTTGAGGTTTGAGGTGAGGCTGGAGGCTTGAGGCTTGAGGCGAGGCTGGAGGCTGGAGGCTGGAGGCGAGGCTGGAGGCTGGAGGCTTGAGGCGAGGCTGGAGTCTGGAGGCTTGAGGGTTGCTTGAGGCTTGAGGCGAGGATGGAGGCTTGAGGCTTGAGGCGAGGCTGGCGGCTGGAAGCTGGAGGCGAGGCTGGAGGCTGGAGGCTTGAGGTGAGGCTGGAGGCTGGAGGCTGGAAGCTTGAGGCGAGGCTGGAGGCTGGAGGCTGGAGGCGAGGCTGGTGGCTGGAGGCGAGGCTGGAGGCTGGAGGCTTGAAGCGAGGCTGGAGGCTTGAGGCGAGGCTGGTGGCTGGAGGCGAGGCTGGTGGCTGGAGGCGAGGCTGGAGGCTGGAGGATTGAGGCGAGGCTGGAGGATTGAGGCTTGAGGTGAGGCTGGAGGCTTGAGTCTTGAGGCTGGAGGCTGGAGGATGGAGGCTGGAGGCTTGAGGCAAGGCTGGAGGCTTAAGGCTGGAGGCTGGAGGCTGGAGGCTTGAGGTGAGGCTGGAGGCTTGAGGTGAGGCTGGAGGCTTGAGGCGAGGCTGGAGGCTGGAGGCTTGAGGCAAGTCTGGAGGCTTGAGGCGAGGCTGGTGGCTGGAGGCGAGGCTGGAGGCTTGAGGATTGAGGCAAGGCTGGAGGCTTGAGGCGAGGCTGGAGGCTGGAGGCTGGAGGCTGGAGGCGAGGCTGGAGGCGAGTCTGGAGGCTGGAGGCTTGAGGCGAGGCTGCAGGCTGGAGGCTGGAGGCGAGGCTGGAGGCTTGAGGCTTGAGGCTTGAGGTGAGGCTGGAATCTTGAGGCTTGAGGCTGGAGGCTTGAGGCTGGAGGCTGGAGGCTGGAGGCTGGAGGCTGGAGGCTTGAGGCAAGGCTGGGGGCTGGAAGCAGGCAAGGCTGGAGGCTTAAGGCTGGATTCTGGAGGCTGGAGGCTTGAGGCGAGGCTGCAGGCTGGAAGCTGGAGGCGGGGCTGGAGGCTTGAGGCTTGAGGCTTGAGGTGAGGCTGGAAGCTTGAGGCTTGAGGCTGGAGGCTTGAGGCTGGAGGATGGAGGCTTGAGGCAAGGCTGGGGGCTGGAAGCAGGCAAGGCTGGAGGCTTAAGGCTGGAGGCTGGAGGCTGGAGGCTGGAGGCTTGAGGCGAGGCTGGAGGCTGGCGGCTGGAGGCGAGGCTTGCTTGAGGCTTGAGGCGAGGCTGGAGGCTCGAGGCTGGAGGCTTGAGGCGAGGCTGGAGGCTGGAGGCTTGAGGGAAGGCTGGAATATGGAGGCATGAGGCTGGAGGCTTGAGGCGAGGCTGGAGGCTAGAGGCTGGAGGCTTAATGCGAGGCTGGAGGCTGGAGGCGAGGCTGGAGGCTGGAGGCTTGAGTCTGGAGGCTTGAGGCTTGAGGCTGGAGGATGGAGGCGAGGCTGGAGGCTGGAGGCTGCAGGCTTGAGGCGAGGCTGGTGGCTGGAGGCTGGAGGATGGAGGCTTGAAGCAAGGTTGGAGGATGGAGGCTTGAGGCTGGAGGCTTGAGGCGAGGCTGGAAGCTGGAGGCGAGGCTGGAAGCTTGAGGCTTGCTTGAGGCTTGAGGCGAGGCTGGAGGCTGGGGGCGAGGCTGGAGGCTTGAGGCTTGAGGCGAGGCTGGAAGCTTGAGGCGAGGCTTGAGGCTGGAGGCTGGAGGCTGGAGTCTGGAGGCTTGAGGCAAGGCTGGAGGCGAGGCTGGAGGCCTGAAGCGAGGCTGGAGGCTTGAGGCTTGCTTTAGGCTTGAGGCGAGGCTGGAGGCTGGAGGCTTGAGGCGAGGCTGGAGGCTTGAGGTGAGGCTTGAGGCTGGAGGTTTGAGGCGAAGCTGGAGTCTGGAGGCTGGAGGCTTGAGGCGAGGCTGGAGGCTTGAGGCGAGGCTGGAGGCTGGAGGCTTGAGGCGAGGCTGGAGGATGAAGGTGATGCTGGAGGCTTGAGGCGAGGCTGCAGGCTTGAGGTTTGAGGTGAGGCTGGAGGCTTGAGGCTTGAGGCGAGGCTGGAGGCTGGAGGCGAGGCTGGAGGCTGGAGGCTTGAGGCGAGGCTGGAGTCTGGAGGCTTGAGGGTTGCTTGAGGCTTGAGGCGAGGCTGGAGGCTTGAGGCTTGAGGCGAGGCTGGCGGCTGGAAGCTGGAGGCGAGGCTGGAGGCTGGAGGCTTGAGGTGAGGCTGGAGGCTGGAGGCTGGAAGCTTGAGGCGAGGCTGGAGGCTGGAGG